>NW_026706865.1:1200000-1808470 GCF_024137745.1 Phymastichus coffea
GTACGGTGCGGTGCCCAATTGCCACTGCACCCAACGACTTTGTCTCGCGCTATATCTTCCTGTACGTTGTGAGCCCTTTCGGCGAACACACTTTGTTTGCCAGAGACAGCGGTACTCGCGGCATCGGCATGCAACGTGGCAAAAGGAAATGCAATGCGCCACCGCTGCTGCTGTTCATTACTTGGCCTCGTCGCCGTTTACGTACGAATTAACGGCACATATATAGCCCACGCAATTACGTTGTGGTCGCCGTCGTCGCTGAGCTCGCACTATCAGCTTGTATGTAACGGCCAAACAGACACTGTCCCCGCGTGTTTTCTTTCTGGCTTACGATAAGCGATGCCATGTATTTTTCAGTTCCCGAATATATCAAGCAGTGCATAATGCCAGTTTCGTTTTTTTGAGGAAGCTCAAATTAAAGTCCACGATATTGTTCGCTTCGTTAGTTTTCATGCTTGCACGGCTACGGCGAAGGGTCTTACACACTGGCGTGATGGTAGCTTGACATTAAAAATTAATTGGCCAGAGAGGATTACGTCGGAGGTAATCGTAGTCCACATTCTCTCTCTCTCTCTCTCTCTCTTGTGATATAACAGCAGCTAAACTAGTTCTGTATACATAGCGTTATGCGTTATGGTATAAGCAGCCAGCCGCGATCCCTGATTTGCTTTACCTCAATGCGCTTTTTCCATTGTATTTTATCACCATTTTTTTTAATTAATACCTGGTCGTTGATATAATGTGTGCATATTAATTTTCGTAATTGAATAATCGACGTATTAATAAAATAAAGGGGGAAAAACTACCTTGCCATCAAATTTATCGAATCATCAACGCGATACTAATGCAAATATCGTTGTAACGTACGCGTGTGATTCTCGGTTCGCGCAAGTCCCGGATCAAATTAAATGCACGCGGCGTGTTACACGCGTGAGTTGATTTCGAAGCGACACGCGGTAATACATAATTTGACATATCTGATGAGCAATATGAAAACACGAAGACACTCGACGCGATGATTCAAAAATAGCCGATAAAATCGACAGGACTGGTGTGGATTCTAAGCCAAGGGG
Organism: Phymastichus coffea; assembly: GCF_024137745.1. NCBI lineage: Eukaryota > Metazoa > Arthropoda > Insecta > Hymenoptera > Eulophidae > Phymastichus > Phymastichus coffea. The sequence continues at coordinate 1,201,074 of NW_026706865.1, forward strand.
TAAGAATGCGGGCAAAATCGACTGCTGAATATCATAAAAGCTTTGAGCTTTCGCGCATTCATGAAAACTTGAAACGAGGCATTTCTTGGCTTTAAAATGAAAATTCCGCTAGAATTGCATCCTCTGCCACGACGGGAAATCATATTTACGGCCTTTCATGCCTGACTGTGACCCATATATTCGCAGAGCATAGATAAAAAAAAACAATAGCCTCGAAGCATATCGCACTGTCCTCGTGAATACTCCGGAAAAAGAAGAAAAGCTCGTTTCGCGAAAACAATAAAAATTTAAACGTTTTTCGAACGCAAAAAGAAAATAAGTAGGTAAGTAAATGAGCAACAGGAGCAACAGGAGCAACAGCAGCAACAGCAGTAACAACAACAAGTCAGTGAACTCGCTTTTCGCTAAAAGCGTGGCGAGAGGGGGAGGCCGGTACAGCAGAGCGTCGACAGGAGGCTCTGGTAAAGGGGCGGCAGTGGCGGTGGGGAGAGGGTGTCGGAGAGGCGCCGGCGCCGCTGACTGGGGTTTTGTATTGAGAGAGGGTGGGGGGCGGGCAAGGGGAGTAAGGTGTGTAAGGATAGGTAGAGTCGCCCGGCAGTGTACGCGCGGTCGCTCCCCCTGCTGCACCTGCGTGTATATCGAGCGGCCGCTGCTCTGCTCGCTGTCGTCGTTGTTGTTGATGTTGAACATGAGCGAACACGAATTTATCGTAAGTTTGATTGGTCAATAAGTCGTCATCCACGAGCCGATTGTGCTGTGCGCGTGTTCGTCGGTGGCTGTGCATCCGAAAGTGCGAAAGAAGAGATCGATACAACGCCGGCACACTGTAAGACAGCGCGAACGAGAGACGCGAAAGATCGATTCGGAGCACTGTCGCGGAGCGAATCAACAGGCGCAAATGTCGCGGCGAGGCTCGCTGCAGCATTTGGACAACGGCGGCCACGAGTCTCCGGAGCGACAAGCGTCCTTCATGCGACCGAACCTGGTGGCCGATCAGAGTCGCGGAGGTGGCATACCATTGCCGGGTATGGTGCCAAGATCATTACACTCGAGTCCTATGCATCACGGCTTGGCTGGGACGACCGCGATGCATGGCTTTGTCAATCCATTGGGTCCCGGTGTACTCATGGGATCGCCTCTGATGCAACAACGGGACGTCGCTTCTGTTGGTGTTATGGCTGGGATGCCTATGCCATCGTCGCCTAGACAGCAAGGTACCCGTAAACTTATCGGGCCAGATTACGAAGGAGCGATTACTTTTATCATTATATTGATAGTAGAAAAGTGTCGCTAGTCACATTGAAAAGGGTAGGGGCTTGGGGAAAAAGCGAGTTTTATAAATTCATGCGAAATCGCTGGAGCCTCTTGGTTTTCCCTGTGCATCTTGTGGATATGCACAGAAAACATTACGTTAACGTTTCACTGAAAAAGATGTTGCGTGGAGAATTTCCTTGAAAATGTCGGTGTTCGCGTGTGCGCTAATTAAACAGACTGTCTTGTCTTGTCCATTCGTATCGAAGAAAGCAAGAGTCGAAGAAATTTAATTTGACGCTCAACTGAACAAACAAGCTTCTTAGATGTGATATTCATGGTTATCGTTTTACGATGCACTAAAGGGCATTACTTTATAGTCCAATCGAAATTGCTGACGTGGATGGCCGTAGTCTCTCTTTCATCGGGTTAGTTGAACGGGGTTCCATGTTTAAGGGCACCGGACCAAGCTGAAACTTTAAACTACCGGAAGCGTTTAGAACGCTGTCCATTGACTGATTGCGCTCTATCATAGCCTCTACTTTGTGAATCTCGTTGGATATAAATCAATCCGTGTGATCCTTGCATTTTCTTAGAGGAGATTTTTCTTGCCGAACACGACACCTATTAAAGATGAAAACAGAATAACAGACGTCCAATTGATGATTTATTATTCACATTATTTGTTATCGATAATACTGATGCAGTATTATTACTAATTTTCTGTATTTATAAAAAAAGTACAAAGCATCAAACTTGAGACAATATCGATCTTCCCTCATCGAATAGTTATTCCGAAAAGTTTGTCTGCATTGCGCTATCGTGATACGATGAAAAATCACCCCGTCGAAAAATCTTGCGATATAATAGCGCGATACTATACTGAAAAGTAAACAGTGTCAATACGCTGTGAGGCCCGAAGGAATCAATATTTTTGCACATTCGCCGTCCCGTTGTGTAATGAGCAGGTGAATCGGAGAGGGCAGTGGACGAGCTCCTCTAAATGAAAAGAAAGGCCAAAGCAGCATCGAGGATCAAAACACGGCAAGAGGCTGCAAAATGAGACTATAAAACCAAGAGGCGAGACAGTGCGGAAGTAAATAACAAGAGCTCGAGTTGAGTGCGGGAATCGTCCGAGATGCAGACACCGAGTACCAGCCTTATTAAAGCTTGGTTCAGCGTCGTATTGAGCCGACGTTATATTCGTCGTCAGTGCGGTAACGAGGTACACACACAGGTAGGAGAGTTGAAGCTTGGTTTTCATCTGGTGTGTGCGCGCGCGCGCGTGTGTGTGTGTGTGTGTATGTGTGCACACACACAGTTGATTGCCAACTCTGACTTGCAGCTGCGAGCGATTGATTTCCAGTTGTTTCTCCGATTCAGATCTAATCGATGGGAAGCGTTAGCGGAGGATTAGATATTCATGCTTTTCAAGTCCGCGAAACCGGCGAATCGAGTAAGCCTTTTGCCTATTGATCGCGTCTGTGGGCATGTTCAATTTCGAATTGGGATCTCTATTCGAGGATTTTGGCTTGGGATTTGAGCAGTCTACCACTGCTTGTCGTTGAACATTCCTGTTTTTTAAGTAGGTAATTCGATTGATAGTCTGCTTCTATACACTTAGCCACAAGCATGATACCACGACCGCGCTGACAAGTTAAATTTTCAAAGATAAACTGGTTAAATTGGTTTTAATTGTAGAAAAAAATTTCAAATCTAAGAGCTTAACATCCATCGCCCTAAATATATGTGCACTCACCGCCTTATCTTTCCCCTTTCTGAGCATCGCTAAATTAACTCACTTCTCAAGGGCGATCGAGTGCTTGGTATAATGATCGATTAGCAAAGTGTTGTCGAAGCCGATAAAGATCAGCGTGGGTGTAATGAGGTTATCCACTCTTGGTCGAGGCTCTCGCGCGCGAACACATGACTAGAAGGGACTCAATTTCCGGGACAATGGATCGTCGGGACGTTTTGTAAAGTCGATGAGAGGAGACAGACACACACGCTACAAATATTTTAATGCGATTACAATGTAAAAGATTACCTCACCTTCCTGGTCAGTTGACGAGGGGTTTCCTCATAATCGTTTGGCATTTCGAATGTGGTGTAGGTTTTGATGATCAAGTAAATCATTTATAGTTTAAAGTTTTTTAGTGACGTCTCACTTGACTCGATTTTTTCTACTGATCACTGAATACGTATAATGAAGAGAAATGATTATCAGATGCTAGTATATTCATCGTTAAAAAATGGACGTTTCTGTGTTTCGTGGAACCTATTAGACTGGATTACGTAGAGCTTTAGATATTTGTTGAAGCACGACTATTGTTTGATATTTTATTTTTATTTTAGTTGGTTTTAAAACGTCGATAATCAATCACTTTTTGATACCTGAAAGAATCATGTGAAACAATAGGAAAATAATGTTTAAATACTTGATAATCTTTTTTAAAGATGAATGATCCATGAAACTTTTATCTTAGGAATAGTGTTGAATTAGTTTCGACTTCTTTCTCTTCTCCTAAAAAAAGAAATAATACTTGTAACTGAGCTCATTTATGTAAAAAAAAATTTAGCTAGTATTTAGCTGCCGATCTATAAAAATGTTTTGAGATTCCAAGATCGACCGAACACTGTTGTTTTTTTCCTTTTTCACGATTCAGCTATGCTTTAACGAGTACTTTAAATAAAAACTGATGCTTTTCTGCCGTTATTTCCCTTCCTTCGTGGAAAAATGAAACCAGGCTTTTTCTTTTATTTCTGATCAATTTTTCTCTCACAATTTCAATAGACATCTGAAAAAGAAAAGAAAAAATAACCATTCATTAAATTATCCATGTGCAAATTTATCAATACGCGCAAATGCGACCTCATGCATTATCCTGTAGAGAGAGACAGAGGCTAACCATGCATATTCTATAGCTTCATTTCGGGTGTAAAAAATGCGGTAAAAAGAGATTCACTTGGCTCAATCATTCGAGCGTAATGGTTGAAAAACAGAACCAATGAGCTATAGTTTTATAGTGTGCCTTGTGTTTGGCATTATTCATTATTTAAACAATTTTCACTTTCCACATTCAGAAGAACACTAGGTAAAATACTAAAGAAGAATTCATCAAATTGGTTTTCACATTCAGCAGATCAAGTTTCTAACGTGAGAAAATTTTGTTCAAAGAATCATAAGCCTATCTTGTCAAAATAGATTTTTCTATCATTAAAAATGTAACATAATAATATCCGTTAGTTCATAATGATAGTCAATAGATATACAAAATTGACTAATTCATAATTGCATTGATATTGCAATGTTGCACGAGCAACTTCCTTTCCTTAATCAATTGATTAAATCCTTACTTTAATTTAATTTCCTTTGTTCAACAAAATATTGAAAAGAAAAAAATAGAAAAGGATGTGTATTCCTATGCGACGGAAAGAGCCTTGGTCATACAATCGAGTATATTTACATTTTGTAGGGCTTTTCGATGAAAAATATTGGAAATCACAGACGGTTGATATGCAATAAATATCGACGATCGTCTCATTTTACAATCTTATCAAGAATGAAGCATTTTATTTCAAAAAATTATCTTACCCACCCGTCGAAAAAGAGGCTCCGAACTTTTTCTCAACCGTCGGAAAAAAATCGATGACATAAATATTCATGAATCGTCTTTCGTTTTTTTTTTTTTTCATGGTCGCAGCAGTGTCTAGCGATCGCTCCATCGTGCGGACGAGCGAAAATGCCGTCGCTCGATTTCCCATAGAACGTGAACGTGTGAGAGTTGCGCACACTTATACGCCTCGCTTCAGAATCCATCTGTTTTCCAGTGTCGCACGCTCGCCCAGTGATTAATGACCCGATACATTAACGTTACATACGAATTTCATGGGCCCTCAGTCTTTCCACCGGATCTTTTATTTTCTTGCAGCTTTTTTTCTTTTTTGGACTTCGTATCGGTAAGCGTGCTATTCATTGGCTATTGGAGTCGAGCGTGTACGCAATGGAACAAAAGTAATTTTATAATGTGTCTGATTAAAGCTATTTGCGTCCACTCAAACAGCTTACTTGAAGAGACATTCTACTAGGATTTAATCTATTTAGATTGACTATTTGGATTTTTTCCACTTTCAGGCGAACATTAAGAAAATTTATCTGGCTGGTTGCATAAGTCTATTTTTCTAGTTGCTTATTATTGTTCAGATAATCCAGTTGAATAAAAATCAGTTAAGTCATTTGTATAACAAATATTTACTTGCAGCATATTATTTATAACCCTAAAAATATTTGTAATATGAAGAGTTTCGCAATAGAGATCAATATATTTCAACTGAAATGTGCATCAAGCTTAACGTCATGCTATTGAAAAAATGATAGGCATAATGAAAAGTTATAAAATGAAATATGTAGATTTAGCTTGCTAAACTAAAATAACACGATCTAATTTATTTGTGCTGCACTACTTGTACTGCATTATATTATTTACGATGCTGAATATTTCAGATGAAAATCGTATAAAAGTTAGGTTTCGCGCCATTCCCCGTCTGACTGAAACGGATTTTCTCTACTATGAAGCAAACATAAAAAAAAAAACTAATCCGATTGGTTACAGTAACAAAGCTACGGGAGCACTGGCAGGAGACAAACTCGAAGGTGATGCAACGCAAAGCCGAGCTAGATGCGATGCTCGGCGATAGTCAACGTTTCGATGCGAAACGCAGCGAAGTGGAGGTTTGGGTGTCTCGAATGGAGACGCGACTCGAGAGAATGCGCGCTGTCGGACATACCGCCGACGTGCTCGAAGCCCAGCTGCGCGAGCAAAAGGTAAGGTATTACGCACGGTGAAACGATTGACACTATAGTCCTCCATTGTCCATTGCTATGAATGCCGAATCTATAGTTTATCGTCCTGCTCTCTCGGGAAGGTTATCATACGCCCTTTCGCATATGAATGAATAGAGCACTTGACTTTTTTCTCACATATATGCTAAATTTTTGCAGTATTCACAAGTTAGTATTTATTTGGCAGTTTACATTTGCATATGATCTTGCAGCCTCCGTGTCTTAACCTCCTCAATTTCCAAGTTTACTATTAGTTTGCTTGCAAATTTGAAACGTGCTATCATCTCAGCTTGAGAGAATCAGTATTAAGTTGGCGGTCCCCCGCGACCTCCGTCACCTTTCTATATTTAAGTAAACGATAGCGTAGAGGCTGAAATTACATGGAGAAATAGCAAGTTTATCATGAGAAAATTGCGCTCTTCAATTTCACGCCGTGGATGCATAAATCTTCTATTACACTTGATAGGTTAGAAATTTTTGAGATAATCAATAGATTCGAAATAATGATGATTAATGAGCGTACATATTCATTCACAAGTGATAGGGAAATCCGACATGTAAAATTGCATATTCGTATTCTAATATAATATAATATATATATATATATATATATATATATATATATTGTTCTTAGGTTTTTATTTCTATGGAAAGTCATTGGAGCAATTGTAATGTAGAAAATTGGTGTTTTTTAATGCGATTTTTTTGAAATAAGTTTTGCGAAAAAAATAACGAAGTGCACGAAACAACAGAAATTCGTAATATGATTCTAACGAAGTAGACATCATGCTCGAGCATTTTCAAAGAGCAAAGTTCTTTTACGAGCACAAGTGAGGAAGACTTCAATATGAAGTGTAAATTCCAAAAGCTTCCAAGCTATTTGCCAACGAAGTAATAGCCCTTATTTCGTCGATTTCGCATACAGACTCTCGTGTCTATACACGCTTTCACATGAACTTTAGCCAAAAGTACTGTGCGAAACTAACGCCGAGGCTGCAAATACAAATCAGCAAAAAGTATTTAGCAAAGTGAGTGAGAGATTCAAGGTGAAATATTTTTTTATCTTCGAAAGGATCTTCCTTCCGGGTCTCCACCCTTTTATTGACTCTTTTCTCTCGAAGCACAGAGAGAAAGAGAGCCGTATTTATTTGAACCTCTTTCGATTCTACTCGCTTGCTCAAATATACGTAACAGCAACATCGAATTCGGTATTGCAGCGCGAGGATAATCTGCTCCTATGCGAATATAAAGTTTCGTCGATTGACTGCTATATTATAGCTTCCCCAGGAATCGTTTTAAAATAGCTTCTATTTACGTAATTTACAATCTTCAATTGATCGCATAAACTATGAGCTAAATCTGCTATAGTAGGTAAATCCACATACTAATCATTCATCGCAATCGATAGATTCAAGTGCTAAACTACATAATACAAAATATTTCCGTCGTAAACTAATATCTTACAAAGTCACATTTAAAAAATCCGTAATCTCCGGCTAGCAAGGCATTGAGACGAGCGTGCAGCAGCGAATCATTTCAACCTATTACAAAACCTATTGACGATCTTCTTCGCATCTTCGCTTCTCGCTCCGAAAAAGATCTCCGCTGTTTTAACTCGCGCTGAACGTATAAGCTTAAATAACTTAACGTTCGATCAAAACTATGACTGTTAGAGCTACGATATAATAATTAATTGTCTATTTTCAGTCATTCCACGCGGAACTACACCAGTACAAACATCAGATAGAGCTGTTTAATTCGCTCACGCAAAAGCTCATTGCCGTTTATCAACAGGACGACACGACCAGAGTGAAAAAACTCACCGAGACTATCAATCAGCGATATAACAATCTTAATACTAGGTAAATGTTTGGTTTGGTATTGATAATTTTAGATTAAGATTGTGCTATTACATCAGTAGCACGAATAGATCCGTAAGACTTTTGCTGCGTTCGTATTAGGCGAAGCTAAGAACAAAACTAGCTTCCTTCCGAGGCAGAAACTTTAGTTGCAAACATACGAACACACGCGAGCGGAAGTCAAAACAGTGTTTGGGTTTCAGTATCATTAACCGAGGCAAACTGCTGCACTCGGCAATGAACTCGTTGCACAACTTCGACCGTTCGCTGGACAAGTTCCTCGCATGGCTGAGCGAGGCAGAATCGGCCACGGAGTCGCTCGAGACCGAAGCTGATCGACAGGTTGGCAGACGCGACCAGACCGCTCTAGCACGATCACAGCTACAACTTAAGGTCAGTCAGTTTTCATTCTTTTGTTTAATCCATTGATTGCAACAAACATTTAAAGGCTTTTGAAGTTGGTTGTATTTGCTCGAAAGGTAAGAAAAAAATCTGATGTTTAAATGGCATCCAGAGTAATAGAACTTTTAAGCAAATCATTCATAGCCTTCTTCAATTCTCGAGGCGATTACCAAACCGTTCGGCTTGCGAATGCAAATCCAATTATCGTTGGATGAAAAAAAAGAATTATTCCCAATAGTGCGCAGCCAAAAAAAAAATCTTTTTGCGCGCTCAAGCACTTAGCAGTCCGATAGGTATAAAAATTGCTCGAGATAGCGACGTCAACAAGGCTGAAATAAAAAGAACGTAGCATGGCAATTGAAGCGGTTTTCACGTGCGTTGGCCTCTTTTTTAGAAGGAATATATCGATCTCTGTTTTTATGGAGGGAAATTCGTTTCGTATTATTTGTTTCAACAATGATTTATCGCATTAGACACCTGATTTCTTCAAATATTTTCCTAGTTTTAGAATTACAGAACCAACAGTTCTACGAATGAATTGGTTGGCGACTGAAAGTTTTGATTATTCGTCGTAGTGCATTAATTCCAACAGCTCCATCACGAGGCTCTCGTGTGAATTAATGTGAGAAGTTGCCATCCGAGTTCATCTCGAAACATAGCAGCAAAAGTTGGCCTGTACTTTTGATAATAAATGTATCGTTTTAGTCTTTTTAATTGCATTTCTTTTTCAAACTAAAATAACGTTATTTATTAACTCCGTAGGTATTTTCAAATGAAGAAAATTGAAGCTTCACAGGCGAATCTCTTTATTAATTAAAACGTCCGTGGCAGAGCTTATCTAATGTTTAAGATAATCGTTTTCTCCATCGGAAAATAGACCAAAGTTAATTCAATTTTTCGGAGGTCATGCCATTTTTTTCTCTTTCGCTTTCCCAACGTAAACTACCTCATCAACTTGTTTTCGTTCTAACTATCGTCTTTCGCGATATCACCGACCTTCATTTTTCATTCACCTGTGAATTAACTTGATTTTCATAATTAAACTGCTACTGAAATTTCTCTGCATTCGAATTCATTGATTCAATACTAAATAACAATCAACATCGAAATTAGCAGCAGAATAAATATTTGGTTAGTCAATTCCGCTCTTTTAACGTTTCAGTTTTATCTCTCGTGAATACCCTGTATCACAGGCACAAAAAAAAGGTGCCAAACCATCTCGTCGGAAGATACAAAGAATTCAGAACTCGCATTGAGCCTCAAATTCCAATTCTCATGGCAATTACTATCATTATCCTCGAGGCAAGTGTCGCCAAGTATATACTGGCTCCATATATCCGCGAATAGTCGATAATACATGTGCCCAGATGAAATTTCATTAGGATTACTTCGCGGCAGAGTTCCATGAAATTCAGATTGGCTTGGAATCAGTGGGTCGTTTTTGTGCCACCAAGTTATGTCGAGAGAGAAAAAACCCGCGCGCGATAATCGACGGCTTGGACGTGCGCGAACAATTCCATGAGCTTTTCCTTTTCAATTCCTACGTGAGAGTTTGATTCGATGAAAAGAATGAGCTTAGAGAATCTTTATTTTCAAATCTATTTTATGGATACCTTTATTCTTCGAAGATTTTTTATTTCCTACATTATAGACACAGTTTCTAAAGTTGATTGGAAGAGGACATCGTTATAAAATACGCGATTAGCAATATTTTTATATATCCAAAAACAATTTGTCTGTATATATATGCGTGCGCCATCCATACTTTACAAAAGAAACAGACATGTTGTTCGGCTATAAGAGAGTAAATGGAGTTTTAAATATTAACAAGAGAATACTGATGAGATGGTGACACTAACTAACCGCTTTCCAAAATTTTCTCAAAGTATGTAAGCAGTTTATTACAAGTAACGTAAAGATTAAAAACTAGTTGGCACGTTTAAAGCGATACACGAGGCAAACAATGAGAAGTTGATATATCCACTTGTAAATGTCGTTTATACTTCTACCAAGTTTGAAATATTAGGTGACGTGTTAAAGTCAAAAAAAACTTTCAATATTTTTTTTACCAATATGTACGAGACATCTCAAAGTTTTTTAATGAACAGTCTGATGAAACAGTTTGTAAAATATTAATCTCAAACCACACGGAAAATTTCACCGAACACTACGAAGAAAATTTTTCATCTGGGTGTGTCGCACATACATGATCTTCTTCCCGAGCGCGTTTCTCAATTTCCGCTTCTCGCTCGTACAAGCCACAATGTGCAACGCGTTTCTCGCGAGAGGATGACGATCGATCGCTTTGCTCTCTGTGGCGACTGAAGTAACAAAGTTGCTTTCCTCGCGCTTGGCGATAGACTAATGAGATTTTATACATTTGTTCTAACTGTTAAATGAGAACTCACATACTGCTTTTGATAGATCAGGCTGAAGTATTAATTGCGAGATTCATATTTTATCATGGCAAGAGGAGATATATTTCTGATGAATCGAATCGATACGAGAAACTAAACGTATTTGTGATTGAAGGTCCGCGAACCTTCTAATAAAGATTTATTACCTGATAGCTTGGAATTCCATTCTCATACAATTAAAATTTTAAAACTCAATTGAGTGTTCCTTTTAGGGAGAATGCAATTGCAATTACGAAGAGACAAATGTATTGTAATGCTAAACGTTACAACAAGCGTAATGTCTAGAAGACTGTGCAAGACGTCGTAAGAAGCCTTGAATATGTATGAGTATATCTTTCCTCGAAATTTCCGGGTTTCGATTCAGCGAAGTGTCGTGACTCGATGCTTAAAAGAGTAGCAATTTGAATACATTTCCTCAGCTCGACAGGAGCCTTCCTACAACCCAGACTCATGTTGACCATTTTTTTTCTTCTTCGAAAATCCCCATAAGATAACAAGAATAATGCAGGAAAAAGTGCACGTCACAATTCGAATGGTTATCTTTGAAAGGCAACCGAGCCATAGTCGCGAGTACAAAAGAGCAGGCACGAGATCCGAGCGTCGCATCCCAACAACGAGAAAAAACAATCAGCTATCAAAAGATCACTCAAAGCCCTGCTGCTTCTTGGCTGAAAGAAAGCACACCGGCGTAGTGCATCCTCGGTGAATGAAAAAAAAAATCTCGTTACCGGCACTACACGTAGACACGCAGTACCGGGCGCAGGTGTGTGCAAGTCGCGACAACGAACGAGGGGAGGCGGGGCGTCGATCCTAAGATTTTCCTCTCCTTTTCGCGTTGGTGGTCCTGTTACGATCGAAATCCCACGCGCATGCGCACTTGCTTTTATACAGATGGCACTAACTGTCGGAGGAGGGTTGTTGGCTCTGTCGTATCGACGAGGGATGAATGCACCAAAGCTTGGCAACTACTGTCGAGCGTTGAAATACCGTCGGTAGGGTAGGTGCTCGAGGGTGTCTTGGCACAGCTTGACGATAAGCGGATAAAGAAGATTGTACGAGAATATTTTCATTTAAGATAGATAATGTAGAGCTTACTTGTAGGAACTGCTGACAATGCTGTGAACCTCCGATAAGATATCGGCTAACATGTTCATTTATGATATATATTAACGTTTTTACACGTTTACAATTATCAACTAAATACCATTTGAAGTATGATTGTATGAATTTTATTAATTCGCCCAGGAATTGCCACAAAATTAAATTCTTGATTGTTCTTTTGTCGAGTCACTAAAGTTCAACTTGATCAAACGTTTTTATAAAAGAGCAATAATAAATATTTGATTTTACGAATAAATGCATAAAACAAATATTAAATTCAATCATAAATACCGTTTATTCGACTCATGTTGAACAGATCATTCCACGCATTCAATTTAGCTTTGAGTAACAGCGATCGAATTTCGATTGTAAGTGCAGTTTTAATGAAAATTTAAGAAATAAACACTCTACGGTAGAAATGTGTCTAGCTTCATGCTTTTTGTTGTTTTTATAGATATGTCGATTGTCAAGGAAAACGTTCCCCCGACGATCGGCATATCCACGAAGACATAAAAATTCTTATTATTGGTGCATACTACTTATTTGGGTTATTTTAAGTAAATTTCCTTGCATTCAGCTTGTCCATTTAATAATATTATAAATAACAGAAAATTCATAATGCCGAATTATAAAATATCCATTATTTACGTAGTACGAATAAAATTCTTTAAATAGTCCTTTAGCTAAGATTGAGAAATAACTGAGTAGTGATAACTAGATGTGGTCGGACATAATGTAATATATTATGAGCCAAGTAAATTTATATCAGAGTTTTAGTACATTAATATAGTCGTTGATTTATCCAAATATTCTACATGGATTCGTATAATTTGTAATATGTCATAGGTAAACAAGTGAATACTATTGAAAAAGAAATTGATAACTCATTGAAATTTGGAAAACAAAGTTTACCGTGTTCTTCACAATTCCCAAGTGCAAATCTGTCACAGGCCATTTGCATCCATGAAAACTTCAATCTACGCGGCGCAGTTAACGATTTGCAGCTTAAAGAGGAAGAAAGAAGAAAAAAAGAGAACGCGCGGCAAGTCAAAACCGCGAAAAGTTGTCACGTAATATCAAAAGGTCTCGGAAATTGAAAGGAGGGACGCGCGCCGTGAAAGTATCGTATGGCTTAGGGAAATAACGTAACACGCCTCATAAATATTTATTGTGGGAAGTGCCGCCGGCTCGGCAAGAGTGCACGAATCCAATAGTTGTCGAGGTCGCGATTGACGCGAGAAAGATGTCGAGGTACGCCTAGCTTTTACTTGTTTTCACGCCGCTGCCCTGCGCGACATATTTTTGCGCGATAAACCAGCCGACGGCTTGCAACGAATGTGACGTGCGAACTTTATGAAGAGTTTGCATTTCAGATATATAAGCGCAGGGGCTTAAAAGTTTAACTGCCGTGAAAGTAGCTTCCACACTCGCGGTTAAGTTGTCACTTAAATGAAGTTTTGCTTCATACGCGCCGTAAGCGTTGATCGTGATTTAAAGTACGTTAAATGATATCGTCGAGGAAATTTCACGTCGCTCAGCAGCATTTCCAGCTAGGAGCTTGCACTCCATCTCGCGCGTTGTCATAATTTTCGTTGCACGCATCGTCAATGAAAGCGAAGGAAATATCCGCAGACGGCGTCGAATCGACGAGCATAAAAAGCCGCGCTTTCTCCGGCAAAAAAGAGGAAAGAAAGACGGACAGATAGACAGACAGGCTGCACTTAGAGAGAGCGAGAGCGCGTGGCAGGCAAAAGATAACATTAAGAACAGATGTCGCTCGGTTGCTGACGGCAACTTTACAATACATATCCGACGCTTTGGCGCTCATCCAGGACGTCGCCTCCTTCTTCTTCGCTTGAACCTCCAGCCCAGAGTTTTGCGGCTTACATTGGCTCCCCCGTTGCTCTCGTTCTTCCTGGCCAAATCTCGATTAGCGCTCGATAAATTTGCCGTGCGTTCGTTATTTCTGCCTTATTAGTGACTTTCATGTACGAAGAAGAAACGGAACTTGTGCTGCAAACTTTTAATTTCGTAGCGCTTTAAAATACTTTTACGGCAACTTAACTATACGCCTGCAAAACCACTGGTATATCTCATCCGGCGTAACGTACACTGCCCGGCCGCAAAGCCGACGAACTTTCCGCCAGCATATAACTATGAAGCCACCAGCAGCACGAGTAGCTTCTCTCAACTAAAAATATTTTCGTCAGAGCTCGTAGCGCGACTGGCGTTGGCATACACGCGAAGCTCTACTACCAAGTCCAGAGACATTATTATAGAAGCGGCCGCACGTACGTAGCTCGCTCGACCAATCGATCAATTCGAGCTTGCCAGAACGAAGGTGAGGCGTACACTTGCAAGAGAGAGAGAGAGAGAGAGAGAGAGAGAGAGAGAGAGAGAGAGAGAGAGAGAGAGAGAAAGAGAGATGCCGCATCGATTTATAGCCTCGTAAATCAGCATCGACTGATAACGCTGGCCCTTCTCTTTTGGTTTTTTACGAGTCGACGTAAATGAATTTCCAGATTGGATTCCAACGCGCGCGTGCGATTCACTAAATTTTGGCGCAGTAAAAGCTAGCCGCGTGCTTTAATAGAATGGCGTATATCTAAAGTTTAGGTGGGAGGAGCCGTAGGCTAACACACTTCGTAATGCACTCGACAACACACTTCTACGGCAGAGAGCTGAACGTCGGAGCTATGCAAACAATTCGCGTGTATCATATGCATGTTACATATACAACCGACCACCAACATTAAGGCGAAACATCTTGATGGAGTTTGCACGAATTTTCTCTTCATAAAAGATGTTTATTATGCATTAGCTTGCGCACTGTGAGAGCGACACGAGTATGGTTTACAAATAACGATGGCCCACTGAAGCGTCGGTTTTCTTTTGTCGACCAATCGCTGTAGCTAATATGCGCGCGGACTGAAAATAGCCTTAGACTCGTTGGATTTACATATCGAGTGAGTCAGCAACGATTAATGCTGTAGACGGCTTTTGGCAAACTATATTGTCACTCCGCATAAAGTCACTCTGTGAATTAATATGCAAATGCCCGGCATGAGTTTCGACAGACAGACTGGCCGCGCTGCACCACTACATCCGCCTACTATTTACCCTTCGCGTCCGTGACTTTCCGAGCGTTCACTTGCTTTACTTGAGCGTTTGGGCTTTTGTCTGCCACTTTTTTTTTCACTTTGTTCGATATTTTTGCCGAGAAGTTTCGAGACTTTTTAATTTTGCAATGCAAAGTTTTTACGTGTGCTGTCATGTTGTAGTTTGATATTTGTGGTGCTCATACGTTTCAGAAATCTGATCGACCAATGATACGAACTTATCTCCAAACGTATTCATACGAATTTCCCGGAAATGAATACTACAAACCTTTAGTTATCTTTATCTCTCTCTCCCCTCTTTTTCAAAATTTGTACATAACAAACCTATTCACTTATGTATGAAGGAATCTCGGTGAAATCCAATTTTTCCCTTGCCCCCGTCTCCATTCTAAAAGCTCATTCCGCTAACGGAGCAGCGAACTTTCTACTAAAAGCCAGGCCATATCAATCTATTTATCTCCATCCCTTGGCGTTGCCGTGTATCTAACCGTTCTCTTTCTCTTTTCCGAGCACCACTTTATTCAAATTTGTCTGTGGAATTTTCATATTAGAACCCTGAAACGGAGATGTTGTCTAACGAATTGGACGTTCGTCGTTATGCGTCGACCGCCTGCGGATCGAGTGTGTGAACCTTGGCTACCTCTCTTGCTTCTTTCTTTTTTTTCGGTCGTCCTCGCCTACAGCGATTTTCACATTCTACGTTTGACTTTAGTTAGCCAAGTGGTTGGGTTTTTTTTAATCTCAATTCTTTTTATTAAATTAAGAGACTAACATAACGTATTTGACATAATTTTATTTATTAAATTAAGAGACTGACATAATGTAGTTGAGGATATGAAAGATATGATTACGTTGTCGTTCAAGTAGTAATAACAGGATGCGATCAGGCATGAAATAAAATTTTATTTTTTCAATGCATTTCTTACGCAAATTTATGTTATACATATAAATTGTAAATAAAATCCATTTGCCTGTTAAATAATTATTAATGTTTACGCATTTTGTCAATAGAGTGTGAATTTATACTTTCACAAAAATAAACCAATTTTTCTTGAAATAACGTTTAATACAAACGCGTTTTACTACTGCATAGCTTACCTTAAAATGACACATGCGAAACAGATACGATTTTCATCTTAACTACTATGTCGAAAGAATAGGGACCGCAAATCACTCGGACTTCCTTTATTTCGATCGTTATTACTGTATTTTATTTTCGTAAACCGGCATTTCAAGAAAATTCAATCACCTATTAGTAGTGTGTAAACTAAAAAAGTCGAAGTAGCAATATGAGAAGTGCATAAAATTAACTTTTCTCTCTCAACTTATTACCCCTAGATAGGTAAATGTCCTGAACGGCATCTACTGCACTTTCAACACAGTAAGATAATCAAACATCATTGCGGAATTGAAAGTTCAACTTGTTTTGTTAAACTTATTAAATGTACATTGGCATTTACTAAATAAAAATTGATTTAGTTGCAAAATACCGAAAAAAAAAATCGGTTTTAAATAATCTTGTGAAAAAACGGTGAACTGTTTAACATTTACAAGCCTTAATAATCAAATTGTCGATATCTATAAACGGCATAACAGCGCAATCGAGTATTCCGAAATGCTTTCGCTTTTATTCTATTTTTTCGACACTCGCCTGCACGAAAATAATAAAAGAACAAAAGCTATCGAGCGTCATAATCGAGATGCTAAGCGCACATTACTTCATCCGAAGCTGACGTGAAAATACGTAAAACATGGCTTTTAACTGAAGCTACCACGCGGGTGCACAAGCACCAGCTGATCCAGATTACGTGGTTCACCCGCTGCGTGTGTGCGTATATATATGAACAGAAGTCCGCTGGAAGCCAGTGCCAAGTGCATTCCTAAGACGTCTGCCACGTTCAGCGGCAAAGAATATCGAATATAAGAAGCTTGTGCTGGCGGTGCATCGTTTTTGTCTGCGGATGTCTCTTTCTTCGAGATATTCAACCGCTGAACTCGAAAAGCCAACGAAATAAACAAGGAATGACGAGTTTTTTAATTACTCGGAAAATCACCATCTAAAATTACACACAATTAATGAAGCGTTTCAATTAATTCCTCCTTGTACAACAATTTGCCTAAACTTTTTTATCGGGTAATTTCACGGCAAATACTCTTTACGCGCGAGTTACTTCTCTTCCTCTTTCATTTTCTCTATATAATGTGTAGTCCATTGTTTCTATCTGTTCATTCG
Organism: Phymastichus coffea; assembly: GCF_024137745.1. NCBI lineage: Eukaryota > Metazoa > Arthropoda > Insecta > Hymenoptera > Eulophidae > Phymastichus > Phymastichus coffea. The sequence goes on from NW_026706865.1 coordinate 1,218,299, forward strand.
TCATTGTCTTAGCGTTGTGCAACAATCTTGAAGAGCCATTACCGATACTTTCTCGGTGCAACTGGCAAGCAAATTAGCCGCGGCGGGTGGCCCAATTAACCGCCTCGTTTCATCCGCAACTGTCTGAACTTTTTTCCTTTCTTCGTACGTTTTCATCGCGTAAATTAATATCGGCTCGCTAATCAGATTTCTCTACGACTACAAAAAAAAAAAATATTCAACTACTAGTTTGCTTGGGGATGAAACGTATCCGATAACCGTCAATTGGTCTTTTGGAAGCCTCATCGACAGTGACGCATCGTTGTGGTGAAATCGAGCCGAGCTGTCCCTCAATCCTTTCACGTCCGACCAAATAGATCTTCCAGAAGCTTATTCTCTGATGTTTTTTTTTGTCTTGTCATCATTCTTAATTCCTTTGATTAAATACCGTAAGCTTGAGAAGTGGAAATGAACGACTTTTTGTAAGGAAGAGGGCGACATTTTTTTGGCCTTTCATCGAAAAGCTTAATGCTCTTAATTATCATTAGGAAGAGCTTCCCGTCAAAAGACGTATAACCATTTGAAATGAGACAGCCAGAGAGAAAGAGAGAAAGAGAGTTCGCTAAATGGAATTTTACTATCATTTAAATTAATGAATCCAAACTTCGGGCATCGTCTGGATTACGACGAAGGGTATCGGGTTGAGAAAAAAAATTCTCGTTGATGAAAGAAGAAGAGGTAAATAGGTGAGCTGTACATCTTTCGTCTTAGTCAGTTGAGATTGTGTTAGATTTGTATGTACGGCCACAAGAAAATGGACGTCGGAAGAGCTACCGTGCGAACATGACGACGACGTTGTAGATGGATGAGAAAACATTGGCTCTCGATGCTTCAAAATATGAGACTCGTTGCAGCCAAGAAAGCTGTCTTGTTAAACATTGATTAATCGATAGAGAACAATGTTTTCTTTTTAAATGACCTGCTTGTAAAATCGATATTACATTATTCAATACTCCTTCGTCTTTTTATCCGAACGAAAGTAGGTCGCAATGATATAGCTTCATATTTCTCGTCGCAATTAGTTGACCCAATAATCACCAATAAGCACTGAGACAATCGTAGAGTTGTCACAGAGAAAGACTTGCGCACCACGGGCAGCAAATTCGCCATTTCCGACAATGCGCGACTTGAAAAATCCACCTGGCGAACAATTTCATCGAGCCTGTCCCTTGACAAAAACTAACAATGACTCGCACTTTTATTTCTTCTAGCGTTACGCGCTAAGCAACCCTCCTCATTACTTCACGGTTAATCACATCGCTATAACCGAATAATAAAGCTATTTTGCTGCACTTACTCGAAAAGAATGAAAGATGAGTTCTTTGAATCGATGCACGCGTGGCAGAGTAAAAAAGCCTCTGTGTGCCTCAGCATTTAAGCGAAAGAGCCTCTAATTCCGAGTGGTAGAGAAAAAGTAGGCTGCCGCAGCCAATTTATCTCTCTTGCAGGAAAGTTTTTGCATAAAAATCTTCCGTTTGTCTTGGCTAGGAAGATTGTTTTTTTTGTTTTTCGAGATCTCAAGCAAGACTGATTGTTTGCAAGCGAGTTTGACGCAAAATCATCCTTTGCTAATGACGTTCTGGATGAAAGGAACTTCCACGTTACTTTTTCGCATGAATTACGCGCAGTGCAGTGCATTTCATTTTAGCTGGAAAATGATTTTGGAAACTTTGCCTAGAGTAAAGCCGCAAGTTGAAATATTACTACACGCTAACGCAACAGAAACAGGACGTAATTTAGTTGATGAAAATCCAAGCGCGAAAACTTATTTCAAATCACCACGATATGTCCGATTCAGCTGAAAAGCATACTAGTAAAAGTCAAGTTCGCGAACTGTAATGAACCAATCTGCAGGCGGATGTCAGTGTCGTGAATTGAGCGTAGGCAATCGTCAAGTGAATAATCAGAGCAAAGACAAAAGGAGACAAGAGGGGACATTAGCTTGAGAATCGTTTATGTTAATTGATTGACGTAGCTTTCAGGTTTAGCCAAACGGTTAGCAGTTGTAGCTCTCGGTGGCAATTGATGTTGAGAGAGGTGGAAGGGCGTAGCCCGAGTGAAGTTTATCCAGCAGAGCAGCCACACCGCAAGCGCGCGTGCGAAACCGACTGACCGAACCCGAGCATTGCTTGCACTTCGGGATTGGATTGGCCAGGAAATTTCTGCTGATGCTGGCTACTTTCAACTGCCGCCTGACTAATTTGTCCGAAGTGGTCGCGCGACTTTCCAAGCGCATTTCATTTTCTTCGCTTTTCCATCAAACATTTGACAATAGCTTGATGGATACGGGGAAAAGTGCCATCCCATCTCCCGCGTATACCTGGACGTGTTCTCTCTATGGCGTTATCAGTGCCCGCAACAATAGTCCAAATCCCTAGCACCAAGAAAAAGAAAAAGAAGAAGCTCTCCCCGCTCGTAATTCACCCTCTTCAATATTCCTCGGCGCGCGAATATTCGGTCTCTCCTATCACACAGAACGCAAACGCAAGCGCAAGCGTTGTAACTCAAAACTCACGCCTGTTCTCTGTACGTACGGAGGAAATGGAAATTTCCCTCGGAACGACTTATCGCTCTTGCATTGACGTTGATATGCCAGGTGTCTAGATTTATCGAAGATTTCGTCTTTCATATTGTACGTAGAGAATTTAAAAGTGAAAGAAAGAAGGACGTTGCTTTTTAACAATGAAGCTGGAAATGGACTTGTCGCTGCGGCCGTGTGAGCTGCCAAGTTTTCAAGCTAAGTGCTCTACGAGCTGTTTTAATGGCATTCGAGTAGCGGCGACGTTTTTCAGGACCCATTTTTCCGAGCGCTAAACCATAAACCCGAACGACTCCTACTCATACTTGTTAACATCGTAACACTTTTCTTACTCTCTTCGGATCGGGCTACGAGAAGAAACAACTGATTGCTTTCCACGAAAGGAAGCAGGTTTCAGTTTTTCATCCAAGAGTAGCGTCGAGCTAATTGAAAAAGCGTTACCTCGTTATTCACGGGCAGGTGTGTCAGCGTCGCTACTCGATTATGTCAACGCGAAACGAGGTTATTTGTACTTGCCACTTTGGTCGTTTACGTTTTTCGTGTGACGTGCGCCTGGCTGTTTGACGTCGCCGCAAATAATCCACAGAGCGAAGCGATCGATAGTCCGCCACCGAGCTTATTTTGTTTATCGCGCCTACACATCATTTAATTCAAGTTTTACTTTGAAAATGCATCTTCCGCAAAGAAACACGCGACGGAAGAAATCCACTACGTGGGTGGCTCGTTAGCGATATGAAGCGCTGCGCACGCACCAAATTTCCTCTTTTATCGCTGCGCGAATGTATGCACGCTCACGTCACGATGCAGCAGGTTATGAGCTTTTTTTCAACTTCGTCGAGTGTGCAGCTATACACTTTTTTCGTTGCCTTCGCAAGCTCCAAATCCCATATGATGCCTGCGAGCGTTTGTTCGTTCTTCTTGTTTTTTCTCAAAGGCACTCGGTCACTCGTTTCGCTTTTTGATGTGTTTGTTTTTGAGCGACTGCGATTATTCACTATGGGAAAATCTATTGTTACGCCTATCAAGTTTTTCCGACAAAAATTTATTGTTTGATTAGAGGATGGCGAATTTTTTTACGCGCTTCATTTTTCGATAGTATTTGGATATCAAAATAATTTTTGTACCATGATGTGTCCTACAATGTTGCTTAAATAGAGTTGAGTAAATATTAATAAAATTAAAACAAGAACTTTATAAGAAGTGCAATTACCACAATTGTATAAACTGTAGAATAATTATGCATTTTTACGAATCGACCTAAACTATAAAGTTATATTTAGTTTTTAAGTAAATTACAACTGTTTAAAAATATTTTCATTATCTTTTATGACTTCTAATAACAGGGAATCGTAATTCCCAGTAATATTAATAATAATTCAAGAGGACCAGTTAGAATTTATCAATTTTCAATCCACGAAAATTTATTTATCGTAAATGAAATTTTACGTAATTTTACGTAATCGATATTTATCCACTATTTTATTCTAATCAACATATTTTCTAGTCTTCAACCTGCTCATAAAAGATTTGAAACATATTCCAAATTCTCTCCCTATAAAAAAAAATGAGTGCTCCGCGTATTTGCCTGTCAGCCTATGAAGGTGTGATCACCTCAACACGAAACGAGCGCATAGCAGCATAGGGTCCATGGGACGCCGAGCGCTGTTAACTTTTACGAGGGCACATAAATTTTAATTGATTTCAGGTTAATTGAATAGCGGACGGAGAGAGAGAGAGAGAGAGAGAGAGAGAGCGAGCGAAACGCTTGGGTTGATAATTGAATTTCCGCGATGGGCGTCAAGTGCGCAATGGTAATGCAACCCAGCGACAATATGACCTACCGACGTTGATCACTGAGCTGCTACTGCTATTCGTAGCGTTTCATGTGGCTCACTGTTACAGAAAAAATCAAAAGGAAAATTTCTCGCGATAGAGGCACTAGGGATGCACTTGCTTATGAGAGAATTTAGGGTTACGATGCGTTTTGTATGGTGGAAACTGTACTCCATGCATTTACTACGTCGACGCCGAGCTTCTATATCTTACTTTAACGTACAATGAAGGAATATAGACGTGGTTTTGTGAGATGTAGTTGGAAATTTTCCATTAGAGATTTATTCACTTAATTTTTTTCATTTTTGTGTTCACTGTTATATTTAAAAATTGAAATGACGAAACTTTAAATCAGTTTGCATTACTTAAATGCCATTTCATTTTCTGATTACAGGTAAGTTCTGTGAAAACTACTCAATACTATTGACTAAATTATTTTCTAAGCGGTGAGTCAAAATAACAAATTTATCGACGTATACTACACATCGGTTTTCTGAGTATATCCACTACTGGAACAAAGAAAATGATTGTCGCTAGAGTAAACCTACCGACGAAAGTAACAATAATACAGCCACAAAGGCCCGAAAACAGAGAGAGAAAGAGAGAAATAGGCAAGCAGCCCCTCGGTTAACGACTGGTTCCCGCGCCCAAAACACAAACTAGTCTAAAACCAAAAAAAGAGGGAGAGAGAAATTTCCAGACGCTAGTTGGAGTGGCTGCTAGCTCGCGCGAGACCCTTAACTTGCTAACCCACATTTTCAGCAGCCGGGTACTACTGCTGTTGCTCGGCCATTCTTCTCCTTCGTATTTTATTTTTCAACAAAGCCGAGGAGTCTGTGCGTATATGTTAGTCCACGCTTCAGACCATACAAATAGCGGTAAGATCGGTCGATAGAAAAGTTTAAATAGGTTGTACGTTTCAGTGAGGAGAACGATTATTTCCTCGCTCTTTCTATGACAATTGTATATTGCGTGAAAGTATAACAAATAGAATCGCTCGAATGAATCAAGTTAATAGCAGACGAGTGACCATTTGAATATGTTGCAACGTTATAATTATTATATCAAAATATATAATAATTAGATGTTCAAACACGTCGAAATGTTCACTCCAACATGGACTGTACAATATCATTTGATTGATCTTACGTTTCTATTCTGTGACTAGAGATACTGTAACAAATACCGGTATACATAAAATAAATAAGAATAGATTTGATACCATTTTCAATAATTTCATTTCCAGAGAGAATCAGTAGTGAGAATTATGACTTGCGAGAAACAACTTACAAGCTTGAGCTTCTTGACCTGCGCAGTTTACAAACTTAACGAATTGATTGCTCTGCACGTTTGTTTTTATAGCAAATTGGAACGTCTGATATAGATAATGCTGATAACTAACAGTTGGAATTTTGTTGACTTGAAAATTATTAATATCGATGAACTTCTTTAACGCTACGTCTAAAATAAACTATCAAAATGTCTGGTTACTAAATAACTTGAAGAAATATAGAACATATATAATCGTATTTTATCGTATAAATAGACACTTTTTGAGAATTTCCGTACAGTAGAATCGTGAGAAATTTGCTGTAAATATCACTTATAGATACATATACGTTTGCCTTCCCCGTACGATATGTTGACAGACGCTAGTTGGAGTAGCCGCTTCTCTCACACACGAGACTCTTAACTCGCTAACCCATATTTTCAGCAACCGAGTAGTGCTGCTCTGCCATTCTTTCTTCTTTCCTCGTAGAGCCTGTACATGCGTATGTATATGCCTCGCCTCAGGCTGCATGTCCGGCTATTTTTTCTATCTCTTTTTTTCGGATGTTGCATTCGTCGAGGAAGTACCTTAGGGATCTTTTATTACCGTTATTAAAGTTTGCTGCTGGCCACTCGCTTTTTTTAGCGAGTAAAATGCGTGCTGCCTCGTGGTAATTTAGGAAAGTTTCGTTAGCGTGGAGGCTATTTTTTGTTTCGTAATTTTGAAATTTGTTAGGATTTTTAGGGTTGCACGTTTTAGTTTTGATCGCTTTTACACGGTCACATATTGTTGTTTTAGTTTAGATAACCTTCTTTGTAAAGAATCACAGTGAGATTATGTAAGGCGGAAAGTGAAAGGTAACATTGATTAATTAACACATTGAAGCAAACAAACTATTGATCTTCTTAATCAATTAAAAGATGTAATAATAAATTAATAGTCCCCTATTTTTGATAGATCGGTCAAATAGATCAATCTTTAATAACAATATGAAAGAGTACGTTTATCGGTGTAGCATTAGTATTTGAGAAAGATAAAAATATTTTTACAAGAAGGAAAAAGCCGAGGGAATTGTACGTTAGTCAAAAGAAGCGCTTTATTAAAGAAAATGTAAGTCAACGAGCTTTCAGGGTTTATGATCTCGCACAAAACACAATCTTGACTTGTACCTCGCACTCTCTCTCTCTTCTCTCTCTCTCTCTCTCTCTCTCTCTCTCTCTCTCTCTCTCTCTCTCTCGCACGTCCATCCTTTTGTCTTGTCTTTGAGCATCTTTTTTCTTTTTTGCTTGTTGTGTCCCCCCTTGGTACGACGGAATTTTTATAGTTTGTTAGTCAGATGGATCTCATTAAGTCCGCCAAATTCGAATCTCGTTAGGTCGTTCACCAAGTGCTTTGTGATATTTTCCTCGTGCCCTTCTTCCTCTCTCCTCTTGTCTTTTTTCCCCTCGACTACGACGACCTCCTTTGTAATTACTGCTTTTATGTGTGTATGTGTGTGTCGAGGGGTTAAATAACGTTGGAATTAAAAAGTTCCTCTTTCTCGCCCTTTCCCACGACGCAACCGTGTACTTTCGTGCAAATAATGGAAACAATGAACACCTCGCTAGAGTTTGAGTTGCTCTTGCCAACATTTTTTTTATTCGAGTACAGTTTCCATTATGCGATTGTTTAAGTTACTGATCAAATTCGTTTGTATAATACCACGAATAAATGAGTTTATGAACTTTTAAAATTCATTTTCGTATTGTTTACTCTGACGCCCTTTGCTTCACGAAATGTTGTAAATACCAAATTTAGCAACGATTCAATGTAACGTATTTGTCGTTGATTCGAAATCCAAACGGCGATTGTTTACGCACAGTCTTAAGTTACATTAAGTTGTATACGTCAGCACCCCCTCCCCCCAAATACTGTTGAAAGTTTTTGAATTTTCGCGCAAAAGAATAACGATGAACAAAGTATATGACAATTAGGATAAAGCAACAATGAGAATTCCAAATTGCCTATTAATCCGTTCAGAGCATCCAAAGCAAATCTCACGCGACTAAAGCACACGCGAACGCTAGGTCGCGGCCCAGCGCCTCAATATCAAGCAATCACACAACTGCTGCCTCTCAAATCATAAAATTAGCTCAACCCAAGCATCTCTCTCCTCTCTTGCGATCTAATCCCTCGCCGAGGGATACTGCCTCGGCGAACTTGACTACAGACTGCTACTCTCTGCTCTGCTGCTAGGTCTGCTCCTTCAGCGAATTAGGCGGGAATTGAAGTGGACCGTTCGCCACGGTTCGACCGCGGCATGCATCCAAGTTCCAAACCTTGTCCGACTATACAAGGCCGCCCTTTGGCTTGGACGGACGTGACGGAGAGCCTTCACGTCTATAGGCACCCTCGTGTTAGAGAAAGACAGTGTAGAGCAAAGAAACTTGGGCTTTCTCGAGGGAAAAACTCAGCCCCGAAGTCTCCGGCTCTTTGTGGTATGGGGCTCATCTCTGCGTGGACATAGTGAATGTGATATTTTTCAGCTTTTGCCTATCGCAGCAGATCTTTTTGAAGGAAGATTCTTATGGAAAGGAGTAGCACGTGTTTGGCATTATTTTCAAAGATATTCGATATGTTTCGTATACCGAAATAAATGTAAGTGTGGAAAATGTGCTTCGAGATCGAATGATGACTTTCTAATTGAAAAATTATGAAGCAAAGAGCACATGAATATCGATCGCGAACATTAAGTTTATTGAAACCCATTAAATAACTTACTGAGAGCTTCTGGCAGTTGTTGAAAACTCGCACGCAAAAGTTGCATAATACTTCATTAGCGTCAGTTGTCGAAGAGAAAGCGAGCGCCGGCAATAGCAGAGAATTAGCAAACTCGCCGTACGAGCTATAGGTTAATCAAAGGGAAAGACAGTCATATATATTTAAGGCAATCGGAGCTGGAACCTTAGGATGTTATCAGCTTGAATATACACGTGACTAATCCTTGAGTAAAGCCCTTGGCGAGCTTTTAGAGGCTTACGGGGATCACAGGTCATTAGTGAAGTAGTCGAGCATTATAGCCATCGTTGTGTGTGTGTGAGTGTCTGTGTATATATAGGCCCGCGACGAATATTATTACGTCATGCTTATTCATGTTGACGCTGCTGCCGCTTCTGCCGCCAAACAATTGCGTGGAAGTCTCTCTCGAAAGCTCGCACTCATTGAAACTAAGTCTAGCTCGCCGTCAAATTGAAATGCCGATCGCAAGAGACTGCAAAACGAGACTTTGTCCCAATGTTGTCGACGTAATGGACACAGACACATCGCGACGAGCGCAGATCCCTCCACGTCAACATATTAATCACTCGACTCGCGAGCCTCTTGCAAGATAGTAAAGGCCACAATGGATGGCGCGTCGTCGTTGCTGCCGCTTAGAATGTTGGTTAGCCCGTGTCCGCTAACGAAGCCATTGCGGGGCATGGCTGTGCGCGTACTGTGCACAGCGAGAAATACGCAAAGGCAGAACGTGCTCGTGTTAAAGTGTCGTAGTTATATGTAACGTTTGACGAGTCGAAGGATTGATTCTCACGAGAACTCGGCGGATTTAAAGTTCATTGGAAAAGAAAATACTTGGCCTCTCGCTTGCTCGCTTTCTGGTTAATTTTGCGATAAGAGGCGCGCCAGGCGAAAAAGAAGAAGAAAGATATATAGCTAGCGAGCAGTTCGGTGCACCGCTGCGCCACAAATAATTCATCCCAAACTCTCTCCCTCTCTTCCACGGAACGCGGTAATCTCGTTTGACAGCCCGAGAGAGCGAGCGTCCCGAGTATATACCATTTATATCCCTTAAGACTTACGCTTGCGAAAACTCGATTCGAACGTGCCAGCCCATTATCAAACGAGAGCTAATTGTCTTGCGGGATAACAATGTCTTACTTTCAGTTTTTCTCGTACGATTTATCGGTCAAACTAAACTTGTCACAGCTTTACATTCATAGGCGAAATTATACGTGTAAGAGAACGCTAATCAATGTACGTAGTGAAAACTGGATTTATGGGGTCGTCGTTCGCCGGCAACGACGAGCTTTGTTCCTCAAGTTTTCCGCTTTGCCGACGGGTAATGGGTTTTGCAGTTTCGTGTGCGTGGTATTGTTTGATTATTTGTTTTCCCGGCTTCTCTCTCTCTCTCTCTCTCTCTGTCTCTCTCTCTCTCTCTCTCTCTCTCTCTCTCTCTGTGCTCATTGCTAATTTACGCTTCTGTCACTAAATGTCGATGGGTGTTAATCTTAGGGAAAATTTACTGCTGCAGTTTAAGCGGGATTTATAATTACTATTAACTGTTTTTACGCTTTTAGTCGATGACTTCTCGGATCGGTCATTCGACTGAACGAAATCATCAAAATTTGAAAAAGAAACGAAAATATTAATCGTTCGATCGTCGTGTTTGAGAGTCCATTCAAGCGTTCTATGCCATCATCAAGCATATGCAATAAAAAAAAGAGTTCGATTAATCATTACAAACGTTAATTTTAAGAACATTCGAAAATCTATGATACGAGTCATACCGCTATAAAATACGCATTAAATAGCGGATCCAAGCAATTCGAACAATAAATCTTAAAAGAGATAACAAGAAAGAGCAACAAAATAAAAATTTTACTTTACAAATCTGCCGACTATGTCACGTACTACAAATATGCTAAACTTGCAAAGCTTCTATATAGCGTGCAAACATAAATTCGTCGTCGTAGAGCTGAATATCATTGCTTCGTGCCAAGCGCGAGGGAAAATGTATTCCAACTTAATGCCGCTAGCTGCTTTAAACAAACGTTTTTCCTACCGTCAAACGTCATTAAACACCGGCTTTTCGGTTCAACTCGGAATTTTATTTTTATTCGTCGACTCCGGAAAAAAAACGAGCGTGATTCCGTTGAAAATCCTGTGGGAATAAAAACAGCTACACTCTCTTTTCCGAATCAGCTTGCGTACATTTCAAAGGGTAAACGTGTGGAAAAAGACGCCCTTGATAGTGGATTTTTACAGTCGCTTGTGTGTACGCAGATGAAGAGTTTTGTCTGGTATACCATGATTATAGGCGGAAATATTTTAAAAAGATAAATGAAAGTTGACGAAAAGTCGAAAAATCGCGTCGACCTTGTGCATTCTCGTCTTGTTTGCATGAGTTAAACATGCAGCAGCAACACGCCGCTAAACATCAAAGCTCTAAGGCTCGAAAAAAGCTGAATATAAAATATAAAAGAAGCAAGAGATTTGATATGCCGACCGAAAGAAACGAGAGAGAGAGGGAGAGAGAGTGAGAGAGAGAGTCCCATAGACTAATGGCATCTGGTGCGTCTTTCAAGAGTTTTGCGCACAGAGGCGCGCGTTAATGACGAGTTGTGTACCACCAGGCTTCTCGCGTGTCAGAGAGATTTTGCAATAGAGTGTCGGCAAGTTTTCTCTCTCACTCTTGCTTTCTTTGAGAGACGGCATGATTACATGCCTGGCTTCTCTTACAGATTCGTTTACAGACGAGAGTTTCGTCCGTGCTGTTTTGATTCTCGTATTTACCGGACATCAGATAATTTTTTTTTTCAATTATACGGACCGACGTCGGGATGGAAACTTTGTAAAATGGTCAGTGAAAGTCCCTAATAGAATCGCATTACAGCTTGCAGGCAGCTCGACATTAAAAAATCCAAAGCGATAAATCCCAGTTGCACGTGCAGTAGCGAACAAACGACGGAGCCCGGGTGATTCAGCGCTTGTCCCCCCTTTTTTTGCAAGAGTGGCGGGAATAAACGTTGCAGTGGCGAAAGCGCGTTGCAACAATGGCCAGAGCTGCGTCGAGTATTGGCAATCGATGAAACATCGTTGGCCTCCGCGAATTCCAACGGCTGCACTCTCTCTCTCTCTCTCTCTCTCTCTGTCCCTCTCTCTCTCTCTCTCTCTCTCTCTCTCTCTCTCTCTCTCTCTCTCTCTATCACTCTCTATCTATCTAGCTAGCTTATATTCTTAATTAAAAATGGAAATCGTCGGAATATTATTTCGTTGAAAAAATTGGGTAAGCGAGTGCGCGGCTAATAGATAGATCAAAATTTGAAAGGATCAGAGAAGGTAAAAATGTGTGTCTGGCGAGAAGGAGTTACGATAAGCACGTCGAAAATAAACGCGGGCGAGCGCGCCTCCGCCCTAGCTACTCGAGGCTTCGAGTTTAGCACTTGAGTCTTTCGGGAATGGCCTCTTATCGCGCCCTTGCTTCTTTTTTTATTTTTGATCTCGAGTGGGGAGCCTGTAACTCAGACTGTTTCTTCTTCTGTAATGCCTCTTGTCGTGGTAATTATGTCGTTCTTATAGCACATTCAAATGTTATTCTTAATAATAACTTGATCAAACCAAGCTATTTAATTCTTAATTTTAATCATCCGGGCTGGCCAACTAATCGCGTGAAGGAACAAAAAGATTAATTAAAAGTCAAGCTAATTTGCATAAAATAGCAATTGAAAAGCGTGATTAATATCGTTCGACGAGATCGCCGCCAAAGTTATAGTGCTCTCGCTCAACCACAGCATCGGCCCTACGAACGAGAGAGAGGAGGGCAGGGCTGGCTAGAAAATGATGGAATCTGTAAGGGGAGAAAGAGAGAGAGAGAGAGCGAGAACCATGCGTAGGAGGGAGGCTTTATAGTCTCTGCTACGCCTCCAAGCGTAATCACGCCCCTTAATAGATAATAAAATAAGGTATGATTTACCCCGTCGCCAAAGAACAAGACATTAACGATTTTTATGAAAACCAAATGAGATATTGTCGTAAAAAAAACAAAAAATCTTTTGTAACCGTATATGCGCCGTTTTCTGCGCGTTATGAAATTCCAATAAACGTCGAGCTTCGTCCAAAAATATTGCAAAGTCGTTGTTAAACTCCGAGGAATAACATCGCATAACCCTCGTCAAGAATTTCTCGAAAACCGCATTCGCCCTTCGTGTTTTGTCAATCGACATTTTTATTTCGCAACTGCGTCGCTACTCTGAAAACAAAAAACTAATAGCGCAAAGCACTCGACGCACGAATGTGAGTCTTGAAGCGCAATACGTAGCATCGGTAGCAGCAGCAGCAGCAGCAGTAGCAGTAGCTACAAGCAGCAAGCAGCACATCTCCTCTCGAACGTGAAAAATTCTCATTACGTACGTGCGTTTTGCTAGCCGTGCAAAATAGAAGCAGCAGACTGGCGTAGCATTACTTAACGCGCGCGTTTTACTCTGCTCTGCAGGAAGAAGAAAAAACACAGCAAGCAAGAAGGGAGGAGGAAGAGGAGGATGAGGTAGGGATGGGGGGGGGGGGACGCAGAAGGTTCAAACCCAAGACGGTGAGACGAGGAGGAAAGAGACTGGTGGGTGGTATATGGCACCTGCGCGTGCGTGATCCCTCTCTAGCGCAGCCTCCGCCGGCAGCAGCAGCAGCAGCAACGGCGGCAACGGCAGCTCAGGCACGCGCTGAGAGACCGACTAACCTCCAATCGGCGCGCCACCGCGGCCCGCTCACGACGTGCGCGTGCCGTGTCGCACGACGGTCGCTGCGCGCGATGGCGCGGCTCGTCGCGACGGTCGTAAATCGGTCCTCCTCGCATTCGTCCAAACTGTGGTCGAGCGGTTGCTCGCAAATCGTCAGCTGCTGCGTGGTCGCAATTTGTCTGTCGATCAGTGTGCTCGTCGTCGGTTGAGCTGTGCACGCGTCCACGCGTGCGGACTTTTAAAAACAGAAGCGCAGTCGCAACGACGCGCGCGACAGAGGAAACAGGAAAAAAAAAAGAGCAACAGAGCTGCGAGACACTAGAGTGAACTAGACAGCCATTGCTGTGCGCGTGTATTCCTAGCGAGGCAGCAGCACGTGGGGCGCGCGAGCCGGCAGCGGCTTAGCGACTAAATCCAGAACTCCGCTCCGGAGAGTGGAAAACTAGAGGTCGAGAGGGACACTGCTAAGTCGCCCTAATCACCGTCCGGTCTGACAATAATGTTGAAAGTGTGCGAGTAGAGAAACGTGCGTTGTTCCTCGGTGTGTCCGGGTTGGTTAGTGTGCAAGTTCCTCCGACGGAGAACGCAGCGTACCCGTGCCAACAGCTCTGCTCTCGAGGCTAACCCGCGACAGCAATAATAATTCGTGGCTGTATTTTGTCCTTGAAAATCACGCGCGTTCGGGGCATAAATGGGCGAGCCAAAGCCTGAGGCGCCGCCACAGCAGCCCAACGGCGGAGTGAAGCAGAAGCCGACGACGTTGAATCTCGCCTCGGGCACCTCGTTCTATCGTCCAGCCAGTAGCGGCCTTGTTAATGGCCGCAGCAGTCTGAATGATCATCATCTACAACAGCAACAGCAACAGCAATTCGCTGGAAACAACGGACGGCCAGCAACTGCAGCAGCCGCGGCAGCTGCGGCAGCCAGCCCCGCAGACATCAGCAGCAGCGTATCGAAGCTCAAATCCGCAATTGTCGCCAATTCCTGCGGCAACTGCAGCAACGGTCCCAATCACGCTCAGCTATCAGCACTATCAGCAGTACTTCCTGTATTGTCCGGACTACCGCGGGCTCGGTCCCTCGGGCTTGCCCATTGGGCCGCGGCCGACAACTGCGCCGCTGGCGTTGACCTCGTCAGCGAAGACCAGCGCGACTCGCCACCACCGCCTACCCCGGCATCCTCTCACCCACCATCAAACCGATCTGCTATCGGCTCCGAAGCTCACAACGGTTTCTCCCTCTACACCCCACCCGCGGCCCCCATTCCACACGCGACTGCAGGCGGCGGCCACGGCAGAGTCGTCCCTGCTGCTAACCAGCGGCCTGGCGGCGGCGCGTTACCCAACGGACTGCCGCAGCCCGCGCCCAGACGGCCACACAGCATTGCTGCCCCACCCTATCATCTCGCAGCTCTGCAGACCATCACCGCTGCCTTCGCCGGACGCACTACCGTACCAGCATCAGCGGGCATCGATGGCGGTGACGGACCCAAGACGCGCTCGTCCATCACATCTTCCTACTCCTGGTCATCAGGAATCTCGAACGGCCTTGCAGAGCCGACAGCTGACGCAGCAAGCGCAGCAGGCGCAGCAAGCACAACAGGCGCAGCAGGTGCCAGCGGCCACGATGTACCGGAGCCAGCACCTCCAGGTCCCCCCGGTATCATTGGTGCCCGGCGTAGTGATGCCGAGTCCGGGACCGGTGCAGCTGCTGGCCAACCAGCAGCAGCAGCAGCAGCAGCAGCAGCATCTGAGCCAGTTGTGGCAGCTCCAGCAGTGCCAACTCGCAGCGCAATACCACCTCAGTCGCTGTGGAACGGTCGCGAGCCAACAGCAGCAGTCGGCCGCCGACCGCCCAGCATCGCTAGCACAGCAGCAGCACTTGCCAGCAGCTGCTCGTCATCATCATCACCCTCCGCGTCATCGGTATCCTCAGCCGCGTCCAGCGGGTGCAGTGCCGCCGTCGCAGCAGCAACTCGCACCCCAGCAGCAGCCGGTAACGAGCCAATACAGTGGGGCGCCTCCAACATGGTGCTACATCAGCCCGTGGCACGTCGCCCCTACGCCGCAACGACCCTTCCTCGTTCACCAACGCCCACGACCAAAGGGCCCGCCTTGAGCAGCTTGGCTAATCCTGGCAATTCCAATACTTGGACGCCTGGCGCTGGATTCAACAGGGCTAGACCACACAGCATCGCCACCACGCCGCAAGGCGGCAATACCACTCCGACGGCAGCTGCTGTCTTCGCCTCGCCATCCGATTCCGGCTACAGGTCGTTGCCCTCGGCGCACAGCGATTACCAGCTCATGTCCAAATCTCCCTCGCTGCAGACCACACAGTCGCAGGGTCAGAGTGCTTCGCGGCGATTGTCGCTGCCGTCGGCGCAGAGCTTGCTGAGAAATAAAGGACCCAGACCGAGTCCAACCTTTCACGGACTACCCTTCAAGCCCTTCACTTGCGGGCTTTCGCCGAACGGAAATCCAATCTTCCTCGGCTGCACGCATCTGCACGGCTCCTCCTCTGCTAATACCAACAGCACCGCCAGTAGCACCGCCAGTCTCAGAACTTCCACTCCCGTTAGCCCGGCTAGTATCTTCAATACGTCGCAAGCTATTCAGCAGCTGTTGGCACAGCAGGCCAAGAATGGATTCAAGAATATAGACGACAAACTTACCCTGTTCATCGACATACTCGACACGCAGGAACGTTTTGCTAAGGTTTGTGCTGTAGGACGCTCGAGGGAGAAAGAAACACGTCGATGACGCGTCAGCGATATAACGAGGGCTTGCAACGCAAGAACATTCGCGGACTCTCTCTCTCTCTCTCTCTCTCTCTCTCTCTCTCTCTCTCTCTCTCTCTCTCTCTCTCTCTCTCTCTCTCTCTCTCTCTCCCTCCCCCCTCTCTCTCTCACTATCTCTCACTTGGTGGAGCAACTAGGTGTCGAGCGCTGCTGCTTGGTTTATCGAGTTTCGCCAGGGCAAAAGTCATTTCCACCGCACAGGGATACGAGCCTCGTCAATGTCGCACCTCGTTGCTTCAGCGATGAGCTGATCACGCCGGAAAGTAAATATGCGCGGGCAAGCCGATAAATAATCCGCAAGCCAAAATTGTTCAACCTTACGCCAGTAGACTTTCGTGCGCTCCGACTGTATCGATTCTGAATTATTAGCGCGGTGATTTTCGGGGCTAAACCGGGATACCGTGTCGCGAATATTGGATTCCGGTAAGCTTTTTTTGCAACACTGTGGTAGAGGCGTTCGCGAATTACTTTTTTTTTCGGGGTTGGTTTGGCTTGGCTTGGGGGCAGTCGCGATTGTTCGTTTTATCTGTTGGATGGATTCTTTTAGACTCAATTGAATTAGCTTTAGCGTTGGAATTCAGCATTCGAATTTCGTTTTGCGAGGGCGATTGTCCCCTCGTATTGTCGCATAAATTTTTCGTCGAAAGTCTTCCTATTTTTACAATATTACATTGCGCAATACATTTTTATATCCTTTATTTTCGCTGAGTATTGCTCATTCGAGAGAGCAACGTGCGATTGACGGATATCGATTGGCTTTCAATTTCCCCTTCGATATAAATAGCTTAATCACATTGTATCGACACCTCAATATGATTTATGAGTATATCGCCAGTGTTTTACTTGATGAAAAGTCGGGGGAAAAAGTTGCTTGTTAACTTGCTCCGTTAAAGTAAATGAAAATTTCCGCAGCGGATTCAGCAACCTGACTAGTGTTATACGAAGCCGCTCGCTCGCTGAAAAGTTGCTAGAGTCACGTGAAAAAATAAAAAATAGAAAATAAACGAAATGCGAGGCACATTAAAAGTCCATCTCGCCGAGGCAATTCTTCATTCGCGCGGGACAGTCTTCGCGCCATCGATCTGACGCGTAGCTTGACGTCTCCATTTGGCGAGGCCAATTCACCAGAGCAAATCGAAATCAATCGAGTCGAGAACGCGCACGCCGTCTATTTGCTCTTGCTCGCGATAACTCGAGATCCCAGGCTTCGGCCTTGCTAAGAGATTCAACAGAGTCGAGAGCTGCAACGATGGATGGTTGGATGGATTGATGCCTCTGCTGAGAGGCGTCGGTGTTGTATTTTCGTGCTCCCTGCTCAAAGATTCGCTCGAGATTGTTGCTACTCGCTCAGTTTCGGATTTATAACGTTTGACACGTTTCCTTATTGCTCTTGAGATCGATCGTATTTATATAACTTTAAGCCCTCCAGTTTGGCGCTGGCAAAACAATTTGTAACTACAATGATTAATTGCCAAATAAGTAAATACGTACATACGTCGGAGTTCCACGAGACAAGAGGTTACATTTTGCGAATGAAAGAGATATTTTATTCGTTATTCACTGAGGCAAAAATCAAATATTAAGAGCGCAATTTCCCTTATCATGAGGATCACTTGACAGAACTTCTTCATACCCTTAAAAAGTCCTTAATAATTTAGCGCCTATCCATTCCCACCTCCCATGCGACTCAACTCCCAAGCCGGCCTCAATTTAAAATGCAAGTTCCTTCGCGCTTCTGTAACTCATTGACTATGAAAATTTCGCGTGAAAACATTACGTAACGCCCCCCCCCCCCCTCCTCCCTCGCCCCGCTCTCTTTGTGTCGGAACTTTATAAAAAGCTCTTTTGGAATAAACAAAGTATACCGTAAACAAACAGAAACATTTTTTTTTTGCCTTTAATAAACGTTATAAAACGTTGAAATTGTCTCGTAAAGAATAAAAAGAAAAATTCTTTCTACTATATACGTAGCCAATTGTGATCTCCTAAAACCATCCCATTTTTTTGGTCTCATACCAACCACACAACACACATGCGAGAAAGTCCAGAGGATTTCGCTTTCACGTAAACAATTATTTGGCATTCTTTCGTCTCAAAGAAGCTTGTGCGCACAAAGAAGCTTACACGCGCTTGGCGTAAAAAAGGAAGGGATGATATAGAAAATTCCGTATCGACTCGGGCATGTCGATGGTTATGGGGCTATCCATAACGGTTGCGGTGGAGGATTGTGCTGTGATAAAGGAGGGATAGAAGACCGCCAATTATCTCAGTCTTTTTCTTTTTTTTTATCCTCGACATCTCTACACACGGATTTTAGTTACTTTATTTTATGGAAGAAGAAATTTCATTTCGTATATTTTGTAATTTTTTTTAGAGCAAACCGCATGTTTGAATCCGGTGAAAAATCGTTTTCGAGATTTCAATAATTCATTTTCCGTTCAACACATCCGCACCGAATTATAGATATTTCGTAATCAGATCAGTTGCATAGAATGTCATTTTACCCGCATAAGCTAACCAAATTGGCACATCAGTGATAACTTTGCTAATTAATACTTTTTTCTCTCTCTTTCTGTTACAGGTGAGTTTCAATAACCTCCAGCTATATATACCGTGCTATTTGTCACTGAATAATATCGGTGAGTACAAAGTACTTTGTAACGAAAGGAAAACGTACATTAACAAAACGAAAAAAAAGAAAAAATAAACAAGAGATAAAAGAGCAAAAGCAGAAATGTCTTTTGTTTCGCGCTAAGCGAGGTAGGAAGTCAGCTAAGAGATTTCTAGCGACAAAATGAGAGAGGGGGGACTCTCTCATGCGCGCACTTGTTGATAATAATTTCCGGCACACAATGGAGACACAACGCTCGCAAACGCTTGCCGGATAAGCTTTCAATTGTTGGTCGTACGCAGCCTGAAAACTCGTCACTGTCGTGCCGGGGCATTTATTTATTTATTTTTGTTCGAGGGTGGATGATAAAAATAACGCGAAAATTTCCTTACGACAAAACTAGCTGCATTAAAAAGTTTACAGTGAACATCGTAACATAATGATTCGGGCCAATCTGAAGCTCACTGTTTCTCGAACGAGAGACGACAAAAATGTTCGCGAGCCCCCGAGCTCTGGAAGGCAAGTTCAAGCTGAGTTTGTTACTTTTCAAGAGAGTTTGCAGTCGCGCGTATTGACTTCCCGGTTGTCGTTGTCGTCGTTCTCACGACTATATCTGAAGAGTTACGACGATGCATACAATGTTTGCAGCGGTTTCCGATAGTTGATAAACCCGAGTAATATTTTTCCTTTCTCGAGTTTGGCGTGTACTTTCGCTCTGTGGCGGTTATTTTGCATAGCGGATATTTCGTGTCTGTCGGTAAACGGTTTCATTGAAGAATGCATTCCTTAATGAATTTCGAACCAAATTGACAAAGCCGCATCGCGAAACTTCTTTCGCACGAATATTCTCATTTAATTATTTTTGAGGATGTTTGAAATGATTAAGTTAGCCTTTAGTTAAAGCTATGCTCGATCGGTGGAGACAATACGGAAAGAAAACAACTTTTCACGTTTCACTAACCGATCCATCAACATCTTCAAAATCTTTATTGTGAAGAAACAGCATGAAAAACGATATGACCAACAACTAGAACACATCAACGGAAATCAACAAAACAACTTACAAAATAACAGCCTAAAAGTGTTGCGGGCAGAACAAATGCACGCAATCAATTGGTTTACTATCATGGTTCCGTCTCATATACCCAGCAGTCAATATTTAATCCGTAGTAGGTTTATAATAAGATTATATATTTTTCGATACTCCGTGCGCAAAGTGCATCTTTCCCGCACGCTCGGCAGAAAACGTGCGTTGAAAATCGCACTTTCCACGCGTCGTATCAAAAAATACGGTACGGCACATGTTCGGGAAAGAGTTTCTCGTCTCGTGTACCTTTCCACCTTCGCTTCGTTCGAGCGTAAACGCCACACGAAACAACAATCTACTTTCCCGCACTTGTATCGTTATGTACTATTACTCAGTTTTGCAGTATCCCCATTATAATTAATGTTGTGACGAAAACTCCTAATGTGTAGCATTTTTTAGACCAAAAGCTTCTTCCAATGAGATTCAAAATCCAGAATGCTGGCGCAGATTCCATCAAACTCGCGATTCAATTTTAACATACGCATATTTATAACTGCATCGTTGTTCTTATTATTCTTATGTTTATTAATGCGTGTTTATAATGTCCGTTTAGTTCCACCAATATATACCCAATCACATAGCTTACAATTTAGTTTGTAGATTATGTTGGTTTAATCCACCCTTGAAGTCGTCGTGTCCCTTATCCAATCTTATTATTGTATTCAACGTTATATTTGGTAAGGATATCGTGCCAATATTGCAATGCTGTCATAGCTTACATTATACGGAATGCTCGCTGACCTTGTTATAAGGCTATTGTTCGTAGATTTATTTGTATCAATAAAGGAAATGTTCTGTAGTCGAATGTTTATGTGTTTTGAAATAAATTGTAATAGATATTGATTGTCCAGTAAGATAACGGTGATGTCGCGGCGATTTTATTTGTGGAAACACTTATCAGATAAGCACACCCTACCAAATTGTACAATATACTATTTTTCATTCTGTTTTTTTTTTCAGAATAAAGATAAAGATTCTGAAGAGGTTAACGAATCGGTCAACAAAATGTGAAAAGTTGTTTTTTTTTCGTATTGCCTCCATCGATGGAGCATAGCTTTAACTAAGATAAAACTATGGTAAGCAATAACAGCGATTAGAGAGATCAAGTTAACCGACAGTTAACGGGATTGATAACGGCAGAGTATCAACAGCTTGGCTAATTGAAATTAGCCGTGAAACCGCATTAATTGAATAAAAAGCTTTCACGCTTGGTCGGTCGATTTGGCTGGGTTTCCTAACCTCAACATTTCATCGCGCACCCACACACTCGGCCGTAAACTTTCCAGCTCGGCGAGCGATTTTACACTGCGACTCGCTCTACTCAGTCGCGGGTCGTGTCAATTAGTCAGAATAGGAGGCGCGAAGAAAAAAATCGTGACGAAAGGCAGGAAAACAGGGAGCTATAATTTTGAAGGCGCAGCACGTCGTTTCAATATGAATTGCAAATTAATAACGAACTAACTAGCTCTCGGCCATGCGCGTGGAAGCTTTGCAGTTATTATTATTTATCGAGGTGATTCATTCCAGCCGCTGTTGCGGCCAGCCGCGCACCTGTGCCAAGCTTCCCTCTCTCGCTTTTGCTGCCGCGCCAACGTTTGTCTCGCCGGTACTGCTGCTGCCGCTCTTTTGCTCTATAGCGTTAATTTGGTGCTTTTTTGACGCACAATGCTGTGCCATCTTTTTTCCGTTTTACGTTCGAATAAATTTGCAATTTTTAACGATGCTTCTAGCTCGCAAATGAAACGTATGAATTTTTGAAAGATGATTGTGGGAGCGAGGTTGTATTCGCTTGGAAAAAAGAGAGCTTACGTTTTTGTGAAATGTCGTTTTGCCAGCGAATCAGGGCGACAGCAACATTTTTCGATTCGCCGTTCTTTCGACTCATTTTTTTATATTCCACCAAATAAACATCCGTTTTTATTCAGCACGTGTAGATCTGCAAATTTAATGTGAATTGTTTCCGAATACGTCAAGTTGTATAGCAGTAAAATAGGTGTTCATTTTGGTGATCGTAAATATCATTACAGGATTCATAAAAGAAAATTTAAATGCTGTGAAATCATTTGTTCGGCGTAATCGATGTCTCGTTGAGTTCGTACACAGTTCGTTTTTCCACTTCATTAACATTCATTTTGTCCACTGGGATCCCCATACGTATTAATTATCTGATTTTTAATGTATACATTTAGTACGCTGAGCGTCCCTCGGTTAGATTGAAAGAGAATTAGTTTACAGTTGGAATTCCGTTCAATAAAATTAATGACAGAGTGTAAATTCAAATTTCGCAGCAAAGCATATGAAACACTAAAAGTTTTAATGTCCCGTCATAATACTACGATAAATACGTGAGTGAACATCGGGACAGGCGGCATGAGTTATAACGCGGATTTCCCATGAGTGTCGTATGAGTTGAGCGTGAATGAGAAACAATGTTGGCGTGGCACGATATCACGAAAAGAATATCAGCGTTATAATGAAATTTTATGGCGTCACTTCGAACTTGTTTGACGACACCTCCAACTCATCTCTAACGGCTATAAATAAATAAGCAATAGACTGTAATTTACGAAGAAGAAACGTAAAGCCGGTAAAGTCTCTTGACAGCTGGAAAAACTGTCCGATGCAAGTAGGTTAAATTAAGTCGCGGTAAAGAAGAAAGCAATGAAAGTGCAGGTAGCAAGTGAAACAGCTCGGTCAGATCGACCCAAGGAACAATTGAGCGCGGTAGCCGAGAAACGCACGGAAAGAAAATCCGATGGTGGTAGTTTGGGTGAACGCAAGCAGGCGGCAGAGGGCGAATAACAAACGCACCGCAAGCGTGTTATTAACGCATAGCATCGTTCAAACGCGTTGGTGCTCCGCAACAGAGCCTTAATGAAAATTATTTCGTTATATGCGCTCGAAGATGGCGAGCGGCCTTTGTGCTTTACTGGAGTTTTGGGGGCTGGCGCGTACTCAAAGACCTACTGATGCAGAAGGAAAGCTTGAGGATTGCGCCGAAATTAAAGACCAAAGACCGTGGGACGGTTTTGACCCTCTTTCTTCAGCCTCTCACTGGCCTTTTTTCACTTTGCGTTGGCTCGCTCACCTGGTACATTTGATTAAGCTGCAGCCCCTCTCTTGCTCCTTGCTCTCCTTTTACTTTCTCTACTTCTAGCTCGAGCACGACCCAAACTTGCCCATTGTTCGACTGTTCCACTCATCGGCTTATTACCAGATTCTTCAGTGGACCATGGAAATGCGGAAATTTCGTCTGCGAATGCTTTGATGAACCAGCTGCAATGGCCGCAATGAATCACAGTTCATCGTTATATTGGCTGCACTGTCGAATATAGCGCGCGACGCGCGTCCAGTCCCTGCGTCGAAACGACAACAATGTAATGGCTCCAATTGGAAATTGCACTTCGAGCGTGACAATGTACGAACGGCAAATGTCGCGAAATTCCACGAAAGCTCCTTTGCCAGATTTGCTTGAAGCCGCGGTATCAGTGATATCGACCGGCCGCACAGAGCAAAGCAACGATAATTAAGCTCTTTCGCGGGCATCAAAATAATCACTCTCCGAGGCAATATATTATATTAATTCCGCGCGCAGTTCCCAAAGTGAGATTGGCATATGCATAAGCAGCAGTGCGCCAAATGAATTTTGCCCTCGCTTCTTGCGCGGTAACATGCTGCTCTGCAAAGTTCAATCAACTGATTAAAAGCTTCGCCGCGCAATGAACTTCCGTTGGATCTATAACGCGCTCTTTGATGCCACACCTAAGTAGGCCATTTATGCACGCTTCGTTTTTGATCCTTTGGCATAGCTCACGGTGATTAGCTATTGTCCTCCTCGAAATTGATAACTCACGTGCAATATACAGTCAACACGTACATTTTTTATTTCATATCATTGCAACCTTGCCGTCGATTTTCTATCGAGAGCTCGGCGTTCGCGAACAACCCGCGAGTATATCTATACAGAAACGGTAACTTTGCTGGGTAAATCCAGCGATTGCACACAAATAACAGTCGGTGTCGCGCTAATGAGGAGAGGAAAAGGTGGCCAGAGCGGTGGCATATTGCAGATTGCGATAACGAATCGCTTTCGCTCCAAATCCCTTCCGATAATCTTCGATCCGCAATTAAAGGCGCGAGAGCGTAATTCAGCTGAAACGAGAGGCTCGCTATCAGCGAAGAAAGAAAAGCTGCGTCTAATGGCGACGATTAAGACGTCAGGTGGTAAAGCAGCACAGATGGAACGCTATCGGGAGCTTACGTTACGTTAGCTTTTCTTGACGCACCACTTTTGCTTTTTGCCTAATGCTCTGTCTAGACGCGAGCGAGGCTTCACACCGCGCCTAGCGGTGCAAGCTTGCGAACGAGAAAGCCGAGATTCCAGCTTCAAAATAGGCTTCTCGCAAATGTCCTTCTTTTTTACTCGAGCGACAAATTTCATCAAGCCCGCCGAGTATCCTCGTTACCTACTTTGCTTTCTTCGAACAAATGCAACAATTTTTTTTTTAAGCTTGCTTGTCGCACCCTCGACTATTCCGGGTAAACATTTTTTATATTTCTCCGTACGTGAAATTTCCAACGAGCGTCTGCATGAAACGCCACTGTCAAATCGAAACGGAAAAGAGAGAAAGTCCCTTTTAATATCCGCAAAATCACCGAGCAGCCTGGCGAGAGAACGAAAGAAAAGAAGAAGATTCTAAGGAGTCCGAAAGAGGGGGAGAGAGAGAGAGATTCAGGATGAAAAGTGAGGGGGGGGGGGAGGGAAACAGCTCGGGCTTTTTTTTCTCGAGGAAAGCGGCAGCCGCTGCCTCAAGTACGCGCTTTTAGCATCGTGCCGTCCGACAATGAAACTACGCGCAAGCTCAGGACGGGGGGGGGGGGGCGTCGGGACGCTTTTGTCGATGCCTCGTTGTTTTGCGAAAACGCGCGAGCGGCGCTAGGGCCTTTCGTGACAATGAGACGCACTCATCCCGCCTCCATCCTTTAGTCCCCCATCGCGAGACTTTTACACACTATTCTTCTTCGAGAACAACCTTTGCTTTTCTTTTTTTTCTTGTACGTCGCTCTACGTCAAATTAATTTTTCGAAAAAAAACCCTGACGAGCAATATCATCGCATCGCTCGCGAAATTAGATTGTTCGTATAAGCACACTGAGACAAATCAGCTCTATCATGATCTGGTCTTGATCGCAGCTTACGGCAACAATATCTCAAGACCATTTCCTTTTGGCTGTCGCGCGCCCTCTCAAGGTCGTTTTTGTCGGAGGGAGGGAAGAAAAAAACTGCAAGTAACCTCACTGTACTGCGCGCAAGATTGTGTCTTTCCTCTCACGCTATTGCGAATTTCGCTAAATCTCACTTGACGACTTGTACCCACTGACGACTAATCCCTCGCCAAGTTTGTCGTTTTTTCGGGGTGGGGAGAGAAGGAGGAATTAGATTGCGTCAACATCTTCCCCACATATATGCCATTGCCAAGCTCTCTAGTAGTGATGAGCGCGCTTTCATTACCTGGCTTTACGCGTAAGCCAGATGGAGGGAGAGAGAGATAGAGTTTGTCGGCCAACTAATTTTCCAATTGTCAAGTTTTGCTCACGCTCGCGGAGCGCATTGCAATCATGGAATTTCTTTTGAGAGACGAAGGTCTTTTGATTTTTCAATGCAGCAGACCGAGGCTCAATCTACTGGCAGTTTTGACTTGGAAAAGTTTCGGTGTCGTCGCCTTCGTTAGAATGGCAAAGATTTCACAAAACTAAATTGCGCCTTCGGAATAAAGGAGGAAGGGCGAAAGTTGCAGAGAGGCGAATAAAGTACAAGAAGTAGATAATGATCGCAGCTGCATAGATATCAATGGTCGATAAGAAAAGATGGTAAATTCGAGCGAGCCGGAAAGTTAGGAGGTCATTCGGCAGAATGAAAGCGTGACAATGTTTTTTGGCCACAAGCCCACAAGCACTAAGATTACGGTATCGATTGATCGCGCTAATGGAATATCCGACGAATGTGTTTAGATGGCGTATCCGAGAGAAGAGAGGTACATATGCTAAATATACACATGTATTCTTGGCTTTGACAATCCTAGCGGAGCTGTCGAATCGACAACCAATTTTAATACGTCAGGGTAGGATCAATAATGAAGCGTGACATGCACAAAGAATTCGCGGGTCGTCGTCGAAATGGGAAATTGCGATTAGTGATTTACGATGTTGGCGTGGCGAAATCCTATCAGAAGCACTTAGATTTCGCTCCCTCTACTTTGGAGTGCAACTCCTCGCTTTATTTACTTCGGCATTTTGCCGTGTGCAAGTTTGACTAATTACCGGAACGCTTGCACGCGCGTGTGACATTCCTTGCGTGAATTATTCCATTGTACGCGAGCGCGAGCAAAGGCTGAATTATACAGTAGGACGCGCGGGACTAGGGCTTTCTATTCACGCGACGCCACCCGCGACTGCGTGGATCGTCGTATTTGCATGTATGCATTGTGTAAGTTTGTCGCTCAACAATGCCGCGGCAGCTACCTAGCCCGCTTTTTTCCATTCAGATAATGTTCTTTTCAACCTCGGATCAAGTCGCAGCTTTTAGTGAAAAATTAGATTAACGAAAACAATGCAACGCCACCAGAGGCTTATCAGCCCGGGAAGCTTACTTCGCAAGTCTCATCGCAATTAGATGAGAAATAATAGGGTCGCTATTGTAAACACAACTTAATATATTTAATTTCAACGAAAATCGCGTCGTTTACAGAATAATAAGAATCCTAGCGGAGCAACGCAATTATCGCCGCTGCATCAATCACAGAAAAAGCTTTAATCACACCGCGGCTATTTGTAGGCGATAAAAAAGTTTGTACATTTAATAGCCACGATAAAACAGGCCGATTGGCTCACGTACAACTGTGGCCCTTTTTTTCCTCTTGTCGCTTCTTGTTTTCCTTATTTCCGGGCAGAATTTGTCACCGGATTCTTTCGGCCTCTCTCGCCTTGGCACCGTTCCAGATTTCGCCGCGGGGAGGCTTAGAAGGCTAATGTCACAGACTCGGATTTATACACAAGCTCGAAATAGCTTGTATACAAACAACAATCGACATACGCACATGCGCGTAAAGCGTCTCAAAGCCTCGTCTAATGCCGCAAGAATGGAGGATGCTAATTCCGTGGGGCGAATTCACAGTAAATCAGTGGGCGTGCGTGCCAGCTCGCCGGCCGAATTACGGAGGGCACGCGTCGACGATATGTTGGTTATAAATGGCTTCATTTTGCCGGTTTTGACTTACGAAGCCCGTGACTTTCTCTCTCTCTCTCTCTCTCTCTCTCTCTCTCTCTCTCTCTCTCTCTCTCTCTCTCTCTCTCTCTCTCTCTCTCTCTTCTTCTCGCCATTCGTTGACCTCGGCCCTTTTGGCTGACTTATTTTCGAGCCAACGACTGGATATATTTTGTCTGGAATAATTAGTCGTGGAGCTAGCGCCTGCTCAGCAGTAAAAGTAGCTGCTATTCGTGCTCCAAAGATTTGATTGAAATTCACAGGAGATGACAATAAGAGCCATAATTCACATAACTACGAGAGCCATCTCAGAAAAGCAAACACAATAAAACACCACAAGCTTATTATGTCCATCTTTCTGGGATGAACTTTGATTTTTGTTGTGGATACGTCGTCGACCAGTTGCAAGATGTACCTTCAAGGCCTCTACGTGGCTTCGATTATTTAAGCCTTTGAAGCCCTACAAATAGATATGTACACAGATATAGGAAGGAGCTCACATCGTCGAAATTCCTTCGGGGAGACGAGAGTTGACGCGGCAGCCGTGTATACCAGCGAGACTAGCAAACTTCCAGCTCTCGCTCTCGCACGCGCTTGGCGTCGTCATTATGCATGTGTCCGTTTCTATTCTTGACTCGTGTACTCCCTCTCCCTGCGCTTCTACTGAATACTGCAGTGATGTGCTCTCTGGCTGTTTGAAAGCCCGTCGCCTAAATTGTCGCGATTCGCTGGCTTTGGCGCGCTGGACGATGCCGCTACGTTTGATTAAGTTTCTTCGGGCTTTTCAATGAGTCATTGTTGAAATATTCCACTACGGGACGATTGGACATTAATGTTTTGGCTTCTTTGGTAGGTACCATCGTGAGGATTGCGCGTGATTGCGTCGTTTGTTATGTGTGTATTACTTGTTCATCTTAATTCTCGTCGTGACGTGTAATTGTGATTGAATAGGTAAAGTTCGAGGACACGTAGGAACTCAGTTGTGCACTGCGTCGAAAGCTTCGCATTCTCTTCAGTTTATACGAAAACTTTAGCTACACGATGTGTTGTAATGCGATTCTTTGTTGCATCAAAAGCTTCGCATTCTCTACGGCTTATACGAAAACTTTAGCTAGGCGATATCGCACTGTGCTATTCTTTTAAATTCAATGCGTTATTCCAAATATCCGTCAACCGACAAGAGCAAAAAAGTAGATACTAAGTACATACCTCGAAAACCTCTCATCCGCACAATCCTCTTGATACTCACTACGCAGCAAACCTGAAATCACGTCGAAGAAACTCGCGAGGAAGAAAAAGAAAAGAAGGATAAAAAAGATTGTTCGAGCGTGATAATTCAGCTTTGTCCCGTCGGCCGCGGTGTGACGTTGCGGCTTGGTAATTCTCCTTCGCGAATATTCATTCCGGCGCTGCTTCTGCCGAGTTTAGCATGCAGTGTGCGTCATTATCGCGCTCTCGTCTCCATGAATATGCGGCATAGGACCCAGCAATGAAAAACCTTTGGCGTGGCGCAAAGCCCGCGTACTCGTGCTCGAAAAGGACACGCGTTCGACGAAGCAAGGTACAGAGGAATCGCATCGGCGCCAATTAGTACACTTGCGGGGATACATCTCGCGGACGTTGAATATGCAGCTCGAGCAAACGAGCTGATTATTTCGCCTAATGACATTCGTTATCGTGCGTGTACACTCGCACACGCACCTATATTCACGAGCGCGAGTGAAGGCAGAAGGCAGCTTTCGGAGGATTGTGTTGGCATACATATGTAATACGACTCGTGGGCGCATCTGCAAATAAACGCCTGCTGAATTCTGCGTGTGTGATTTGCTAATATCGATAAACCGTTGAACTTAGGTAACTACTGAGTAGTAAGTAGTTTTTCTCGTAACACCAGTGTTATTAAATCTTAGAATAACAATTCGACCGGGCAAAGATAGGGCGTTTCATTTAATAACCGATAAACCGCAGCAAGCGCGCGGAATGACAGATGAATTTGGCAACTGTCCTAACCGCGCTACAAGGCTTTCTCCCTCTCTCGGCCACGTGTTGAGTTTACGACTGATAGACGCTCGAAGCTCTGGGCTCCGTTCCAATTGTAATGCATTGGCCCGTGACCACACACTTGTTTGACAGCCCAGCTAAAGAGCATTTTTTTTTCTTTTTGCCTTTTCCGGTAGAATCGCTTCGACTGTTAACGCAACAAACGCCAAACCAATTTTTCTTATTCGATGAATTAGCATCTTTCAGAAGTGAAATGTAAATAGATCTCTCGAGGAAAACCAAACGCTCGTGTCTGTGCATCAAACTGACTATTCGTTATCCACAACCAGATTGCTACCTCATCTTTCAATACAGCTGTCCGTATAAATGCTATATCTCCGTCGTGCGTTTCTTTCTCTTCGTCGCTCGCTCGTTCGCTCGTTCGCTCGTTCGCTCGTTCGTTCGTTCGCTCGTTCGTTCGTTCGTTCGTTCGTTCGTTCGTTACTTATTCAAATTCGATTTCGCGCAGAAACTCCGAAACCTCATTGGCGATTCGCATCACGCAGATCTCTTTTTTGTCCTCACGCGTGCGTGTACATATCCGGAGAATGTTCACGGTTGAGGTTAACAACTGACAAGTCTCGGGTATATAACTCGATTGACCATGATCAATCGAAATGTCAGCCTTCGTGGTGACAATTTTTTCCTAAGGTTATCCCTCGCTCTGTATGTTATTGCCATATCGGTTACTTATCGATATTTCTTTTTCGTGATAGAGAATATAAAAATTGTCCAATCGTACGCGCGACATGGGAATTCGAATGAAACCAAGCGTAAGTATGGAAGAATTATCAATTATTGTCCAGTTCAAAATTGAGTTTTAACTTGTAATTATAAAATAACAAGTTTTTCGAATAAAAGCGAACGACGCACAATCTACGTTTACGAATCCCAAGTAAATTTTGACCAAAAGGGTTGGCGTCCTCGTATATACTCGCATAATAACGCGCAGCGTGCTGATGGAATATATCGAAGCTCCGCATGTGGAAGCGTTTTTTCTACGCCAATCCTTTTCATAGCCTCTCAGACGACGAAACAACAGTCCTCGTGACTTTCAAACGGTGGAAGCCTACAGAAGTCGTCAATAAAAGATTCAAGCGAAGAAGTGAGAACAAAGTAATAAAGACTCCGCACGCTCATCAGCATGACGCTTTACAAGATCTCTTTCGCGCGTTCCCTTCTATTTTCAGTGTAGTGCCATCCTCTTTCAAGCCATCGATCGTTCTTGTGAATTATTTCGAGTATCCATATACACACCTTAGGCTACGACGACGCTCGGGAAAAACTGACCTACATATCACGACGACGACGACGACGACGTCGACGCGTGTTATTTTCTGGCGGACGGAGTTCATCGGTGTGTAAGACGCGGCTTTTTTTCGACGGGGGGGTTGCTTGTTAGCTTCACTACAGGAATTTGTTTTATACCCGAGACGTTTTTTCTCTGCTCTCTTACAACTCTTGTCATTCGCCGACTAAGTGTTAGTTTTTAATTGGGATAACGGCTATTCCCCAAACTTTTTTCATTATATATTTCATAACGACCTGATCTTTTCATTTCCTTTTTTCGTCGGGCATATTTATTTATTTGCTTGACGTAGCTGGAATCTGATTGCTGTAATATTTTAAAAGTACCGCAATAATGTAAAACGACGCGCTTTTATAAATGCAAGCCGGAAATAAATACAGAAGAACTTTCGCGAGTTAATCTCATTACCACATGAAAAATATGAAGCTGAATCCTACATGTAAAAAAATAACGTTATTTTTATAGTGCTCGTTAACTTCAAAAGAAAAAATGCAAAGAGACTTATGTACTTCGTACTCTTCGCACTGCAAAGTAATTATTTAAAATCTTACGTATAATGTAAACTAAGATTAAACTAACTTTAAAATGTGCGAAGGGAAATGGGAGTGATAAAATTGTTTCAGGTGTCAGTTCGTTGAGCAGAAATGCTGGCAGATTGAAAAATAAATATACGAGAGTGGTACTTTCGTGTAACCTACATGTTCGAATGAAGCGTGAGCGTAAAAAATGTTAATATTAATTTCAACGCTCACTTGAAGATTCAAGAATGCGGTCATAAATTGCTGCAACTATTTCATTTTTAATGCGCGTACTCGACTCAACGCGACTATTTCAACGCTCGACTTGCATAGAAAATTTTGGTATTTAAAGCGTGGCGAAGCTTAAAGAGCGTCATGCATGCACCGCTGTCGATCCTAAAAATAATCTTTCCAAGCTGGCCATTCAACGTCATATCGCCGCTCGAGTCAAGGACTCCGGCTACTCCAAAAGGTTTCGCCTTACTAATTGATATCGCACCGCGCGCTTTTGCTTTTGGGCCGTTCGCGAATTATACAGTAGCATCAGAATTCACTTCACGCCGTCGCTTAATGGACACAATTGTGGAAATATACGCGGCCCAGGCTTTTTTCTTGTGCCGATTCTATTTATAAAACTGTCGGAACTTTTTAGCCTTTCACGAACCTCGATAGAATATTAGTCTTCGCTTGCAAATACGAGTGACTTTCTTACTCTGTTCGCTTTATTCTTTCTTTTGAGATGCTCGCTTATGAATTGTAAATCTTTTGCAAATGGAACATTTACGGGCCAGTTTGCAGCAGAGCTGCAGTGACTCATTAATTAAAGTCGATATTTTGAAATTCAATTTTACGGACTCATTGCTATGACAGTGTAATTAACCTTCTACTAGCAATACTGCATTCACACTACTAAAACATAAAGCACAAATACGACTGCAATATTACTGATACCAATTCGGTGCTAATTCAGTTTATCACCGATGGGTCAGCAAAAGAGCCTTTCGAAAGGACAAAATTTGTTGACGAGTTATTGTGTTCCGCTTTCATCATATTCCGAATCCCAATGGTTTGACAAGTTCGAAAAGTTATGAAACCTAGTTAGCCCAATGACACGCTCGGCCTAGCATTCAATCAACTACGAAACAACGTTCAAACTTTCGTCGACGTAAATTAAAATCAAAAATATCTTCCAATCCTTATCATCGATAAGCGCGTTTAAAAAGTTATCAATTCAGCTGACTGATCAGTCGTAATAATCAATAATTGAATCGAACAAAAAGACCAGCATAAGGGAGGATTTTTGCTCTGGACAAACAAGAATTGGAAGTGCAGCTTACAAAACAAGCAAACTAGCAACAACAACAATGTTCGTGAAAAGAGCATTCACCGAGTAAGAAGCTTTTCAAGAGTTTCGTGTTATTATTGCGGTATTGAATAAAGTCTTGCGCGAGCAAGCGCATTATTTTCAACCAGACTCTACAAGTTTTTTCTCTGCATTGAAGACCTACTTCGCTATTATTATGACTCCGAAAAGACCCAAAATATCACTTAATATTTTCAATTAACTTTTCAAATTCACACTCGACCAGCTTATGTAGTCAAGCTCGTAGCCGTTCGAAACATAAAAACAAAAAATATCAACAGAGCGCCTCAAAACACACAGTATAAACAACTTCAAAATGGAGTTGGAGTTTTGAAAGCCAAATCCCCTCAGCCACGGCGATATTAAGAAACTTTTTATCACTAGTATCAGATCACGCAAGCATGAGAGACGATACAGCACCACGGGAGCGCATCATCAGTAGTCCAAGTAAACGTATGATGCGGCGTGTTGACTAATCGCTATTCTAATAACTCTTTGAACGAGCCTTTCATCTTTCTATCCCGGCCACATCTACGCTTTAAAGTTACAATATAATTTTTCTTTCACATGAGCATTGGACATTTCTACCATTTTCATGCGTGGATTTTTTGACATTTGCGACATCGTCCAAAATTTATTTATATTTTCACTATTATTCATTTCAATACTTTAATATTATTTGTGTGCGATGGATTACTGTATACAAAAGTCAAGATTTTTAAATGATATACCGGGAACATTGTCGATCTAAACTCTAGCGTATTCACGTCAATTCTATTTTTTTTAGGTTCAGAAATTTTAATTTAAAATCATGGTATTATTACTTGATTTTACTTCAAGTTTTGTTTTTTAATGTTACCACTTTCCAATGATAATAATATAAATTTTTACTGTAAAATTTTCTTCATAACGTTAAAAAATAAGCCAGAATTGAAATCTATACGTTTCCGGTAGATGCTTTGAAAAACTTGACTCCTGTTCAGAGTAATATTGATCCGTTTTACGTAAATATAGTTGAGACATCAAGACAAGTGATACTCACAAAGTTTTCACTTAAAAATTTACTTTAATACGCACCGTATATCTTATTTCACGAAAAAAAATGTATTTTCGAAAGGAAGATTCATAAAACAAAATATTATTTAGTTCGACAAAACAGAAGAAGCATTCGCATTACATTTCGAAAATCAGAGGGAAAAGTACATAGATCGTGGGCGGTAATATCGTCGAAGCGCGTGCTAGAGTGAAAGACGTTTATTTCGCGTGCTTCCTCCGAGAAAAATTGATATTGACTTACTCATACTCTCTGCCCCTTTTCTTTTCTGAAGGATCTTCTTTGAGCACAAGTTTTTGAGAGATTGAATCGTTGATGGCTTACAATTTGTTCTGTTTAGTGGTGTATTTGCTTTCAAAGATATGATTATAAAAAAAATTGATTCGCAATCTAATCTAAAAGTATTTGGTGTCCTAGTAAAATTTCACATGCTAAAACACACTGGCTAACTTTGCTCACTGACACATGACTGTTACATCAAACTAAGTAAAAAGACTGCAAACACAACTTTAGAACTTCAGAAAGCAAAAAATGGCTAATTCTGTGAGAAATGAAAAGTTTTTCGTAGCGTGAAATTCATTGTCTAAATAATGTTTACGAGTGTTGAAAACACAGCTTGTAACGTTATTTCTCAAAAAGAAAGAAGAAAAAACAGATTGAAACATGTGAATTTAGAACAGGGAGCTCGTAGGTAGAGCACTCGAGTCGTAACTCGAAATATTTCCAAGTACCAACTTTACATGTGACAGGAGTGTCCACTCAACATCGTTCTCGCATCTCTTTAAAAAAAAGGAAATACGCATTACACGCGTCTTGCACACTGCTTTTAATACTCGCTCTCGTAAAGACCTTGTGCGATCGTTAAAAAAGCTCGCGAGAGCAAGGAAAAACAAGTTTCAAGTAATTAAAACTTTGTAATCTAATCGGCATAATTAAGTCGAACAGTGCGATAAATCGGCGCGCAAGATAGCGCGACGCAGTCACGTCGGCTGACCGAACACCGAGTCTTTCCACTTGTCGCCCGCGAGAGATACAACGACCTGAAAAAGAAAAGAAAAATCCAAGTGGTTACTAACGATTTCTCCGTTGGGCTTGACCTACTTTTACAGTGTGTGTGTATGTCTATCTCACGGATTATTTCTACTTTTTAATTATACCCCCGGGACCATAGTCACCGAGCTCATCACGTTTATTAGCGAGAGGAAGTTCGCGTTATTTTACAGTCTATGGAGGATTTATGCTTGTCGCGCGGGCGTTGGCCTTTGTGGAAAAAAATTTTAAATTTACGAGCTCCGCAGGATTTGCTTTCTTTTCCTTCTCTGTCCCTTTCTCTCTCATCCGCGAATCTCGCGTATGAGAATGCGGTTTGTTTAGTTTAATTAGGCTCGTTTGTTTATACTCAACAGTGAAAATTCCGCGTACCTATATTGCAATTTCTTTAAAGCAAGCTTAACGAGCCTCATATTTTAGCGAAATAACTTACTTGCCGCACAATCCAGTCTGTTTAAGAAGCTTTCGTAGCAGCAAGCTTCGAGAAATAAGAATACGCACACGTATACCAAGGTGGTTGCACGTCTTCATTTACGTCCGTGTCTTAATTTTCCACTAACGGCGCGCGTCATCTCGCGAAACTCACGCGCGGCCAAGTGTCAAACGCGAGCGCACACCCCTTCTAATTACACGAGAGACAGCATCTTCCTAGCAAGAAGCAACTAGCTACGATGCTCACCTGCGCAAATAAGTGTGTGCACACACGCGCGCACGCAATTACGGAAAATACGATATGCGCGCGCGTGAGCATTCGCGAGTTTATCTTAAGCTGTGTGTGATTGGCATCGATTGTTTAGCATTGTCTCCGAGTTGGATATGTGTCCCCGTGACAGCCTTGCGGCTCCTCACCTTGATTAGTTTGACGAGGTGAGCAAATTAATATGCAAACCATGTGCTTTGGCTTTAATGAGCAAATGCTGTTGACAAGGCGTGCTGTGTGTATGTGTGCGTGAGAATGTTGAATTACTCTGGTCTGAGACCAGGTTTTTTTGTTTAATTAGCAGGTAAACAGTATTTTGTTGAGTGCGCGTGTGTGGTTGGATCTAATATGATATGTAAACCCAGTCAGTTTGCACGATAATGTTCGTCAAAGGGGCTCTCTTTGACTGTGGTATTTGAAATGGTTCTCGTGAATATTTCAGTCGAATTATCAAATGGTGGCTTAAATATTTGAGGCATGTCTGTTTAAGTAACTTTCATCAACCTGTCTTTCTTTGATCCGTTACAGGTATGTGCTTTCGATAACTGTCGTGAAAATCAAATCGGTAACTCAAAAAGCCAGCAACTCGAACGCCCGTTTTCTTCCGCGGTGTAGTCAAAAGAATCTAGCTTTAACAAAAGATGGATGCAACCAGCGACGCACAGCTAACGAAATTCCAACTTATCAAAGGCCGCGAATCGAGCATCGGTAGTGCGTTCGTTTCTTTTTTTTTATATATCGCGTGTGAGAGAGAGAACGTCGCCGCATGAATACACAATGTAACGAGCGCTCGTGCAGACGACAAGCAGAGAGCCTAGATAGGGAGAAGCTGGAGCGTAAAAATCCAACGAAACCGTGGGTACTGTAAGGGAAAAGCGTCGAGTTTGCCGCTTCTTTCTTTCTCTTTGCCAGAATACGATTCAATGGAAGCGAGAGAGAACGACTTTTCTTTCTTTTATTTTCAGTTCTTTCAAATTCGCCGCTCATTGATTTTCCGTTTATGACGTCGTCTCACGATTAAAAATTTCTCTACGCTTTCGCAGGCTGTCCCATGAAATATGTTCTTTATGGAATGACGTTCGAGCGCTGATAAAAATATCCGCTGAAACTCTCTCAATTAGCATATTTGATTGCACATTGTTAATTCGAGCTTGCCCTGCATACTTCCCGTTCTGGTTGAAATAGAAGATGAATATGCAGTTACATTTGTTAAAGAAAGAACAAAAAAGGTAGCATTATAGTTTAACGGTTAGGTAAAGTTCGCACCTCGCTTGAAAATCCAAGTACGAAGAAGACTGCGAAAATTAAAGCCGATACGTATATAAAGCGCGTAAGCGGTTTCAGACTTCTCGCGGTGCTGAGGTGAACGAGAAAATAATACCCGTGGAGGAGGAACGCAATTTTATGCCCCTCGCGCTTTCCCCATTTTCCACGTCGTCGCTGTGTCGACGGAAACCTGCCTTCGCGCGCTTGCTCGCTTGTGTGTTTTTGCGCCTTTATTGTTATTTTTTCTCCCTTGCTACTTGAGTCGCATGCACTATTTATTATTCGACAAGGCACGTAAAAGCAGCAACTTGTTCGAGGAATTGAATCACGAGAGAGACGCACGCGACGGTAAAATTGACGTTCGTGATATTTGTCGCGAGATGTTCTCTTTCTATAACTTGAAGCGCGATAGAACTGTCAATTTTCGTCGCCGCTGGAAATTTTTTGATCTGGAAATTTCATGCGAGACTTAGCCTCTATATATAGACATCGTCGTCTGCGGCGAGAAATGCAAGCCTGTCAGTTCGATACGCGTCAAATGACGGTAGTACGTTTCACGCCTCAAGTTATCGAAAAGCGCAAAAAGAAAAACAGATTATTGTTATGGCAGAATTTGCGACGTTCGTCAAAAAAGCTATCAGCAAGCATCATTGCCGTACTCGTTTGGGTGCTCACGCGAAAGCGCCATGAGATTAAAAGCTTTTATCGAGGCTCTTCAGAGAGATATTATTATCTTGGAAACGTTGCAGTTTGAGAATTATGAGGCAGAGTATTTCAGTTGTGAATTTCGGGAGAAATTATTAGATTATTTATTAAAGTAGTAATAATAGATACCAGTGCACATTAATCCATAGTCAAATAAACATTGCGTCCGATAGAAGTAGTCTAGTGTAGGTAAATATTTCATTCGAAAAAATTGCCTTTTTACCAAACTCTATACGGTCGTTTTTGCTTCTGTCGCAGAACATTCAAATTCCATATCGTTATTTTTATATTGCAACGCTAAATTTGGAAATTTATAAGACAGCTGAATTAAAAAATTCGAGCGTTACACAGATATCTAATAATCATTTCTGTTTTGCGCGTATAATTGTACTTGATAGGTTTCGATGTGCATTAGTCGAGAAAAAATTAGCACCTTTACTGCCGTGAGTAGTCCATGAACATTTGCCAAGAAATGTTTGTCCATAGCAATCGGGAGAGTCATCGACATCGAAAAAGCATATGTACTGGAATAATATCCAGCGAATAGGAGCACACGAGCATCGCCAGTAAATAGTACGTGCAACTGCGCAGCTTCTCGCGTAAGATGACCTATCAAAGCCGTGAAACGTAGGAGTGGCTGCGCGAGCTCCATTAGGAGCTAAGGAGTACGACAGCTCACTCTCTCTCCCGCGAACAACTGACAAGCCAAAGTCTATCCCCCGGGGGCGGTTGCGCGCTCGCGCTCGTAAACCGTATCATCGTGACGTCGCTCTTTGGCACGTGCGATCGTTTAGACGCGCGTTCCTCTTTGCCACCCCAAAACTTCTTGCTTCAGTCCCTCAAGAGAGATTTCGTTTCCGCGCAAATTTAAACGCCGCGCTCTCGACAGGAAGAGAGAGAGAGAGAGAGAGAGAGAGAGAGACGCAGACTGGAAGGACGCGAGTTATTGCTCGCCGTTTGACGGACGTTATCAACTGTGAAAGGTACAGGTGTAAACGATTGAACGCTAACAACTTTGAGGAAAGGGAAATATAAACAAATGTCTTTCGCAGGAATGTTGCACTTGAATGCGCCGCGAGAGAGCGACGATCCGTCGGGCGCCTTATATATCTAGCTAGGCCTGCTTCTTCGCGCAGAGGTATTGTGCTGAAGTGGCCGACGGCGACGTACACGTACACGACGTATACGTACGGCTGGCTTACGTGCAAGCGCATCTGGAGTACCATCGAGCTCCGTGCCTCGCACGCAGATCGAGCTTCCAGATAAAAAGCTCGAGTGCGCGTCTATGTGGCTGGCGCCGATATCAACAATTAAGCCTCCTTATTGATTGCGCTTTTCGTGCCAGTCTTTAGGATCGGGTTGCCTGCTGTAATTCTATTGCCGGTCTCGGTCTGAAATCGCCAAAGAATATGTAGAGCAACTTTCAATGGTTAAGCCCTTAGAACAAAGCTCGTTTCGAAAAGAGCATTGAACTGCATTCAACGCGAGAGAGCACATTCATCAATGCAAACAACAAGCGAAAAGCCCGATATTCCGTGTGCACTCGATAGTAGTGCAAACGTCGGAGGAAAAAACCAGAGAAAGAGAGTGCGCCGCTAGTAATTGAAAGGAACCGCGACAGCGAGTGAAATAAACGAGGGCGCGACGCGCTGATAAGACGACGAAAAAGTTGCCCGCTCGCGTTCTCCGAAAAATTAGCTGCTGAATTTCCCTCACCTCGAAACAATTAACGGTAGCACGATCCGACACCGCTATCGATCGTTTTGCCCGCGAGCGCCAAGCTGATTATTCTCGTCGTCTACTTAACTATTCAAAATGGCCTGCCTGTCTGCTCGCTCATCCTATTATATTATCACAATCATCCCTCTCTAAACTCGTGCCTCGGATATTAATATTCAGCGACGTGTTTGCCATACTGCGCGCCGAGCGGCGTAACACTCGACGAGCTACGCTGGCCTATCCTTTAATATTCGTCGATCCAACTTGGCGACACGCTCACTCGCCAATTTCGCAGCCCAGACGCACTCTACCAATGCCGAGTAACGAGCCTACAACAAAAGTGTATTGTCCGATCGCAAATAATCCAATTCTCGCTAGGTTTCATCCGGTGCCCTCGTTTATCTCACCAATCAATCCAGACGAAACTTTACTTTGCGCATTACAGTACGTCTATGTTCGCCTAGCCGTCCGCTGCTCCGCGCTCAGTTATATTATGTATGTCGCCTGCCAGAACACTTCGTTTGGCGTGCGGACCGAGCGGGTAGTGCACTTTATTAGTCTGACAGGCGAGGATAGCGCAGTATCAAGTCAGACATTCTTTCAAATGGCAAATACTCGCTTTTTTCACTGTATGTCGCCAATTTATGACTTTCAAGCCTGTGAAACGACTATCTTGGCTTTTTCCGTGGAATGACAGCCGTCTGACGTAGATGCTGTTATTTATGCCGCTGAAGTTGTACTTTGATGCTGATATATTTAAGTGACATTATTAAGTCTGGATAAAGTTGAATTCTTCCACTTTCCATCCGGTATGAATAAATTCTCTCTTTAATTGAGTCCGTACAACGTACCCGGTGGTCATTCTATCAATGCCG
Source organism: Phymastichus coffea (assembly GCF_024137745.1). Taxonomy (NCBI): domain Eukaryota; kingdom Metazoa; phylum Arthropoda; class Insecta; order Hymenoptera; family Eulophidae; genus Phymastichus; species Phymastichus coffea. The sequence continues at coordinate 1,257,829 of NW_026706865.1, forward strand.
CGCTTTTAACTCACCTCTTAAACGTTACACCGAGCCACATCTCAATAAAAGACGATGGTAAAATATTTAATTTCCTGCAAATAATCTTTACTGCCGAGTCTCGAGAATTTTCCATAAAGAAACACCCTTTTTTGCATAATAAAGAATAATAAAGAAGAAGACAATGAAATTTTCGCAGTCAATCGTATCCCGCTATAACATACATTGGCAAGAGGAAGTCAGAAAAAAAAGTTTGACGCAGGCATTAACCCTCGCAACTCTCAACTTTCCACGCAACCGTCCGTTATATTGTCTTTCTATATAGCATTCAAATGATCGCCTCGTTAAAAATTATGACGATTCTCTCACAATTTTTCTTGCTCCCTTGAAGCTTTCTTAGATTGCCTTGAGGCTGAAAGAAATGTAATATAGTGGCGCGTAAAAAAAAGAAAATACATCGGCAAGTTCTTTTCTACGGCTCTTCTTCTTTTTTCATAGGTCTTGCGAAGGTAGGTCCGCAGAGTTGACAGAGAGAAGCTTTGTCTTTGGAATTGTTCCTTTAGCCAACTGGGAAACATCCCCGCGGATGTTGACCCTGTCGTCGAGTGTGTTTTCTTTTTTTCGCGAGGCAATCAGTGTGTTAGCGGGCTCGGAGGAAAATTCGCGAATTCGCCGTCGCTGCTAGTGGTGGAAACAAACGCACTATATACCACTTTGTTGTACTTGTTAGCTTGTTATAGCACACATAGCCGAAGGGAGTAAACAGCCTTGGGGGTTTGTATAAACATTAAATAGTCTCCTCTCTCCCACGCCACTTGCAGGAAACTCGCTGTTCCGGAATTCGTTTGTTTAGCTATTGCTTAGCTTAAACTGCCGCTTTGCTCGTGGTCGTACCCCAAAGCTTTCCCATTTCCATTTTTTCAAGCAATCCTCAAAAAATAGTTACAAAGTTGGAACAGAGAAGCAATCAAAGTTCTCTCATCGGAAAAAGAAGAAAAAAAATACAGCACAAACTGTTGTGCATAGGATAGGAATACACTATCGGAGATTTAACATTCCCGAAGCGTTTGCGAAGACAGAGGCACGCGCAGACAGACTAAAGCCTGACGTTACAACTCAAATACCAGACACACATACACGCACAAAGCTCTGTTTGAATTCCAAAGTTGCGCATGCCCGGTTGACGACTGGTACTATCTACTCGCCACCCGGAATCCAAATAAACGCTACTGTTTCGATGTGTCGTTTCAAAGTCTTTTTGACTTTCGATACTCTTCTCTTCGATGTTGTAAAGCGACAGCTTGATTTATGTAGATCGGTAGGCTGTAGAGATGTCGAAGAATCTTTACAAGCGATGAAGATTACATTGTTCGAGCTTTACGATGCCGGATCAAATAATGCGTAAACGCGCTTTTCTGTGAATTGGCGGAAATGAAGAACAATTAACTGCAACGACATATCAATGGCCAAAAAATGAAACCGCCCTCAGTTTTTTCAATATTTCGCACTTTCTCTCCTTCACTTTTCGCGAAAAAATATATGGAGTTAACGTGTCAATCGGAGTCGTGGCCGCACGAAAAGGCTAATTTTATTTGTCTTCAGCGAGCGCGTCGCGCTGTCGTGTCGCGCAGACCTGTTGCATTTTTCATAAACACCAATTGAAGAAAAAAATAATCACCGACAAAATAAAGAAATAAAAAAGACAAACGAAGGAATTCCTTAATTTGTCCTAATTAGCGTAAACCGACGTTAACGAAGATCCCCCACCACCACTTTTGTAGAATTAATTAACGCGAACTTTTTCTCTCTCTCTCTCTCTCTCCGCTCGAACGGAAGCACACTCGCGACCCTTAGGAATGTTAGTGAAAAAAAAGCGTACGCCCGCGGAATAAAAGAGAGATACAGAGTGCACAGGGTAATTACGTAGGTGGAATGGGTAGGCAAAAGTACTTTCTTTTTTTTTCCGTTTCGTTTCGTTGACCTGGCGCTCGCGAGCTTGCTGGCAAAAAAAAGTTAACGTAGTCTTCATAAAGATTGATGGAGACGTTTTCTTTGTTTTGTCCATGGATTATATATGAAATTAATTCGGTCGCGTTGCCTTTTAATTTGAAAATGTCATTCCGTAAAAATGAAATTTTCACTCTCGCAACGCAAACGTTGCGTAAGAAAAGCGAAGCACGCAAATAAACAAGGAGAGTCGGGCGCTGCAAACCTAAGATAAGAAGTGCACGGGAGGTGAAAGGACGAAAAGCGAGATGCGTACGCACTTAGTTGCAAGGAGTGGTGATGCACAGTATGAACCGTGAGAGGAAAGAGTATCCGGGAATCTGGCGTCGCAGGCTCCTTGAATATTCATCCATTGTAATTAAAAGCCAACGCTTTGGTCGAGATCGCTCTCGATAGTTTGTTCGCGTCTGCTCCTCGACTTGTCAACGATTAATCAAGGATATATGCCGCATGAAATTGATATTGTGGCAGCGAGCCTTTCAAGATAGAAAACAAAGCGATAAAAAAGTATTCCGTGCACTGTTTTTTCCATCGTCGATCTCCCCGGGCGTTTCTTAAAGAGCGGCGAGCTGCGCAGTGAATCTTTCTTCTCTCAAAACGCTCGCAATCGTCTCCTTTATGCCCTCGTAATCAGGAATTTTTTCCGCAGCAATAGAGTGCATTTAAAAAAAACAAATATCTCGCAATAATGATAATGATCGACGAAGCAACAACGCGACAGCGACAATAGCGCCAATCCATTGGCAGAAGGAAAATCGCGGAAAAAGATGGGGAGAGGAGAAAAGTCGGCCACTAGAGCGCGCCAAGCGAAAATAATCCTGCGGTTAGCGTGCGACAATTGACTGGCGACGAAAATCGCTGGCTTGCGCTTCACCAACGTTCATTTAGCAAATGACGAGCGGTCGTTTGTGCTCTGCGCTGTAGCTGAGTCCGATAACGATATGCCGGAGTGCAACACGAAACTTGCATCGCAGGTGAGAGCCACGTCGGTAGGTGCAAGTTCGATTTTCGCGCGGCAATCGTCGGCACTAAAACCCGTCGCCAATTGTCCGGCGTCAATTGAGCGCCACGAGCTGCCTGGAAAGCATACAGAGTCGCACGCACTCGTCACGTATATGCACAGCGCGCCAACACATAAACAATACTGGCCGACCCCGACTGCTTTGCCTCTCCGCCGTCAAAAGCTGTCGTTTAGCTAACAATCGACGCGGCGCGCTCGCGCTTTTCCGCGAAATACGCCGGAATACGCCGAAATCGCACGCGCGGAGCGATCAACGGAATAAAGTCAACAAAAGCGCGCCACAATTCGAGCACTTCGTGAAGAGCGAGCCAAACTATTTTTACGACTGACAATTTGCCACGATGTGAACAATTCTTGATTGCACGCGCGCCGTCAACAGTCGCCTACAAGGACGTTTGCAGCATTTTTTTCACACTCCAGAAAGGTAGTAACGGCGGTAACGAGCATCGAGGAACAAATCCGTGTCGCCCTTGCGTAGTCACGCTATTAATGAGAAGAGAGCGTTGGCGAGCCGCGAGTGGTTAATAACAGTTATCGTTGCATAATAACTCGAAAGAATCAGTGTGCCAAAGGTACACGCGACTCGTTGCGCAACTCGGCGGCTCGCTATGTAATCCTCTTTGTTCTTCTCTCCTCTTTCTGTCTTTGTGGTGGTCGTGTGCATCCGCTGCTGATTTGGTCATTACGCGATTCGCCTTTGTTCAAAGCAATCACCGAACGGAACAAAAAGCAACAGTTCTTCTTTGCTCAAAAGATGCGTGGAACATCCTCGTGGCATTCGGCTATAAGATCGCCGGCCACACGCGAGTTTCCAACAAACGAACAAACGCGAATCCCTCGTTATGATCCCTTTGCACGGAAATCGTTTCGCCAGCCGACACTCGCGATTCGTCTCCGTGATTCTCATTAAAAACGACGCAAAATGCGGCTCCCGCTGAAAGTGAAACAAGGGTACTATTGTGTTTAAAGTTTTCGCTCTTCGCTGTCTTCCTCCTGTTCTCTCGTCAAGGCGTCGATGCTTTTATTTCGCCTTTCAATTCGCCGTCGAGTGGCATAAGTACTCGGCTGATATTTTTTTCGAAAAGGTGTAATGGCAACGATCACAAATGAGCGAGCAGACGTCGAATGTATTTGCATAGAGAGGCTCTCACTCATTCGTCACGATTAACCTGTTGTTTTTCATTACTCATTCAGTGCTCGTCGTTGGCGCGCGGCAATAAAAGTCCATCAAAAATCAAGCGAGCGTACTGCTCTGTTTACCCGCGCGCGCAAGCTCTTGGAAATTGATTCCACTTCTGCTAATGAAATACAGTCCGTTTTCAAGCTAATTTTCCAACTGAAAAATAGTTGTTCCATGGGTGTCTGTCGCGTTTGTCGCGCCCATTCTTAATGAGAGCGCGACGGTGCCAATTCTTGAATAGCCCTTGAAAGCGTTCGCGCAAGACTAGCCTAACAAGGCGCCAAAAAAGCCTCGTCGGCGGCGCTAGCCTTTACATCGCCGGTCCCACTATGCACGTCTGTGTGGTTTTGCGTCGGCCTGCATATAATTTCGCCGCTTGGCTCTGCCTACCAACAAATTTTCTACCCTTCTCGCAGTGCGTGTCGCAATTACACATTTCTCCTTTTTTTCTTCCCCTACTACTGCTGCTGCTGCTGCTGCTGCTGCTGCTGCTGCTGCTGCTGCTGCTGCTGCTGCTGCTGCTGCTGCTGCTGCTGCTGCTGCTGCTGCTGCTGCTGCCAGCACAACTCTCTCGCTCGCTCAAGTTTTCAAAGCGAATTTCAGTGTCACGTCATCCGTCCGTTCGGTCGAAAGCGTGGCGCGAGCAAAATTGCTTATATATGGATCGAAGTTGCGCAATTCGGTCGGTCGGCGCACCTGCACACCTTGTCAGCCGCTGGTGCCTCTGCGAGAGAATTTTTATTCCGACGCCGTGTAAGTGTCGAGTGGCGTTCGGACGCTGCAACGGTGCGCGCGTGCTCCCGCAAATAGCATTGGCGCTATCGGCGACATTTCTGCGACATTTCTGCGACATTTCTGCGACGAATGTGGTTGTGCGCGTGTGCGAGAAACGATCGGTTCGCTGAGTTGGTGCGATCAGGTTAGACAGTTGAGAGTGATGCCCTGAAGGGGCATTCCGCAGAGAAGTATTTCTAATTATTTACTCGAGAAGGCATAGCAAAACCAAACGGCCCACTCGTTCGCTCGTCGATCTCGAAAAAAGCACCGCAGACAGTTAGCGCGACGATGAGCGCGCGCCAGTCGTGGATTACAAAGGACTCGGTCATAAAACAGCGAATGCGCGGCCGGCCATGATAATGGCCTTAATACGTCATCGCGCGAGTTACGCTTGGTTGAGCCCTGATTGTCGCTGTCGGCTTATTTGATTACAGGCCTTGCCAGCACAGTTGCGGATCGCTGCCCGTTTGTGTGCGTATGTACGCGTGTGTGTTTGGTCTTTGGCCGAGTTGCGGTCGATGGTTTGTTAAGGGATCGACTGATTGCGCTGGATATATTCGGCAATGGCGAGTGATACGCAGGCTAGCATTCGACTGAATTCGATTGAAACGCTTTGGTGAAAAATGGAATGTTCTTTTGTTCTGTATCTTCCAAAGAATAATCGTCTCGATTAACATAGCAGACGCTGGCACATTAAAGAGGCCAAAGAAAAGTGTTTTCCTCGACTCGTTTACAACTAAGCTACTTTTCGCGGAAGCTGTGCCGCTACTAGTGCTGGACGAGAGAGGGAGAGCCAAGAGTTAAAATAGCATTAGGTTCGCGCGCTCGCGCAGAGAGGCCAAACTTTGCCGCCGCGAAAACTTGGTTGCCTCGCCCGTTGTTAATGTAAAACCGGGACGGCTGTTTCCAATAAGAATCCAATTTTCTTCCCTGGCTGTACGCATTTATTAACATTTCATTTGGCTCTGCTGCAAATCGTCGTGGGTCTTTGCAGCTTTCGAAGGGAGACGGGCACGGGAGACGGGAGAACGCGAGCCACAAAGAAAGCCGCGCGCGAGTACGCAACGTAAAAAGAGATCGGGGCCATTGTCGCGGCGCGCGCGCGCGATAATTATGCCGGATTAACGAGTTGCGCGGACCCCCTCCTTTGAACACGTGTGAGAGACACGTGTCTCGTAAACGGGCAGGGTCGCGCCAGACCAGACGCGCTTTCTTTTTCGCTCGCTTTTGTGCGCGCCCATGTGTTTTCCCTCTGCGGCCTCCACCACGCGCTGTTTACGCGCCCTGATGCTTTTTTAATCGGAAGCTTTGAACGTATCTGCGTGCCCGAGGACTTGTCTTTCTTTTCCATCCCGCGCGCCCTCGCTGCAGCTATTCTGCAATTTTACCAATTTTTTCAGACTGAGCACGAAGGAAAACACGCCGCGACGCGCATTTTCCCACATTTCGCTCGCTCAACTCTTCTATTGTGCTCGCAGCGATCGAATGCAAACATTCGTCGGTGCGAAATTACACGAACCGCTTGAAAGACGATTGATTTGATTTACTCGCGACTCCACAGCCAAATAATAACCACCGGCGCGCTAACTCCGTCAGGAGAGTCGACGGAGAAAGGACTAGCAGTGCTCTGGCGCGCTGACGGGCGCAATCGGTCAGCGCGCCGAGGGAGACACGGAAAGGGTGGGCGCATCTTTCAACGTACAATTCTTCAACGCCCAGCCGTGATTCGCTCGATTTTCTTGCCAGTCAGCAGTGGCGCTCGATGCAAATTAAAAGCGGCAAAAGCTACGTCCAACTCTGGAATGTGAATTGCTCGGCGCAACAGCGCAAACAGACCAGAGATGAAGCGTTAGCCGGCGCGCGCTGATTCGCATAATACAGGCGGATTGGCGCAACCACGAGAGAATCCCACTTTTATATTCGCGCTCGCTGCATCCATTCGCCTCCCAGGAGGAGATGTCTCTTGCTTCCTTCTCGACCGGAGCAATGCAATTGTCGATCTCGGCGTCGCAGCGCGAACGATTGTTCGATGTAATTTTTTGCCGAGGCCGCTGCCTTACACTCGCCTGGAGAAGAGAAATGGCTGCTTGTTTGTCCGCCAGCCGGCGAGCGAGCTATCGATTGGATGCGCTCCGTATATTTCCATTGAGAGAAATAATGGGGAGGGGGTGCGCCCGACAGCGAAAAATCAAATTTTATCGCTGATACTCTATCGGAATATCGCTCTTGAAATCAAGTCGTGACGCGCGCGCTACTTTATCCTTTGGCCGTCTCAGCACTGCTAACAATTACCAACGCACAGAAGGATTGCGCATGAAAGTCTGCAGCAACTGTATTGCGATTTGCCGACGCGGAGGACAATGAGATCCGGCGGACAGAGCCAATTCACTCTTGGATAGCGACGCGAGTTTTCACAATATCAAAATTTCCGCACGCTTTCTCCTCCCGCCCCCTCTCGCGCCGTGGTAGGAAGAAAATGCAGCCAACTTTTCCGCGATTGGCGCACACGTGTGTTCTTATATATCGACGAATGCCAAGAGCCGGGACTACTTCCAGCAGGCTACTTCTTTCTCTCTGCTCCACTCTTTTCAATCACCGAGAGTGCCCTCTTAACGTAGGCTCCCACTCACTCTTTTCAAGGACGACGGACCAATGCTAATTGATTTTCAAATGGAGCTAATACCGCGAGTTATTTTTCCGAGAAAATCTTGTTCGAATAAAGAGAAACTTTGTACGTCCCAATGTCAGCAAACACCACAAAAACCTGGCTATATGCAATCGTTCCATATGATTACCGAAGCTGTTTGGATGTTTGTGCGCAGGACACTTCCATAACTTCCTTCTTGAGGGAATTACGCCGACGTTGGAGCCTACTCTCGCGAGAAATTGCACACGATTCAATACTTTGAATCCAGCCGAAGCGACAGGGTAAATTTAGATTGCCCACGAGGAAAAACACGTTTTTAAGACTACCTTGATATCCGTGTTTACACGACCAACTCGCACGCCAAATGTTCAACGGGATAATGAAGAAGCACAGTGGAGAACAAAAGCCAGGATTTCGGAGAAATGGATTAGACAGAACAAAGAGAAAAACTGATGAAACTGATGGGGAGAGAGTGACAAAGAGAACGAAGAAAAAAAGAAAAGTCTACCAAATGAAAAATGCCCTTTGACGGCCTGGCTATATCGTGTTAATGAAACTCGCGCTCTCCGTACCTGCCGCTGCCGCGCGGAATATTCAATTGTACGTGCTACAAAAAGTAATTCGTTTACCGAGAGAGAAAAAATCTCGAGTTGGAAAAATAAGAGGAATGCAGGGTGTCAATGAAGGCCAGTGCTAAGTATGCGCTTTGTATCGATAGAGTGCTACGTCAAATGTTTGATGCGACGAACTAGCAAAATTGATTCCTGGGAGAAATCGTTCGAGGGGGGGGGGGGCTGTTGGCTATGCCTGATTTGTAAAGCCACACGGGGATTTAAAGGTTGAATTGCAAGAGAGCACTAGAGAGATGTAACGTTGTTGGGTAAAAATTGAAATATTCTTCGGTGGGAAAGCAAAAAACTCGCGATAAATAGTTCGATGGAGAATCCAGCCTCTTACATGCAGATTAATGTAGGGTTCAAACGTAAACGCCTCCTTTTTCTTCTCCACGAACGTTATACTCGCCAAATCTTTTAAAGATCATTTATTATTATTGGATGGTAACGAATTACGATGAAACGATACGTGGAGCATTTATGTTCTTTTTTTATCAAGCTTAATCCGTTCTATTTTTTTCATCTACATTTATAACTCAAGCTTCTGAAAAATCTATACCACCTACAGTCCACGAATCCTCTTTTTTTCACAATCTGCCAAGCTTTTCCCCACAGTACAAAAAAAATCAGCTCTTCCAATGGCGAACAAAAACTCGCGTTGGCCGCAAGCATCTAAAAAGAAACCTAACCCTAACCTACATTTTCAGCACTAAAACTGCACCAAAATTATACTGTGAAACTGTAAAAAAACTGCGCAGCGAATTAGGCAAGGAAAGAGAGAGAAAAAGGCTGGATGAAAAGGCCTCGGCGCGCAAAAAGCGAGAAAACGGGTGATGGCGGGGGAGGGGAGATATAGTACACACAAGCGGGCGGGAGGTTAATTACACGAGCACGAGCTCTTTAATTAACCGACACGATCGATCCGATGTCCTTCGGTGCAGCAACGGCAGGCAGAGTGTGTAGCCCTTTTCCAAGCCATTAAGAGATAAAGACTGCGGGCGCGTTTATTGTATGCGACCGGACGATTTTTCGATACCCCTCTCAGACGAGTGATTAAACGACGCAACCTTGCGGAGCTAATAGTTAATTTCATTACCGCGCGTGGATTGTAAATGATTTTTTATCTTGTTTAAAGAGGTCACCAAATCCCCTCTCTTGTATGTTTGACGAGTATGAATAAAAAATTATATGGCGCTGGTTTATCACGTTGGACCACGTGTGCTTGAAGTAGGATGAGCGTTACTTTTAACGGGACCTAGTGGACAAAGAGCGTTCCCTCTCTGCCCTAACATCTTTTCAATTACTGAGCAATAAATAAAAGCACCAAATCCGTTTTCGATATTCTTCCGCGGGCAATAAAAGTTTGATTATCGTGAGTATTCCATCTGCACTGTGAAATACGTGCTCCGAGATAAATGTCCTCGACGTTGCGAGATAATGGAAAGACCGGGCGTGCGTGCCGCTGAACAGCCAGTTTCCGTTTCGATGTAACCTGCGTCGTGATTGAACTGCAATGCCAGCGCTTTGACGTAATGTAAGCCACGCCGGGTAGCGGCTTATTATCAAAGGATGTCGCAATTATCTCGAGAGCTGGAGGTAACAAAGTCGCGCAGTGGCGCGTGTAATTCGGCTAATGCGAGAGTCTATAAAGCGACAAGTGGCTGGCAAGACGATCGCCTTGCTAATCGTGTGCGCATTAGCACGTTTGGACGACAACTCAGCGCTGTCGATCGATAGTATTATGTGTCGCGGCGAATGAGAAGTGAAGCACCAAGTTGGCGCTTGCAGAGCTAACGCACGTGAAATCCACGTCGACTACTCTTCGCGCTCGCGCAGCACTCTTTTATCGTCGCTTTTATAGTCGCTCGGTTATTCTTCGGCTGGGCGTGTGTGTGGGTGCGCGCGTACACGCGTGCTTCGTTACGGCGTCGGTTCCACCAGAAACTGGTTTTCAAGCAGAATTTTCGACCGAGTCTCGAGTCTTTGTTCTAATTATTGAAATGGACGTTTGGGGAGCTACGAATTGTTGCTTAGTAATGTGGTAACTGAAATCAACTGTGATGACTATGGATAGAGCGCTGACGTTGCCTCGCGTAAAAGTTGACATTTCGGAAGCGTAAACGCGGCCAAGTCAAGCAAAAATTTCTATGTCCCATCAGTGCTTCCACTCGATAACTCAGGAAGTGTAGGCTCGCAATCTAATCAACAATTAATCGTTGGAAGCTCTGAACACTTGGATCTTCGACTTCATTAAGTTGGCTGCGATCGATATGAAAGGACGTTTTCACAGTTTGTTTAACCTCGACGATGACCTATATCTCCACAGCGACTCCGATCAAAAGGAAGAAAAAGAGCGAGCAGTTTAATAGTTGATGTCCCATTGGGAGACGATTAGACGGAAGTAAAGGCTTTCAGCGAAATAGCCTAGCAAACGCCGTGAAATTAGCACGTATCGATCGAAAAAATTAATTCATTTGATTTCTTTATCCTTTTTCTTTCTGCCTGGGCCTACAGTACTAAGTAGATCGTGGCAGGAAAGATTGAATCGTCCAATAAATATTAAGCAGGAAATTGAATTTCATGCTTCTGTTCGCTCGTCGGCGTCCTCGACATTTTTCCTCATTCTTTCTTATAAAGCTCTCGCGAAATGAAAACTGCGGGGGTGCATGGACGCGGTTGTTTATAGTCGCGCGAATGTATATATTCCTCCAAGCGCGCACGCTTATTTACACCCAATGATTTGAGCGCGCACGCTTTTATGAGGATCTAGGATGGCGAACCACGTTTTTTCCACATCGCGAAAAGAATGCAAGCCTACAGTGGGCTCCTTTAGTCGCGCGCATGTGTGCGCAGGCATCGATCGCGCGCAGACACACCGTAGCTTCGGTGTTGTCGATTCTCGAGGCAAACATCTCATCTCGGGCCATTGCGAACTGGCGAGCGTGGAACGCCAAGTCGATAAAACGTCGGCACGCGCTCTCCCGCACACACACACACACACACACGCAGCTCTTGACAATTTCCTCGGAGAAAATAAGGTGAGGCGCTCAACGGCAGCAGCGCTAGCAGCCTGTGTCCTGCTATTGACTTGTTCTTCGTATTTCCGTCTCTTTTCACTTGGGCAGCGCTCCTGCCGAGAGATAGTCCGATTCAATTAGCTCGCATACGTGCGCTACACCCCTTTTTCCTTCGGGCCGCTCTGCTCCGCTCCGCGTTCACTTTGCACTTATTGCAGAGGTGAGCGATGCCTCGCCGGCTTTTGTTCTGCCTGCCTTAGCTTTTTTCTGGCCAGAGTGCGGCTTATGCTGTTGCCGTCTTTGCCAAGCGCTCTGTGTACTCTCTCTATCGATGCTTCGACGTTTACGCGAGAATTTGCTATTTACTCGCCACGGATTCGTTTCTTGTTTGCGCTCGCGTTCGCCTGCCTCCGGCAGCCAAGCATTTCAACTTTTCCCAGTCTTGTCGAATCAATTGATCGTTCTGCAATGCAATCATACGTTGGCTCGTTTCAAGGGCCACCTAGCTGGAATTCAAACTCTACCGACAAAAGAAAAAAGTACGTTCTTCCACGTATATTTGGCGAACTATGATTAGCGAACATTATTTTAGACCGTTGAACGCATAAAAAAAGCATCGACGAAACAAAGACAGCGAAAAATGCACGAGGGCTCTAGCCACTGGGTAAAAAAGTTGGCTTTCGCGCGCAACTTTCCAAGTTTCGCCAGCGAGAAAAAAAGCGAAAAAAGCGGAGAGCCGCAAAACTCTCCGCGCGTTGCAGCTTTATGAAATCGCGCGGCAGAAAAATAAAAGAACTCAGAGCGACGGCGGTAGCGGCACTCGAGGAGTCGCTCGTGTGTTAACGCCTCGACACGGTTTCACTCTTCGACGTCGTTACTGAAATATTATTATATCGCCTACGTTTCTCTCGCACGTACCGCACATATGAATCTTCTTTTATTTTTCCGCTCGCCGGAGAGGCAGGCAGAGCAAATATATTTTCTTCTCGCAGGCTCGCAGGCAAGACATTTTTGCTGAGGATCGCTCGAAAAATCGGTAGTTAAGATTTTCCGATAGGCCCGTGCGCAGCACGCGAGTAACAGAGTATTTCAACGATTTCACGCTTCGCTCGGCGACTGCTCTTCCCCATTCGATGAGTTATTGCGGTTTTATATCATCGGGCGCGCTTTCTTTCTCGCGGACTTTGATTTTTCACTTTTAGTTTACGAAAATCCAGTTAGCTTAAAAGCTCGGCATTTTGGCAGACTAGTGCTGAAAAAAAGAAGGCCTGGCTGCGCTGAAAGAGAGGAAACGAAGTGAAAAGGCGACGTGAAATGAAGCAGTCGAAAATGAGCGCGCGAGAGTTGGCTTTGGCTTTTTCTTTTAGCCCCACCAGCCCGTCGTCCACCCCTCGTGTATTTTATTTGAACGGAACCAGATAGAGCTACGAAAAAAGAAGGAAAATGAGGTCCGCTTGCGAGAAATCAAAAAAAGAAAGCCATCGCCGCTTGAAAGATGAACGAGCCAATACTTTGGCTGCTGTACTGTGTGAATTTCAATCGGTGAAGCCTGCGTTGTTTGATGTCTCGCGGTGATTTCCCAACGAGTTGCTCGACACTGATGGATCGACTCTACTTGCCTGTTATATTGCTTTTTTTTCGAGAAAATTTTTAACCGTTAATTAAGGGTTTTCGTGTCGACAACAAAATGCCAAACGGCTTTTTTCTATATATCCGATCGACAATATCGATTACCATTTGTGCGGTTATTGGTTTCCAATTGTCGTTCGTTTCTTTTTCTTTTTTCTTCGATTTTAGAGTTTCTGCAAACCTGTATGTTCACGTGTTCACGTGGAATAAAACTTTTCTTCGGGCACGAATAAAGTCTTTGGCGCCGGAAGTGAGTAATTTGGCGACGCCTCCGCAATTTTCTCGCGAGCACGTTTTGTCGAACTTTCGAACGACAGAACCTGAATGGGTTCGAGAAAACCTCATGAAAACGAAATAATCTCCCAATTAAGCTCGTCATCGCACGCCTAGCGACCTAGTTTTCTTTATTATTTCGCACTCGAAACATTGCTCATAAAAGCGCAAAAAAGTTCTGCAGTGGCGAGGGAGGGAAAATAACTCCTTCGAGCGCGAAGTAGAAACTTCCATCGCAAAAGCCTCTACGAACTTCAAAATAATTTTCACCGTATAGCAGATAGAAAGGAGGCTTTTTAGCTCTCTCTTTCTCTTTCTCTCGTTGTCGATTATAACCTTCCCTCCTATAAAACCTTACTGTTGCGCTGCTACGTTGCTTTTCTTTTTTCCTTTTCACTTTGCATAAACTGCGCAATTCCCCAACTTTTCGTTATTAAAAATCTCTTCTTCTACTTATTAACTACCATTGATTTTTCTAATCAATTGCGACCGAAGTACTTTTTAAAACTTGTTTTTATTTTCATTGCGAATCAAATTGTACTGTGCCTTTGGTGAAGTCTTCTCATTGAATTCTTTTCAATGTCAATATGAAAAAGAAAGTTTTACTGCATAAATTTACGTATTGAGAGTTGAAATAATTATTATACGAAGATAAACAATATATGTTTCTCTCAAAACTTGCAAAATAAAATATTGCTCGATGCACTGATCTAATCACAAAACCATAAAATCGAGCACAGCTACAATTTCCAATAAGTGAAATTCAAATCGATTCCCATCAAATACAAAATCCTCGAAAGCAAGCAGGATCTATTATAGTATAAACTTGTAAGCATAACATCGCTGCAGTGGTTCGGTAGGCAATAAAAACGTGCCACAATAGTGTTTGCGACAATAAGCGAATAAACGCATCACCTCGGGGAGCATCGCTGCTGGCGTGTACGGAAAACTTTAAGCGATTAAACGGCCGAGTCAGCCGTCGAAGCTCATTACCTTGCGCCATAATCGACCTATGTGCGCTGTAGTTGTTACTGCCTCGTACGCGATAATATCTCGTCGAACTCGCATCAGCTACAACTTGGCCTGAGTAAATATGCACTTGGAAAAGACCTTGCGTTTGCGCAAGTGACCAGGCTTTGTCCAACTTCGCACTGCAGTGCAAAAACAATTCTTACTTTATCAACGCGTGGGAAAATGAACTGCTGAAAAATGCCGCCTATCGCATTCTATTATGAAACCACAAGTCGCCGCAGTCTATGCGAGGGTGAAACTTCAACATACGACCCACGGTATAATCGAAGCCTCCAAATCAAAGGCCTTTACGGCGGGCAAACTCATTTTAATCGAGTGGTGACTTTGTTTTTTCCTCTCAAAGAGAGTTTACAGTCGTCATTTGCATGATCGCACAACGACAACGACATCGGTTCGATTGAAATCGAGCAGCACATATTCATTAAATAAAGATACTCGAAGCAGTCGACAGTTAAAGTACTTTATCGCAACCAACAGCTGGATGGTACACCTCGGTCGTCCGTTGTTATCGTTTACTCGACGAAACGAGATTTCTAGAACCACTTTGCCGTAGCTAATGTTGCGTAATATACTTGAACAAAGAGTGATATCATCATATAGTGCTGAAAAATTGACCTCGTATTCTTCGACTAAATCACTTACTGATGTATGTTCTTTGCGCTATGCATGAAACACATCTCAACCAAAAATTTTTCGAGGAATAGTCCTCTTGATACTAATTTTGTACGTTGAATTTATTGCTCTCTCCGATAGCAATATTGTTGATGAAACAACACTGTGAAATTTGATATCACATCGTTTGGGAGAAATAGAGCCGAGAAATTAAAAAGAAAAAAATAGAAATCGTAATATGCCTCTATCGTGGCTCATCGCGTGGTGCTCGAAGTCGGCAGTTTATGAAAGCCGTTGGGTAGAGCTGGAGCTGAAGTGTGTATAGACACAGAGCGCGCAAACGCTCATAAAATCTTGCTAGAAAATACATATCGCTTATAGTCCGACTTAAGTGATTTGCGCTCGAAAGTATATAAAAAAAACCGCATACTAAAAGATTGCATCTTGTCAGCTCATCGCCCTGAAAGCCGATTCATTCCTCTTCGCGCGTCATTAGCTACCGCCGCACTGATTAAAATCATTCTCTTTTTCTGGCTGCTCGTAAAACTATCCCTCGTTTGTTTTATGCTCGCGCTTAGGCTTTATTGCACAAGACTCGCCGATCAGCTTTACAGCTGCTCGTGATTTCTCTCTCTCCTCTCGACTCTCAAGGCCAAAGCTTTCAATGGAATTGTGGTTGATCTTGAATTGATGCCGAGTTTCAGTAGTTACGATCGAGTTTAGTCGAACGGATGGAGGTGTGTTACGTTGACGAATTGCTGTTATTTTCTGATGTAACTGATATTTAATGCTCGGTTTTAGTTTAGTCGCTATTTGGAACTAAGTATCCTCGATCGAAATACGCTTTTGTTTCTAACTCATGTACATCATCCTCTACTTGAAATGAATTTTACGAACAAAAAGTCGATGAAATATATTTAAATGTGACAAGAAGCAGTCATTTTTAATAACAATCCATCAGATAGCAATTATGGCAAATAATTATTTATACTCTAAAAAAGTGGCATAGTCGAGCAACAAATTTTCAACAATTAAGCGAAACGATATTAAAAAAGTCAAACATTTTCTCTCCTTCCGTTTAAAACTCGGCAAGATAAACTCACATAAATCTCGACAGCTGAAAAGGAGAGGACGAGCTAAAGAATATAATAAGCCCTGGATGAATGCGCGAAAAGTTCCGGCAAAGAAAGTCACGGAGAAAAGAATGGAAGAAAGGAATGAAAGTAAGGGTCGCGTTGCAGGTCGGATCGCTGTAGCGCGCGGCGGTCAAGTTTAGCTATGGAGAAGAAGGCGAGTTCAAAATTGCATGAGTTGAAGCTACTGTCCGCTGCACGGATTTTAATCTCGATAAACTTAATTTTACGAATTACCTGCGCCTGTCGCAGCTCGACTTTTCCGATGAATTTGCGACGAGATATTTTCTCCCCAACGCGGACGGTATCTTCTTCATTCGAGCGAGAGTATCCTTTTTTTTCTGGAACTACAGAGCGGCAAGGTGCAAGCGTTTTCGGAAAAAGAACACGACGTAAGTTCATTAAGGTTCGCGCGGGCGAGTTGGCAAGCAACGAGCAGTATAATGAGCCGTCGTGCAATAAAAGGAAACAGTAAGCGCTTCACGGGAGGAAAGAAAGTACTTTGGGTTTTGCTGTGCGCTCGCCAAATTCTAATTCAACCTCGCTTCGTAAAAATTCTTACACTCGTGGATTGAAAAAACAAAACTCGTGTTGTCCGATAAAGTGCACAAAGACAGAAGAGTGCAAAAGTCGGACAAAGTTTACCGTGTGCCAACATGCGCCAAGAGAGCGAGAGAGAGAGAGAGAGAGAGAGAGAGAGAGAGAGAGTGCGAGTGAAATGACCATAGACGAAGCGAGAGATTCTCGCGTGTGTGATCGATTCGATGGCGGCCCGCCGCGAGTGATTACACTGCGGTCGTACGCTAACTGACGATCTCTGGCTCTCTCTTTGACTTGTAGCCTCCTACCGGCATATATACGTACGATCGCGCGGTCAGCAGCGGAATATCAGTTTGTCGAGCAGATGTTTGCACTGATACTCTCGCACGATTCGCCTTGAAAAGGAGCGCGCGTAAGCCTCATAAACTCATTGGTCAAATGAAGAGTAAAATCTGTAAAGCCAAACACGTAATGTCGGTGCGTGTGTGCGCCCGTGTGTGCGCGAGAGAGAGAGGGTTATTACGTCGTGCGGCAGTTGCGCCATATGGAGAGTCGCGATAGCTGCGCTCTATCGAGCTGCATGCGCACGCCCCGCGGCGACTAATCTGCGCCGGTGCACGCCACTCCCTCTCCCTCTCGCTTGCACCTATGCGCCCCGTCGCTCCTCTTTTTTCTGGGCTAACGGAAAACCATGTTTTCTCGGGGCCACGGAAGATGGAGCAAAGTTTAGATATCGATGGTTACTTGCTTTCGAGCTTTCACGTGCCGTCAATCGACAAATCAGCGAACAAGCTTTACATTTTTTGGTTAGACCAGGATTTACGCCTTAACGAGACATAGCGTAAAGAGAATATTTCGCTGGAAACCTAAATCTTTTTCTTGCTAACGTGATTTCAATGATTTAAAAATCAAATTCACAAATGCTTCCAATCGATTTCTTATAGAAAACAATATCCGTAGTAATTGAAGAATCGTCAACAGCTGGAACATCGTCAATACCAATCGCACTCGGCTGTACTAGCACACTCTATATTTCGGTTCGTGAACTTTTCATACAGCCATTACCAAAGACGCGCCAAGCCATTGTAAACTCCAATCAATGCAATTCCCGAATTCGCGAAAGCGTATTTTGGCTATAGTGCATTGATCCTATACAGAGGGCGGCGCGGCGCATTCGATTTTACCTTTTGGTCTTCGGCTTGAATTAGATTGCACAGCCGCCGACGACGACGACGCCGCCACAGCACGCCAGTTTAGAAACTTGTCAGATTCAGGCTCGAAACCGGAAGAAGCCCAGAGACTCTCTGCACGCCAACTTCGACTTCTGATAAACCATTCATGCTACCTTTACTTACTCCGAGAAGAAATCAACACAATGCCGTATATGAACTATTGTGAAATGAAGTTGAAAAGCTTTTTGGAAAAGTAAAGCTGATGGTTGGAGCTTTCGTACGGTATTTTTCGAATGAAGGAAACGTTTTGTCATCGTTATTCGCTTGAACTAGGCTATTGTGCATTTTTATACAACGCGATCGGTTGCCGGGTAGCGAGCTTCTGATCGGAAAACAGAAGACAAACGTTATTTAGGTGTACAAGTTTAGTATAGCTGCCAAAATTACTTCCAAACAGTCATTTTTACCGGAATATATACAGTCATGTGTCGTTAAACAATTAAACCCCCGTAGACAAAGATAAAAAAAATAAATCGCAAGCTCTACGCACGTTACATTATGATTTTCTAATTCGCGTTCGTTGCTCTCTCTCTCTCTCTCTCTCTCTCTCTCTCTCTCTCTCTCTCTCTCTCTCTCTCATCGTCGTCGTTCGCTCGCCCAGTTTAACGACGTTACGTCATTATTGCGCCGACAATTACCGCCAGCAGAGCCAGCTGTACGCATTTACCTCTCGCTCCCCACGTTTATTACGTCCTGCCTGCGGACATTTACTCGGGGCCCAGACGTTTCAATTAGCGAAATTTTACGTTTGCTGACCTCTCAATTTTTCATCTTTTTCGATTATGAAATTATCAGAGAGACTGTTTAGTCTCACGTCTATTATTTTATGTTCTTTACGTTTATAAGCTGAAACTTGTTTTTTTTCTATCAGAAAAACGATAAATAGAAAAATTAGTGCCTTTGACAATCGAGTGGATGCACAACGAATGATGAATTATAAAGATCGAATAATTATCTTAAATCGAACAAAAAAATCCTATGAGAATTTTTACGCGCGAAAAATTTCTGATTAATACGGGGTAAAACATAAAACGGGGAAGTATAAAAAACTGGCTGCTGTGGGCGTACAAATCACAACGCAAATAGCCTCGCAGCTCCGAAAATCATGAAAATAAATCCGCTTTCTCTCGACAAAAAACAAAAGAACTAGATAACGTGCGGCGTACTCGCGGAGAGTCACGCGGCCGGAATTACTAACACAAAGCATCGAAATTGCGAATAAACTTTGAGCCCCTTCGTAATCGCTTCCGTCATGTAAATTAGCAAAATTTTTGTTGTTGCCGATGGCACGTGCTCGTTAATTGACATCGTGCGCGAGAGAGTAAACTTGTGGTCGTGATGAAACGAACATGCTCCCTGTTCCATTTTTTTAACGTATAGCTAGCTCGGAGTTATGGCTTTTCGCTTTTTTTTCTTTCCCGTCGTCGAGGTTTGAGAAATGGCCATTTGGCTCGTGCAGTGTAGTTTGATATTGACTTTTCGTTATTTTTTCCATGGATTGTCTACGTGGAGTAACAAATTATTCATTTTAAATGAAATCAAATGAGCCGAAAGCATCCATAGACTCGGTAAATAGGGGCGAAAGAATGGCAATAAAATTTGCTAACGAAGTGATTAAAATTTGCAATGCGTATTTGTCAGAAAAAAAAATCTAGCCTGGCATATGCCAGACGTTACGTGGGACGAACAAAGAAGCTCTACGCCTGAGCGCGCTAATTAATTAAGAGTACACACACGCTTAGGTCGATGCACTCAGCCAATGATGGATAGATTTGTTCTAGCCAGCGCAGCCATGTTGTTGAGTTTGTCGCACGTTTGATCCGACATAGCGCTACCGTAATGAATAATATTTGAAGCAAAAGATAGCGACGGCAAATCAACGGCAAAGCACTTTTGAGCATGGATTATTCAATTGCCAGACACGTCGGTTTTGCGGAGAGGTGAACGAACTTGGTTTTATATATCGAGGTTAATGGTGAGTGACGTCGTGTTTTTGCGCTCTAAACGGATACTCTCCGCGAGGTGTTACGGAATTATTGAAGCACCTCTGCGAATATACAGCGCTTTACACCGAAAAAGCCTTCTATTGTGGAACGAGATATCTCGTATCGATTGATCCACGGAAATTTAAAATTTGGCCTGAGACGGTTGCCTAAGCTCCTTACAGCCCATTCCGTTCGAGCGATTTTGCCCTTCGCCAGCCCGTTTGCAAAAGTAGTGCTCGAAAAAGCCGAAGCTTATTGCAGGTCAACTGCATAGCCCTCTAATTAGTCTTCTCTCTGTTTGCCTAATGAGCCTCGACGCGCACTGCCCTATCAATTTACCAGCTTCGCCCACTTACTTTGCATATATGCATGCGCGGCAACGAGACTTGCTGTGCCTGCAACAATTTTTTTCGCCCTGCACAGATTAGCTTTTATTATTACCTTTTTTCCTCTCTCGAGTGCGCGTTATTTATACCTGATAATTAAGAAAAAAGAAAAATAAAAAGAGGCTCGGCGTTTGCTTACAAACGCGGGGAAGGAACTTTGAATTTTATTTGAGGCTCGATGGTAATGATTGTACGAGGTTTCCCACCTTTTCACTACCGGTAAACTAGGACATTAAAATTTTCTTTAGCTACGGCTCGCTTCGAGACAACGAAACGGGATAGGCTGCCTCGGCACGACTTTCGGAATTCATTGATATTCGAGGAACATTTGGATTGTGTTTATTCTTGGACAATAATCCTTTGGCATACATGTAACCACAGCTTCAAAAGGCAAACGCTTGTCGACAAAGCACCCGATAAGCCCCGAAAATACAATTGAATGCATTTTAGCTAAAGCAAAGTTTTAGTCTTGGGTTGTAGCTTCATTACGCGTAGGTTAAATTTTCAATTTTCCAATCCCTCCCGCAGCGGCCAAAACAGAGAGCGAAGCGGTAAGCATACACGAGACTGCAGCGAGCGGCGCGAAATCCGTGCGTTTTCGCAAGAGAGACAGCGCACGCGATAAATATTCATGGGCTGGAGTGCAGCGCCACGCCGAGCCAGAGGCAGGCACGAAGCATGCGTAAGGGAAATCGAGACTCGAGACTTTGGATGGGCCGATGTTCGATACTATAGGCTTGCTTCTTCTTTGTCTTTTTTTATTTTTTTATTTTTGTTGGCTGGTAGCTAGACAGATGGTTTGAAACTTCTTGTTATTTCTACGCGGAAGGCTATCGACTGCTTTGGGAACACGGTCCTCTCCGAGAAAATTTAATTTCGTCATCTTTTTATTTCTAGTTTTTTTTCCTGCATTTTTCTTTGAAAATTTTTTAGTAGCCAAAGTTGATGAGCTTTGAAGCTCGCTCGGGAGCTCGAAAAGCTCACAGGTCAGCTTGGAAGCTTCGAGCTAAATCAAATGAGCTTTCGTGGAAGCTCAGCATTATTTAAACATTGCGAATACGCTCTACTATATAAAATATTAGTTTTTAATTTTTTTCTTGTTTCGAGATTTCGTTGCAATAGCCTTATCTTTTCGCGGTTAAATGACTTTTAATCGAGGTTAATGCAGTGTTTATAAATGACGAATACGAAGGTTTTAGTAATGTTGTTTTGTTCGATTATCGTTAAACAACTTATGCTTGACAAGCACGAAAAGAGCTATTTGATACTCAATCATCATTCAAACAACTAGATATCAGGAAACTCTTATATCTAGTTGTTTGAAAATTAATGTTCACGTAAATCAGCCACAAGGGTACACCAGCACCCTAGGAAAATCCACGATCGTAACATGAGAAACGTCATACAGCGTCGTAAAACGTAAACGATGCAAGAGGTCCGAATGCGTTCCTTCCCTAAAATTTGCATGAAGATGACTCTTGGACCTCTCCCTTTCGGCAATCGCGGACCATCCATAGCGACCTTTCTTGTACATTTAGGTTCGTGCAGGGTTTTGCAATTTTCTTCCAATCTCTCTTTGCGTATCGGATTTCTAGTCCGATCGACCAATACGAAGAAGCTCCAAACGAATGACTCGAGCAAAAAGATCTTCGCAGGTGTCGAAGTGCAGGGCTCGGCAAACCGCAGAACTTGGCTACGGAGTCGACGCTTCAACGCCGCTCGCTTGTGTGCCGCAAGGGCTTTGACTAACGCGCTGCTCCAATATTTAGACTCTATTTCGAGAAGTTTGCCAGCGATTGATATACCAACTGTTCTCTCTTAAAGCGATTACAAGCTTTAATGGTGCTGCGAAAGAGAGAGAGAGAGAGAGAGAGCGAGAGTGGCGTTTCGCGCGTTTTTTGCAGACAGTATATGCGCCGTACAACAAACAGCTGACTTTATGGCTTTTCGCGCACGGTATACGACCGAACACAATGAAGCATGACGACGAACGTCACGCGTGCCTCCATCACTGAATCGACCAAAGTCCGTGCACTACATGTTCGCGGACAGGTAGATCGATAGTACAGGCTTGGGAGTGATGTCGACGAAATTGAAAAAAAGTGGACGATGGTATGTGCGATATTTAGGGTGGAATTTGTTAATTAGACTGTTTTTCCTGGAATTCATAGGATGTTTCGGTTTGCTGGATATTTGCGGAATGCTAGCTCACTGTGTCAGACGCTGAATCAAATATTAAATTAAATCAAAAAGCGGACTTATCAAGCTATAATATTTTCGATGAATTGTCAAATATACATCGATACTTTGAATTATGCTCATGATTTTATTACTAAAATTTCAATATTTCATTTCAAAATCACCTCATAATTTTCCATTTCACAAGATTCATTTATCTCATTCCATTCAATGCAGATTGTCAGATTTTTACATCCGACAATCTGCATTGCAAATCTGCAATAAAAGAAAGGAAATCATTGCCTCGCTGTAAAAAGTAAATTTTATTCCATCAGCGATCCCATTAAGTGCTCTTGCGACAATAAAAAAAAAAGTAAGTGCGAGAACGTTAAATTCGAGGTTATAAATCTAGCGTCAATTTTCCAGCTCGACGCTCGCTTAATTGTGTACGAGCAGTCGTCACTTCCGTTCGGTAGGGAAAAAAATTATCATCCCTTGCCTCACTTGTAGTAGGCAAGCACTCGCCTGTCGCTTCGTTTTATGAAGCGGAAAATCCTCTTTACACGGTGAGAGCCATGAAAAGCTACGGATTTTCCGAACCTATATATATATGTATATATGTATGTATAAGTCTGTAGTAAATGTAGACGACGATGACTTCACTTGCAGCTCTGATTCTTTTGAATGATCCTTTTTCCCTTACAGCGCCCGCGGTGTTACGTCTTTTTCAGGCTTCTTTTTTATTTTCCTCTTCTCGATGATAATGCTCTTCGAATTTTATTCTTAATTTGTTTTTATTTTGTCTCAATAGCTTTTCATATTCTTATTCCGATCGTAAATTCATACTTGGAACGTGTGCGTGAATGTTTTGGCCATTAGATGTCGTGTCATCCTAAAGTCAGCTTATTATTTGTAGTGCTTAAATCGATGTTGAGTTTTAAGATCGTTATAATGGCCATTGGAATTCCAACATATGCGATATATTTGTCGAAGCTTGCCCAAGAACTTTGTAACAAGGCGTAATAATCAACGCTATTACGAAATTCACCTCAGCATTATTCAAAAGATAAAGAAAATTTGTTAGCTCATTAGTATCACGAGTCTCTAAAACTCAGCTTAACAAATCTGTCGGACAATCACCATTTAACTAGAAAAAAGGATTGTCAGTTGCAGATCATCTCTTCTCGCTAATTAATATCATCTACATTTACGTAATTGGCCTCAAGCGACAGTGTTGCCGTTGCAATTTATTTAATAATCCGCGCTTGCACGTACAAAGTAGTAAACTGGATTAATTGTGGCTCGTGTGATACATTTAATACGCTATCATCACACGCACTGCTATATTATGAAGATCTCGGAATGTCTACGCGATAATTGCCATAAGTAAGCTTTGCAATCGAGCTTCAATGAAAGCGGCGCTGCGTTTATACAACGATTGACTGGTGTCGATTCAGAATCCTTAATAAATAACTTGCTGTCGACGCCTCTACTTGCCCGAACGAGCACACGGAAAAAGAAGCCTACTTCTCTTAGCCAAGCCAAGTTTTCAAAGAATTTACTTTGCATATGCAGATTCATTCGGAATGAAAGCTCGCGTGACTTGAACTGTAACCTACATAGTCGTGATTTTATTTACCTACTAGAAAAGTATAACGAAAAAACAAGAGCCGCCGCGCGAAAAAGAAAAGTCAATAACTCAAAACTTAATTGGAAGTTTTGAATGAAGAATTTCAGCGACGATTAATTAGACGCAGCAGTAGCAACAGCTAAAAAGAGAAATCCTCAACAGGGAATTATTCCCTGTAGCGAAACTTTCCGTACAAACCGCTGAAAGTTCGTCCGTCGCCGTCGTGCTAATCGGCCGCAAGCCGCTTACCGCTTATCCGTCTGGTTACTCGTTCGCGTACAAAGAGAGAGAACAAAAAAAAGAGGTCCTGGTACATCCCTGGAGAAAGAATTTAATCGAAAGTGGGAGATCGTTGTGTGTGTGTGTTTTTCGTCTGCGGTTATACTGCTAATTAACCCTAACGAGAGGGAATTAGGTTTCGAGTCGGGATATCATTTAGAGGATGCACTTGAGCGTTCACGGTCGTTTTACGCGATTTTTTTCCATTTATTTGTTTCGTTTTTGGAATAATATTCGAAACGGAAAAGGAACTGTTTTTCTCAAAATAAACACCAACGCGTTCCATTTTTCGAGTTATCGTGGCACGAAAAAAAGAAGACACATAGCCGGACAATTGTAACGAGTCCTCGCCGGCCATTGTGAAGCGTCAATTCTTCGGCGAAACAAACCGACGTGATAAATCAAGCGCGTAACAAACGAGTGAATGGTGCAATGTGATCGACAATGAAACGAGCGTTGAAAAAAAAGAAAGAGCGGAAGCTGCGCATTTGCATTCGCATTCATATTCCTCATGCGAGAGAGGACGAGACAGAACTACAGGCAGCGCGGTTGATTAAAGAGACTTAGCACTTTGGAGTGGCGAGCGAACGATGAACTCGGCGACGACGAAGGGCAGTTTTGGTGTTATGCCTTTTTGAATTATCCGATTTCGTGACGGACGGAAAATTGTGAAGGTTTGATGATAAAAGTATTGGTACAATCATGCTACTTGGCTACGTGATCACAGTGGATTATGGGGTCGCTGGTAAAGGTTTTGCTGGCACTTGGCCAGGTGTACGCTGGCGAAGACCACGTTACTGCCTCAATCCAACGTCGAGCTTTAAGCATCGCCGATTGTCCAGCTACTACTGGGAGGATGCGCGACTTATCTATCTGTCCTATACGCTTATCGCCGAGCTGCGTTATTTCGAGCAGGTAATATCGCCTGCTTTTTCGTCCGTTCAAGGCAATACTTATTTCAGATCTTTGCAACTGTATGTCTTTATTTTGAACCTTTTGCTGGCTAGATGACTTCGCAAAATCAATCTCAAGAAATTGATTGCGTTTAATCAATTATAATGTAAATGTGTATATTTCCAAACGAATTAAAAAATAATCGACATTGCGTTCGTTTATAGATAAACTAACAAAAAAATCAATAAAAAAAAAATACAACCTAACCATATTTTTATCTTTTTACGGTTCGTTTACTTCTATGTTTCGGCAATCCATTGTTTTGAAAATCTAAAAGAAAAGAAGAAACTATGGATAATAAAAAAAATTCATGGCGTCGTGAAAAATCTCAATAAATCGGAGAGATTCATCCATTCGCAAACGAGTATTCCACTGCTTCCTTCTGTACACGGCCGAGTAATAATCGAGAAGCGTCGAGAGTATACGTAATAAGTGATGCGAGAGGAAGAGCTTGGACCTCGACTTCTCCATCCATTCACGCTTCGATATTTTCTGCTGTCGAAGATTTTATTTTAGAGAATAGTATTGATCTGTTGATCGTTTGATTGCCGTAGCAAAATGGAAAATATTCACCTTGAAAATTTTATTTATAATTTTGAAATAAGTTATCCTTAATCGTATTAAAATTCTCCGATTCAATTAATTCGGTCTATTTAATTAAAATTCCGAGCAAATCGAACAGTAGACTTGTTCAAAATGAAGTGCAAGTAGTACGAGCCAATGTTCGATCAGCCAGGTAAAATTAAAAAAATTGTTCATAAGCTGTGTATACAGCGCGATATGCAATTAATAAATCAAAGTGTCAAGTTCAGTCGACACCAAGGCATGTGTAAGATTATAGCTAACGTAAGCGGGAATGTGAAATGTTGCAGGACTTGCAGTCAGAGATCGAGACTCACCAGGACGTGTACGCATCGTTGAACGGAACTGGTCGCAAACTGCTAAGCTCACTAGCAAGCCAGGACGATGCGGTCATGTTGCAGCGGAGACTCGACGAGATGAATCAACGCTGGCATCATCTCAAGGCTAAGAGCATGGCCATCAGGTATGTTAAATTGTTATGCATAAATGTCTTTCCTTCCACCCAAAACTTGCTCATTTGCAAAAGGCATAAAATGGCTTCTCGGAATGCCCGTTAAGAAGCTAAAGAGTATAGTTTCGACTCTCAGAAGCGGTAAGTTTTAGGCATGTTTGAGCAAGCCTCCCCCCCCTTGCCCCTTCCCTTTCGTAAGCTTCAAAGGCTTGCGAATTTGCGCCAGTGGCCAACGCACACACACACACACACTCGCTCACGAGCATCGCTGAAATTGTTCGATCGACAAAGTTCCCCGACGTCTCGCTCACAAGCGTAATTAAGTCGGAATTCTCCCTGTCTTGGTTTGAACTTGAACTATCTCTCTATTCTTTGCAGCATTTCTTTCTCTTTCAAGTGATTCAGATGCGAATTCCGAGGATTGTTGATATGAGAGGCGCGAGTAACTTGAGTTTGTGCGTTAAGGTACTATACTACTACCTGTTACGTCGTCCTGGATAATTAGATAGTATCTTTGCTATGTGGCGAGGAATGCGTGCAATGTAATGTAATTAGTTGAAAATTTATGTAGAACGTTTGTCGTAGACATTATTAAGATTATTTAGAGTATATTTAAGTTTCAGTGTACTGATTTGAAAGTCTTGAAAAATCATTACAAATCATTTGCATTTAATTAAGTATCAATTGTATATTTTGTCACTAGGCGGTGTACATTTAACTACAACTATTCGATGAATTCATTATTTTAAAGTAGCGCTCTTTTTCAGATACACTTTCCTTTAATATTCTTCACTTCAAACTGTATGATAACTGCTTTAATATTTTTCACTTCAAACTGTATCATAACTGCTCAATCATTGCGAAAATTTCACTCATTCTAAAATCTATATATTTATATAAAAAATTCGTAAAAAATAAGATAACTCTCGAAAATGCAGAGTCGTAAATTTTCTTTCCCTTTCTACAGACCAGCAACAATATCGCACTTTCCATTACGTATCACAATTACTCTCTTTCTCTCTCCCTCTCTCTCTCTCTCTTTCTCGCACTTCGCGCACCCTTTCAGCAAGTGTGCTATACTCGTAAGCAACGAAAAATTTGTGCTTGCTTCCTTTTTCCGCGATGAATTCGCGTCGGAAAGGAAAAATAGAAAGATTTCTTAATGGCTAAAATACCTTCGACCAAAGTAGTAGAAGTGCAAAAGGAAATTGGGTCTAGCGAGCATTTTTTTAAATTGAGTTGCGTTCCAACGTTAATGGATGTATATGTATATACATATACACCCGACGGGAGGAAGAGTTGAGTGCAGTTAGTTCCGTTTGGCTCTTTCAGAGCGTGACTGAAAAATTTATATTCCTTTTTTTCATACCGATAAGACCTTTCGTTTTAGTAACACTTTCTTTACGCAAAACAAAAAGATGGAAACTATCCGTAGACAGTATTCATATTCTTTCTCTCTCTCTCTCTCTCTCTCTCTCTCTCTCTCTCTCTCTCTCTCTCTCTCTCTCTCTCTTTCCCTTCGTCGTTGATATAAAACAACAAAGAAAGACGAAATGGAATAAAGCACGAGATCTCCGACGTATCGGGGAAAAACGAAGGCGTCGCGCCCTCAGTCGCGTATAAATAATACATAGACGTTCGCTGCGCAGAGTTGAGTCCGGATCAATCTACAATTTTTTTTTCAAATTCCGCTTACTGCGCCTATTTATCTATTTAGCTTGGTGAGGGTCAGGTCAGCTTTGGAGTCGAGAGAATGTTCTGATATTTTTCCTTTATAATTCAACGAATTTGAATTTGAGAGAATTTGATTACTCGGAAAATTCAATGAGAGAGCGAGCGTACTTTTGAAGCCTTTGTTTCTTGTGAGTTTTGAGAGTGTAATTGATGGAAAATCAATTTTCCGGTGTAAGGTGGAGAATCTCACAAATATCTTCAAATACATTAATTAGAACTTATCTTTTTATTTTTATTGTAATGAATAGAATATAATTTGAGCGAGCTAAATGAATTATCTTGATAAAAATGAATAGAGCTGTACAAGTAAAGTCGTACTATTAAATCGAGTAGTTGATTTGCAGTGCGCGAGCAAAATTGCAGTGTTATCCAATAAACTGTCATAATTGGTGCACTGAAAGAACAACTTTGTTGCCCACTTATGAACAAAATCACGAGCTACAACACGTTTATCACACTCACTTACTCGCTTGCATAGAAAAGGAAAAGCAACTATACAACAGCGCGTAGCATTTCCGACTCTTATCAGCGCAGCACGTTTGCTGCATTAAAAGCCCTCTTGCATTGACACATTAACTTACATTTTCCCCTTCTCTTTCTCTCTCCCTCAGTCTCTCTTGACGCTTTTGCAGTGCAGCGGCGGCAGCCGCGGGGCGTCTTTAATTATTCCCGCTGATTCGCGGCCGCGCGGTCGTTATAAACGCGCCGGAGAAATGAATGCAACGCGAGGAAAAATAATCGCACGAGGAGAGAAGTGAAGAAAAAAGCCGTCGTTTATGATTGTTTCAGAGCAAGAGTGCATTGTTTATGAGGCTTAGAATGCCGACTTTTGTCACTGGACGTCCAGTGCTATCGCGGCTCTTCGTGTCTGCTTTGTCGGGCATTTCTTTGGGCGCACTGAAAAGTGTTGTCGCCATTCGTCACGCGATAGAATAAACAACAATAAATCAGATACGTATCGTTTCCGCGTGGTCGAGTGCCCGGGAGCGACGTGGCGAATAAATCTGCTGGACCGCAAATAAGTTGATCATCATCTTGAATCTCTCTCTGGTCTAGTCAAACCCGTATAACATCGTATATATGTCATCTCTCCTCGGCGAAATCCCCATGCACTTTACGTCCTGCCGCGTGCAGCGATACATGTCTTCCTTTGGATAAGCTACATGTACGCGACGAGCCAGGTGGCGCAGCTCATGTGGTACCCTGGAAATGATGTAGTTGCGCAGCTATACTTTTTTACGAGATACGCGTATATCAACGTTTAACGATGACGTATTCTCCCGTTCGCCGACGTTTTACGAGCCTGCTTTCTATTCTGATTAATATCAGTTGAAGGCAATTAACGAAAGCCTCTTCGATTATTTAAGCTTCGTGAATATCTTGCAAGTGGCCGTAGCGGCGCCAGTTCGCATTAATATTTTAACGTTGAAAGTAGGCTTTTATGGATTACAGGACAATTTTTGCGCGCAGCAGCCTAGCAGGGTGGCTCGAAACTTTGCTCGGCATGCATCCCCCTCTAGTTGTGAATTATCGAGTGAATTTACCGGAAGATTTGGGCAGAAGGCTCTGCTCGCTGGACGATTGTCATTGTTTTCGTGCCAGTGGAAAACTTTTAAGACTTTTCGGCAGAGACAGAGTGCACATTCCCCAGTTGAATAATTCCGAGCTACTTTTCTACCTTCACAATGATGCTCGCCGTGCTGATGTAAGGGAACCGGTCTGGATTAAATAATGAACCTCCAAAGTTCTCTCTATTGTTGTGTACAAGTTATCCTAACGGACACGTTCTTGTAAAGCTCCTTTCATTGGAATAAGCTTCAATTTTCTTTGTCCTTAATTCAAGAATCTCAATTATACGTCTCATCAAGTCATTGCGCATCTTAATTAATGCTTTTCATTCATTCTGATTTTAGAATCACGCCCGGCATTAATTTCGTTTAATGTTCACACGATGGCTTTGCGGAGCTTTCCCTTAAGATTATTGAATTTGCCATGAAAGCACGTTTGAAACACAGCTGCACCTTATTATTATTAGGATATTGCCAATACCTACACATAATAATAAAGAAAATGCTTGATTTTCACCGTTCAAACCCATCTGCCATTCCAGCTGCTTTATTTTCGATAATTATCGGTGAAAAGAAGTCAAAATTTATAATTGCTATTCGTTATAACGAAGTATCGGTTACGTTGTGGGCAAACAACGCGTTTGCCCACTCTGCTCCTTCGGATATGAGCGCGTCGGCGGCTAAATTTATTATCGGCAGCTCCGCGAGAAAGAGAGGGAAAAAATGTTGTCATAACAGCGACGAATTTCCATTTATATTGGCCGAAGCTCGCTTATAATTTGAAAGAGCGACCAGCGCGGCAATGCGGCATTTATCTACGAAATCGATATCAATTAATTCGTCAGAGGGTAGGCAGGAAAGGAAAAAATATTCCCTTCCGGTGAAAATTAACGGCTTTCTACGCTCGCAGATTGAGTTACGAATAATACTTCTCTTTGAAGGCCGTTTCTCTCTCTTGCGCGTGGGAAGTGCCTCTGATTTGATTTCCTCACATCGTGACTTTTGAATTGCCCAGGCGCTTTCTCCTTGCTGGGCTTTTAATTAATGCTCGCGCTTTTCGAATTTTAGCAAGATACTCTGTCTGCGCGCCAGTCTGACCATTAAGACTTTAATTTTTTCTAAACGACGCTCAATTGAATGGCATTGCTACGCACCTCTGGGAAGTCTCGCAGGTGCAGGAACTTTGCGAATCCCACGAGGTGATTTAACTCCGGTGGTTTAAACTTTAGCCGGGCGACTAATTTGATCTACTATATTCGAGAGAGAGGGAGACATCAATCACTCGCCGTGTTTAAGTATGATAGATCGTAATCTATCCATCAATTCCAAAACTGAATTTGCACGGCAAATGCTTGGGCAAACTGTTTTTGGAAAAGCTATCGATTCGAATGAAATGTCCAACACAAGTCGGTACGCGCGCCTTTTGGCGAATTCGCCTCGTAATTAAATTTCCTCGATTAGAGAGTAATGAAATTCGGTTGAAGAGAGAGAGAGAGAGGTAAGCTCGTCATTTATTCTTTATGAAGAGCGAGCGACTATCGAGAGCCGCGCTATTTTCGCCAATTGCGAAGTTGCCAGGCGCGCGCAGATGGAGTCTCCGCTGACGACGACGCCAAATCGATTGTGTCTGTCTTGCCGCGACATCTGCGCGCGCGTTGAAAAGCCAATGTACTTGCGAACCAATGATTTATCAACGGCTTCCTCCTTTTTTACCAAACCCGCTCGACAATTCAAAGAATCGTTAAAGTTTCAAGGCCTTTTTTTGGTAACTAAGGCTTTTTTTATGAGCTTGCTCGATTGTGCTTTTATCAAGTGACATTGCTTTGGAAATTTTATTCATAAGTGAAATTTAATTATCTTTTTCGAATTATTCATTTTCGAAGAACTAGATAACTATTAATTTGCGAGCTTCCGTTAATTATTTTGTAACTGAAATGTATAGTCGATTCTGTGTGAATCAACGTTTTACTGTTCATCAGCTCAAATTGAATTTGTTCAAAGTACATCTGATTTCCTTCTAATCGAAAATTTTCATGGTAAAAGTATCCGTTATATTGAAGTTTACTTTTTCATAATTTATTTGATAATATTCAAAATGAATATCGGAGGCGAGTTAAAAACGGTCGATGCTCCGAATAAAAAAAAAACTAGAAAATAATCAAAATCTTTATGTCGTCCGTGGATCTTAAAAAAGCATTTTGGAGAATAACCAGACAAATTTTTTTAAATGGTAAGTTGCGTCATTGAATCGAAGATGGCCAATGTGTTTGCTAAAAAATTGAAAAACTAGCCGAAGCTCAATTCTGACAAGTAATAGAACTCTTGCATTAATTTGAATCTTATCTTGACCTTCAATGTAGCATACTGTATTCGCGTTGAATTTTTCAGAGTTACATTTTGAAAAACAGATATGATAGATCTACATTGTAGCAAAGGCCGTTACCCGAAACATTATACGACAATAAATCATTCTTATGTATTTCCTGCAGCACCATGATAAAACAGTCAATTAACGACACCAGGAATTCTACCCCCACGGTTATAACTTGAGTCTGATATGCGGAGTCTGATAAAGCAGACTGAAAAGCTAGCATAAACGCAAGCGCAAACAATAAAACAAGTATAGCAAGTGTCCCCTGTCGGACTACTGTTGCGATTCGAGCAACATACATCAGGCAAAATGAAGCTCAACGCGTTATCATCGTTAAAACTATGCGCAAGGGTCAGTAAGCAATGCCATCGTAGCAGCGACTATATGTTCGTCCTCTAATCGCTCTTTCAGACCCCAAACGTGTGTAGCAATGCTATAATAGATCTTCAAGCTACCTTGTTGCTCTCCTCAAGGAAACTTCAGTTCGCAAATCGAAGAAGAAAATAAGTAGCAGACTATTTAGTAAACTGATGGAAAAGTTGTATGAAAGTCGCATCGCTAGACCACGAAATATTTAGATGAAAATTTTAATGAACGCGGTCCAAAAGATAATGAGGTAATAAAAGCAGAGCCAATATAAAACGTCATTATAGCTCTTTCCCGGCAATAAGGCTATAGGGTGGGTAATTTATTGACGATAACGCAACCATTGATGCAACATAATTTGCTGTTATTTTGATGAGCCAGTGATTAACAAAGAGATTCTTGTGTCTTTTTCGCGTGCACGGGATATAATATCTGGTCTACGAATATTGAGAAGCGAGAGAGAGAGAGAGAGAGAGAGAGAGAGAGAGAGAGAGAGAGAGAGAGAGAGAGAGAGAGAGAGAGAGAGAGAGAGAGAGAGAGAGAGAGAGAGAGAGAGAGAGAGAGAGAGAGAGAGAGAGAGAGAGAGAGAGAGAGAGGGAGAACAAAGCAATATTTTGCCAACGCGGAATTGCTCGCGCGTATATATAACGCCTTTATTAAATTTATCGAGACGCTAAAAAAATTGCATCGCGTCATTTATCTTAAGAGGCGAAAAAGGAGTAATGAGGCTACGTCGCATAAACGTCAAGAACGAAATGCTTATCTTTGTTTTCCTTGCAGAAATCGTTTGGAGAGCAATACCGAGCATTGGAACGCGTTGCTGCTATCGCTGCGAGAGCTGATCGAATGGGTAATACGCAAGGACACCGAACTCACAGGACTTGGACCGGTGTGCGGCGATCTGGCCGCACTTCAAAAACAACAGGTAACAGTTTGCGCGTTCTTGCCTGTTCAAGCGCGAAATTAGCACCACGTAGAAAGAAAAATGTTTTTTATTCCTCTTCCCTGCACTGCGCTCGTTTTACGGTCGCGTAATATTACCAAGAGGCGCGCTAAACGATCTAATATAAAGGCGTGATGACGTCGTAACGCGGCTTGAAACTGAGATATCTACTGGCGCACTCGCCCTTTCGCATCGACAACCTTTGAGATTTCTCCCAGCTGTATAATGGCTCGCTCTATCTGGCGCCTCATGGCTACTTGTGTAAAGTTGTATACTCGCGAAGCGGGAGAGACCTGCTGGTCGAAAGGACCTAAACTTCATTTTACTCAGCATGCAGTTTGAATAGACACGATGCTCTGTAGCTTCGTTTAAGTTTCTCGGGTCGATTTTTAGTGCCAAGAACTTATTATAAAATTGAAGAGCAACGATAGCCAACGCGTACGCTCGCTGGGTATAACTTTGAGCAATCAAATGCTGAAAGTATCCGATGAATGTTCCGAAAGGCAGTTGTGTCCTTCAACCGCGATATCAAGAATGGCAGTAGTTATTTTCATTTGTAAACGGTAGTTTTTCGATTACAGATCAAGAAGAAGGCATCTGATGCGCATTTCGTTAGAATTAACGTCACTTTCAAGGAGACACTAATACGATGATAACATTTGCTCGGGACCGAAAATAAACGCCTGCGCGGAGGGTTTGTGCTATTCGATTAATGCACCGTGGCGTCCACTCTGCAAATACATAATAATATTAACATTTTAATTCAATATTGGAATTGGAAGTGACGTTCGTGCGCGAACGATAATGACAACGTGTTTGTGTAAAACTAAGCCGCTTATACGTCTCTATATATGCTGTGTAATATCTGTTAATTAATGCGACGTAACGAACGGTTTGATCCGCATATGAAGTGATTACTGCTGGTGCGCTGCATTTCTGCAGAGAACAAGAAATTGATTAAAATTCTGCTGATCGCTGTGATCGCATAATCTTTTACTTTCGATTGAATGCGAGTGACCGTTTGAATCGACGAGTATAATTAGAGCAGTTCAAACTATGAAGTCTGCAAGACATTCAACGTACGATTCCGTTAACGCTAACGCTACGCATAAATCGAGTGACAGTCGCTTGGTACTACTGGACCTGATGAATTCGCTGAAACACTCGAACAAACGGCAAGCATTTAACGCCAAGTGTAGCTGACGTCGATTCGCCAAATCGTAAATAACGCAGCAACGGCATGATCGCAGCTTCGCGCCTTGCACACTTATTCCAGCGACGTTCAAACTATCTCTTCTCTTCCTCTGTGGTAGTCGACAAGGGTGCCCGGGCGGTTTGTATGTTGACTCAAACTCGTGGTCGTGCACCTGCGACTCGAGCGTGAATTTATGCCGCGACATGCCGCTGGCTATATGTGACGAGCTAAGGAATTTCGAGCTGCGAAGCAAAGTGAAATGTTTGCGTTATGCATACACCTAGAGTTCGGTAAAAGTTAGACGATGAAGTTTAACGAACCTATGATTTAACGATGCCACTTACCTCCGTTGATAATTCGACGTCGGAACGTCTTTTTTGCGCAAAGCTACTTGGTTCGAGTTCTCGCGCCTCCGCGTGTTTACCTTCCTCAGCAAACTTCACGCGGCCGATGCTGATTTTTTTGTTTTTCATTTCTTAAACTTACTCAAAGTCATTCGCATTCGCCTTTCGTCCAACCGAAGTATGTGCGGCGGGTAAAAGATTTAAAACATTCTATTTGAATCAAGTAACAGTGTATCAAAACGCTTTGAATGAGTTCAAAACCTTCCTTGTCTGCAATGTCAAAGCATAGAAATTTCGGCTGAATGCACGGCAATTATTCAATATTCATTAAAATACCGATGCCCATATGAAATTCGCGAGTGAGAGAATTCGCCAAATTTGATATTAGCGGAGTAACCGAAAACGTGAAAATATACCGAAAAATCAGTGAAACAGCGCAAGGTTATCTTATATTCTGTCGAAAATACACTTTTAATTCTATCGCGTGTAAGTGAAAGAAAGCTTTGCATACGCAAGCTTTCGCCGAGCTGACATAAGCTCCTTTACACTCTCTCGTTGTGTGTCGTCAAAGTTCAACAACCTTCCAACTTTTACATTTAACGTACCAATATATTTCCAAGCAAATACTTTATTGCGGTCCAAGACTTTGCAATGATAGTGGTCACTATCATTGTGCAGTAGGTCGTCTCATTAATTACTCGTGTGCCGCGGAAATAATAAAAATTATCTACTGCCTGACGCTGTCGGACATCTCTGTGGTGCTCATTAATTTTCTTGGATCTCGCGCGCTTCACTGCCTTTCTTCCAAATGCCTTCCAAAGCAGTACGGATTTCTAGGTCGTTTGTGTGCAATCAGATTTATTACGCTGAAGCTCACTTTAATTTCTCGATTTTAAGGATTTGCCCTTTTTATGATCGTAGGCCAAAGGTATTTCTGTTAAAAGCTAGGACTTTAATGGAAAAATTAATTTTCTTTATACGCGCTACTTTGTAAATTTCTTCTTCACAGCATGTTTACTCTGGACGATCAGGGCAATAAAAGCTGAAAATATAAGTCTCATGCAATTAATGATACTATGAGGAATAAATGAGACTGGATTTTAATGAACGAATACTCAAAATGAAATGGTATTTAGCCGGCATAAAGATGAAGAGAAGGGAAAAGATGATTTAATTAGAAGAAAAATATAAAGAAAATATAAGAGTAACTTGTAAATGATGACACGATTAGCCTGATCCTCCGTGCTAGAGATTATTCAATAGCCATTCAATACTTAACAGCTACTCGCTTACCGCGCGACACCGCTTGCACATCTCGTGCGAGAAGGAAGGCGCCTCCTTCCTTCTCGTAACGCAGTGTCAACGTCTTGGTCACGGGCAATGACGTAATGATAGCGATGGGCCGAGTTGCCGCCTATCGGGCTGCTCTTGACAGAAGACGCCCCAGAGTATACCATGCGTGTCCTCGGCTAGGCCGACGGACGCCGATAGCCGTTGTTGCGGTCGTTAGCTTGCCGAGCCGCTGACGCAGGATTGTACAAACACAAGCGCACGCACGCGATCGACGTTCCTCGGAAACGCTTCATAGCACTAGTTTCATACATCTGGCAGTAGTACAAGCGCAGGCTTCGTCAAAGCGCAACGCAGGATACACGTGACGGTGATGGGATCTTGCCCACGATACTAACCCACAGAGAGGAAGAGATAAGAAGGGGAGGAAACACCCTCGCAATATTAGGTCGTGTCATGAGGGACCAATGAGCGTCGCGGAAGAAGTGGTATGGTCGCTCGAATTCTCGGCATTTAAGCCATGCCCGGCAAACAAACAGCTTAAACCCATGTGTTTGGGTTCAAGCGAAATGGTTGTATCGTCGCGAGCTCTTTCTCTTCCAACCCCATCTCCCGCAAAAAGCTTGTAATTCAGAATTTGAATGAATAATTTTTATGAAGTAGCACTTAGAATTTTTTAGAAAAACTTGAATAATTTTACGAATATAAAACGCTGTGAAAGTCTAAACGCCCCTCAAATAATTTAAAACTAGCTCGCCGAGCTTACGAAAAACATTGTTCGCAAAAAAAGAACGTGAAATTTCCACTCCCTACGAACCGTCTCGAGTATGCACACTCGAGTGCAAAAGCTAAGGGAAATTCACGCTGCGGAAAAATTCGCTTTCTCGCAAAAGAAAAAATATGTATGTGCCAAACGAGCATCATCGCAATGACATCAAAGAGAGAAAGATTGATTGCCCAAGTGGCGTGAATTAGTCAAAGAGTGGAAGGTGAAAAAAAAATTGCAACGTCACAATTCACTTGATTTTTTCCTTCTCAAAGGAGCAAAAAAGGAACTATGACTGAAGGAAGAGAGTGCATGTCGTCGATATTTGCGCTTCGGTGGATACTTCCAAGCGTTGAGTGTGTTGCTCATTGGATCGGATTTCTTTTGAATGTTACTTTCTTGTTGCCGCGTTTTTTTTTTATTGGAGAATTTTTCTATCTTTCTTGTGTTACAAATATAGACAGTTTTAAGCACAAATATGCACACTAACAAAATTCAACGATTATCCAAATTTAATTTTACTATAGTTTAGTTTTGATTAATTGAAACTAGGTGTATTGTACACATTTTTTCCGATCCAAGAAAAATCGAAAAATCAATTGCTTACTCAATGAAATGACAATATTCAATTTATGAAATGA
Source organism: Phymastichus coffea (assembly GCF_024137745.1). Lineage (NCBI taxonomy): Eukaryota > Metazoa > Arthropoda > Insecta > Hymenoptera > Eulophidae > Phymastichus > Phymastichus coffea. The sequence goes on from NW_026706865.1 coordinate 1,295,185, forward strand.
ATTGTATATATTTACAGAGCTAGATTACTTGAGCGTAAAAAAATATTCAGCAAATAATATGTAAATGTTCTTGACAAGTAAGCTTAACGAAATATTATTGCAGGATGATCACCGAGGCTTCCGAAGACAGCTGGAGGACAAGCGACCAATTGTCGAGAATAATTTGCTGAGTGGTCGGCAATACATTGCCAATGAACCACCTCTGTCCGACACATCGGACTCCGAAGGTTAGTCGACGTGCAGTGTATTTGAAATAGTGTTATCTATTCGTTTTCTTAAAAGATTTTTCTTGAATCTAGTGACCCTCCTTCCCCTTGCCCCCTAAAATAAAAGAAAGAAAAATACGCAAACATTAACGTGTAGGAAAGGCAGCGTCGAACAAGATGCAAAGCCGAGCAATTAATTGGTCAATGAATCACGCGAGATATCTCGGAGTCAAGTTTTTTTCCCCCCTGTACCGCGCGCATGTTTAGCATTGATAACGTGGCTATCTGGTAGCCAGCTGTTATACGTTGATTTATTCGCAAGCGCACCCGTTCGCCTACTCGTATACCATGGATATATTCTGGACGGGTTGACGCGCTAATCGCGCCACTCCGCGGATGATTCAATTTTAATAGCGATTTTCGCGTTTTACGGGTACGAGCCACTCGGAATTTCAATCGACGCTCAAGGGGTTCGTTGGAAGCAAGCTGTCGAATTTCGCGCCCTTAACCTCGGCTACATCGAGTTTTCATACTTGCTTAATCGAGCAAAACTCTGTGCTGCGAAATCAATACTCCGAGTCGACTTAATCCTCTCGAATAAGGGTCGATTTCGCAAGCAATACCCTGTAGATTCTCTGTGGCGCGCGAACGTTTTCGAGCCGAGAGAGAAAGGCATTATCGAATAACCCCGGTAGCGGTTAATTGAGGCCATCCTTCAAGCGCAAACGCTGCACGGCCCTCATAGCCGTATCGATATAGAGGTTGTAAAAGCCGCGCTAATAGCCGATACTATTATCACGGCAGCTACGAAGATGTAATGCGCTGTTTTAAAGAGCAAAACGAAACAGCTGAATCCTCATTAGAGAATTTTCTTCTCAGCAGGTCGCGATTTGGACGCCGACTCGCGTGGCTACAGAAGTGCCGAGGAACAAGCGCGCGAATTGACACGCAGTATTCGTCGCGAAGTGAACAAACTGTCGGAGCAGTGGAACGCTCTGATCGAACGCAGCGACGCCTGGAAGCGAAAGCTCGACGATACAGCCACCGTGAGTATTTTTTTATCCAATAATCTTGCACCTTTAGCTAAGCCTACGCGAAGCATTGATTTTTGAATGCGTCCACGGAAAAATTGAGCGTGTGCCAATTTTTTTTCCGCCGCAAACAAACTTTTTCATAATTCGCTTGGTTGCTCTCTGCTTGCGAAGGCTGAATTTACAAACGCTAAAACCAGTCGGTTTTCAAATCATGAAATCAGCGCAGTAAAGTTTTTTAACTAGGGAATTTTCAATTTATCGGCGAATTACGAGCACGCGAGTTGAGCAGTGAAACAATTTTCGAGGAGAAATGTAAACGTTCGTACATTTTTAATAGCCAGAGATGTAGCTTCATGTTTTAACATGCTTATCGTGGCCACAACCACAACATATTCTTCATAACTGCTTATCTACGATAATTTTAGCTCTCCCAACATAACACCAATTACATAAAGCCATCAATTCATCAACCCCCTATCGGAAGAGTTCAACGACAAACACACAGGACAGGCCGATAAGACGATCAACGGTAGCGCTTTCGTTCTTATCGCCGTCCTTTTTTTTCCGCTATCGTCGTGCAGCAATTTCGTCGCGCTTCCATTTGTCGAAACGACAATAATAACCGAATAAGAGTGGCTTCTGGGGATATCGCTGCCTCCATCTTCTTCTTCTTCTTCTTCTTCTTCTTCTTCTTCTTCTTCTTCTTCTCCTTCCATGGCTATCCGAGAAAATCGCGAATGATCGCTCGGCAATCGACGATCAACGTTTCTTCGCGAGCGTCAAGTGACTGTCGCTAGAATGTTTTCCTTTTGTTCGATTAGCCCAGACGTGCAACTGAGCAATTTCAATGGAATAACAAACTCGTTCAATGCATTGTGATCCCTCGGGCTCTGATGGATCCTGAGAATTCAATTAGAATCCGATCCAATGAGCTCAGGCTCGCCTATGGTTCCGCGCAAACAGCGCAATGATATTCATTCGACGTGTCGTGATCGCACATCGCGAACAGTGCAGCTCGAGCCAAACGAAAACAAAGCAGACGGAGTTCAGGCGCGCCACAAACGGGCAATTTTCGAAGTCTGCGAAACTATTGCCGCGCGGCGCCGCGCTTGGCGTTGCGCGCAAAAGAAAGAGCCACTGATCAGCTACCGAGGCAGCGTACCGAGGCGCACAATGCATCGCCGGGAGGGTCATTCGTATCAATCTAGCGCTCAATTCCGCCGAGCGGCCAGTTGATCAGGGCGCTTCGCGCGCGGCCAATTACTTAATTATCGAGGCGCGGCGCGGCGCGGCGCGGCGCGGCCGAAGATGAGTTCGCTTCGGACCGCGCGGGCCAACTTTGACGTCGGCCGCTTTGACGTCGACCGCCGGCGCGCGATATTGGCCGGCAGCGGAGCGAGGCCTGATTCATCCGTTGCTCTCGCCAACGATGTACTGATTATCGCCAGTCGAACTACTCGAGCGTCCGCCTGTTCAGCTTGCGAACAGCCAGTTTCGCGCCAGGCTCGCCGACAAAAAGGGCGCTCGCGTCGTTCCCAAGCAATCACATAATTGGCCGTGCGCGCGGCTGCGGCCGAGGATCATCGATAAATAACGAGATCGAGCGAGCCGCGCTCGATCGGATAATCGCGTTGCCTGCGCTACCGACGCTCCGCGATCCGGTTTGCCGCCTCGCTCCTCGTTTTTGCCCGCACGCTGTGCTTTATCAGCTCCCCGCGACTACGCGGACGCGTCCTGCATGCGAAAGGCCTTCTCTCGCTGAGTTTTCGCGCCGAGCCTGCTTTTACGAATCCCGCGAGCGGCCAGCTAATTATTAATCAAGTTTGTGCGACGCGAACAATATTCGACAACTTTTCTTGTTCGTACACGCTTGTCCAGTTTCCCGAGTGAAATCCCAAAGTAATCCCCCGCATCTGTACACTCGCACAGTGCAAAAGTTAATCCCTAGAATTCTGTCTTTCTGACCCTCTTTTTGTCCTTTCAAGTCTCCTTCACGCTGGTCTGGACTAATTGTATTATACGCGACCTCGTTACGCGACGGAAAAAATAACAGCTGGAGAGCTTGTCGTTGTTACGAGCTTTAACCACGTTTCTGCAAATTAAATCATATTCAAAGTCGAGTTGCATTAAGCTTTCGTCGCTCTGTATTTTTAAACTTGAATCTTCGGCGTCGTAAGAACAAAAACGGAACGGAACGAGGATCGTTCAAACGAAACGTTCAATCGCAATTCAAATGAGTCGCGTGCACGGCCTTAGTGAATAAAGAAGTGAACGTGTATGCGGGAACCGAGACCCCTCCCGCCATACGTATTTCGTCATCGACGCAAAAAGAAACGACGGCAAACAAAAGCAAAGGTAAAATAGTAAAGCCCCACATGTGTAACACTGCACGGGGCCTTTCTCTCTTTCTCTGTCGCTCCGTCCCGTTAGCATGTATAAATGCCGAGCCCGAGCCTTACCGAGCCGAGCCGAAGAGATCCCCATTCGGTTTTCTTTGTCCCCTTCCCGCGAAACATGTGTGTGTGTGTGTTTGTGCGCGCGAGAGCGAGTTTGCACGCGGCGTCTTTTAGTTGGCCGTGCGCGCCGCCGGCGAGCGCCACGTTTCGTTAAACGCCTCCGGGGTGGCTTGAGTGGTCGTGTCGCGATCGGACAGTGAGTCTTGTCGATTGTCGCGCGAGCGATGTCTGCCGTGCTATGCGTGTCGTGCAGTCCGTCGTTTACCGCTTTACTTTCAGCGTGGCCTGCTCCATTGAATCGACGGTCTTTCTGATTCGCAAGATCGAGTCCCACGCCGCGACATTCCCACGGCGAGCAAACGCGGCGCGCGCTGGTGCGTAGCGCGTCTCGCGCAGCTTCGGACACGTGTTTCGCGGCACAGCAGCGCCGTGCGAGAGATGCAAGGCTGTGCGCGGCCACTCCCGGACCGGGGATCCGCAGCAGGCGGAAAGAAAGGAAGCGCGAGCATGGTCCTCTCTGTGTTTAGCCGGCCGGCGCTGCCGCGCGCGGAAACCGAATTCATGAAAATTTCGTTGCCCGAGCGCCCGGCGTCCTGGAATTGCCCATCGGCGCGCGCAAGTATGTTTGTTCTTGCGGCTTCGGAGCGCGAATTTCACTCGATTGTTCGCTGGATCGTTCGCTCGAGTGCAATGGCAAAGTACGGCTTTGGCATGTAATAATTTCAGTTCGGGAAGCTCACCGGCCGGCAGAGCCCAATCCACTTAGCTGTTGGTTGCAGTCACGCGGCAGCGTTCAAACCAAATTTCCTCCAGAAGCGCATTTTCCGAATGGAACTTGGCGTTGCGCGAATAATTGAGAGGGTCCGTTCTCAAAACCGCAAGCCCGCGTATTCTTAGCCAGCCAAGAATTTCGGAACTGCGTCGCCCGTACAAATTGCTATGAGATTGACATTTCGTCGTCGTGCGTCCGTTCGCGCGTCGGGAAGTCGCCTACTTATAATTAGTTGGACGCGATCCTTTAATTAACGGCTCGGCCGCCTCCCTCGTTGATTTCCGTCCCCGATTGTTTAATTGGCCGCTCCTTTCTTTCTTTCCGCGGGTGCGCGCGCGCGCGTGTGTCGATTAATTGAATGAGGGCTTAATTAGGACGAGCAATTGTTTTTTGTCGCCTCCAGTCCGCGCGTCAATTGATTCTCTGCTTTTGATGAGTCTTTTTTGGCAGCATGCTGTCATTTTCAAGCTTAAACTCTGCAGTATTCAAATGCGTGCCGTACAAGACAATAAAGCTCAATAAAAATTCAAACAACTTGGTAAAAAGACAGGAGTTACGACCATGAATTTAAGGCAATCGACTGCCGTAATGCCGCAGGGCTTTTCATATCGTCCACATATCGCATTACCGATGCTTCTACCTTTTATTTGACTTCTCTGCTTCCTCCTCCCCTTCAAACGCGCGTTTGCTATCTTGATGTACCTTTTCAGCTGTGTAGTACTGCTGGTTCTTGGTTCTTTCTTAGTTGTCAGAACTTTGCATTGTTTTCAACCGATCAAACTGTTGTGAGTTTGCTTCCGTGGATGCTTATTCCGTTTCTATTTTAGTATAAATTAAATAAATCGAGGCTGAACTTCCAGTCTAGAGACGCTAATTGAACCATCACATTCTGCTCGAAGCTGTGAGAAAAAATCACTCAAAAATCATCGATCTATTATCCGTACTACAGCATTATTTTCAAGATCAAAACGTACGGTCTGTTCCGCGCAGTCTGAAAATCTCTCTATCAACTCTCAATTTGTGCAGAGTCATCTTTCTTGATTCTCTCTCTCTCTCTCTCTCTCTCTCTCTTTCTCTCCCTATGCGCCACCGACGGCTGGAAAAAAAGTTCCTTTTCCGCTTGGTGTCGAAAACCCGCGTGGCTGATCTGGTTTTTCGCGAGCTGGCGCGCTCACAAAAGCGTTCGTTCGAGCTACCGGTGCCAGTTTGATTTTTCACTTCGCAGTTTTGTCCCTCCCTTCTTTGATTGCTTTGTGCAGAATTGTGCGGGACGTGCGTTTTCTCTTTTTTAGGTTGGCACTCGTGCTGATTTTTATTATCGTCGCGTCGTCGATGAAATTGATATACGAAAACTAATTGGGCGAAGAGTAATTCTTTTGTCGTCGTATTACGAGGCAGAAGTAGTCGATACTACAAAACTAGCAACGTGGGAGCGTGCGAAGATCCCAATTTCATCCATCAAAAAAGAAAGCAACCAGCTCGCGCGCACGAGAGAGAGAGAGAGAGAGAGTAAATTGAATTTTCCTTCGCCACTGTAACTCATCCCGGAGAAAAAGCAAGAAGCTTGAAAAAAATAGAGCGCTAGTAGGACAACATGCGCAAAGAGAACAAAGTCGATCTATCTCTCGTGAAATATCTAAAACAATTTACGAGGTTGTATCCATCACCGCGCCCCGAGAAAGAGAGAGAGAGAGAGAGTGAGCGAACTCGAGTAATTCGCGGGAGATGTCTCGCGAGATTGCCGCCGTGCAAGATGCACTGTTTTGCCTCTCTTTCCGAGCGGTTTTTGCTTGATGAAGATGTTGCATGCTCTTCGGCTATGTTAGTGTCTGTATCTCGTTTCGGAGCTTTCTTCCGCGCTCTGATTGTTTTTATTGGTAGTTCGCATCGTGAGATAGCGTTTCCGGTGTGAAGGCTTTGCCAAGGCTTTTGGATAAATAAACGAATATGGGTTGCACGACGAGGTGAGCGAATCAAGAGGCCATTCTAACTGTTGAATATTTTTCCGAATAACAATAAACGAACAATTTATTATTTGAAAAAGTGAGTAAATGGCAAATCAAGTAACCGGGAAATGTACGAGCTCGAGAACAAGCACCAAAACAGTCATTATTGCTGTAAATAACAGCAATCGACGCGATGGACTAGTTGAGAACTGGCAAAATGTCTTTGTCCGTGATTGACATTGGTCGAGCTAGCTGGTTATCGCCATTTCTGTTAATTATTCAATCATTGACCTTTGACGTGCACACGTAATTCCGAAAGCAAATTAAACAACGATTGTAAAAGTAATGAAACCCATAAAATAGGTTGCTTTCATCGAATATCAGCATTGAATCCGGAAAAGGAAGCAAACCTGTTCAGCACTATTTTGCGAATAGCAAAAAGAAAAATTAGAGACGCTCTCGCGAACAACGTAATTGCACCACGATGACTTACCACTAACAACATGTCAAAGTCTAACGGAATTTGATAAAACAGAGAGAAGGAGAGACAAATGCGAGGCTTTAAGCTACACGGCAGAATGACATTTGATAAACCGCAGCAAGGCTAGAAAGTCCAACCGTATTATCGTATTAGTATCGAAAAAGTGAGCGGCGCGGCGATAGAGAAAGAGAGAGAGAGAGAGAGAGAGAGAGAGAGAGAGAGAGAGAGAGAGAGAGAGAGAGAGAGAGAGAAAGAGGGCTGGCGAGTGTGTATAATTTGAAAAACCGGTTGTGCAGCACGCACGACTAATTCGTTTCCTACTCCTCCCAGCATTGCGCCAGGGGAAGGGGATCGAATAAAGCCGCGCTCTGTGTCTCGGCGGCGTCTCGACGCCATTCATGACTCTCCGACCCGTGGCGTACGCGCCGCGCACGATTTGCCTGCGTGTCGATTCGACTGGAACGACACGCGGTTCGCAAACTTCCCTCCGCGACGACCGGGATTTATGTGTCGAGCGGCTCGCCGAGCGAGCGACGCCCGGGAACAATCGTTCCGATGCCTTTTCCCGCGCGACTTTGCCACCGCTGCTGCATTTTCCGAAGCTACGCTCGCGCTTCGAGCTACGTAGCTCCTACTTCTTGACAGATGCGGTAATGGGCTCCAAGGGCCGAACGAGACTCTCGCGACGCTCGCGCGCACGTGCGAGCAGATATAACGACGCCGCTCGCGATTGCAGTTTGTTGCGCGGTTGCGCAAGGCGCGCGCGCCGACCGGAAAAATTCTCGCCATTCCAACGGAATGACTTTGTTTACGTTGCACGAAGCGAGCCGCCGTCGACGAAAACGCCCAGCGGCGCACTGCCAGCTGGACAAGCAGGAGCCGTAGCACGGCTAAAGTCAGCAAGCACGCGATTCGCGCTGGGCCGCGCCAGCGCTTTATCGCGTTGGATTGTGGAACGCGGCGCATCGGAGGCGCATCGGAGGTGCATCGGAGGTGAGCGCGGAGGCGCGACGACGCGGCCGTTCGCCTCGCTCGAGCGAGCTCGCGACTTTTGCGCGGCGAAAGCTCGAGTGCTGCGCACACAGCGAGGCTCGCGCGCCCAAACGCCAGCGCCGGAAAAACGATTGCTCGCGCCGCTCGATTTGCGCGTGTTTGCCGGACGCGTGAGCGCTCCGTTGTTTGCTTGGCGAGCTCCCGGGAAAAAGCGTCGCAGCAAGCTCCAGCTGCCGAAAGACACGTCCTGCCGAGCGGCTCCGGAATGCCATTGCGGCTTCTGCAACCGATCAATACACCCGCGCACGTGTATGGCGGCGCTGTACGGTTATCGGAACACGTACACCTCGCAACGACACATAGCGCCGAGGGATTATCTGGCGGCTGCAGGCTGCCGCGCGATGTTTTGATCTCCTGCTCCTCCGGAGGCAGAGCAAACCGCAATGGAGATTCGGATATTGACTGTGTGTATACGTCCACGATGCTTTTCTCCTCCTGCCAGGGTGTTTGCCGAATTATATCCGCTGCGCGCATCTACTGCCAGTCGATTTCCATTGCGATTGTTCGGCTGCGGCGACTCACATTCGTCGCAGCTCAACTATCCTTTTATCATTCTCAATCAATTGAATGAGCTTGAGAGCACCTATACCCATTTGAATCATTTTAGCAGCTCCAAGTTGAAGCTTTCATCATTTGACCACTTGTTCTTATATGGCGTAGCTGCTCAAGTCAGATTTTTGCCATTTCCAGATCTTTAAATTCACCTTTACGAGAAATAAAAAAGATCGTCAAGCTGTTTTTGGAATTTAAGATATAATGTAATTACGACTCCGTTGAGGTTTACAGTAACTTTGGACTTTTCTACGTGTGATGTGTGTACATAAAAAGTTTTTGAGAAATTAACAATTTTTATAATATTTTGACTTACGCAGTTATATCTCGAACAACCACAGAATAACTTGCGATTGTCGCAACATGAATTTCAATCCAACGTTTGGCCAAACAGTACAGCGCCAAAAGCAAGATAATCTATCGCGAGATCCATTAGTATTACGACCGTGTACCGAATTTTGACCCGTCGCACTCTCACCATTTTGAAGAGGGTCTTAGATACGAGATCGAGTGGTTGGTAAGATAACCCTCACAGCCGAATTCAATTATTTAGTGGCTACAGAGAGAGAGAGAGAGAGAGAGAGAGAGAGAGAGAGAGAGAGAAAGAGAGAGCGAGAATCGGGAAAGTTTATCGAAATTCACAAGCCGCAGGTGTGTGATATTCACCATCCTTATCGAGCTGTTGGTCGACCTGCATGCCCAAGTGAGACTTTTCAGACTATATCAATTGCCGTATAGCCAGGAAACTTACGTAACGCGCAGTTCTATGGAGATTAGATTCGCAAACAGTAAAATTCGACGAGCGCTACGTGAATCCAACAACGAAATTGATATTAAGCATTGTTTATACATCCGACTGTGCATTTTCGTTTGCACGCAATTAATAATATGCTCAGCCACGCTCGTCAGATTGTTTTTTTTTTGTTCCAACACGTGTTGACAACTTCCCACGCTCATCTCAGAGGAAAGACCCATCGCTCATCCAAGAGGGGAGGACGAGAATAAATTCCCAACGAATACATTTGTCACGTGCCTTCTTTTTTTATAATTAAAATCGAGAGAATTATTTTTCCTCTTAGCGAAATCTGAAAAGCAAACACCGGACTGGTTACATGAGTACGATCGTTATTCATATATGCACCCGGCATCGTTGAAGGCTAGTCATCGCTCAGAGATAGCGTGATTTGATCAATACATCGCCAAACATTCTTTTAGTCACTGCTCGCTAGTGATTAGAAAATGAGCTTTGAACGATCGCATAACGAAGCAAAAAATCAAAAAGAAAAGCTGGTAACGTATAGGATGGAGCCTTAAAGGCCGCACGGAACGTGTCAGGCATAGCACAGGCAGACAGACCGAGAGCGAGAGGGAGAGAGAGAGAGAGAGGCGCGTGGAGGCGAAGTAGGAAAAGAGGGAGAGAGAGAAAGACTACAGAGTCTATATACGAAAGTCTCTTTCCCAGTTCACTCTCGCTTGTCAACGTGCGCGCGTGCATCGCAGCAGCAGCGTGGACTGTCATGCACGAGCCTCGAACTCGTCATTTCTCAGTGCGGCGCCGATAGTTGCGTTCGCTCGTGGCGGTGATACAGGTGACGATAAGTGAGAGCACGAGGATGGAGCTGGTGAACGGTAATGGCATCGAGATGCTGTCGAGGCGAAGCATCCACATCAAGGATTACGAGGGCGACGAGGAGGACGAGCTCGACGAGCTCGACGAGCTCGAGGCTAACTTTCGCGAGAAGGTCGACGAGGATGCCACCTCGCTGAAGATCGATTTGTCGATGGCCGAGCAGTTCTATTACGAAGTCATCTCGTCGTTCCACAAGGAAGAGGTAGATATGCGTCCGGAGCGTGCTCGGCTTGTTTTCTCATTTTCTCGCGGACCAGCAAAAAGTGAGAGTCGCGAGCACGGTGGCGCCTTGCCCGAAAGCGCGTTGAACCGCGCGGCCGGGCTGCGTTCAACGGGATCACGCGCAACCAGTTCCTCGTCGTAATATCTGGCGCGCTCGACCGAAAATCCAGTTGCGCATCGATTTCCTCGTTCCCGTGCAGCTCCACTCGCGGACCCGAGCTGTCAAAACAAGCCGACGATTACATTGCGCGTGCAGGATCAGCGGCGTGCACAGCTGCTCGTCCTAACGGGACTACTCCTGTGGAGCACGTGCGGGCCTTTCCCTCGGCGCCTCCGAACCGCCTCGCGCCTTCGCGCGGGTTGCTCTTCTCGGCGACGGTGACTCACCACGGCTCTACCCAGAAATTCGTGGCTTCTCTTTGACGACTGACGTCTCGCTCGCCAGATACGACTTAATCCTCGCGCAATCAAACAACCGAACGCTTGTACTGTCGGCTCTCGGCCGGTTACGCAACTGGCGAGAGGCACGCGTAATGCCTAATGAATAGCCAGGCACGGGCTTCTGTAACGGAAGTGCCAAGCGCATCAATAAAGAGAAGTGTATCTTCTGGCTTCTGTCAGGCGGATGCTGAGTGTGTATGGGCGACGTGCTGAGTGAGCCGAGCCAAGGAATCGTAGCAACGCGCAACACCCCCTTTTGTGCGCGTGAGCTTTGAAGAGGTTTCACTCCTTCCTTTCTAATGGGATTTGGAAAGAGGCACGTCTGTCGTGCAAGACGATGCACGCGCTCCCTCGTGTCTGCGTTCGCAAGCCGATCGCGAGCAAGATTCGCGATTCGGCAAGCTAAGCTGTTTGCCAATTTTTTTTTCCGAATTTTCGACGACACCGGCGCGATTTCCTTATTGCCGCGCGGTCGCCTGCTCGCAAGCTTGATTGACTAACTCGCCGAGTTGAAATCTTTTTTTATGACACTCGTCGTTATCGCACAACAATCGGATTTCGCTGAGCAAAGCACCTTGCCAGGCGCCGTTTATTTCAAAAACCACTCGATCTTTCAATCGCGCTCGTAGCCGGAAACCTTCTTCAGAGCGAACAATGTCCAAGAGTACTTCCGTCTGCTCCGCTTCTGCACTTGGCACTTGTATGTGTTGGCAATTTGAGAATAGAACCAACCTGCCCATTCAAGCTGTCTCTCTCTCTCTCTCTCTCTCTCTCTCTCTCTCTCTCTCTCTGTCTGGTCGAAAAACTCTTTGAACACGAGCAAAAATACCAGGTCGAATAATTCATCGATTAAACAAGTATGATGTGAAAAATGTTCGCTGGGAATCTTTCATATCAAATTGTTTCGTGTAAAACATTCGTCGACGGCGAGGGAGGGGCAGAGGGTGGGCAAATACTTTCTCAAATTCTCCCGGCTGCTACTGCAAGCGGATTTTCAAGCGAATATGATGCTTGGCATTCTATTCTGCCGAGTTTGGATTTCCGCTGCTGCCGCCGCCGCGAGTTCTCTTTCTTTCGTTCGAACGAAATTCTTTTTTCGCGCAGAACTGCGTATATCATTTTATTCTGCCTATCCGAACGAAAAAAAGAAAAAGAGAAGAAAGAAAAACACGCGAAATGTTCAGTGCGGTGAAAAATACTCTAAAATCGTATATGTTTCCAACGTATAAAGCGGCTTGCTTTTTTTGACTCCGCATCGCAATTTCTTTTTCTTTTCGGCGCGCGTAATCTTGTTAGAATGCGCGTGCGTTTCCTCCCTCTCTTTGTGCGCCACTAGCTTGGCTTTGCCAATCGACGTTTGTATCGCGCTCTCTTCTCTCTCTCTCTCTCTCTCTCTCTCTCTCTCTCTCTCTCTCTTTTGTACGCGTTTCTTCGTATCGTGGATGCACCTGTGGATTAGGAAGTACACTTTTCTTCCTTGTTTCTCTTTCTAGGGATGATTGCTTCTGCAGATATTGGCAGTGCTGACCGATATTTTCGGTTCTTCCGAACGAATGCTCGTTTGGGTGATGTATGTAGGAACGGTTCGCGTCATTTAGTCGTGGTTGCCGCGGTTGGAAAGTGAAAGTGGAACGCGACCACAGCCGAAAAGAAATGCCGACACAACGCTAAAGAAGCTCCGCAACGCATCTCACACTTGTCACACGTGTTAATCAACGGCGGCATTCATTAGAGGCGGGTGTACGCGCAGCTAATTAGCATCGAACTCTCTCTCTCTCTCTCTCTCTCTCTCTCTCTCTCTCTCTCTCTCTCGCTAATTTCCCGGTTGCAAGGGTGTTTTCGAACGCACGCAGCGACGGCGCAAGGAGATAAAAGGCACGTTGAAAAGAACCAGCTTGATTATATAGCCCTGCACATAATAATGACGCGTGTCTGACTTATCGGCGATCTTGAGAAACCGATAGGGCAGAGCCTTGCGGAGGTGCGTATGCGCGTGCTCGTCTCGTACTCTCCTCCTCTTCTTCGTCAGGATAAGGGTATACGCTGCTGTTAGAGAGACACGATGCGCTTTTCTCGCCGCGTCCGTGGGAAAGTGTGCTCTCGAGATTATTAAACGACTCATCGACAGCTTTTTTCTCCTCTGCCCGAAAGACTAGGAGATAAGGCCTCGTGTTTTTTTTTCTTTTTTTCTTTTGAGGTTTTGAGGTTGCGGTGCGCAAAAGTATATGTAGTCGCGAGCGAACGGCACGGTGCTGATCGCAGCGCGATGCGCGCCGCAAGAGAGCAATGAGGCGTGCGAGTGACCAACTTGGGCTGGACTTCCTCGTTCCGATAAGCCCTGCTGTCTGTTGCGTGCTTGCATTCGCTTCCTCGAATTGAATAGAGCGGCCGCGGCGCGCAGGGTGCTTGTAACGCGAGTTAAAAGGCCGACTGCGAAATCCGAGAGATTGACGCTCCGATGCGTTCGCTGCACTCTGTTTGCCGCTCGCAGCCTTTCCTTTGCGCATGTGTGTCGCGAGAAGAGTTGTCGAGTCGGGCTCTCGACGAACCGCATTGTTGTTCTGAAAGGAAGATCGCTGCTCGGCTCAGTGGCTTGTAGCAGCGATGATCGAGCCGAGCGTGTAATTGTGATGATACGTCATTCACCGATAGCATCGGAATTATCTTCCGCGTGCTGTGTGCGACTGCGGATTAGCGGCGTCAAATAATACAATCTCCGGCGCGGAGCAGAGTCTCGCGCTTCTACGCTCCAGTGTCGATCGGCAACTGCACGCTGTCTGCAACCTCTCGTCGGACAATCGTTGATTGCATGATAATTTCATATCTTGGAGCGTCAACCCGATCTGGCATGACGAGCTTCAGTCGCTTACTGAGTCAGTTGCTCTCGGATTGAAATACGTGCGCCGAGACTACATCGCGGAAAAAGCTCTTACGTTCGAGTAGGAGGCAAATCTAATAACTTGTGACTTTGATTCAACAAAATCAAGCTTTCTTTCAAGAACAAGTTTCTTGATTCGACAACTTGCCTCGTATATACATCATTACTGAAACGATTCTACTAACTCACCGAAAACGTGCGCCTCGCCAAATTCTATGTACAAGTGGCTTTCTTTGGTCGACTTCGTCATCGCACACCACTCAATTAACAAGTTTACTACTTGCACGCGTCTTTCAACTGAGTGGTTTTCGGAATGGATCTTTTACGAGCGTTGCCGCTGCAAAATTGGAAAAAGTTGAGTTTGAAATGTAACTGACCGAAGTATATAATCGTGAGTTTTCTATTTGTTGGACCTGTTGAAACAAGCAGTCTCACGTGCCGTGATATTACAGCTTTATAGGTGGGTTGACAACGCAATGAAATGGAAAACGAAAGATCCCCAAGTGTAGATTGAGCTCTATTGTCCCAATGGTAAATGAGAATCCGGCGTTTTCGTGGGCGTAGTTGCAGTAAAACTCACCTTTATTAACGAAACTCGTATTCATGTATCAGCGGTCATAAGACATTTCAAATAAATCATAGTATGGTATACGTTTCATAACTGTCTTTGCATTCGATGAAGCCATGGGCTTGTTAAAGTAAGCACTTACGACAACTAAATTGGTCGACTGTAATAGAATAATTGTATTGGAACTGGATTTTCAAGTTCTATTTGAAGAATTTTACAAAAACAAGCAAATCAAAACGAAGGAGATGTGTAGCGTTGACTGTCGATTCAAATCTAAAGAACAAAGCTTTCGAGTCAAAATCTAGTAAGCACATTGAAAGAAGAACAATGCACTTTTATTTTTTCTTATCTGAAACTCATTGCATCGTATTGTTAAACAGCGTGCGGGAAGGTTACGAATTACGAGAACTGAACGGTTCACACTCCCATTTAATTCACTCATTGTGGCCGATCACCTACGTCGAAGGATCGTTTGAATTCGTCGAAAGCGTGTTCTGACTCGATACTGGTATCGAACTGTTTTCCAAAACTGACGACAGCCTCGTTTCCTGGATCGCACAGACGGATTTCGGTGGTTTGGATTTGCTGCAGATTGTTAAGGGACGTAAGCACAAGGGATGTGCTCGGCTGATGGTTCAAACAATCGCTGAAGAAATTGCCGAACAGAAAGGCCTAGACACCATTCTGTTTATTATTCATGGCAATGAATCTTCACGGAAGTTTTTCGATTTATTAAGATACGAGAACAGAGGATCCATTTCTTGGTATATTGTCTGATAAAAACTGTTGACCAATACTACGTACTCGGGCAAACCATAAACAGAGCTTTAAATAACGTTTCAAAATACTGTCACTTGTCATATACGACAAATTGATTTGGCATTAAAGCTGATTTACTAATACAATTCTTATCTTATCGTTTTATTGATGAAACATTTTACACGTTGCGTCCTTTTGCTACTCTTGAAAGCCGATGGCTATGCATTGCGTCTGACGATTCTGGCAAAGATACTTTTGTCTTCTAGATAGCTTGAATAGTTCAACAAAAATGAACAAAAAACCTTTAACGTTTGAAAATACATCGTTGATGCCTCAATCGAAACAAAATATTTGTTTGAATAAATATACGAATATTGAAGAACAATTAATCGGTCCATATCCATGCTCGACAAAGTTAATTATTAAATCAATGATTTATTTGATTGCTCATGAAATTCGATGATTTTAAAGCGAACGACGGAGACTATTGAGGAAGACGAACATCGGAAGAAAGTGAAAAATAATGAATTGTTCAGATCAGTGACACCGATGAGACATATGTGACTGAGTATCGATTTAAATCTAAAAAAGAATGATTTTCAGCTGAAATGCAGTTAGTGCAGAAAGTAAAGGGCACGCTGATTTTTTGTTCGTATCTCTGGATGATACTTTGTCGAACAGTGTACCAAAGGGATACAAAATATGAGAATTTGACAGTCACACTCCTACTTAATTCACTCGTCATAAGAGCACTACAACGTCAAAGGATCGTTGGAATTCGTCGAGATGGTACTAAAATGAAGTGCTGGTATGGGTCTGTTTTCCAAAGTAGACGACAGCTTCGCCACTTAGAAATCGTGAATGAATTTCAGGGGTTTGGGTTTGTTGTAGACTGTCGAGGAGCGCGAGTGTAAGAGTGCGAAGAAATTGGCTAAATAACGAAGGCTTAGATTCGTTATTGAGCTCACTGCTCTTTCACACTGCTCGATTCATTGGGATACGAGAGTAGGAATATTATCAATCAAAATATTGTCATTTTTTATATGTATAACCAATTTATTAATGACCCCTACCGCTTTTGACTATATGAATAAAAACATTAATAACAATTTAATTAACGACATCCAATTGTGAAATCAACCAGTGAAAGAATTTTTATTCTCCATAATTTAACGGTTGTCGTCTGGTTGTTCACATTGTCGAGAGAGAAGTTTAATTCAGGTGTGGCATTTAGGCGGCAAAAGAGGAGTGTTCATGGAAAGGTAGAGCAGCAGCATTACATAAATGAATGGTATTCAGGTCGCTTCGAGCGAGTGCTCTTCGCATGATATTTGACACTCCGAAGTGTATCAATCGACATTTGGCCAAACGTTTCCTCGCGCCTCGCTGCCTCCGGCAATAAAGTAGCAGAAGTTATAGAAGCAACAGCAAACGCGCAGAGGTAGAGGTGCAGCGCGCGATCGGCGAGCAGTTCTCGTTGTCGCAGGACGCCCGAGAGCGGTTGTACATGGTCGCGTTGGCGCGCCACTTGGCGAGCGTTAAGTCGCCCTCGGGATCCCAAAATTTGTCTGCTCGTCGTGCGCGCACCTGAGCATCAAAGGAGGCTCGATCGCACGCGCCACCGAGAACACAGTCTGTCTTGCACGCGCAGAAACGGACACTGGCTGTCGTAAAGAGACTTTTTATCACTAATTCGTGTAACTAGCTTGTTACACGATGTTACGCGGCAGTTTCGCTGAGACTTCCCTACGTTTCTACGTTGCTGTTCTTATTATTATTACTTTGAGAACTACGTTCACGTAGATATCTGTACGCATTAGTCTTGGTGCCCTACAGCCGTAGGGCATGTAGACTTATCGTCCCCACCACGTTTGGAATAACGAGTGTTGAGTGGATTTTTACGCGCATCATCACTGGACCTACAATTTAAGCTGGAATCCGAAACACTGGAATCACGGTTACAAACAAATGAAAATTTCAAATTTCTAAATATTGAAAATTGAAAATTGATATTTTTGACGATTTTCGAACACACGACCTCTCGTACAGAAGCTTGAGCTCTTATCTACTGAACCATTGAATCTACGTTTGATTCCTTATGCATTCACACGTTTACATTATTCTGGAAATTCGTACTCGTGTTGACCTGCTTCGTTCATCGATTAAAAAAAAGAGAGAAAATCCCATTACACGAAAATTATCTAGAAATGTAAATATTTCACAACTCTGTATACATTTCGTTCTGCGCTTGAACTGAGCGGAGAAAAAAGAATATAAAAGCGTAGGTAAAATGCAATTTATACATAAAATCATCGTTGATCGCAGAATTCGATAAATTCAGCCTTGCGGAAACAAACATTTAAAGCCACAGAGGTAGATTTATTTTTCGATTCTCTCGGCGATTTTTACAGGCGCTCGCGCGCGATAAACCGAAAGCGCGGGGAAATTGAAAGTTCCGTCCCACCTAAAAACAAGAAAAAAAAACGATTATTTTCTCTCGCTCGTGGAATAATTCGAGCGATAGGATTTTGGCTCGCTGCTAATTTGCTCGGCAACAGGCTTTAACGGTAAATATTCGAGGCCTTTTCGAGCGGAATGCAACGAAAAGGTTAGAACGCGACTAGCCGACTTTGCGACTTTCCGAATGGCGCTTTGTTGCTCGATCGATTTGCGCGGCCGTCGAGCGTTGCGTTTCGTGGTGTAGGTTCGAATCCGATTGGAATGCGATCTGCTGGTCGGTTCGCACGCGCAAAAACAAGGATTCAGCCGGACGAGGATGAAAGCAAGAAGAGCGGCGCGTGCATCGCGCTGCAGCGGAGCAATAACTGCTCGGGCCTCCCGCTGCGGACCATTCTCGGCAGCGAGGCGCCCCCACGAGCCCGCGAGTCCGCGAGTCCACGAGTCCACGAGTCACGTGCCCGCGCCGCGGACCTTCACCTTCGGCGCGCGCGTGCAGGAGAAAGTCCCTCGCCCCGCGCTAGCGCTGGAATTCGCCGCCGACCGATCGCGTGGACTAATGAGTCCTCGCTCCAAGCGCCACGGTCGTTGTTCTTTCCTCGGATAAGTAGGTCGATGTTCGTTCCAGACAACGACGGCGCGCGCGCTTTCGCGCTCTCTCGAGCGCCCTGACCGGCGAGCTGCACCAGCGCACCTTCGAGTTTGAAAGATGGAGCGTCCGAAGGCAATCCGAGTCGGTTTGACGACGGGCAGTGAGCCAAGAATCTTCGCCGGCAAACAAAGCGCATAGCTCCGCGCGCGCGCTCGCGGCCAAACTTCCAAAATAGCGGCGGAACTTTGACAATTTTATGAGGCGCTGTATACCTGTAGCGCCGTACGCCAAGCTTCCGTCGAGCCACCTTTTTCGAGCTTAGCTCGGGGTTTCTTGGTCTTGCCGTTGCCCGTGTCCAAATACTTTTCACTATTGATTTCACTGCTTGCTTCTTTCCGAAGTTCATCGATTGAGTAGCGCGTAGATGGTGTGTGCACGCTAAAATCTGACTTTTTCAACGTGACATTGACGATTCGTTTAGGAATTAGTTCTTACTTCCGACGAAGCTGAACGCAGTGATTCGCAACGCAGATAAACGATCGGTTGACTCAACCTTCGCTACCAAGTGCGCAAACCAGCGTGACTCAGAATAAAATAACTGCACGTGAAAAGTCTGCTTCTTCTTTTATTAGACGTGCAACTTCCTCCTCGCCAACTGCTACACCATCGCGAGGTTTTTTATGATCTATGTGGCTGTCGTATTATGCATGCGCGTTATTTTTATTGATAAAACGAATAAGTAGTAAATGAAGCTCGCATGCGGTAAATGATTTTCACCGAATGGATGATTTCACACGACACAACTGTACATTCGAACGGAAGAGCAACTTCGAAATAAAGAGAGCCAATCGACGACTAATTAAAGTCTTTCGCTCTTGTTCTTCGCGTAGCGATTCAAAGCCCCAACAAAAGAATTAAGCTTGAACGCACTTACACACATGCGGGTTTCGCACAGAAAGCTTTTAGCTCGGACTCCTCTTGGAGTACCTCTTTCTCTCCTTTTTTTATTTCGTGAAAAAGCCCTTCCTCTCTCTCTCTCTCTCTCTCTCTCTCTCTCTCTCTCTCTCTCTCTCTCCTAGTTCTTCTTCCTATTGTATGTTTCGTGCTCGTTACAACGACTTGTCCGATTTCCTTAGTTTTTTGTAAATTTTCACTGGTCAATTCATTATCGTGGGACGTGAAACTTGAAAATAATTAGTTAAATCAAGCGTTCACATGCCCTCATTGTAAGACGGTCAATCAATCTTCACTGCACCCACAGCGAAACAAAGAGATAGCGAGAGAGGGGGGGGGGCTCGTGTCGCCCTTTCATCGTGCGTTCTCTTTTATCGAAGAAGCAAACCATCAGAATCGTACGTCTACAATGGAGACATTCTTCTTTTTTTGTATCTCGCATAGGCTGCATTCGCGGCATTGTCGCTGCGTCAAAGGAGAAGGGATCATGCTGGTACTTGCCAAGCGCAGGTGTAGCGCCCTTCTGTACTGGCGCAATTCTTCGCAACCCTCTTTGCGATTGTTGTCCAGCGACCTTCTATGAAATCCAATAACTTTGCCTTTTCTATTACGAATGTTGCAGAAGGTTTGCGCGTTCCAAAAGTCCCTGGAAGAATTGTCGTCGCGTTTGGCTGGTGCAGAGGCGATACAGAGTGGCTGGCAGCAAGCGGCGACGACAGCGTCGACGAACGGAATAAACGGCAGTGGCGGCAACGAAGCGGCGTCAGAGCAGTTGGAACAGTTGCACAAATTCGGCGAACGACTGGCACCCATAGCGAGGCTCATCGAGGAAGCCAATGATCAAGCGAGCTCTTTCGTCACCAACAGTGTCATTGTCTCTCACGCGTTACTCGCTAAGCTCGAGGATCTGAATACCAGGTGGGTGCAACTCGCGCGGGCCCCGTGACAATTTGTGTCCACGACGAAGTTGCACGCATAGTTGCACGCAGGTTTTTACTGATAAGCGTCGCGTATCGCGTATGTTTGAGTAAAGGTGGAAGGTGCTGCAACTGGCAGTGGACGAGCGTTACAAGCAGCTGAGCGGTTTCTCAAGCAGCAACAAGGACGGTACGACAGCCGGCAGCCAGGCCTTCCTTGCGAGCAGCGTCGAGCCACCATGGGAGCGCGCTTTAACAGCCGCCAAAGTGCCTTACTATATCAAGTACGACCAACTGATTATTATCGCTAGTAGAGCGTAGACCGTCGAAGGTTTGCCCGTTACGATTGCGACTTAACCGAATTCGCCTGACACAGCCACCAACTGGAAACGACGCATTGGGACCACCCGAAAATGATCGACTTGATGGCGTCGTTGGCCGACCTGAACGAGGTACGTTTCTCCGCTTACCGGACCGCCATGAAACTACGAACGGTGCAGAAGAAGCTCTCACGTAAGTGCCTCCTATGACAAGCGAACTAAAGTGTGCTCCCCGCAAGTGACGTGTTTGCCCCCGATGCGCAGTGGACCTGCTGAGTCTGTCGACGGCACTGGAGCAATTCGACTCGCACGGGTTGCGCGCGCAAAACGACAAGCTGATCGACATCCCGGACATGGTGACGGTGCTCGCGTCGATCTACGAGCACATCGCCGCTGAGAACCCCGGGCAAATATCGAGCCCGCTGTGCATCGATCTTGCCATCAATTGGCTGCTCAACGTTTACGACAGGTAAGCCTCGACCGTCGGCCACTGTAGCGCAAGCCTCTCGACACTCTTGCTCTTTGCAGCCAACGCACGGGGCAGATTCGAGTGCTGTCGTTCAAGGTGGGGCTCGTGCTGCTTTGCAAGGGGCACTTGGAGGAGAAGTACAGATGTGAGTATCCATCGATCGGCCGGCATTTTTCGCCGAACCGGCCTGCGATAGCGAGCAGCACGCAGGCCTTTCAGGGAACGCAGCGCCGGCCAGCCGCTTTTCGATAACGCGCAATCGCTCGGTTCTCCCCGCAGACTTGTTCCGGCTGATAGCCGATCCGAATCGGCTAGTGGATCAGCGCAAGCTGGGTCTGCTGCTGCACGACTGCATCCAAGTGCCGCGGCAACTCGGCGAAGTGGCGGCCTTCGGCGGCTCCAACATCGAGCCGTCGGTGCGCAGTTGCTTCGAGAAAGCCGGCAAAGACAAGAACGAGATCGAAGCCGTTCACTTCCTCGGCTGGCTGCAACAGGAACCGCAGAGCATGGTTTGGCTGCCGGTCTTGCACAGACTGTCGGCCGCCGAGGCGGCCAAACATCAAGCCAAGTGCAACATCTGCAAAGAGTATCCGATCGCTGGATTTAGGTATCGCTGCCTCAAGTGCTTCAACTTCGACATGTGCCAGAACTGCTTCTTCTCCGGCAGAAGAGCCAAGAATCACAAACTCACGCATCCCATGCAAGAGTACTGCACGGCGGTTAGTATTGGCGCGGCTGAATGCGCTCGCGTCCACTCGATTGGCCGTTGATCGGCCACGGACGAGCTTCCGACTTTCAACTGTATTGTATTCGTTGTATGTTTACTACAGACGACATCTGGCGAAGACGTGCGCGACTTCACGCGCGCACTTCGCAACAAATTCAAGTCGAAGCGCTACTTCAAGAAACACCCGCGCGTCGGCTATTTGCCGGTCCAGACGGTCCTCGAGGGCGACGCGCTCGAGAGTCCAGCTCCGTCGCCGCAGCACAGCTCGCTCAGCCAAGACATGCACTCGCGGCTCGAAATCTACGCCTCGAGATTGGCCGAGGTGGAGTTGTCGCGAACCAGGAGTAACTCCACACCCGACAGCGACGACGAGCATCAGCTCATTGCGCACTACTGTCAGAGCCTGAACGGCGGTGACGGCGTGAACGTGCCGCGGAGCCCCGTACAGGTATAATCCTGCGTGTGGACCATTGGTCGAGAAGGATCGAGATTGATCGAGCGACCAACGGTTTATTTGCCGCTTGCAGGTAATGGCAGCGATAGACGCTGAGCAGCGCGAGGAGCTCGAGGCAATGATACGCGAGCTAGAGGAGGAGAATGCCACGTTGCAAGCCGAGTACGAGAGGTTACGCTCGAAACAGACACCAGGCTCGACGCCCGAGGACGGCGTGCACGGGGCTAATGGCCGGCAACCCGACTGTGATATGATCGCCGAAGCTAAACTGCTGCGCCAGCACAAGGGTCGACTCGAGGCGCGAATGCAAATACTCGAGGATCACAATCGCCAGCTCGAGGCTCAGCTGCAAAGACTTCGGCAGCTGCTCGAGGAGGTAAGTCTTCTGCTCTGTACCAAAGTAGACTGTGCAACTTCACTTTTACGAGAGACATTGTGAATTGAATACCACGCGAACTGGCGCTCTTTTCGCATGTAAAGTGAGAAAAAGAAAAAGGAGTGTCTCTCTCGTCTGGGGAGTTTAATTTATGCCAGTTTACTCGCCTCCTCTCGGCGGGATATTTTTGACTCGCGCTGACTCATGCAATTTTTTTTTTTGGTCTTTGTCTTTCCCTCCGACAGCCAAACGCTGCATCGCCTTCGAAGACTGGAACGCTGCAAACGCGAAGTGTCACTGCGTCGCAACTTGCGACTGATTCTCCCGCGAAAATGAACGGCCACTACCACGATTCTCCAGGTAACGAAGAACATTTCTATTTTTAGTTTTTCTCTTTGGCCGACAGCAACTTTTAACGCCCGTCTATTCATTAACATTACGTTTGTGAGGGAATTCATATGTTTTAAGGAGTCACATGACATGGCATTTAATTTTTTCATTACTAATACGGCAAAAGGTGTTTCTCATTTGGTTATGGTTCTTTACTACCATCTTACGTAAGGTAAATGACGGTCAATCAGACGAAATTCCTTCCCTTCAGCGGCCTTATAATCTTGACTTTTTGCAAATATTCAATCGAGACTAAACGATAGCGCGCTATCCGGTAACTCTAATTGGCTTAGTTTATAACAAAAATAACACCAACCATTTACCTTGCCGCAAACTCATCCGCTATCTGTGTATCTGCCCATTATATCACTGTCGATGTAAAACTCTCGCATGGGGCAAAACCAAAAAAAACACACACAAAACGAACAAACCCATTGGTGGCTTAGGTGGTGGTGGTAATGGAGTCGCGGGTGACGGACGAGTAAGCAGCTTAGAGAGGCCACCGCCGCCCCCTCATTCTCACAACGTTGCTTATAACATCGGCAACCTCTTACACATGGCAGGTTTGTGCTCACATTCGTTCGCTCTCTACTTTTTTATTTACTTCATACGCTTATCCCATTTGTGCATTTTATTATCGCTTTCAATCACTTTCATCCCTAGTAATAAACACCTTGATGTACGTGTAAGGATGAAGCATCGTTGCAATGAGCCAACTATTTTATAACGATTGATCGTGCTTCAACCTTACGTCATTAAATGTTCCGAATTTTATTGAATTTTTAAGTGTTTCAACTTCAATCATCGTTCATAGTTGGTTGAAAAATATTTGAAACCAAACTCGCCCCCCTGTTTGCAAATGATCCGACGTATGTAATACTTGTTAAGTTGTCTTTCATATCTAATCTAAGTAATACCCTTTATTGTTCATGTCGATTGCATGACAAATTCGTTCAACAAATCTATAAAAGTTCTTATGTCCTGACTGCTCTCGCTTAATAGGAGGATGGATGTAAGAAGGTGAGCTCTAACAAAAAAAGAAAAAAAAAGCTAATTTTTCATACTTTTTTTATCGCACAATTATTACAGATTAATTTATTTTTAACACTTCATTTTCACCACAATCCATCACAGTCATCTTTCGAAACACCTTTCATTTCATACTTACGGCTTCGTTTTATTTGTGGAATAGTTTATTGTTTTAAACACGTTTCGAGAATTCAACTGTATATACAGTTACGAAAAAATGTAACACGCACATCTTATGTTTACCAAACACGTTTTGTGTATACGTTTCTGAAAAGACTTAAAAGTAGTTTGAACGTAAAATGCTGATTTGCAATTTCGATCTACTCAAGGAAAAAAAGATACATCGCTAGGTTGGATAATATTCGATTACTATTATTGCAGAGGACTTAAGTAAAGCTGTTGGCGAATTGGTTACCGTAATGACTGAAGAGAGCAAACCGGAAACGAACGGCCAACAAACGCAGCAGCAACAACAGCAACAGCAGCAACCACAGCAACAGCAACAACGAGCTCTGCCTCCAGCATTTAAACAATGAACGCAAAAAAATAAATTTTCAATATACATATATACATATATAAATATATAAAGAACATAATAAAAGATAAACGCAAGCTAAACTCTAAGAAACCAACAGACCAACACATACATACAGACAGACAAACGCAAAGACAAAAAAAAATCATCGCGCTTTATTCACCGAGCATAACAGCTAAGTATAGCACGCAAGAGCGTGAAAGAGGGAGAGAAAGAGAGAGAGAGAGAGAGAGAGAGAGAGAGAGAGAGAGAGAGAGAGAGAGAGAGAGAGAGAGAGAGAGAGAGAGAGAGAGAGAGAATCATGTTAATCGCTGTTGTAGGACCATTTTATCGCAAAAACTAAGCATCATCAACTTTGTAATCATCGACCAAGAGCGACAAGTCTGTTTTATTGCATATCAGTGAGTGAGTAATTTTAAATGACGAGGATTTAACAAAAATATGTGAACAAAACGTTGCAATTATTGCGATAGTTTTGGGTATTTTATAGGGTTCTTTTATATAAGTCGACAAGAGAACGACTCTTTTATCGGGGGACTTGAAATAAAAAAAATAAATAAATTCAGAGCTTTCACGTATGATGGTTATATACATACGCGAGAGGAGATAAACTACATATTACGACTCGTCATATCATTGCCAAAAGAGAATAAAAATTGAGAGAAACGCTAGAGGAAAACGATGAATCAATAAATAGAAAAGAAATGTTATTGTATTGTAACGAAACGAATCAATTGTTATACGCGCTTGCTGTAGTTAAGCAAGTTATTGATACTTATAATGCGAATTGCGAAAAAAGGGGATTTAAACAATTATTATAAATAATATTAAACTTCTCAAATTTAAACGAGGCGATTAAAACGACGTTGCTTCTGCAAAAGCAACGTTATTAATTAAATGCATGCAAGAGAAAGCAATGTGTCAAATCGCATACTCTCATAGAATGTAGTATTGTAATTAACATTCAACATACGCTCATTAGTGTATTTATCTAGATATCTATTTCAGATTTTCTTCCGACCCCCTTTTTTTTCTTTTCGTGAAATATTTTATCGAAACTGCCCTATGTACTTTTGACCAATTATCGTGAGGAGAACTAGAAAGATAAAAAAAACCAAAAGTAACTTCGTTTCTCCTAGCACGTTAATTGCCGATGATTTCCTGCGACTTCTTTCTATAGATTTTTTTAAACGATACAAAATACAGAAAAATACAAATGAAATGCATGTGACCAGGATACCCTTTTGGTTTTCCGATTTACGTTTTGACTACTAAACGAATGTTATATATATATATATGTTGGAAGATATTAATAAACTATCAAACTAAAAGCAAATTGTAGTCTGTATTCTAACAACCTGCAATAAAGCTATCTTAAACAAATATAAAAAAAGTATCTTCAATCTTTGTGGTAAGTTGTTTGGTGTTAAAAAAACAACCTGCACTTTTAAAGTATAAATTTATAAAATGCTTTTTGTATTATTGTATTGAAACTGTTTTTGTTTATATTTTATGAATAAAAAGATATTTAGAATATTGTTTTGTTTGCTTTTTATTAGCTTCTCTTTTTTTTTTAATTTATTGTACGTTTGCTGATCACTGTCTTTCATCAATATCCAGGTTATTGGAATTGTTCATTTATCATGAATGGGAAACATAAATTTAAAACCATAAATAGTTTTTAAATAGTAAATATTATTGAAACAGATAGTGACGGTCACTAAGAACATTTTACTCAAAGAAATTAATAGATCTTTAAAGATTGACTTCCATAATAGCTACAAATTGAAGCTTTAATTACTTCAATATCGAGATCTAAACTTGAGTTCGAGTTTTTTAACGATTACATAAGTAATTAAGAGTACTAATAGGTTTTCAGAGAAGGCAAACCGTCGATGCATACGAAAAGAATTGGACACTGTTCTGGCAACTGATTTTTATTTAAAAAATATGTTACGTATTTCCTTGTTTTTATTTTTAAATTGATTATCTGATCTCTGCCATGTAATTTTGTCAGAAATATAAATTAAATATAACTTAAAATTTTAACAAGCCATAAACAAGGCTGTTTGAACGAAAATACAGCGTCGATAAACATTTCAGTATTACAAATAAATAATTCGAAATACGCTGTGCAACACTAAACACACAATGTTCGTAAATTTGCTGCAAACTTGAATTACTTATTCAGCAAAAAAGAAACTTGTAAAATTAAGAATGTTCCTTTCTCAAAATAAAAAAAGGGATTTTTTTAAACGTAGCATTTGATAATTACTTTTTAATTTTTTTCAATATGAAATAAGAATACTGGTAAGGATTTGGAAAAAACGTTAAATTAATTTTTTTAATTTAATTTTTATTAAATTAATACAATCTCAGTCGAGTACTTTAAGCTATTTTTCATTTTAATTGATATGACATTAACGTTTTTGTTAAAAAAATAACCATTGCTAACCCATAATTTTTTGTTTGTCAATATTACAATCATTATTTATACCTTCTTAAGCTAATATCACAATGGCTTAAAACAGTAGAGACTTCGATTAATTGCGCAAACATTAATAAACTTCTTTCACTCGTAGTACAATTTTGAACAGTCGGGTTTGAAAAATGAAAAGAAAAAATCTATATCTCTATCTCATTGGCTACACAGTCATTATCTTGAGATTTTAATCTTAACGAGCAATGTCGTGAAATAAAAAAATTAATCAATGTTGTTTGGTGTATTCGATATTTAACAACTTGAATGGCAGTTTTCATGAGAAAAATTAATTCGTTTCAGTAGTCAAAATCTTTTCTTTTTTTTATACAAATATTACACGACAATAAACAAGTGCCATTGCATTTTCAATGTTGATCAAAGGCACAGTCATTAAGCTGACGCTAAGAACGATTTTATTGCGTTCGTTCTCCAGGGGGTATAGTAAGTACTGTACAGACATTTTTATTCGATTGAAATTTATAAAAAATTTTTGCTCTATTAATAAATAAATATCCTACTACATAGCATTGCTCTTATCGTAGGTCTATTAAATAAACAAAAGCAGAAACGAGCAATTATCAATATTCAGATTGTCACATACGTGTCAAGATCGATATTTCTATGAAAAGAACTAATTAAGTTTAAGAAAATAGGCAATACTTGGCAATCCATCTGTAAAATATTCAAACATTTTTCCAGCATCGTGTAAACAGTAATTTTATTTTTTTTAGTTGTGTAATCATTCTTATAATCATTGTTAATTTCATCTAGTTTGCACTATTCGTTTCGTATTACGAAAAATTTTATTCATTGACCTTATTTGAGCATGATCCTAGAATAAAATCGAAGAATTCCGCTTATTGTTTCGGTTTATTCCATATATTATCAAGAATAAAAAATTACACTTTATATTTTAGTGCTATGCACTTTCACGTAGCTGTGCAAATCATTCATTCATTCAATCACTAAGTATTTAAATTTAAAAATAGTTACATTCATATCGCTTGTTTCACGTCGTAAATGATTATGCCTACACTTGCAAACAAAAAAAATTTATAAACTACTTAAATCTACTTAAATTTCTATCAGTTGATGAACGAAAAAGAAAAAAGCAAAAG
The DNA here is from genome assembly GCF_024137745.1 of Phymastichus coffea. NCBI lineage: Eukaryota > Metazoa > Arthropoda > Insecta > Hymenoptera > Eulophidae > Phymastichus > Phymastichus coffea. The sequence continues at coordinate 1,323,003 of NW_026706865.1, forward strand.
TAGCATCTTCTAGATCAAACACATTTACGTTATGTATTAGAAATGACACACCCTTGTTTGTAAAAACTAAAGATCTCGGTAACTCACACTTTTTTCTCTATGTACAAGTCTATCATTACCGTAGTGCAGACATAGCTTTTGGAGTCATTTTCCTCACTCTGCCACGACTACTTACACTAATTCCTCGAGTAGGATCATTTCTACCACCATCGTCATCGCTTCCATCTTCACCGTAGTATGGCCTTTTGACAATCCGACGAGTTTTAATTGGTGCATCTTCATCATCTTCATCATCGTCATCGTCCTCGCTATCATCGTTGTAACGCATGCGTTTGACACCAGTGCGACGAAGACGTTTCACCGGGCCACTACTATCGGAGTCACGAGAAACGATGCGAGTTTTACGCGTCTGGATAGTACTTGTACGAGTATAGTTACAGTTGCTCAGCACTTGGTTATTCTCTGATTCGTCATCACTATCGCCGTTCTCTTGCATTTCCTCATCTACGTAATCATCATCATTTTTCATTTCGGCAGTAGGTTCCTGATCTTCATCTTCATCTTCTTCTTCTTCTTCTTCTTCTTCATCTTCTTCATCTTCTTCATCTTCATTTACTTGCATTTGGTGGTTATTCTGCGGAATTTCACCGTGATTGTCTTCTTCCTGTTCATCTCCTTCTTCTTCTTCGTCACTCGAATCTTGGATATTATTCCGAGTAGAATTTGGTATATGCCTTGTCATACGGGTGTATCTCTGCCCAATTTCTACGCTCTCCTCACTTTCTTCGTCCTCGTCCTCGTCATGCTCAATCACTTCCTCCTCTTCTTCCTCGTCATCATCATCTACAATATACTTTTTCTCTGGTGTTCTCATTGGTCTTGTTTTCATACTATTCTTTGCCCTATGATTTTTTGTTTGCTTGCCCTTTGCACTTGGCTCATAGTCGTCTCCAGAGTCGCTATCATTATGGCCATTCGTCATTGTAGTCTTCGGTTGTCGTGTTCTTGTGCGTCTCATGCGTGTATTTTTTTCATTATAATCGCTTTCACTTGAACTTGATGATCCACTGTCCACGTCGTCATCGTCGTCATCATCGTCATCGTTATCGCAATGGAAATGTTTAAGTTTTGATTTGCCATTGACATTACGAGGTCGTAAAGACGGTCGATTTTTGGATGCCCTGGCAAAGCGTTGCGAGTGACCGTTGGTAAGAGTTGAGGGCCCTAAATGCAAGATAAGAGTATAAAAAATGTGTGTTTAGACTCAAATTATATATTGTACTAAATATACCTGGCTGTGCTTCCTCCTCTTCTTCCTCGTCCTCCATATGATCGTCCTCAACATCAACATCTTCTTCATCTTCATCGCTGCTATCTCTTTTTCTCTTAGATGGACCTAAAAGAAACAATTTAACTGGAAATTTAAAAAAAAAAACCAAACGATTTCTTTACAAATGAACTTACCTGCTCCATTTGTCATTTGATTCTTCGTAGGTGATCCCTTGTTGCTTCTCGTTTTACGTTTACTTTTATTTCTACTTTTAATAGCATTTCGATCTTTGGCACGCGAAGCTGATTTCCATCTATTCAGTATTTTTTTCATATGTTCTTCGAACATAGCCGATAATCGCACCGTCATGGAGTAAATCTAAAAATTATAAAAATAGATTTTAATGTAATTTTTAATAATGTCGATTTGTATAAATTTGTTTGTACCTTCGAACGCTGATTAGTATTAAAATTTTTACTGTTTGTGAATATTAATTTCATATCTTTGGCAAATTCCACGGGCGAATCATAGTTGCCTCCTAATAAATCTTCTTTTACAGTTCCCAAATCCATTGGCGTGTCTATAACTTGATGATATTCCGGATGTTCCAAAGTATCAACGGGCTCTCTAAAATATTACAACAAAAAAACTTCAATGAGTTAGAGTTTACGTCAAAGACATTTGATTATCTCGTTTATTTTGCATACCTGAACGGTATCGAATCTTCACACTGCCATAATAAATCTAGCAGTTGCTTGCAGGGAATTCGCCAGTCTTGGCTCATTATCGGTACAACGTTAATGTTTTTTAATGCAGCCGTTCTTGTTGGTCTTTGAGAGCTTGTCGACGGTCTGTTAATATCTTCCACATCAACATCCGTGTCAGACGACGAATGGTAGATATCGGCAATCTCGTGATATAACGCCAGAACATCGTGCTGAGTGACATCTCTGTAAAAGCAGAAACTTAGCAAAGTTGTTCGTCATACAAAAAAATTGAAAGAATTGAAAGTTACTTGATAATTTTTAAACAGATATCTGTGACTATCCTTGCTTGTTTAATAATCTGACTGTGTGGCTCGTTGAAGGTTTCAGCATTAGCCGCAAGATATCTCACATCAAACTGCGCGGATGTAATTCTCCTGTAGAATCGATTCTCGAAACGAGCTTTAATGGTAGACAGGTCGATCAGATATTCAACTACGAAGGCATAAGTCGGATATACGTTCAAATCTACTGGTGCGATAAATGGTTCGGCGATGGCCAAAGTCATCACTTGATCGAGACCTTGGATGATACGATTGCACGCAGTGTCTCGATCGCCCATTGGCCATTCTTCATGTTGCGGTTGATAAAGAGTTTCTTGAATCTCTTCGGGTAGAACTGGTACCGAACCACCGGCTTTTGTTGGTAGTCCTAAAATAAAATAAATTAACAATCATGAATTTGTTTTAAAGCTCAGAATTGCTGCGTATTGAGTAGGGAAAATTGTCAAAAAGTTGACTCACTAGCTTCGTTAATAGGCTCAAGATCCCAAGGACTCATAAACTCAGTCTCTCCGCTGTCCCATTTGATATTGAAGCACATGAAGTATGAGTCGGGAAATTCTTCATCAAGAGGCTGTACCGAAACAATTGTTCCCATCCACCATCCATCATCGATCATACACCTGAATCTATGACCGTTTTCCCAATTTCTTTCGATCGCAATGTCGTAAGTTTGACGTAATACCAAGAAATCCAATACATCCGGCATATCGTGATACTTGATCGTGAACGTTTTGCCTGTCATCCGACCGTCCTCGCTCATCTGCGCAAGTTTCAGACAACACAATCTTGGTGGACGGATAACGTATTTTATCCCTATGACTTTAACGAACTCTTGTGCCTGATAAATTAATTACGTTGTTTAAAATCTAATTTTTATTTTTATTTTGTTTTTTAATTATTCTACAATTACTTACTTTGAGATCTAATTTGGCCCAAGGTTCGGAAACTCGAGTAACTTCGTAAATCTTTTTGGCTCTAACAGCGTCCAAGTACCTCTTGTGACCCTGTCGGAAATAAACAATCTCATCGCCCATCTGCGGATAGTAAGGTGCTTTTCTTGGAATAACTTCGCTGAGCCAATCCGATGGACGATAAATTTCAGGTACTTCAGTGATCTCCGAGCTTGATTCTGGCAATGTGGGCACCGTCTGAGCATACAAACGTAATATTTAATTGACTGTGTTTCAAAAAATAAAAAATACATACTTTCTTCTTTGGTCGTTGACTTCTCCTCCTTTCTGGATCACTACTGGGAGTAACAGCTCTAGCAGCTGAGGCAGCAGGGGGTGGCCTCTTCTGAACAGGTTTTCGTTTACTTCGCTTAGGCGGCTCTAAATTAACACCAGTATCTGCTATCCAGTCTGAGTATTCGGTACTGCTGTCAGATGTTGAGCTATCTGAACAAAGTTCTTCCTCGTTGGAAGATGATTCATTGCTGGTTCCGGAGCTTTCTTCGTTCTAAAATCAAACGCAGTTAATGAGCATCTTTCATAAATGATTTCGTAGAATTGTGTCAGCTTTGTTAATATCACTTATTATTATTACCTCAAAATCCTCATCTTCCTCTTGTTCTTCGCCTCGAGTAGCTCTGGTTCTATAACCGTGTCGAGCTTGATTTTTCTTGCGAGTTTGAGATCTGCTTTGGTCAGGCGTAGTGGCAGTGGAAACTTCTTGCGGTCGTCTTTTCATTTCACGTTTATAACAATCCATTTCCGCCTCAGCCGTTGCATTTCTAGGAATTTAAAAAAAACATTTATCTGAAAACTCAGGTACAATATACAGCTTACAGAATTCATAGAATAATCAACGTACAATTGGCGATAAACAGTATGTAATACTGCTGGATTAATTGGCCTTGCAAGAATAGGTTTGTTCCACGGTGTCGTATTGTCTCTTTGCCAATTACCGCTACTTTGTCTCACGCCCTCAACATCACCGACACGACGTAAACCAGGTCTACTACCTCGTGGACTAGCAACTTGACGAGCTGGATGTTCTTCTTCCAATTGCTGGTCAGCGTATTGATGATCATTATTTTCGCCATGTAATCTCTGACGCTGGGCCAAGTCTTCGATCAGCCTGTCAATATTCGAACGTGGTTGCTGCCCATCTTCTGGCAATCCCTCGATTATCTCTTGCTGCCCTGTAACATATAAAAATACAGTGTAAGTGTGTTATATACAAAACTATCTCGATTACAGGCTTAAATAATTTAGTTGTATACTCACCACTGGCACCAACAGCGATATTTGGAACCAATTGCTCACCTCGACAGTTTTCTCTACCAGGTACTAGTCTTTGTAAAGCGGGTGGGTAAGGATTACCGTCGACGTCGACGAGAAAAGGCGGTGGCATCAGATGTGGTGCCGTTTGCGTTTGTTCATCTAGCACATAATTATTGGCATCTCTTATTAAAGGCCGGTAGTCAGTGTGGAAAAATAATTCTTTCGGTATCTGCAACAAATAAATATCATTTTATTTATCATTCTTTAATTGTAAAATGAAAATAAGTCATCAAATATTATACACACAATTTTCAACCGTTCAACGCCAGAACCAAATCCATACATCATCAAATGCCCGTGTGAATCTGTAGCTGCAATTTTGGTACCATCCGCCGACCACTTAGCATCGTATACAGCACCATTGCCTTGACCTTCGATGAAGTTTTGAAAGCACGCAATTGGTTCGGTATTGAGCACATCCCAAATAATAAGTTGACCATCATGGCCAGCACTCAGTATAACTCTTGGATCAATAGGATGAGACTCCAAAACGAACACTTCATCTTTGTGACCACGTAGCACTTTTACAAGCTCGGCGGTCTTCGAGTTCCATACTTTCAACGAACTGTCGTTCACTGCTGTCACTACCCACTCGTCACTCACGTCCCAGCATACCATTGTCACTTTCATTTTCTTGTTGCTATCTTCATCTGTTAATGGTTCACTATAAAAGTTTGAAAAATCATAATTAAATTAATTTGAACAAAATAATATTCACACTTATTTTTAGAAAATGAATATATTAAGATATATTTAAAACGTACCCTGCTAACTTGGTATGCATAACCAATACATTATGCTGCCATTGCTGCTGCTCGAAATTCCAGACGTTTGCCGTGCCGTCCTTGGAACCTGAGATAAACCTCAATCCACTGTGAGCCCATTGTATACTGTCGACAGTATCACTGTGTGCTTCGACTTCGAGTACACGTTTCGGTCCCTCGTCGCCAAGCATCATGTAGACACGTACATGATGATCGGCCGAACCAGCGGCCATGAATGCACCACCGGGACTGAACGAGGCACAAATCATTTGCGCTTGACCTGGCCGCATTTTCTCATGGTATTGAATTGGTTTAGGTCTGTAAATACACCGATTCATTTTGAATACAGATAAATAACGTGTTTAAAACATTTAATTTAAATTTACTGAATGATCATAGTTTATAAAATGGATGAGATGATAATGAATAAATGAAATATAATACTCACTGAAACAATACTCTTTCGATGCCTTCTCTCGCGTGTGACCAAAACGCAACGGAACCGTCACTACTCGTCGATACTAAATAATTAATTCCTTTACATGAAATTGGACAAAAATTCACAGAGGTGATCATTCCCGTATGACCTGACAACACAGCAATCTACAATAGAGGTATTCATGGTTAAATTCGAAAAAATTACTCCAACATAATATACATAAAAAAACACAAATACACACCGGTGACATAGTTTGAAAACACCAAACTCTGATGATTTTATCCAGACTACCAGCAGCCAGCAAAGTATTATCAAAGTTCACAGCAATGTCCATAATTTCGGAAGAGGCACCGCGGAAAGTAGCGAGCAATCGGCCGTCAGTCGAACTCCAAACTTTCACAAGTAGGTCATCGGCACCAGTAATAATATACTTTCCTGTACGATCGAACAGTACACAATAAACTGCCGAGAGGTGGCCCAACGTGTGACGATAGAGCTGCATTTTGCTGTAAAACAAGGTGGAGACGACTTCGCGACGACTCATCGGTCCGGAGTTTTCTCGGCCTTGAAGCACTTTTACTGTAATAAAGTTTCGCATTATTTATATTATCACTGGATGATCGTCGATGTATTATATATTGTTGCTATACAATTGTATAGCAAATCGCGATAATATTCGCGACAATTCTTATGTCAATGAATTATGTATGAAATTCAATTTGACAAAAAATAAAAATCTTTATTAGAATAGAGAATAAAAATTATCCTTACATATATTCAACACTGGAAAATGTCCTGATGGATTTAGAAGTGGTTTTCCTCCATTCCTCGTTGTGTAATCGGTGATTGTCCGAAAGAATCGCTGCATGTCTGTACCGTAATTTTAAAAATTAGTGTCTCAGAAAATTGTAATTATAAGTCGTCGTAGTTTACCTTCTTTTGTGCGCAACAAGGATTGTCTTCCCGCACCAAGCAAAGAAATAGCTCCTGCTACACATGGAGGCACCTCTTTTTCTAAAACCGGACCTATTCGAGCGCATATTTGCAGCAAGTGATTCGAGCCTATGTGAGAGTATTTCCTTTCCTAAATATTAACATATTTCAATTAATATTTAATTTATTCAAATTATTCGCTGACTTTTCGAATTAAAAACATCCTATTACTTAGATAACGAAAGAAAGCTACCAAATATTTTATATCTATTTGTATAGATATACGCCCGCGCGTGCGCGTGTGTATGTATATATGTTAAGTTGTACACGTACAGGTAAACTTGATCCCACATCGATCATCACGACGAACACATACACGCAGCGCCACGAGTATCCCTTCACGTTTGCCTCATTGGCCAATAACGATCTTCTATATCGTCACCCTCTCCACCTCCTCCCCCTCGAAGGAAAAAAGAACCGAACAGCTGCCGAACAGCAGTATTTCAACCCTTTTACGCTCGAACTCGTTGCATAACGAATATTTGAATATACTTTCCATTATTGTTTAACATAAATATTGTAAACATTATATTTATAGTATTAAGCTTTTTATAAATTACAAATGAAACTGTAATGGAAAAAGCATGTTTTATTGCTGTCGATTATTACACATATTTAATTGTTTTAGCCAAAAATCAAATATTTCTTTTTAGCAATTTAAAACTAAAAAATAAATTAAACGTTATTATGATTAATTTAATAAACTAACAATACAGCCAATCACATCAGTGTCATTGAATAGCTCTTTATTATAATCTTACAAAATAACCAAATTTAATTCAGTTTTTCCTTTTTTAATGTTTTTCAAAGCTGAATTCGGTTCTATACCGAAGAATGAAAGTGAAATACAAGATTAAGGAGAGAACAAATAAAATAAAATCAATAACAATATAATTTAAAGTGCTACATTAAAAAAATTCATTGAATCTTTCATTTTGATTATTTTATAAAAATAATTAATAAAATATTGTTTGATTAAATTACAAGAAAGATAATAAGCAACTTGATGATTCTCATATAATTTTTAAATCTGAACAAACCTCCAATCCTGCAAAATCTCTTGAGCGTTTGACAGTGTAACTCTGATAAAAATTAAATTATCTACTTATAAACATTATAAAATAAATAAATATAATAAATTCTAAACTATGAAGCCATATAAATACCAAGATCGACTATTTATCGTCGAAGCATTGTGACGAGCTTACAGCTATTATAATTTATTTAATTATTTTTTCTAACTTGTTAATTAAAAAAAGAAAGAAAAAGTACAATAAAACAAGAAACCATAATAATAAAAGTCAGTAGCGTGAAACGGTCGAAGAGTCGCCCTCCCTTTGTCGATATACACTCCTCCCTCTTTTTCTCTCTCTCCATTCCAAATAAATAGGTGCGACGAAGACAGAGAGATCACGAGTAAAAGTGGGGATACATCGTCTTTGCTGAAGCCTCGACAAACTGCGCGAGCATAGTGGTGGGGATATTGGATTGAGCGTGATGCTCTGGCGAGAATTGAAAAAAAACGGGTCTCGCTTTACCCTTTCTGCAATCGCTACGGCGTCGCGCGAAAATTTTTAGCCGTAAAGGTTTTCTCCCATCACCACGCGCGCGCGCTGGCACGCGCGCACACACACACACACACACGCACGTGAAAAATTAACGATCACTCACCAATTCTGCAAAACTTTGACCATGCTGGTTACCAAGCCAATCCAATCTCTGTGGCAGGATCTGCGATCAGATAAAAAATCAATTGCTTATTAACTTGCAGAATCCTAAAATTGCTAATTAGATCAACAGAATGGAAAAATTAAAAATTTGAAAAAATCGATAATTATCGAATTTTCAGTTTTTTCACGATTGTTGGCATGTTTAATGCACGGCACTGCGTTTGTTTTGACACTGGCTCGATGTGTACGCGCGAAACCACGTGCGAACCATGTGGAAAACGTCAACTGAATCAGTCGCACACAGGCTCAAGTGTGTTCAAGTCGTAGCGTAATGCCTTACCTTGGCTCGCTCCAATTCTTCTTTAAGCACCTGTAAAATGGTCATAATATAATATTTTCGAAAATAACATCAAGTTCATTTAGTATGCCTAAGCTTTTTCAACGAAAAAGACAAAAAAAACTTACGTCAGCGACGGCACGACAAGGGCCCTGCGCCAGGAATTTCACGATGAGGAAGTAGAGCTCTAAAAGATAGAACACGGCTTAGCTGGACGCACCGTTATATTTTTTCACTCAGCGTCGTAGTCACACTCACGAACAATATTAAAAACATTACCTGCAGCGAGACTCGACTCCGACGACACATCTCGCTCCATTCTTGTGGAGTTCTGCATGAATCTTGAGTTTGGATTCGGGGCGACGAGTCGATCAGGGGCCGCCTGCATCATCCTCCGAGCGTAGCAGCTCCATTTTACTGCTGGCAGCAGCAGCGCGCACTGCTAATGCTATCCTTCTCGCACTCCATCCAGTGTTCTCTGACGGTCAATAACACGAACTAACCTACGTAATAAGTGAGTTTCATGTTTTTCCATCTCGAGGCTTTTTTGGAAAGACAGAGAGAGAAAGAGGAGAGAGAGAGAGAGAGAGAGAGAAATGTGCGAGTTTGACCTAATTCCCGGGTAGTAATATTTGTGTGGTAATGTTGATAAATTAATGATGAATCGAGCTGAGGTTTTAAGAATGGTAATCGTTAAAATGTCAAAGTTGTAAGTTGTTCTGACTATGAACTGATATGTGTTTTATATCAAGCATATGGTTTTGCATTTTATCTTGTAATAGTTTATAGATAAAGTTTTCATTTTGTTTCAAGAGAGATGAAACGACGTATCAGCTAAAGTTAACTTTTAATAATTTTAATTATTTCACGTAATAGAAATAATTTGAAAAATGAAAGAACGAGTTAATGATAACACTTTTAGTTGAATGAAAAATTATTATTAATTTATTATTTGCTGTTTTATTATAAATATTCCTGCTAAGTAATCGACATCAATTTATAATATAATCTTACTACTTGTATTAATTAATTCATAAAATTATTAAGTTCACGAAATAGATTTAAAAAACTTGTCGTAATGAGTTAGAAAATAGAAAAGTAAAATACAGACGATTACGATGCATATTACGATCATATCTTAGAATCAAATCATAGATCATATCTTAGAAGTCATTAAAATTATTTATCATGATAATCTATAAAAAGCATACGAATTCATTTTTTATTTTGGGCTATTCGACAAAAAAATATATAATGAAAATATCCTAAACATAATCATGAACCGCACACACCTCGTTAAAAAAACGAAAACTCACCAACAATCATCGAATATCGTGCCCGTCGATACTAAAACGATAGCCAGTAAATTGACTAATTCAATAAAATACACAAGCACAGGGAGAGAAAAGTAGAATATTCATTGGGCAACAACAAACATCAACGAAAAAGAAAGAAGAATCCCAAGCGTACTCTGACGGTCACGCTTCACACTCAGCTGCAGGCGATGTATTCGCTACTATGTAACCTCTCGTACGCGCGACAGTTCGTTAGCCTCGCCACTCTTTCGCAGCCACCCCCGCGCGCGAGATTATACTTCCACCCGTTTACAGTTTCTCGCAATAATATATCGCACTTGTACTGTACAACAATGCCATGGTATACTTCCGTTAACAATGCTCGTTCATCCGATTGCTTTTACAACTTTCACTATTTCGCTTGAAAGTTTACATTATTATTCAACGATCACGACAGGGTGAGAATAAGCCAATACATAGGTTTATTTCGCAAACTTACAACCGATCGTCGTGAGTGCTTTCCGTAGTCTTGCACGCGCTATATATTGTACCACATACAGCACAACTGTCGACGCGTCGTCCCACGGGCGACTAACACCACTATACCATCAACACCTGACGCTGTGTGAGTATGCTTGTGACTGTCACAAAACATGCACCGTTGCGTACGAGAGCACGGGAATTCTTTCTCGAGTAATTCATTGCATATGTGAGACAGCTCAGTTTTTAATGCACAAGAGCTTTTGCTTTTGTTTTTTTTTCGCAAATCGCTTATACATAAGCTACAATGAAATTTAGCACTCGAACTTTTACGAATTTGTTGTGAAAGTCATCGACTTTCGGATGACTGAAGTTGGGTCTGATCACGAGTGAATTTTCACTGATGATTCTCGAAAAATCAATGATTATTTACATAGCATCCTGTTGGGACGCGTAAATCCACTGCACCACGAGCATCATTCATAAAATTGAAAATCAGACAGAGATAGACAAACCTGTTTGTGCGAGACAATAACGGCGAGAGAGTGAATCTCAAAGCGTCTGCGCGTATGCCGTGGTGGATGACTATAAGTGGGGAGATTCGAGCCGCTTTACCAGTGTGACGTGTTAGTACTCTACAGGCGCTTCTGTGTGTATTTACGATTTCGGAGATAATTCTGATTATTATATAATTTTTTATTATGTTTCCATTGTAATTTCTTTTATATTTATTTACACATTCATTTTGTTATGTTTAATTATTTGTCAAAAGCTTTTATTGCTTTCAAAATGGATAATTTTTAAGATTGCCCTTATGCTTTCATTTGGTTCAAAGTTTAAGATATACTTTTAATAAACCATTTTTTATAATTTGGAATATAAGGAACTTTCTGCATAAGGAGATTTTGAACATTGGCTGATGGACATCGGACATGTATCGAAATTATTAAGTTACAAAACAAATTCTTTGTTTAACATCTGTTCGTTACTGCGCAAGATATGAGCAATGATAAAATATATATATATATATATTAATATAATTATTACAATAATATAGCATGACTATCTTTTTTCCCCATGGTAAACGGCTGATGGGTGATGTTTGACATCTCATGTCTCCTTACGTAAAAAGACCATAATCTCTTATTCTCACTCTTGCTTATAAAATTCCATACACTCATGTCAAATTTTATAATTGAACTTACAATTTTATTCATTCATTCATTTTTCTATTTTAGTGCATATCAATGATAATCATTGAATGTGAAATTAAAAACATATAAACTTATTAGTACACATATAATACATTTGATTTGCCTTCAAATTGTGAAATATGTCAAGCTTTTGTTAACTTTGAACGTTGAAACATAAAAAGATTATCACAGTGTATAAATAATCAATGAGCTATTCATCGTTAGTTAATGAGCATTGTGCGAAGTAATATAATCATTTTCCATTCGATTCTAGTTTAAGAAAAATTAGGCAATGAAAAGGAAAAGAAGATACATAAGATCACACTTTTCTCAAAGTAATTTTTAGTTGGAAAAATAAAAAATTTCTTGTATTAAAATAAATCGTTTCATGCTCTACATGCATACATGCAAAATAAACAATTACATCGTTTGCTAACATTACCGTTCACAATTCGATTATTTGCGCTGAGAAACATAATTGAATAGATCATTTTGTGTTACAATTCCAACGAGAGAATCATTATTATTTTCATCGTAGACAACAGCGTACAATGAATGTTCAATAATTCGGGAAAGTCTACCGAGTGTAATCGTCTTGGCAACCCTCTTGAACTATTTAATGAGCGCTTTCATTGCAAGATCAGAGGACTTTATTTCTCCAGATATCAGACCACTTAACAGTTTGTTGCGAGTGACAAAGCCGTTGATACAGCCGTTCTCGTCAACAATGGCTACTCGATGGATGCCTTCTTCTGGCAGCAGTGTCAGAGCTTTTTCACAAGTCGAGTCATTCGGTAGAACAATAGGTTTATTTAGAGATATTTCAGAAACCGGTAAATCCCACCACCATTCATTAGTTTTCAACGGTTTCGGTGGATCCTAAAATCAAAATTGTAGATTTTCACAATTGAAAACCGCGACAAGTTATTTATAAAAAAAATTACCAGGAAATTTTTCCATTCCATCCACGAATCGGCAACAAACTGGGTCATGTAATTGTAAATGGTATCTGGTAAAATGACCACCACGCGTTTGTTCGCAGGCAAATCTTTGGCGACATTCAATGCTGCCGATAAAGCAGCCCCGCTACTCCCACCGCAAAGTAAGCCTTCCTGTTTGCTCAATTCTCTAGCTAAATTCAGACATTCCTTTTGCTCGGTGTTTACTTGCATATCCACGATATTAAGATCCGTGGTTGTTGCGACAAAGCTTATTCTATTTAATGAATAATATAATATTTCATCGACATGAATAACCAATTTAGAAAAAATCCATGAAAAAAATCAACAAACCCAATGCCTTCGACATGATGTATTTGATCCTCAGGATCCAAGCATTTATTATCACGAAAGGATCTTGTAGGGGAGGCTACTATAATTTTTGTACTCGGCGATAGTTCTCGAAATTTCCGTCCGATTCCAGTGATGGTTCCACCAGTTCCGATACCTCCAACCAAATAATCAATCTTGCCATTACATTGTTCCCAAATCTCGATAGAGGTCTGATTGTAATGAACCAACGGGTTGTCTGGATTGGCAAACTGACAAAAGAAAAATAATTGTAGTTTTAACATTCGAGTTCAGCTAACAGCACTTGCTGCTGACCTGATCGAGGATCACGCTGTTGGGAGTTTCTCTTTGCAATGTTTGAGCAACTCCGAATGGACCTTCAGGGCCATCCCATGCAGCATCAAATCGACTGCGTACTATTTTGGCGCCTAAGGCTTGCGCAATACGACTTTTCTCTTCGGAAAACCTCTCAGGCATAACTATGATACACGGATAGCCCCCTGCAGCGGCTGCGAGCGCTAAACCTACTCCTGTGTTACCACTTGTCGGTTCAATTATCGTACAGCCTGGTCTCAAAATACCCCTTTTTTCGGCGTTCTCGATCATACTGAACGCGATTCGGTCCTTCACTGAACCTCCTGGATTCATAAATTCACATTTCGCGACTTGACAATAGAAAATCGTTAGTATTAGTTGAGCATTTGTCATTCAACGCATTCGTAACTATGACACTTACACACTTCACAATTGATTCCATAGCTTTTCGGTAGGCGATTGAGCTTGACCATCGGCGTCTGTCCAATTGCATGCAGAATATTTGGCATGACATTTTTCCAATCGGTCGGTCTACGAAAATATATTTTTATTCGATTGTCAAAATTTAATATTACTGTTTAAGTCCCACATTAAATAAGCATGGGATCAAAAATAATAATAACAATAATAATTTGAACCCATACAGAATTGTCTACCAAAATCCTACGTGGAATCCTATGAGATTTTCATGCGTTTATCATATGGATAATTATGATGATGATGCGGTAATCTCTTTTATTATTACATTTATGTATGAGAAAAAATTTTCTCTTTGCGAAATTGGAAACAATATGTACGCAATGTTTAAAAATGAATTGGCGTCAAAGTGTTATTGACGTGTCAATTTAATACAATTCATAAGCTTACGTCGATTTAGTTGTTCTGATTGTAAATAATTGATGAACTGTATCGAAAATTATGTGTACTACACGATTCCAGCTGTTTTTCATTGTATCAAACTTATTTTTATCTCCGCCAATGAATGGTCCGGCCAACACTTTAATTGGAAATACGTAAATTCAGATTGTATTTGATACTTACTGTCTACAAGTGACGCGATGAGGACTGTCTGCTGCATTAGGCTTCCACGTGCATTTGCTTGCTCTGTCGGGTCTATTAAATTCAAACTCCATTTCTCTCAACTAGTTGAAAATACGATTGATCGAGTGTTATTTCAGCGACGTATATAAGTTCATGTAAATAGTAAAAAGAGACAGCTGTAATCTTCTCAATTAGCAACAGGTCGGAGATTTGAATAACAATCAAGTGGTAGTGACAACAATTTAGCCCAGGCACGGGCAGTACTGATTCTTGAACTATAAATAAATCCTTCGGCTCACTTTAATCGGCAAACAATGACGTTCTTATACGAATGGCAGTCATAGGGCCTTCTCACAACGATTCTGACACTATGAAAATGACTTGAATTCTGACGCCTGGCAATAGTTCTGACTACCGAAAATGTATGGCGCCACCATAGCTGCTCAAACAAAGTATAGTTCAATGAATGAACTTCAATCATTAATTGAACTCACATTGTACGAAACCGTACTTTCAAAATGACAATGTGGTCATTACGCTTTTATTTAGGCGCGTATGTATGTAATAAGATTTATTGCTGTTGAAGGTTTTCGATAAAATTAAATCTCGAAAAAACGACGAACTAATATTCACCAAACTCAATGACTGTTTTAATTTTGGATAAAATTGTTGTTTTAAAAAATGTATCCTTTTTATTCAACCAAATTTTATAGTTACTTTTAGATGCAAAATATATTGATGCGACGGTTGATTCATTTCAATGGTTTGTCTTACAATGATGCATTAAAGAATATTACGAATTATCAATAATATGTAATTTACAAGATATTTCTCATGAATATCTAATAATATCGAGCGATTCAAATAAACTGTGCAGTGGAAGATGTCGACAATTTCCTCGGAGTAGGCGCTCTCTGCATAGTCATAAATGAAGGATTAGAATTGGCGCTATTTGCCAGAATCTTCTCATCCATGATATCCCGATACTTCGTGAATCCGAAATTGTAGAATGCCGTGATCATCATATTTTCTTCTTGTGCTTTGACAGCTTTCGTGCTTTCATCGTTTTGTAAAGCAGCGATATTTTCTTTCTCTTGAAATGTGCTGTCTCGCGCCGCTACTTTCGCTCGTTTGGCACTTTCGATCATTTGTTTCTTCTCTGCATTAATCTTCTGTCTCAATTGGGATAAAGAAAGTAAACTCAAACTGCTAACTTGTTCTCTTGGATCGAGGATTTTTAATACTGATTTTGCTTTGTCCACGTAACGCTTGTAGCGTTCTTCCAAAACCGACAATTCTCGTTCTTTTTTCAATAGATGCTCTTGTAGTACGATGACTTGTCGTTTTTGCAGCTGTACTTCGTTTTCGCACTCCTCGCTGTGCGCGGTCAGACGCTTGTACTCGGCTTGCAATCGGTCAACGTTGTCCTGCACAATTTGGATTTTCTGCTGTTCTTTTATCGACTCCGACATTTGGTTTCTTTGCAACTCCTCGAGTTTGTTCTCTGTAAATCGCAGTAAAAATTAACCGTATTCATTTTTACATAGCTACCTTGGAAATAATAAAGCGCACTTACCTAAATCCGTGATTTTATGATTAGCCTTTCGATTTTGCGCTCTAAGTTCATTAATTCTCTCCTCGGAATCATCCAATAAAGTTTGCCTTGGCAATTTATCTTCAGCTTTTTTCTGTTGGTTTAACTTCAGTATTTTATTCTCCTGTTGAAGAAGCTCAAGTTTTTTCTTGACCGATGGTGGTATAAAATCTGTACTGGCAACTACCTCCTCATTACTCACGTACATTATATTTTCCGTTGTAATAAGTTGATTGCATCTTAGCTCTTCGTTTGTTTCTTTCAGTGTGCTACACTCTATGATTACTCTATCTGTTTCGCGTTTAGCAGAGTCCAACTCAGTTTCGAGTTTCTTCATTTCAAATTCAAGATTGTCGCATTTATTTATTTGCTTGTCCAGGTTGTCATAAGCTTCAGTTAACTGTTTTTTACATAATTCCAAGTGACTTTTTAGCAGACTATTTGTTTTGACTTCTTCCTCGTAGTCAAGTTTATTCCTTAAAAATTCTGCGTTTTTATCTTCCAAAATTTTCACTTGTTTCTTTAATTTACTGAAATCTTCCATTTTTTTCTTATAAGACTCAATCGTCGATTCGTATATCAGCACTTTGTCCGCAGTTTCGCGCAACGCGTCCACTTCGTCTTTCAAAATCCGTGACTCTTCCGCAGATTTTTTAAACTCCAGGTGTTTTCTTTGCAGTTCTATTCTGTCCTTCTGCAATATATCTATTTTCGACAAATAATTGTCTCGCGACGTTTCCAACTTGTAAATGTTATCTTTCAACATTTCTACTTGCTTTTGAACCTCAAATAATTTTTGGTGCGTCTTTACAGCATCACTTTCTACATTTTGAAGCTCTGACAATCTTAACTGCAATCTATTATTTTGCGAGTGGAAGGTACTGTTTTCCTCTTGTAAAATGCAAAGTTGCTGATCTAATGCGGTACACTTGTAAGATAATTGATCGTTCTGTTCTTTAGCAGCTTGCAATTCGTCTAATAATAATTTCTGCTGAGTTCTGTCATTCTCATCCAAGAATTCGAAATCAACATTTACGGCCAATCTCCCTTTTATATTTCCCTCCAAATGTTGAATATTTTGCATGATGATCTGTAGTATATAATATAATGTAAATTAAAAAGTCATCACAGAATAATGCCATTCAGAATATAGCTGAAGTTAAATGTCCATACCTGTTGTACCGACTCTTCCAATTCCATAATTCGAATGATGAATTGCTGCTTCTGCTGACAGTTGACAGCGCAGCCCAATACCAATTGTAAAAGTCTCTTTAACTCGTCAACATCGCAATGTTCGCCAATTTTTTGAACGTCAGGTTTAACGTAACCAATCAATTGCTGATTAAGACACTCCACGTAATACTCGATCACAGCTTCTACAATTTTCTTGAGATTGCTAATCTTAATATGCTTGTTGGTGCCCACATTAAATTTGATTCTCGAGTACCATGATGTTGAAAACCATTCTGGTGCGATTTGGGTAAGTGCCTGTGCTAAAGCTACTCCAGTACTTATTTCCTCCACAGTCGAATGTGGAGCTTCCAATTCGAAAGTGTTTAGCCACGTTACCAGGCTTCTCAAATCTTGATCGGTCATTTTTTAAATGTAAACACAAACAGTACACTTTGACAAAAATAATATTTCAAAGTCACAAATATGAAATAACACTATGCACGAATACTTCTCGCAAGAATTGTTTTACTGAGTCTTTTCTTATGAGCTGTCTCACCAAAGATAAAGCCTATCTCGTTCCGCCGATTGATCAATATCTCATATGACCGCGCTATACATTTTTTCAACGCGAGCTAAACGACAGTCAAGATCTTATCGTCTCTCTTTCTCTCTTTACACACACACACACACGCACACACACACACACACAAATGTAACGATATTCAATTCTAAAGTGGAATGTTTAAGGTATTTGTCAAATTATTTCGTGAAAACTGATGATAAAAAGGATTGTAGTGCATTTTTATGAAAATGACATAGAATTGATTTTTGTCATGTAAATTTATATTTATATTTAGTTATAGACAATTACTATTCTTATTCTTTTAGTCATATATTCTAGTCTATTTTATAATTGGTATATTTTATAATAAGTAAGATTTTCTTGTCAATATACATAAATTATAAAAGTCCAATCTCCAAAATAAATTTGGAAATCATTCCATATCTTCTTGCTCTGATTTAGATTGCCTACACAATTATTAGATGATTAAATGATTAAATTTTAAAGAATTTAATGAATTCTATAGTACCTCTTATTGCTTTGCTGTTTCCTCTCTGTTTTCTCTTTTTCTTGTTTAATAACTGTCAATACGTGGTGTTCAAAATTAATGTAATTATTTGGCTTTTCATCATAGGGAGCAGGAACATTCATGCCTAGTACTTCTGGCAGCATATATGGTTTTAACCATACAACCAAAGGCGTTTTGCCACTCGTATAATGAACTTCTTTGTGGTAAAACAATAATCCATCTAAATTCATAGATGCTACAATATTCTCTAAATTAAAATAATTAACTTTATCACAAGATATATTTGGCAACAATTCAAATGCGTAATCATTATATTCCTTTTTTATTATTTTCATTTCGTCCAATTCCTCTATTTGTGATTTTATCCAAAAAAATCTACATTCAGTCTGCAAGAAAATGAAAATTCCAATGTAATCACTCAAAACTTATTGATATTGTGTATTAAATAAATTTTTTATTTTTAATTTACTTCACAATAAAGCATTTCTTGTCTTGACCATGCAAGCACATCTAAAATATAAAAAATTTCCTTCGATTGATCCCAAACACAATCTAATATTGTACAATTATTTTTATAATACATTAGATTGCCTCCTGGAAGAACACTTTTGAACTTTTTTATCAGTTTCCCATTCCTACTGTACAATTTTGTCCCACCCTACAGAAAATAATGTATATTAAAAAACACAAAAAATGAGTAATAATTTTTACTAATATAATTAAATACATACTTTATAAGCTACAACTAGAGATCGCTTCCCTACAGGACAAGGAACCATGATCCATTTCTCTACAAAATCTTGTGGTACTTCAAGCATCCATTCTGATAACATTAACAAATTTGCATACTGCCTGTGCACTTTGTAGAATTTTTTCCTAACTGGATCCACATCCATATCCCGTGAATCTTGTTCAGCTTCTATTTTCTCTTCATTGTCAGAATTAAAAACACCTTCCAGTAGCCCACGCCGAGCATTAATAACTTCATCTCTGTTTCTAAGAGGATCATTGAGATGATTCATGAAAAATTTATTATGGTATAATTATAAATTAAGATATTCAAACTTACTTTTTCTGGTAATGTAATATTCTCTGTCTTCTGATTTCTTGTGGTGTGTCATTGAACTCTAATTCTAACTTAATATTAGTCTTTCTGATTGGCTTTTTATATAATGCAGCTCGTTTATTGTTGCTTTCTGTCTTGTCTATAATATTTGCAAAATTTGAGAATTCAGGTTCTTTCTGACAACTAGCCTCATCTTTAGAACATATAAAAGTTCCCATTTTCACAAACTTATTTTAATTATTCATAAACTCAATTCAATCAAATAGTACAAGATTATCAAATAACATTCATGAAAAGGTAATTTATCAACATTTGTTAGGGTTAAGATTATTTTCCCGTAGTCTGAACTTGTCAGATATATTATTTATTACATTCACTAATTAAATAACTAGATTATTAAATAAACATTCATAGTCGTTATTTATACACAGGGTCCATACTAAATAATATTTGTTTACGTGAAATCAATGTTTATATCTTAGATTTACACGTGACTGCGTAACATGACTCGAGAACCGAATGAAAAATCATCTGTATATAGGACTCTGTGGCAAAGAGCTAAAATGCCGTTGCATTTAATTCAGATAAGTTAAAATTTACAAACTTTTTGGTTGAAAAATTAATAGTTTTATTCATAGAAAATTTAACAACTGCTTATAATATTACAAGATTTTTATTAAATCGAATAATTAGACAGTTCAACTGATTTATTTTATAAAAAATAGTTATCTTAATTTGAAATATTTGCTCACTTCATTACAATAAATTTCAAAATTAATTAACAAAAACAAAATTTCTGTTTGAAATATTAATATTTCCACGCACATACATTGTCAAATTTGATAATTCATTGCAAACACTTTGGCAGCGCCTGTCGGCTGTTTGCCATGGATAACAAAAGCGCATGCTACGATGCCTATATATACGACACTGCGTTACCCAAAACAATAATATCACCCACGTCGTCTGTATCTGTGAAGTTCGTTGAGTCGTCGAGTCGTATTTCACACATTCAACACAGTTCATTCTCTTGGGAACGTGAGAGATAAGCAGATATATAGTATATAAGGACTACATATATTCGTACGTTTTCACCAGAATAATAAATAAAACATTGTATTTTTTGTAATATAACTCTGCGTAATTAAAACGTAAAATGGTGCCTTTTGACGTCTCTCTTGACGTATGCAATAATGCTGTGGCTTTCTCTAGAGCGCGCATTCCTAGGAGTCTGTAAATAAAAATTATTTATGTACTTGTAAACCTCGACGATTTATAGTCTCTGCTACGAAAATGAGTAATCAACAATTAAGCAGCTTAATCAAGTGGTTGAATACGTTTGAGCTTTGTGCTCCACATTCAACTCCAGAAGATATAAGTACAGGAGTGGCAATAGCAGAGGCTCTGGTACAAATTGCTCCGGAATGGTTTACTACCACTTGGCACTCAAAAATCAAATCCGATGTAGGTACCAACAAGCATATTAAGATAAGCAATCTCAAAAAAATTGTAGAAGCTGTGATAGAGTATTACGTAGAATGCTTAAGTCAGCCACTCTCAGGTTATGTTAAGCCTGATGTTCAGAAGATTTCTGAACACTATGACAGTATTGAACTTAAGAAGCTTCTGCAGCTTATACTGGGCTGTGCAGTCAATTGTCATGAAAAACAACATTATATTACTCGTATCATGGGTTTGGAAGAATCAGTACAACAGGTGAATAATTTTAGATGACCTCAATTTTACTTTAACTAGTGTTTTTTGTTAAATTTGTGTATTTGCAGGTCATAATGCAAAGTATTCAAGAGTTGGAAAATAGTGTACATGGACCAAGACTTAGCTTAGGAGCTAGCTTAAATTTTGAATCTTTTGATGCTACAGATGGAACTCAACAGAGGCTGTTAAATGAACTTCAAGCTGCTATTGATGCAAGAGATCAAATAGAGCAAAAATATCATGATTTTCATAAACAACTGACTTTCTTACAAGAAGAAAATCGAACGCTACAAGTTGAAAATAAAAAATTGCAAGAAAGATTGGATGAATTTGAGACTCCTGATGAAAATGGTGCTTCATCAAGCATCAAATATTTTGGACTACGAAAGCAAGTTGAAGCATTGAAAGAAGAAATTTTTAGAGTAGAAACAACGCGAGATGACTACAGATCTAAAGTAGAATTGCTAGAGAAAGAATTGGTGGAGCTGCAGAATAAACAAATTGATCTGCAAAAAACAGCTGATGAAGCTCTCCATCTTAAAGATGAAATTGATGCTCTGAGAGAAACTGCAGATAAAGTTGCCAAGTATGAAGTAACAATTGAATCATACAAAAAAAAGATGGAAGATTTCAGTGATCTTAGAAGACAAGTGAAAATTTTGGAGGACAAAAATACAGAGTACCTCCAGTACAAAGTAGACTACGAAGAGGAAATGAAAAGAATGAGCATTGTAAAGACACACATGGAAGTAGTAAGAAAGCAGCTCGCAGAGGCGACTCTGAAGCTTGATGAGCAGACTAACAAGTGTGATAAATTGGAATTTGAAGCGAAGAAACTTGAGGCACAGTTGAGCGCTGCTCAACGTGAAAGGGACAGGCTAGCTAAAGAACGCGATACTCTAAAAGAGACCAATGAAGAACTCAAATGTACTCAACTAAATAACGTCGAAAACATAACGAATTTAAGTACCGATGAAGCTCTAGTTAATACCGAAATAATTCCACCGGCGATCAAAGAGAAACTGGTACTTTTACAACATGAAAATAAAATGCTAAAACTCAATCAGCAAAAGGGTAACGATGACAAACTGCCTATACAGGCATTGCTGGAAGATTCTGAGGAAAGGATGAAAGCTCTTAGGGATCAAAATCGCCAGGCTAATCAGAGGATAATTGAATTAGGTAAATTTTCTACCCTATTATTTTTAAGTTTAATAAAATAGATTTTCTGATACTAACGCGTTGATTAACTTCATTTACAGAAGCCAAACTTGAAGATATAAAAGGTACTCAAAGCTCAGAATCGAAAACTGAACAAACGAAATTGCATAATTTACAAGAGGAACTGCGTAGATTGCAAGCCGAGTGCGAACGTCTAAGTATGCATAATGAAGAGCGCGAAAGTAGCTTGCAGATGCAAAAACAAAAAGCCGTGTCACTCCAAGAAAATTTGTCTCGCAAAGAAACCGAATTAGCATCATTGGAAGATCGCTACAAGAAGTACGTGGAGAAGGCTAAGAGTGTCATCAAGATGTTAGATCCGAAACAGCAACACAGTACCAATGCTTCCCCCGCAGAATTGGCTGACAAACGAAAGAATATTGAAGATGTCGAGAGATCGTGTAAAGAAGCAAAAATCATTCGAGAGATGGAAGAGAAACTCATGCTTACCGCATTTTACAATTATGGCATGACCAGACAGCGTGATTCCGTTGATCAAAGGCTCGCGGCTTTAAGTTCAGGGCAAGGGCAATCATTTCTTGCCAGGCAGAGACAATCTACTCCAAGAAAAGTCTATACTGTTTACAACTCGAAGTAAATCGCATGACCATCTAGGGTATCAGTAAACATCGTTTTTTAACATTGTTAATACCCCATTTTTCATGTCATTGATATTAATTAAGTCTCACTTTTACATTTACCTTTTTTCAATATTATAATCCACGTCTTGTTTTACTTCTAGATTTTTCTCGCAATACTTTATCAATTATTAAGTCTAATTTTTAAGAATTGATGTAGCTTAAAACACCGCAATTTCAAATAACTCGTGTAAAATAATTTAATAGATATTAACACAGATCTATTTTACTATGTTGATAAATAAAACATTTTATTTAGTTGAAATAAGGAAATTCAATTTTCTGAAGAACGATCTCGAAAGAATAATCTGATTTTTATGTAGTTTTTACTCTTATATTGTCTATACAAATTTGCTGTGAGGTTTCAAAAATGACATCGATCTGTAAAATCATTGTAAATTATTAAAAAATCATATTCTTTTTAGTAACAAATTATTCAGATATAGGATCTGTATTGTACAGCTATAAGTCGGTTTTGTTTTGCAATGTTTCATCGTGATAATTTGTTTCTAATCTGAATTATATAATAATATTACACATGTGGAAAATTCATAATTATACATAATATTGTATAAATTGTCATATTTATTCAATGTGAATTACTGAGCACGTGCAATATTTATACATTAACATTTTTAAAAGCAAATATTTTTTCTCGATCGCACGATTTATACATGGAGTTTGTACAAAGAAAAATGATAAAATCGATTGAAAAATATATATAGATATTTATGATGGAATCATGTAAATTGTAAAAATATATCAATTTTAATTATTTAATGAACTGCATATTTTTTTCATTGGATGAAACCATGAAAAATAAATGTTTTTCGCATCATCCTTCGAAGCCTGCATACCCAAAAAATTATTTTTATTGAATTTTTACGTCTTGGCATTAATTTATACAAATATATTATTTATGTTTAGCACACAGCAATTTAACCCAAGAACTCATTTAAAAATAATCTATATATTCACTTGATCATTGTAGCAGTATTATCATCTTCAAGCTGTAATTCCCTTTGTTTATATAATCTATTAACAAATTTGCTAGTTCGTTCATTTAACTCAGAATCTTTGTTTTGGCTTTTTATTTGTATTATATCACTTTTCACTCTCATAAGATCACTGTAACACCTCTGATAATAAAACACTGCATAGATAAGGTCCCAAGCGCTGAATTCTGGCCAAAGAACTGTTGTAAAATACAGGCAGGTATATGTTGACTGAAAAGAAAATTTCATTTTTAAACAGGCATATAATGCATATTTATCATAATTTCAATACTCACTTGCCACATTAGAAAATCACTAAACCGAACTTCTCCAGAGGTACGGATAAGTAAATCTGGATCTTCAGAATTGTGCGTGTAAAGGCACTTTGACATTAAATCCTCATCTATATCATCTACAGAAATCTCACCACTTTTTACACCTTTAACAACATCTTTCACAGCATTTGTTATTTCATCTCTGGCTGGAATGATTGTCTTCGTTAAAATTTTTTTTTAAATATACATATTAAGAAAAACACTTATATGTGAAAATGATTTTCTTTGTAAATATATAGCTATTGTAATTAGGCCATACAGATAACATTCAAATTATTATAATTTACTTACAAGTATAAGAAAATGCAACATTCAAAATTGCCTTATTGTTGTCCTTAGTAATTTGCATAGCTTCAACCATAAGCTTTCGTACATCTGGAGGTACATAAGATAAATTGCCTATTACTCTAACGCATATACCACGTTCCATCAATTTATCCCTGAAACCAAATGAATATTGTGATGTCTTCTAACAGAAAAGTTTCATAAAAATATTGATACAGATAAAAATAAGTTATTACTTTTCATCCAAAAGTCTTTGAAACTTTTCCTTGGCAAGATCCATAAGATTTCTGACTTCCTCATCAGTTCTTTTGAAATTTTCCAAACTAAATGCATAAACTGTCACTTCTGGAATGCCAAATTCTAAACACCACTGCAGGACTTCCGCAAGTTTATTAAAACTATAACAAAGTCAATAATACATCAGTATTCAGCTGAACACAATGGAAACAAGGAAACAAGTGAATGATGTAATCCTCACCCTTGTTTGTGTCCCTCAATTTTCTCAACTCCAGTCTTTTTTGCATATCTCCTGTTGCCATCCATAATGAAGGCAACATGTTTAGGCACATGTCCAGCTTTTAGCACTTTGATAGCAATAGATTGCAACCAAGTCAGCGAGTTCTTTGCTATCCACGACATTTTATCTGTATCAATTCACGCAAGTCTATCCTTGGAAGCATATGTCTATCTTGATAATAGTCCACTGATGATTTCCTTGCAACAGACATCAAGCAAGATCCATAGAATCCGTTGCTGAAAACTACTAATTCATCAAGAATTCAGAGATTTATCTGTAGCACAGTAAGTGTCAAAATCTTGTAAATACAGTTGTAACAGTGTTTCGTGAAATTTTAGTCACGTTTTAATGCATGCGAAATTAACTCAACTAGGTTGTCACGTGTATTTATCTCGAGCTGTACACTGTATAGCCACCACACCTCCTCTTACTATATACACTCGTCATAGACAGCCAACACCTACTAAAGATCTTCGAGCGTAACGTTTTCGCTTTGACATTAACATTTTTCTCTTTAATGCCTTGCGATCGAAAGTACAAAATCAGTAAAATTCTTTTTTCCCTCGTACATTCTCGTCCGTCACTGTGTACAACAAGGGAAGATGTCTTACGTGTACCGCTCAACCGCGAATGGCACTCGGCCACACGACTCGGCGGTGACTCTGCTCGGCCCCCCTCTCGCCAACACCCCTCGTCTTGGCAATTATATACAAGCACCGCGCCGTTGTCATTCTCTGAAGTCTGACGTGACTATCATAATACGACAATACTTTATGATTTTAAAAAGTTTTATAAAAAAGTTTTAATGTGTATTACTAATTATAGGTAGTATAATTTGCACATATGAGTGAATAAAGGCTCGTTACATTGGTGAAAAATTCTTGGTGATTGTTACGAATAAAAAGAAAAGAACTCAAGACTTTATATTTCCAAACGTAACTTTTGATTTTTCATATATATGATTTATCGATGTAAAAAGTACAGAGCAATATTGGCTATTAATGTGTGTGTGTGTGTATATATATATATCGCAGAAAGTTGACATAATCCGGCCGTCTGCAAACTACCTAGGATAGTCGCATGGAGACTACCGCATGGAGTTTCCATGGACTGTCGTTAAATGAAAGAATGCACCAGTGAAACGACAAATTATTTGTTATCTGTCTAGTTTCGCTTAGGCAGTCTGCAGACTGTCAGCAATTGAAATAGAAAGATCGTCTAATTTAATATAATCTAACCACCGCCTATAGGGTAGTTTGATATTGACATACTGTTTTCGTTTGAAGGATTATGTTGACAAAAGCTATAGTAATCTCATTACCACCCATTTCTCACTTGTTTTAATAAATGATTATCGTTGATTATACCTTTTACTATGTTGTGATAGAAATATAAAAATTGATACATTTGTGTACAAATTTTAATATTGACAATATTTATTAATAATTATCCTTGATTATACTTTTTACGTACAGACTGTCAATTCCCCGTAAGCTACAACCGTTCTTTTATGACTGCCGGTAGCAGCCGGCAATATCTGCAGACTGCTGGGTTCTGTCAACTACGCCTATGACATATATTATACGTGATTAATATTTGCAACACCGCGTTATATATTTTTGGATACTAAATATCGTGTTATTTTTTTCTATTGATAACTCGACAATCGTATATTAAAATCAATAAATATACAATTTTAATGACGATTTGATAAATTCGAACGTTCGTTATAGAAATAATCAATTACATTGATTATTTAAGTTATTTAAATATTTAGTCGTTTATTATAGAGATGGGATAGAAAAAAGATTTCATCGATGTTCTTGCACTATATACTATATAATTTTTTAGCAATCGAACTATAATTACAAGATATGAAGCGGTAAGAACAGGGTTGTTATTGGCAATTGTTTTAAAGTACATTGTTTCGTCATAAGTTATAAACATCATTCATAATTAGACTGACAATGTGTTACAACTCTAGCTTACATATATATTTACTCTTCAAACGAACAGCTTGATAATTTCAGCGAAAGTGCCGACGAAATGTTGTTGACTAAATTTAGTGAATTTATTTTATTCATTTACTTCTCTCTTGTTAAATCATAATATTTTTAATTTTATTAAAATCACTTTACAAATACAAATACAGTAGGCAAGTGCAAAGCACAAGTATAGGTATCACAGTTTTACTACTTAGATTCACTAGAGCGGACCGTTCGTCAATTTTTTCTTTTACAAAATTCCATACACACATCACACAATGTTCACATAAAAAAGTGTTATAATGATAAATACTTATTTACAATCGGTTATTTAACAAAACATAATGATTTTATCATTCTATTTTTATCGTCAAAATAAATAAATTACAGTTCTACTGAAAACTACATTATACAAATGCTAAAATACACGAGATATTTAACGAAAATTTCATTGAACTGTATAAGCACATTGTTGTCGTGTATTCAGATAAGAAAATTAAATGCGACCTTCGAACAAGGTGTGAACAGTTTTTCAGCTTTAATTTTCTATTTTTCTGAATTCTTAAAATAAACGTTCGATTATGTATATATAAGTTTACAGTGTTTCCTGATAAGGTTCAATTTTTCTTATTATTTACATATTGATAATAAAAAATACAGTTAGTATGAAAAAATAAATATAAATATTGCTACTTGGAGGTACTTAGCTGTGATGTATTTAAATGAAGGCATTCCAGTGCTTTTTCATTGAGATATGTCAAAATTGTATTCATGGTTTCAACATTCATTATTTTCATCTAAAAGGGAAAGTGGTACAATTAAATAAATAAAAATTAATGAATAAAAACCGCAATGTAAAAACAAAACAATGTAACAGTAAATACCTTTGACTCGGATATGACTATTGAAGGAAGGTGTATCCTATGCAGTAAACAAAGTCCTAAATGTACACCTCCAATTTCCATGACTTGCTGCTGTAGTATTTTATGAAATTCGTCAATTTCTTCTACATCTATTCTATCCTTATCGTCTGAAACACTAATTGTAGAATAACATATGAAAACTAAATTAAATTTTCTGAAATCCAACTTACCTCTTCCACAATTCCATTAAGTCCTTAATCAGAAACCTAATATGGAGGCATTCGGATTTGTGTAGTCCGGGAACAGAATATTCAAGTAATGCCTCGTGATGTTCTTTGATCGTATCTTGACCTCCACCAGGACTGATAAAGATCGGTAGTAACCAAGCGAGATCCTCCGCATTAGTCGGTAAAGAGACGATCATACAGTCGAACATTCGACCTAGAATCGCGTGCACTGCGCGCATTGTTCTCACTGTACCTCGACACAAGAGTAATGGTAGACGCGTGGAGTTTTCGGTGAGTAAGTCAGTTGGTTCGGTACGCCAGGATATCAGAAAACCTCGGTACACTAGAGTCTTTTGCTGGGTTTCCCTCGTCATTATTTTCGCCTGGACTTCTATCTGAAATTATAAAAGAAAATTATACTTCATGTTTGTTTTGTAGTTATTTTACGATTTAATATACTTGAACAATAGGGTGATCCGTTTCTTTAGGTCTCTTAATTTCTAACACGCTAATTTTAGCCTCGTAGCTTACATCCTCATTTGATAAATTCGCTGCAACTTCTTCGCGTAGTTTCTTGCCGTAACTTTTCATTCGCACTTCGTCGTCGCATTTGAAATCAAATAGCGCTGAAATGCCAAAAATATTCCAGGTTTGTCTTAGCAGCACTGAAATCATTACAAATGACTGGTATTATTTTTAAGTGTTGAATTTTATGTTTTGCTTATTTTTTAAATTACGAAATTATTTATTTAACATTCCCTCAAAAATAAAACGAATCTTTCATTCTAATGCTACCTGAAGCATTTAACAATTTTGATCGCGTACATAGCTGAAAATCTGTAATAATGCTTTTTTATAATTCACAATTACTTTTGATGTATTTAAACTGTAACATTTTTTTTCGGTCTTCGAATTGAATTCAGTGATAGTAAAATCAAGTATAAATTTAATTTAAAAAATAGAATAATCCAAATTTATCATTCTAAATTAGCAAATACTTATTGTGACTTGTATTTTACAGACCTACTATAAGCAGGATGATACATATTAACAGATAGTTTTGTAGCAAAAGCTTAACCAGACTTTTAATGATTACAGTGACTTATAAAAAGGTATATTAAAAGCTGTTGCTATAAAAAGGTATACAACAAACTGCACTTGTCGAATTTCATGAAAAATTATAAACATATCTTTTTAGAATTAAAAATCATTCAAAAAACATCGAACCTTCCAAATCGAGAAGAGGGTCATCCTCGTGTTCTTCATCTGGGGAAGGTGTGAGTGTCCTGGACACAAGACTAAAATACCTTCTGAACTCCCTAATACCTGCAGTTCGTGATAGTAAGGCGGTTGTCCTGCTACTATCTCTCGATCGCTGATTACTATCCATCCTGACATGAAAACAGTCGTGACTCTAAATAGTCGTTGATTGGCGCCAAAATATCTCCACTTAACCTCACACCTCTCCCTACTCTCGACTTCACTAAGCGTCGCAACTCAATGCGTTTTAGATCGTTGAAGCACTTTACTAACACATTATTATTTCTTTGTTTCAAACATTTGCAAATAAGCAAATCACGAATTAATAATCGCCTGTTTTGTTTACAACGCGCAAGCGCTAGATGACTCGAGAACGGAGTCTATGGAGACACCGCAGTTGTAGCGCGACACATCAGCTGGTGGGTTCGTAAGGTAATGACGAGAATTTGACGTCCTAGAAACGTCCCCCCCTGCCTTCCCTTTACATGATATCGATGACTTTTTTCGTCATCGTCGCGCAACGCAAGAGCCATGATCTCCTTGGAAAGTAGTAGACGTCGACTGTACGAAAATACGGAAGTGTAGAGAGGTTGTAGCCAGCCAAAAGTTCGAGAAAAAAAGCGTCGTGTGTCATGCACATTAGGGAAAACTAATGATCGTTTGATAAAGTGTATCAAAAGTCTTTCACGTAAGTATATATTACGTAGAGTGTGCGACAGATATTAGGCAAAAAATGAGGAATTTTTCTGTGTATAGGCAGTCGTAGTACATACTTTCACTTCCGCGTGCGACATACATTAAACATATATACACGCACAATTGCGGACACAGTTTGACTCTAAAAATACGTGCTTGTTTTGATCACCTGTCGCACTGTGCTGTTATAATTACCTGCTTTTTTAATGAACCTATAAACACGCGCGAGAGAGAGAAGTTTATGTAAGGCTATAAATAAAGCTCCATTGTGTGTTGTGATTGTGTTTCAGAGACAGACTACTTGGGTACAGAGATTACCATATAATTGTGAGTGCAGTGTTGAGCTAAGCTAGTTTAAAGTGGAAGACTTAGTGTTGAGGAGTCAACATGACGGAGGACATGTTAAGCGCTGACATATGCAGAGTGTGCCGGTCAGAAGGTGTAGCTGAACGGCCACTCTTCCATCCATGCATCTGCACTGGCAGCATCAAGTGGATACACCAGGAATGCCTCGTACAATGGATGAGGTACTCCAGAAAGGAGTACTGTGAGCTCTGTGGCTATCGCTTCTCCTTCACACCGATCTACAGTCCTGATATGCCAAGAAGATTGCCTCTCAGAGATGTTATTGGTGGACTTTGCTCCAGTGTTATTACAGCTGTCAAATATTGGCTGCACTATACTCTTGTGGCTATAGCTTGGCTAGGAGTTGTACCTCTTACAGCATGCAGAACCTACAGAGCTGTATTCAGTGGATCTTTAGACCTTGTACGGGTATGAGAGGTGTCCTAAGGAGATCAAAGAGAATATGTGTCATGAACTCTTTAGATGCCAGGAACTATTTTTTCTTTTATTTAGTATTAGTTTGTTTCTTATTTGAAACTATACTTTTGCAGGTGATGTCTCTGCCCATGGATATGATTTCCCCAGAGAATATATCTTCAGATGTATTTCATGGATGCTTTGTGATAGCTTGTACGTTGGTTACTTTTCTTGGACTTGTTTGGCTGAGAGAGCAGATTTTACATGCTGGTGGCCCAGATTGGCTTGAAAGAGATAACATTCAATTACCACCAATTGACAACCCTGTGCCAGATGATCAGGGACAAAACCAACAAAGAGCAATTCAGCCAGAAGCTCAAAACAATAACAATATACCACCTTTCGTTGAGGAGCCAAGGGCTGAAGATCCTAACTTTAATGGTAAGTTTGATTTTTCAAGTTAGTTTAGACATTTTTTTGCAAAATTGGTTTGCTGTAATTTTGACTTCATTCTACGATTTCCTTTCATTATTGACTCGTTTTATTATTATTGATTCTCTTGATTATTTAATGATTAGTTTTTTCATTTTCTGGTCATTTACCTTGAAAATAATTTTTCAAAATAAGCTCTTTCAAATTCGCAAGTTTAGAGATAAGCTTAAATATTATTAACATAAATTATATAACTTTCATTGCATATTCTATTTTTATTGTTAATTCTATTTGCAATATATTGTCAAACTTAGATATCATAAAAACCTCTTTTTAAATTTAATTGCTATATAATACTTTTATGATATCATTGCAATATTGTAGTTTCTATTTATTATATGAACATTAATTCATCTTTGACCACCGATTTTTTGAATAGCTGGCAACCCATTAGGAATATTATATGGGATAGGAGATGAGCGTCCAGCACCCGGTATCGTAGTTCCACAAGCAGCTCAACGAATACCAGCTGAAAACGAAGGCGTAGCAGCAGCTGCTGAAGGTGACGGAAGGCCCGAAGTCGAAGCTGCACAACAACAACAAGCGAATGATGGAGCTGAGTGGCGTGAGCAAGGTCAAGGTGAAGCTGAGGAAGCCAACTGGAATCCTATGGATTGGGATCGACCTGCTGAAGAACTGACTTGGGAAAGATTACTTGGATTGGACGGCTCACTTTTGTTTTTAGAGCATGTGTTTTGGGTCATGTCGCTCAACACTCTGTTTATTTTAGTAAGAAAGGACGACGAGAATACATTCTTAGTGTATTTTGATGAATGAGTGACGATATAATTTGTTTTTTAGGTATTCGCTTTCCTGCCCTACCAAATTGGCAGCTACGCGATTCTCTTCATCGGCGCCCAAGAAATGGTTGCCGCGTCCCATTTCGAGGGATTGCTGACTACCCTTTGTGGATATTGTGTTCTGGGTGTTATGCTTGTCGTGCTCCATGCACTTGCCGCTCTTCTTGGATTTCAAAGATCTCAGCGTATTCTTGGCCTCGGTTATGTCATCGTCAAGGTAATGGATAATTTGACGTCACAACGGTCATATGATGTAACATTATTTCACATATTTGTGATTTATTCTTTCAGGTGTCCCTACTAAGTGTTGTCGAAATCGGTGTACTGCCGTTAGTATGCGGTTGGTGGCTGGACATCTGTTCGTTGGCAATGTTTGATGCAACTCTAAGAGATCGCGAGTCATCGTTCCGTTTAGCACCTGGAACGTCAATGTTTATACACTGGCTTGTTGGCATGATTTACGTTTACTACTTCGCCTCATTCATTTTATTACTTCGCGAAGTACTTCGTCCAGGAGTATTATGGTTCCTTAGGAATCTGAACGACCCAGACTTTTCACCACTGCAGGAGATGATTCACTTACCGATTTTGAGACACGCCAGGCGTTTGGTCGTTTCGGCTGTGATTTTCGGCACTGTTATATTACTTATGTTGTGGCTGCCAATTAAGATTCTTAGATGGATCTGGATTGGATTCTTGCCCTACACCGTAACTGTTCAGACTGAAACACAAGTAAATTTTTGTTACTTCACAGCAACAGACTTTATTTTTCAATAATTAATCGAAAAAATTTTAGATCAGCGAACTCTCTCTCGAGTTACTGCTACTCCAAGTAATCCTTCCAGCTCTACTCGAGCAGTCTCACACGCGTACATGGTTGAAAGCCCTAGTACGCGGTTGGTGTCGTATTGTCGCTTGGCTACTCGACTTGCAGTCTTACCTTCTACGCGAGCCAACGGATGAACCTGGACCAGCTGTAGTCGAAGAGCCGCAGCATCCAGATCTTGGTGCCGTTCATCAAGCTTTACTACAACGAGAAGGTCCAAGTGGATTCCAACCGTATGTTCGACCAAAGTGGTTTGGTGCGCGTCTTGTTGGCCTGATGCTGTGCGTTTGCATTTCCTTCGTGTTGGCTAGTTTAGTGGCTATGACTCTACCTGTTTGGATAGGCAGAAGAGTCATGGCATTGTGGATGGTTGGCGCACCAGCACCTTCGCCACCAGTTATGCCACCGCCTATGCCTGTCACAAACGGTGAATATTTATTTTTAATAGTCTGTATAAACAGAAAGCAACGAGTGATTTAATCTGACTATAGAAGGAGGTGAAGCTCCAGCACTATCAGGCCGCGTACATGAAGTTTATACGATCGCCTGTGGTACTTACGTCTGTTGGGCAGCAGCTCGAGGCTTGGCTCTGGCGTTCTCGTGGTTACCTCGTGGCCGACGTGCCATTCTCGAACGAGTCAAGCACTGGGCGATTATCGGCGTTAAAGCTTTTGTCTTCTGTGTTTTACTTGTTGGCGTAATTCCGCTCCTTTTTGGACTTTTATTGGAACTGGTGGTTGTTGTTCCACTTAGGATACCTCTCGAGCAGAATCCTATCTTATTTATATGGCAAGATTGGGCTCTAGGTGAGTTTATAAACGAAATATTAATGAAGTGTAAATAAAATTCCAAAGATTTTGTTTAAAATGGTATTTTTATTATTTTTTAAAGCTAATTGATGAGTCTTATGATTAATTGCAGGTGTTCTTTATACAAAAATCGCCACGGCAGTGACAATGATGGGTCCCGAGTGGCGTTTGAAATTGGCAATCGAGCGCGCCTACAACGAGGGTATTCGTGAAATGGACTTACGTTTCATTATTATGGAGCTTGCAGCCCCAGTAATCTGCTGCTTTGGTTTGGCATTGGCGATTCCTTATGCCGTTGCGTATAGCATCGTTCCCTTATTTGTGACAAATATCCAGACGCAGATCTTAATCGCACGTAGACTCTATCCTTTCCTACTGCTTTTACACGTGGTTTGTATAGTGATTAGTATCCAAATCAAGCAGTTTAAGAAGCTATACGAGCATATCAAAAACGACAAGTACCTGGTTGGTCAGCGACTCGTCAATTACGAGCATCGAAATAAACAAGCCACCGCCGCAACAACAGCAGCTTGCAGCTAATCGTAGGCACTCTAAGAGAGTAATAAAGCAAAATTTTGTTGAGGAACGGATTCTGGTGTATGTTTTTCGATCTCGCGAGAGCATATTCGTTATGTTTGTTAAAGGTTTTGGGGTCGCAATTAGACGTTTAAGTATAATGCATAGTGCTTTCAACCGGAACCAGTTGGAATTGTACTGTAGCTTTGAGGAATCAGCTAGATAGGATAAAAACATGTTTTTTTTTTTTCTTTTGTTGACGAGACAGATTCCGACGAATTGTGGACGACTATGTAATAGGTCGGCTTTTTTCATGCCGAGAATTTTTTTTCCTTCGTTATTCCTTGAACAACCGTACTTTTTTCTTCTCTTCCTTTCACGTGAGAATTTTTGATAGTAAAAAGTTGATATCACTAAGCATGTTACTGTGTTAGTTGAGACGGCGGTTTTTAAAAATTCTGTTTACTATATATTGCCGGATGAGCTGCTGAAACTAGAATGCTTGTGACAAATTTTGGCAATTGGGTGAAACTGTCGTATAATTGAATTACAACGTTGAATGATAACGCCGTTGAGAAAATAAAAATAATTTATAGCATTATAACTATAATCTATGTTAGAAAACAATCCTATTACTCTAAACACATTGAAAACAGCAAAGCCTATAACTGACAAGTTTTGAAAATGCGCTATATGAATAAGCTTTTTTGTGATTAAATTTGGATTTGGCATCGTGTTTATTTTTAAAGAGTGCGAATTATATCAAAAATACATTAAAAAAACGAATACTGTCACTATTTTACAATTTGAGTATAATGTTCGAATATCTAGCATCAGACATTTAGCAATGTGGAAAACTTACATTTTAACATATCCATTCACGAATATTTGTAAAACTGATTTAAAAGCGAAAAAAATCGCGTTTCATTACTTTAGTTCATAACCTTCATAAATCAAATAAAGAAATAAAAATTAAAATAATAGAAAATGAAAACTAATGGTTTTACCAATGCGAACTACGCAGTTTCGCCATTGGAAGACAAATATCTTAAAAAGCTTTATCAAAAACTACATTTGTTGAGTCAATGTTCGTTATTCTTAATTTGTATAAGTATGTACTTGTTATTTTTCTCTTATTTTTATTTATAAGAACGAAACAAATTGCATTCAATTTTGTACACTTTCGAGTCACTAGCCATTAAGTTGAATATTATTATCATCAAAATGAAATTACGTATTGGATTATCTCAGGCTCATAATTTGGGATGTATTGTAATTGTCCCAAGCACATTACATTATTCACTAACATCTGACGATCTTCTACAAAGAGTTGTATGTGCAACATTGAACGACTTTTTATGCGAAGGGCAAGAATATTCACTATAGCATAATCCTATAGAATGTAGACCAATAGTAGGTCTTAGAGAATAACATTAGTCGTTAAAACTAAAATTCATACGTAATTGCTTGGAACGTCAATTAATCTTGCATTGATTTATCTTATTCTTGATATTCATAATTTCCATTTACTCATAAATAAAAAAAATTATACACTAGAAAAATTTCAAAGTCTCAGTAAATAGCTAAAATGAAGGTTTGTATATTGTAAAAAAGAAGTTGGATACGAATATGTATGGTATTTTTATATAATGATGATGTGAGCGATTCATTAATGATTAAGTATGTAAATGCAATGTGTAACTATATTGTGATTATTCATTTTCAGGGTTGAAGATGAAAATAGTCCATAATGGTTTATTTTTTTCTTCTTTTATTGTAACGAATGTGCGTGTACAAGAATGCGATCTATGTAAAATAAAAAAGAAATAATATAAATACATATTTATCATAATCATTATTATAGGGTAAATGAATAGAGAAATTTTTCTGAGAGAAAGTTTATTTAGAAAAGATGTTATTTATTCATATATTAGTTGAACTTTACTGAGTACATACTAGTAGTAAACAGCGTATACTTTCTGTGTATCTTTGAATTTCACTGGTATATACAAATTTCTCAATAAACACATTTTCATGCAAATAGCACATTTTGAATATTCTTTCTATACATTATTACAGATATTAATTTGAAAATATAAACACAATTGCTTATTATTCATTCTAAAGAAATCGGACGCGTTGACAAAATTTTCGGAAATTAAATAATGCATTAAAAATTATAAGAATTTTGTTGGTTTCCATAACAGCTTGGATAACGGAAAATTAAATACTCAAGCAATTGTAAAGTTGAAAATTATTTGGCAAATAGTGGAGCAGTGTTCACGACAAATTTAAAAAACTTACGATACAATACTCATTAGTCGAACGTGAGCCACAAATTCTCATGTATACTTACTCTGAAGATGTAGCAATTGTATCTTTACTCTTCGTTGCAAAAGTAACCAAAACC
Source organism: Phymastichus coffea (assembly GCF_024137745.1). Lineage (NCBI taxonomy): Eukaryota > Metazoa > Arthropoda > Insecta > Hymenoptera > Eulophidae > Phymastichus > Phymastichus coffea. Next base: position 1,359,699 of record NW_026706865.1, read on the forward strand.
TAGACTATCACTTTAAACAGCTTCGGAGTTGTTCTCTTGATGCTTGGCGTTGATCTCCCTAATCACAAATATACCACTTGTGACCAGTTCGTCGTGATATGCAAGATAACTTATTAATCGGACAATCTTAATTTGTAAAGCTACGTAGATGTTTGAGGATTGAATCGATTTATCGATCTGACGAGGATAAGGTTTTTCCAATAATAAGAGCAAATATAGCAATTTTTCGAAAGTTTTTCAGAATAACAACTAACTGCTCAAACTATCAATCCTGCCCAGTCTTGCTTTCCTTCTTTATCTTCGTAATAAACAAACTATCCACTTATATTTCCATGATCCGATGATGCACCGCATGAGCAAGTGCTTCTCATTCTAAAACTTATATGCAAACTGCGGCAATTTCAACGCCAAGAAAAGTTGCTTGTTTTTCTTAGGAAACTTTGCTTCGTTTGGTCAATTGTCTTCTCAATGAAATAACCTTTTACTCGTAGCCTACAGCAACGAGCTCTGATCAGCCGTGGTGAACGACAAGGTGGTTTCCAGCTAAATGTTTTTTGAAGCTTTGCAGAACGTCTATGATATCCAGATACAATTGCCGGTCATTCAACTAAATTACATGGCTATTTTTAAGACAAAATACAATCTAGATATTACCGAAACTCGATTTCAGAATGTGCACGGCCAATAAAACTTACTTAACGCGACGAACTGCAGAAGATACGAAATATCATGTGTCTGATGTCTTACGGGCAAGCCAAACTATATGTCATAGATAAACTGTACGGCAATTCCGTTATGAAAATCGCCAAGCCTCAAGGTGCGAGAGGCCGATCTGGTATCTGTAGGATTGCAATTCTATGACATCAAGAAGACTAAGAAAGGACGGAAAAATATTCTAGCAACTACTTTTTATTTTAATTTTGTTACACGCTTTCTCTCTTTGCTTTCATCTTTTAATTGATTATTAATCCTTCAATGCACAATTACTTTATCAGTCATGTCAATATCAAACATAGATATCAATGGATAACGAACAAATGAAACGAATGATTAGCTATAAACTATCATTGGTTACTTAGTTGTTGTAATGAAAATTAGTTAATGTTTATTAGCAAGCTTTGTAAAACTTTTCATGCTTGTTATATTCCAGAATTTTTTATTTAATAATTTCATGTTTAAAGCGAATTAGGCCAAATTACCTACCATGTTCCAGAATGAATATGCTGACTGACGGATCGCGTGTAAACTTTATCGTGAATGGCGTTCCACAGAAGAAAATTTCAGATTTATTTATAATTGTTCAAAATAACGAGATTTAATTTATTTACAATCTGAAGCCACATTTTTTTATGCGTACAGTAAATTAAAATTTTTATCGAACATCCTTATTATTCTAAATAAATCGATGACATTAACAGCCACCCATTAAAACTATTCGTGTATAACGACCAAAATTATCACTGCGGAAAAACTGAAAAATTTTTGATTATGGATATTTCTTCTTTCGTTAACGATTGTGATTTTAAGTATTCAAAAATAAATAAAATTGACGTCGATTGCGATTAATACGCTTTTTTTGTGATGGACATTCTTTAAAATTTTAATGACATAAGTCATATAAATTAATTCAAATTGAGTTTTATCATAATAAGATCACGTCATTTAAATTAAAACATTATTATGGAAAAGAATTTTTCATTTTTCATGGTTATGGTTCATTAATAGCACATTATTAAATTCAACAATAAAGTTGAATTTTTATTCAAACTCAAGGTTTATAAAATTTCCTCAGATTCAACAAAGTCAAAACTCCGTTTACATAATATCATTATTAAAAAAAATAATTTACGTACCATTTCACAAAATATAAATAACATTTGAAATTCTTAGAAATTATGATTGGCTTTTGTTCTTCTTACTTTCTTTAATAGAAATAACGTAGCGTTGTGGAACATTCAGTGGAGGTGAGTATCCATCAGCATATGTGGCATCTTCAAAAAGTACTTCATATTCTTCTTGTGCTGTTGTTGGTAAATGATTTACAACAGCTTTATAAAAGCATGTCGTCTGTGGATATAAAGCCATAACTGAAATTTTATTTTAATTAGTTATTTCATTATTCAGCTGCGCATTTAATTTTTAGCATTGTCTGTACAACAAAAATGAACAACAAATTTTTTTTGATAACAAACATACCTATTGATCCCTTTGGAAACAGTGCATGTGGATCTGTTTCAGGATCAGCTCTCATTAGAGGTAGAGGAATAACTCTACGTCTAGATAGAATATGCCTATCCTTTTGCTCCTCATCAATATCATCTACTTCATATTTATTGGCTGTAGAATTAAAATGCACTACTTCTGCTAGGATCCAGTTTTCTTCATCTTCAGAGCCTTTCACCAAAGCAGCCACCATATCACCCATCTAAAATATAAATATTGACGTTAAAATCATAACTGGTATTGGTAAAAACAGTTTTTTTTTAATTTTATACTTTAGCTATATAAGTGGCTTCTGCAGGTATAGCACCACAAAGAGGTGGTGCTTTTACACCTGGTGATTTTCCAACGTGTAAAGGCAGAGTTTGTGCTGTACTAAGTAACATTTTCATTAGTGCACCTCGTCTAATAGTCTCTTTATTTCCTGCATTTCGTGCCTGTAATTATAATAAACAAGCACCATTCCTTAAAGCTCCCTTATTATATTCACTATTGCCTTAACGAGATATACACTTTAAGTATCTTACTTTAATTTTTAATATCAAATAACTTTATTTTTAATAAAAAAACCATTATACTATAGTTTAGATAACTTTTTCTGTTTTTTCATACCATACATGTTTTGTTAATTAATGAAATATAATATGAGTTTGAATATTAAAGAAAGACTATCTTAAAGTTTACGTGTAAAAAGAACATATGTTACTGATTTTATAATGAACTGACTTGTATTCTCCTTTCATTTCTGATCAACCTAATTTCATTAATTTTTTCCAAAGCTTTCCTCAGTAACTCTTCTTCCTTCTGAGCATCAACTACTGCTAAGTTATAAATGCTTTTTAATTTTTGCTGGTAGAAAGAGGAAATTTTTTCATCAGGATTGACTTTTTCATGAGTTTTTGTAATATTATTTAAATTAACTTCAGAATGATTTCTTGCTTTTTCAATGTCATGAACTAATTGGTATATACTTTTAAGTCTTTCCTGCAAAATGAGAATTAAGATTGCAAGCCCAATCACTCCAAAACAATAAGTATTGACATATGAAAAGTGCATTAAAAACGGGAATGAAATAAATTGAAAAACCATAAGTAATTTATCAATTACTTGTATTTGATGTGCTGCAGCATCAGCTGTAAAAGGCATTTTACAATATTGCTTTCTATTGATAACAGCAATATACAAATTTTTTATCAGATCAAACACTTGGAAGCACGATTTATTATATTTTTCGATCACATTTTAATATATATATATATGTCATATTAATATCAGGTCATTGAACGTTCCCATATTCCATCATAATCAACTTATTCATAAAATAAACAACTTTAAAACTAGAATTTGCCTCGTTATTGTTAGTAGACAAAAAGTCAGCTGATAACATTAGGCGCATGCGCGTACACTCGTAGGCTTCGACGCGGCAAACCTTTAAACGTTTTGCATATTAATATTTTTTTGCTTGTATTTTTACCCGCGCAACACCATTGGCATATACTACCTATGTATACAAGTACTCAATCATTATTCACCATACAAAAGAAAAAAATATTCAGAATCACTCAAATCTGTCAAAAGAATAGAAATCATCCGGGCACTTCAGACTTTGTTGCTGCTGTGGTTGAATTAACCTCTTTCTAAATCGGGTAATCGGTATACAGTGTGAAACCACCAAAGAATCTGGTGGTGATGATGCTCTGGTATCGGATTTTGAATCTAACGGGACGGCTTGAGCTACATTTGATAATTTTTTCTTCGCTGATCACATGCTCAACATGTCGCGAAAAACATATTGATACAAAAACGAAAATACAGATTAGTGATCCAACCAACTCTGAATAATATTGTACATTTAAAAAAATTTTTTACATTTCTTATTGAAAAGTCCAAATAAATATATAAAGTTGACATTATTATATGCGTAGAGCAGTTTGTGGTATGATATCTACTTTGACGAAATACGTACATCACGTACTCGTATATATGTATATACATATATATGTATATATATACGTATATATATAAATTGTGTGAGTGTATATGTGTATATACATATACATACATACATACATATATATATATATATATATATATATATATACGTATAAACAACAATCATAATACAAATAATTTAAACAATCCGCTTAGGGCGAAGGAGGGAGTTAATAGTGTAATTAATTTAAGCTGCTTCTCCTAAGTTGCCCTCAGCTCCCTAAGCGGCTCGAGAAGGAGACAACACCACACCGGCGGGGATATATAAGGAGCGACGGTCCTCACGGAAGCCAGAAGGGAGGACGCCGTCGAGCTGGCAGCAGTTGCTGCAGTGTTCCGGCACCCGCTTCTGATAGCGAGTCCAGCTTGCTTAAGCCGGGTGCAGTATATACGTACGTATGTGAGTGTGTGTATGTTGTTTAATTTTTAAATCATGCATACGCGTTGTCTTAGCCGGAACACTGCAGCAACTGCTGCCCGCTTGACGGGGTCCTCCCTACTGGCTTCCGTGAGGACCATCGCTCCTTATATATCTTCACCGGTGTGGTGTTGTCTCCTTCTCGAGCCGCTTAGGGAGCTTAGGGCAGCTTAGGAGAAGCGGCTTAAATTAATTACGGAATTAACTCCCTCCTTCGCCCTAAGCGGATTGTTTAAATTATTTGTATTATATGATTGTTTTTTTATATGTATATACATATACATATACATATACACACATATATATACATATATATAGATATATACACTTATATATGTCTGCATATATATATGTATAGATACTTATAAATATATTTATATATGTATATGTATATATGTGTATATGTATACATGGCACATTCCAGACTATGACGATCAGCTTTTCAGGGGTAGGTTTCGGATTTTCTTGAAACTTGGTCTACATATTGCTTATATGGTACTGTATTCAAGTATGGATTATTAAATCATTATAATAATTATATCAAGAGTTATAAACAATTGAAAATTGTTGACGAAAAGTCGGTAAGTCGGTATGTTTGATAGCAGCGCCGATGCGCGGCCGACAAGCGTCGTAAAGCCGTCAGCGTCAGGATCCTGTCAGCGTCCACTATTATCGTTCACTGTATGGCATTTAATGATCGCTCGATGAATTTTAAAACGGAATCTTAAAGAAAAAATGTCAAGGAATAAAATAAAAAAATAATTTTTAAAATAAAAATAACACTTTTTTAAATATGGGTAATTGTTTAAAAAAATGTTAATAACTTTTGGAAAAATTGATATTAAAGTATTGTTCACTCAATATTTTCAAAGTACACCCTTTTATGCTTAATTTGAAAAAATTTGCTTCAATAACTTAAATGGTTGCGGAGATATAAATTTTTGAAAATTTTTCGTCAAAAATTTTCAATTGTTTATAATTTTTGATATAATTATTATAATGGCCTAATAATCCATACTTAAATACACTACCATATAAACAATACGTAGACCAAGTTTCAAGAAAATCTGAAATCTACCCCTGAAAAGTTGATCGTCATAGTCTGGAATATGCCATATAACGATCGAAGAAGATTGATCTTTGACTGTTCCACTTATAAGTGATAGCATTTAAATGCTATATCATTGCTTAGTTTGAAAAAATTTGATGTTCCATTATGTGTGCATTGCGTGTGCTTATTTACTGCAACTATCGATCATTTTAGTTATAAAAGCTATACTTAATTTCGTTTAATATGACGAGATTTCGCACCATTATTTTAGTCATTTTTTACACCATTCATTATATAAAAACAAAATCTACGATCATTGAAACATCGAAGGTATCTGACTTTTTATATCTAACAGAATCGACAGAAATTTCTAGGGAACCTATTATAATTAAGGTAATGTATAAGTTTTACTCTGAATTTCACATTTTAAAAATGAATATGTATAGCATTTCTGGCTGTATACATTTAATCGTAGATTTATATTTATTTAAGATTATTATTAGTGATAATTTTTATGTTTGATATGATTTTTATTTGTTGGTCAAAAACTTTTTCTATCTTCAATTTTTAAATATCTTGTAAAATATGTTTTCTCTCATTTTGTATTAAACTAATTTTTCTACATTACATAATCTAAAATTACAATTTTTTCAAATTACTGTATATTTCATATTGTGTTTTTAGGTTGATCAGTCTCGCAGACCTTCAACAATTTATGGTATACCGCGTTGCACACCTAACGAAAAATATATACTTGGAGCTTGTCGAGAGTTTGAATGATTGGTTTGTTTTGCGTGCACAAATATTCGCGCTACCTAATGACAACGTTCGTAAAACATTGTTTTATACAATATCGCAATCAAGTATCATTTTTACCCTTTTACGAAAATATCGTGAGAGCATAAAATTTGTTCAAGGATATGAATCAATAAACAGATTTATATGGTTAACAAAAAAAATTTATTTACAAAAAAAATCATTCGCCATTAATTAATTAAGATTTATGTTGCATTATAACGGTAAGCCATTGAGTATTTCGTTTTATTTATAATTTATAAATATTCATGATTCTGTAAATTACTAAAATTCTTCAAATAAATTAGTTTTTATGCATTATATCTGAATATTTTCTCTTGGAAAAAAAAACTTTTCCTATAAATACGTCATTGTATATGATTGTAAATATTGTGACTTAAATTTAATTTATTTACTCCGTAACAGCCGGCAATATGATTCCCTGTAATTTAAACAATTGCGGATGTTTCGTAATTTTTACACGCAGTATACTGAAAATGTTTATAACCTGAAACATATTATTATTATTCTTAGTAGTCCAAGTCACAGTAAACATCAGTCTATTTAATAAGTCTGCGATTTAATAATTGTAAGTGGACAGCAATAGTATTTTTATTAACAGAAATTAGAATTCAAACTTTTTTTTCAATTCATGAATCCTATAATATGTAAAAATTACGTTAAAAAAATCTTAACTTACTTGTACAATCTGCCGTTGCTTCCACGTAAGCTTGACAGTTGGTACATCATGCTCCAAAGTAAATTCGCTCTCCGTTTCCTCGACTGTGTCGGAGAAATAAAGTCGTACTTTTAAACCTGTATCACATAGCATCGCATCTGCTGATCTTTCTTTCACATCCATCACTATCGCGAAGGTGTTCATCGAACCGCGTAAGTCTAACATGTAAGTGAAGTACAAAGCACTACTTTGTTCTTGAGCCATCTTTGCTGAATATTTTTTTGTATTGCAGTTGCTCGCCACTCTGCAAGAATATACAGATGTTCAATTTAGTTTTTATGAGTTTAATGATCACTCAAATGAATGAAACAAAAAAAACTTACTTCGCGCAAATAGCAGATGACCATTCTTCAGGTAGTGAATGATTTTTTAGTGACGCATACAACAACCGATGAACCACACAGTCCGAATACCTTCTAATCGGTGAGGTAAAATGAGTGTAAAATTCCGCATTCAGTGCGTAATGTTTCAAATTATCTTTAGTCTTTGCGAATGCTGAACATTTGTACACTGCACGCTGAAAAGAAAAATAAACACTTTAACAACCTATACACTTTAAAAATTGTCACATGACACTTACCGTCATGGATTTGGCACAAAGACTATTAATAACCATCATTCTGTACTGTGCAACAATGTTACTCTCGTTCTGCTCATCTACAACCTCAGGTTTATACATGAGCAAACTATTATGTAACGTTCCAGCTGACTCTATGTTGAGGAGAACTCCGAATTTCGTTAACAGGTCACGAGTTTTTTGTAAAATACGCATCGACGGCTCAGCGTGCGAACGCAACAGAGATACTTCCGGCAATGTTTCGTATAAATGCTTTGCCACAATCATATTCGCTAATAACATAAATTCTTCGATAAGACTGGAAATAAAGAATCTTCGTAATTAAAACAATGTTAACTAAAAATAATTAATTTTTAAAGAATCTATTTTTACCTATTACTTTCCTTTCTCTCTTCAAGCGTATACGACACCGGTAGTCTCGTCTCATTATCCAAAAACACAATTAATTTTGGTTGATCGATCTTAAGAGCTCCTCCATCGAATCGTCTATTTTTCAATTTAGTAGACAACGAATACAAATCTTTCACAACCTTCTGCAAATCCTTAGGTTCATAATCACCAAATATTTTTAAAGAACCATCTTTTCCCCAATCATAATTCTCATCATCAATCATAATTTGCGCCTGCTCGTAAGACATTTGACAGCACGAGTTTACCACAGTCTTGGCAAAGCGATAATTTACAACCTCACCGTTAGCTGTGATCTCGATAATCACCGAGAACGTTAATTTGTCTTTACCCGGTATTAACGAGCATGCCAAGCACAATTGCTTTGGCAACATGTGGTACACGTTGTCTACCATGTAAACTGTTGTTGCTCGTTCGGCAACTTGACGATCTAGTGGTGAGAATGCTTCCAAGAAGTGCGTCACATCTGCTATGTGCACCCCCACCTGCAATTATTTTTTCATAATGCAATAATGTCATCAATATAAGGGAATTCTTATAAAAGATAAATACATAATTGAATTTTCGTTATTCTTATATTGTCATGTCGCTTTTTTCATTAAGCAAAAAATTGATCATTTATATTTACTAATACGTTTTATTCAGGTAAAAATTTTAATTTTTGATAAAAAGGATCATCGCAATTATTACCTTAAAATTTCCATTTTTTAATAGTCGACAAGATACAGCATCGTCCAAATCCACAGCAGTTGCAGGGTCAATGGTAAAAATGCAACTTTTTCTCAAGTCTTCGCGATCTGCCATATCTACATTGGTTGGACTGTATTCGGCAGGTGGAAGACCTTGTAACAATTCGTCCTCATACGGTGTTAAAACTAAATCGTTCTCAAGTAAAATTGCATTTGTCTCGACACTCAAGTCACCTTTACAACCAATGACTTGAACGATTTCTCTGTAAGTAAATTGTACACTGTTCTAAATGAACATATGATATGGTACTGAATTCAGATATAGAATTTTAGTGCTCATACCCATCAGCAAATGCAACTTTTTTCCAATCGATAATGTTGCATAAAAAAAGTATTTCTTTATAGAGATCAGGATTGTCATAGAAATTTTTAGGAACAGTCTTAGGATTTATTTTGAGTATTGGTATCCTATAGTCCCTAGGTTGAAGGATCACAAAGACATCTTGCTTTTTTAGGTATCCAACAGCTTTTCTTGGATGAAATTTTTCTAAAATACTAACTACATAACCAGTTTTTTGATACACATTTTTACTTAATTTCAACCACTTGTCTTTAGAATTTATAATTACAGCTACTAAGTCTCCTTCAAGAGCTCGATTACGGTCTTTCAAACCAATAATTAATACATCTTGTTCACCACTTGCTAGAGAGACATAAGCATTTTGGTAACACCTGGGATTTATACGAATATTACCTTCAATAATATTAGGACATGCAGGATTTTGAACTGCTATAATTTCTTTAACTACTTCAACAGATAAGTGTTCACAAAATACTCTTTTTTCCTTTTTCCGCTTGTTCCTCCTACGAACTTTTTGTTCATTGAAGGCACCATCTTGTTTATAAGAAGTTTCTTGTAAATTAGTGTCATTTGAAGTACTGCGAATAGACTTGATTACTTTATTTCTACCCTTTGTCACAAGTAAATGTTTCTCCTTCTTCCTTTCGATTTCTGGTACGTTTGAAATATTACTCACACTAGGAGTTCCAGTATTATTGAACTCTGTATTCACATGCTCATCAATGTTCTCTTTACTTCTATTTCTTTTCCTTGGCTTCCGAACTCTTTTTTTAGATTTATCAATGATATATTTTTCTGGAGTTGATGGGGTACTTTTTGGTGTCTATAAAATAAAGAATGATTAAAATACAAATAAAATGATAATAAACTATAAAAACATATATACATTGACTGCCGAAGACTTGCTGCTTAAGTTGAGTGTAGCAACACTCTCTCTTATTTCTTGAATGGTACAATCAATTTCATCAATATTCTTGGTATCCTCTACATTCTGAATCGTGCCATCCTCGAGATAAGCAAAGTGTTCACTGCTTTCAATGAGTTGACTAATTGATACACAACGTGCTTGTGTACCATTTGGCAACTTCGGTCTTCGTGGTGGCCTCTTTTGGAAAATGATATTTAGTGCGGCCGTTTCGTCATCTTGATCGTAATTAATTTGAATTTTGCGATTACCACGATTTTCACGACGATGTGGATTTGGAAAATTAAATTTGAATTGTTTACTCGATCCACCTTCTGCCATTGTATCTCTGGAATTATGAACTTATCTACGTATCATCTCCGTCAATTAATTACCTTTCACGTTGCTACGTTGAATTGGATAACTGATAATTTTGTGAAATTTCGAAGACTTATTAAATCCAATGCATTTTTCCAAAAATATGTACTGATCAGGTTATAAACTTGAAACGTTTACTTTCGAGCGTTTGAAATAACAAGGTGTTTTGAAAGACGCTGTTAATCCCAATGAATTCCCCCTCTACAATCATTATGTTTTTTCATTTTTGCTTTGACTCGCGATCACAAAACTCTCGAAACTTATTGCGTATATGTACGAAACTGTGTTTTTATTCATATTTAAGTTAATAATGACTTCTGCTATATACTACGCTACATTGGCACAATCTCTCAATTTTCAGAAATTTCTCTGTAATAATATTTTGGAATTGAATATGAAATGATATGATTGAGAAAATTCAGTAAATTGCAACATTAAATAATTTCCTCGAAATGTCCCAGATATGTATGTATACATACATACACAGACACATTCCCCGATAATTTTTTAGTATATATAGACATTTAAAAAAATTTAATACAGCGGGAACGAAAATACAAAAATAGGAAACGAAAGTCTATTCTATAAATGAATAGTTTATAATAATCAGCAATATTATTATTGATTTAGTTCATTGTATCATCTATTGATAAGTTAGATAATATTTTAAATTATATATTTTATTTATATATTATAAAAGAAACTACTGCTTCTACTAAGTCAAGAATTTCATGAATTATGAAGTAATAGATTAGACTCTCATTTGCTATTTTTGTAGGAATCCGCCAGATTAAATTTTTAAAAATGTTCCATCACTTTAGAATTACCATGTGGTCTATGGAGATTGCGATTCCGCTACTGAGAATTTTTGATTGGCCACCCGCCGAATAAATCGTGTTCATTGGCTATAATGTGTACATGAAACATCGTAAAAGTATATATGTATACGACAACAAATTTGTATGTCCCCTGAACAGTGCTGGGCATCGATGGTTTATATCGAAAAAAAGAGCTCCCTAGAGCTGACTTCAGTTTGTACACTGAAAGAGCTCTTTCCGATTCCACTCGTTCCACGGTTCCGTTCAGTTTTGAATTGAGAAAAAAAAGATTGTCATGCACTTGCATGTAAAAAGTATTAAATTACAATTATTTTCTAATTTTTTTTTGTATATCTTAATTTTTGTATTAATAATTTTATTTACTTTATTTGGATTATTGTTTATATTTTTGTTTTATAAATTACTGAATTGTGTAATGCAGAAAATTTATTACTAGTTATTATTATTGTTATTATAAAAATGTTCTAATTAAAAAAATAAAATGATACTATCAGTTATTATATTTTGTTATAGATTATCTAGAAGAAATTATGATAGGAGTAGTATAATTATAATTTATATAATAATTTATAATAAATACACATTTTTCTTACGTTATTTATTCAACATTGATCAAATTATATATATATATTCTGATAACAATTCCTAAATACTCTTATAAAAAATAATATATATATATATATATATAATTTATCGAATAACTTAATCTTATTGTATTTAACCGAATATCGAAAATTATGAAAAATACACATAGCTAAATTGCTTAGATGTTTAAATTTATATTTATTATTTGCTTAATTGTTTAAATATACAATGTGCAAGTCGGTCCAGACGATCTCCTTGCAATGAATACAATAAAAATACATTTTCAATTATTAGCAGATCATAAATGTTGCATAAAACTAAAGAAATAGTTGATTCAACAGGTTTCCATACTTTTTTTTGAAGAAATATTCGTTTTACAATTATCCTAGAATAAACAGCTGTTGACAGTCTAATAGTCGGCCCAGATGATCTCCGTGCAAAGAGTGCATGAAAAATACATTTGCAATTGTTAGCAGATCATAAATGTTTATTAAACTACGGAAATAGTCCATTAAACAGTTTTCCATACCTTTTTCAGAAGAAATACTCATTCTACAATTTATACCAAAATAAACAGCGATTGACAGTCCAATACTCGGTCCAGATGATCTCCGTGCAAAGAGTACATAAAAAATAAATATGTCAATTTTAGCATATCATAAATGTTTTATAAAACTAAGGAAATAGTCCATTCAATCTAAGATGGAGTTTAGCTAAACATGAATATTAGAGTTATTTTTATTGAGACAAAGGTTACATTAGAAAATATTGCTAAGAAAATAGTATACTCAGCGTGGGTGTAATCACCGCAACTAAAGAAAGTATCAACTTCGAAAAGAAATAATTAAACTTCAAATGAAATTTCGTTTGTGAATGTTACTTAAAATGACAATTTGTGACTACTTTCGTATACTTGCCGAAACATATTCAGATAATGGCTTCAGTAAATGGAAAATCAAAATTAATTTATACTTCGATTGCTGATAGCGCTACCATTTTAACACACGATATAGCTTTTATAGTTTATTGGTACCTAAGCTCGAAACGAACATTCATGCCCTTGATGTGAAAGACATCGCAAATAAAAAGAAACATCGTTGAAGACAAACTATTCATGTAAAATTCGACAGTTTTCATAACCCTGATTTGACAGCTAATTTGTATAACAAACTTCCTCGCTCCTCTCTTTGAAGCATCGATGTTCGATTGAATGCTACAGTGAGCAAAGATAAATTGAATTTAATAAGACGAGAAAAAAAGCTTACTATTAAAACACCATTTACATTATTGGCTTAATTTTTTAAAATTACTCACCACTGTTAGTTTACCTTAAAGTTGAATAAAAATATAAAAGTCTTAAAGAAGCCTTTATGAACGATAGATCGTTTGCAACCTGAAAAATGCATTGATAATATTTTAATATTTACCAATTAATTACGTATTCGTAAAACGCTTGAAAAAAATTTATAAATGAATCTTTCTTTGACTCTGCATTAATTGTATATATAATTATAAATATTATTAAAGAAATGTTTATTACTTACGTGTATTGCAATGTACGTATAACTTTTTAAATATCAAAAAATGGATTTACACAATAATATCAATAATGTCAATTTCTGAAATTAATACAATTTTTATGCACAATAAACACTCTTTATAACCGTTAAAAAAACAACTGATACTAATAGAAGCACGATGTTGCTCTCTAGCCGGCACAAAAGAAACAAATTCGCTCGTTCGATCGTCATTCGGCGGGAAGGCTCGGGTTGTTTTGTTTACATTGCGAATTGCGGAAGTCGTGTATATCATAATAGAATGGGAGTCTGGTATTTAAATAATTTTTATAATTTCATTTCAATATTTAATGAAAAATTAAATAATACTCTGTAAATGCTAGAGAATAATTCATTTTTAATAATTATAAAATCAGAAAAGAGTGAAAACAAAGTTACTAAAAAATTACTTTTTATAATTAATTACAGTTTTTATTATTTATTATTTATTACTCTTCAACAATTTTACAATACATTGTATATATAAATAAAATTTTTTTACATGCTAATATGCGAAAAATATTTTCTTTTAGAATTCATAATTCAGTGGAACCTTGGAACGAACGAAATCGGAAAGAGCTCTTTCAGTGTACAAACTGAAGTCAGCTCTAGGGAGCTCTTTTTTTCGATATAAACCATCGATGCCCAGCCCTGCCCCTGAACCTCAGTTTTGCTATATGTGCCACATGGTATGCGAAGTTTGAATATTTTATATAATTTTCAAATAAAAGTATTTAAATAGTATTACATATTTGAACATATAAAAAGATACTTAACTAATTAGAAAAGAATGGAGGATAATATGAAGTTATTGTTGTCTATTGGGTTGAGTGAACAAAAAGCAAAGGAAACTCTCCATAATGCCCATCTTACAAACAATGTCAAACAAATAATTAATGAAGTAGTGAAACACGCAAAAGTTGAATCAATAAATGGTACCCTTCTCTACCATCTTGCTTGCAAAATGAAATCACAGATTTTGAATCGCATACCATTTATTGTGCCATACATTGTCAACAAGAAATTAGACAATGTTCAAAGAGTAAATGCTGCTCTTGATTATTTTTTAATCAATATTAAAGAAAAAGTTGATGTGAAAGCTTTTGAAAATTCATGCGGTATTGGAGTTGTTATAACACCAGAAGAAATTGAAAGTGAAGTTGACAAGTGTATCCAAAAGTATAAAGTTGAAATTCTGGAGAAAAGATATCGTTACAATTTTGGTCATCTCATGCAAGAAGTAAGAAATGCTCTCAAATGGGCAGATGGTAAAATGATCAAAAATGAGATTGATATTCAATTATTTGATTTACTCGGTCCTAAGAATGAAAATGATAATATACCAGTGGCAAAACAGTCTATAAAATCTGTGAAATCAAACAAAGCAGAAATTAAGAGTGTAGTAACTGAGGCAAAAAAGAAAGTTGAAAGTATTTCAATAAATGAGCTTATCAAATCTAAGATTCATTTTCATAAGCCTGGAGAAAATTTTAAAACAGATGGCTACATATTGACTCCAAACACTAGGAATTTAATAAAGGAACATTTAGCTATTACAGGAGGTAAAGTAATAACAAGGTTTCCACCAGAGCCTAATGGTATATTGCACATTGGTCATGCTAAAGCTATAAACATTAATTTTGGATATGCTGCTGCTTATAATGGTATATGTTACCTACGTTATGATGATACTAATCCTGAAAAGGAAGAAGAGAAATTCTTTACAGGAATATTAGATATGGTTACTTGGCTTGGCTATAAGCCAGCCAAGGTAACATATTCTTCTGACTATTTCGATCAACTATATGAGTGGGCAATACAACTGATTAAGAAAGATCTAGCATATGTATGTCATCAGACTAGTGATGAAATAAAAGGCTTCAATCCACCACCAAGTCCATGGCGAAATAGGCCTGTATCTGAAAGTTTGAAGTTGTTCCAAGACATGAAAGATGGATTACTAAATGAGGGTGAAGCTACTTTAAGAATGAAAGTTACTTTGGAGGAAGGTAAGCAAGATCCAGTCGCTTATCGAATAAAATTTTCTCCTCACCATAGGACTAAAGATAAATGGTGCATTTATCCAACATATGATTACACTCACTGTCTGTGTGACAGTATTGAAAATATCACACACTCGCTTTGTACAAAGGAATTTCAGTCTAGAAGGTCTTCCTACTACTGGCTTTGTAATGCTCTTGATATATACTGCCCTGTACAATGGGAATATGGAAGACTGAATATCAGTTACACTGTTCTATCTAAAAGGAAAATAGCCAAGCTTATTGAAAAGAAGATAGTTGATAATTGGGATGATCCAAGGCTTTTCACACTCACGGCTCTTAGAAGAAGGGGCTTCCCGCCTGAAGCTATCAACAATTTCTGTGCTCAAATGGGAGTCACAGGTGCTCAGACTACTGTAGATCCTGCAACTCTAGAAGCAGCTGTGAGGGATAGATTGAATGTAACTGCTCCAAGGCATATGGTTGTGATAGAGCCTTTGAAGTTGACTATTGTTAATTTTCCTCAAGAAAAATCAGTGAGATTAGAAGTACTTGATTTCCCAGGGGAGCAGGATAAAGGAAAACATTATGTTACATTTGATAACGTTATTTATATAGATTCATCAGATTTTAAAGAAGAGGCTGACAAGAATTTCAAGAGGCTTACTTTGAAGCAGTCTGTTGGTTTAAAGTATGTTGGTGTTGTACTTACCGTAGAAGAGATTAAAAGAGATATTGACCACAAAATCACAGACATAATTGTTCGTCAAGAATCTTTGACTGATAAGAATAAACCAAAAGCTTTTGTTCAGTGGGTATCTCGACCAGCAGTAGCTAGAGTTTTTATGTATGATAAATTGTTCCATCATTGTAACCCAGAAGATGTGAATGAAGTTCCTAAAGGATTTTTGAGTGATGTCAATCTTAACAGCAAGATAGATGCTATTGCTTATATTGATCAAGAATTTAAGAGCAGTTTGAAGCCCTATACACAGTTCCAGTTTGAAAGAATAGGCTTTTTTTCTGTAGATCCATCCTCAACACCAGATGATGTAATTTTCAATAGAACTGTCACTCTAAAAGAAAATATAACTAAGGCATAATGCTTGGAACATCAAGTATACATAAAGTGTGTAACGTTAAAAGTTGTTCAATGTTAATTTTTTAATATTTGCTAATATATGCTTATATTTTGTATAGATTTAAATTTTTTGAAGTAAACTAAAATCTAGAACAACAAATATTCTTGTGGATTCTGAAAAAAACCATTCTATCATTCATTTTCCCTTCATTAAATGAATCAAAGATTATACTAAATTTGTTTCAATTTGAATATAGCATTATTTAATAAATTCAATTTGAAAAGATCAATAAAAAAAACGCATTTCTTGTAACAAACTTCCTTAAATTTATTCTAAAATTAATTTATGTACAATAAAATTATTTGTCTTTACAACAATTCATTCATTTGTTTCCCACCATGACAAAAGTCCAAGACCAGGTTCATCAATAGCCCCTTGTAAAGTATAAGGTGAGACACTCTTGGATTCAGTGTTTTGAGCAACATCTTTTGGTCCATGAGGATTACTGGGAAGGGATTCTGTAAAAGTTTCATTGACTATTCTAAAACGAATGATTTCTCCAACATCCATGAAAAGGTCATGCTTCTCTCCTGTTTCTCCATTGTTATATTCCCAAACCCAGACTTGTTCTGTTTGATCAAATCTAGCTGGATACTGTAATTTATTGGGTGGGATTACAATGTCTTCAAAGAAACCTAATGTGACATGTACTCCATCCATGTTGCAACTGCGAATTTTACCAGTTAGAATTTCCTCTATAAAAGGCCTAAAGACTATGTATCTGAAGTAGACCTTTGTGTGAGATGATCCATCACCAGGAAAAATATATGATTCTTCTACTTTTGTTATATCATTTAATGCTATACATAGCCCAACATTCAAATAAACTTTATTTGATAATTTTCTATTGAGTTCATCTGCTACTGCATCATTTAACTTTTTCTTGAATTTCCAAGGTGGTATTCTAACAGTATCTTTCATCTCAGCTAACACAAACATTTTTTTGATAATTATTTCTAAAATAAAATAATTCATATTAAAAATCCAATTTTAAATATATTTTTGAACAATTTTTTTGAGGTTAAATAAAATGCAAAATTAAATTTAATCAAATGGATAGTGTTAAAATAAAAACTTACCTAAATAATTAATAAATTCTTTCTAAAACATCAGTCGGTGTAGTTACGATCATTTGTTTTATTAACTCTTAAATTAAACAGAAAACAATGAAGTGTTTATATTTTGGAAAAAACTTGAGCGTCAAGTTAAATTCAACATGGCGAGTGCAAAACTGCGAGCATGCGCTGACCAAAGTTCATTCTCATGAAAATTCTCCCTCTCGTATAGGATTCTTATTTCTTAGACGAGGGGCTGAAAATTAATATTCGCGAAAATCTGCCTCGGAAAATTCTGTTGTAATAACGATGTTAGTGCACTCGATAGTAGATAAGAACAAAAGAGTAGCAGTTACCAAGCAGGTAAGCTTTATCGGGACAAATGGAGCATCTCGCAAGTGGTGATATAGATATAACGAAATCTTGATAATATGAAACATGTTCATGCCGATAACAGGGTTAGAGTGCCGCAAGGATAGCAGATTAGTTGAGTAGTTATTTATTTATTGTTGGTTTTTGGAGGTTCCGAAAATCAAGCACAATGTTCGCGTTTTCTCAGCAAAATGCTGTCGAGCCAATGCAAGTGGATGCTCCTAACGAGGATAATGACAATACTGAAGAGGAGCCATACATTGTTGAAAATCCAACACTAGTTCGTCATTTGTTACTTAACAATTTCTAAGTTCGATGTTTCCATAACCACTTATAATGCTTTGTTTTCCTTTGTTTTTGCAGGATTTGGAATCCTATGCTAATAGTTATGTAGGTCTTGCAAAACTGTTCAGGTTAATGTACATAGCAGATCACTGTCCTTCACTTAGGATTGAAGCTCTGAAAATGGCTATAAATTATGTCATGACAACTTACAATGTCTCTATATATTTGGTATTACATAAAAAATTAACTGCAGCTGTGAATGCAGGAGGTTTGCCTGATGTAGCTGCCCAATCTACTTCCCAAGATATACCAACAGTTGACCAAATGTGGGTGGATACAAAATCAAAAAAAGCAGCATTGAAACTTGAAAAGTTTGATACTGATCTTAAGAACTACAAGAGTAATTCCATCAAAGAGAGCATCAGGAGAGGTCACGATGATTTGGGTGACCATTACTTGGACTGTGGAGATCTTGGTAATGCGCTCAAATGCTACTCCAGAGCTCGCGATTATTGTACCAGTGGCAAGCATGTTGTGAACATGTGCTGGAATGTACTGAAAGTATCCATATATCTGCAGAATTGGGCTCATGTGACTAGTTATGTCACTAAGGCTCAAAATACACCTGATTTCCCTGATGTTCATGGGAAAGATAATAATGTGGCTATTATAACAAAACTAAAAGTTGCTGCTGGTTTGGCAGAGCTTGCAACAAAGAGGTACAAGACTGCTGCCAAGCTATTTTTGCAAGCCTCTCTTGATCATTGTGATTTTCCTGAAATACTATCACCTGGTAATGTTGCTCTTTATGGAGGTTTATGTGCTTTAGCTACTTTTGATAGGTAAATTCTTTTTTTGATTTTCAATTGTAACATTATGATTAATCAAAAACTATAATTGTACATTTATTCAATATATTAACAGGCATGAATTGCAAAAACAAGTGATATTCAGCAGCTCTTTCAAACTTTTCTTGGAACTAGAGCCACAGCTGAGAGACATTATTTTCAAGTTTTATGAATCAAAATACGCCTCTTGCTTGAAGTTGTTGGATGAAATCAAGGATAATATTTTATTAGATATGTACATCGCGCCGCACGTCAATTCGTTGTATACCCAAATTCGTAACAGAGCGCTCATTCAGTACTTTAGTCCTTACCTTAGTGCCGATATGAGACGTATGGCGACGGCTTTCAACAGGACCGTCGCAGCCTTAGAAGATGAACTTATGCAGCTTATACTTGATGGACAGATTCAAGCTCGTATCGATTCTCATAATAAGGTAAGAACAAATCACGTAAAGAAGATATGATAAAGGAGTATATATGTACAATTGAACTTTGTTATTTTTATTTTTAGATTTTATACGCCAAAGATGTTGATCAGAGAAGCACGACTTTTGAAAAGTCCATTACTTTAGGCAGAGAGTATAGAAGGCGCACGAGATTGTTGATTTTGAGGGCAGCAATTTTGAAACATCAAATTCAAGTAAAGGTCGGTGGTAGTTCAAAATGAAAATTTTTTTTTATTCTGTAAGCATAATTTAAAATAATAAAATAACAATGTAATTGAAATGTTTCAGAGCCCCCAAAGAGATTCTCAAGTTGGAGATTTACCATTGGGGCCTGGAAATCCAAATCAGGCGCCAAGAAATTAAAACTGTGGTGTTTTTTTTTTCAACTGAATCTTTGATATTTTTGAGAGTCACATACGCAACATCTTCATTAAATTTTTTTATAACAATAGTCGTTACTAAAGTACTTGATTCGGAATACTGTCATCCCTCTTGTATATATGAAAAATTCAACTGTACTTTAGATAGTAACTTCTGCGAGAATAAGTTGAACAGCTTTTGTATAATTGGTCAAAATTGGTCGCATTTTTCTTTTCTTTCTAATGAATACTTGATAAATTACTTTTCTCTATTCTGTTGACTTGCGCCTTCTACTTCGTTTGAGCTCGTACGAGGCTTTATGTTACAAAACTATAAATAAAATCTCGATTAATTTTTTTCTACATAACCATAATCTCTTTTTCTTTTCCTTTCTTTGTTCTAAACTAAATTACATTACTAATAGTAATTATATTCATCAAATTAGTAAGTTCTTAATAAATAAGTAGCATTACGTCGAATTAGTACAAATACTCTAAAATTATGATTCAAATGTTTTTGCATTCTTTTTATTGTTTCTACGTTAGCAACATATTAAAGGGAAGGAAAAGATGACTCAATAAATGATGATGATTCATGAGTCTAAAAAAATTTCGAAATTCCCGCGCATCACATCAAAACTTGGTATGCGCACAAATTGCTGCGTTGTTTTTTTCTGCCCCTCCACCGCATGTGTCTGCCATCGTAGTAGTCAGTACTCAGTAGTAGTATCGACAACAGCTCGGCAGTCAGATTGCATACTCTTTAGTGCACAGCAAAAGGAAAAAAGTCCCATATAGCTATTTCACACCTACGAGATACGAAGCGATATACTCTTCTAGAAAGAATCGTTCAAGTCTATAGAAGACAGCGAGATATTCAAGGGTATAATAAGTGTTGAGAGCAGGGTGCGCGAGTGATCGTCGCGTGGTCGCTCGATAAAACGGTGCAGACAAGAACAGCGCGCAGAGAGAATAATCTATCTCTCATAGACAGAGGGTCGTAAACATGTTCTCTGGGCTGACGAATCAGGTGTCCAATTGGATGGGTAAGAAGGCCGAGGATGGTGCTGAAGGTGCTCCATTGTCGACCGAAGCGCCTGTTCAAGATGCCGTCGAGGCCGACGTTGCTGCTGGCAGGTACATATACATACATATATACGGAGCTTTTCACTTCGAGGAAGATGGCGCACGCGAAAAAAAGGCAACGAATCGATATCTCGCTCTGTGCCTCACTCTCTGGTACTTAGGTCAGATTTTTTTTCTTACTTTGTACCCTTCGTAAGATAGTTTGTTTTTGACCAGTGGCTCGAGGATACATGACGAAAAGACGGCACTTTTATGATTGATTTACGCGCTTAGTTTTCCCTGTGAAACACTGCGTCAGAGTGTGTGTCAAACTTCGTTAACGTTAAATTTATTTTGCCTTCCTTTCAAATTAAATTAAGCAATTCTCGAGATCATTGCATCTCGATGATGGGGAAACTTGTTAAGTTTCTGGTGTAGTGCAGTCAACTGGAAAAATGCTCGTCTACAGTTATCGAATTCAATTTCAATATTTGTTTTCAAATAAACTAACTCGTTTATACATATCTGCCCTAAAGTCTCAGTTTGTGGCATGTACCAAGAGGAAAAATAAATAGTTAGCATATACACGTTATATGCTGTAATCTCAGATTTCATTGCGTAAGTTTACGGAAAGAACCTGGACCAGTTCATTGATATTTGCACTGGTTATTTTTCGTATGTGAACTGACGTTGTGTGTGCGTGTGCGTGCGTGTGCGCGCGCGCGTGTATGTGTGTGTGTGTAATTGCGAATCTCAACTATGTTTGGCTTTGTCCTGCAAGGGGTGCGGAATGCGTATTACCTGAATTCTCCAAGGATACATATATTTTGTAACTCAATGCGCAAAATATCTACATGTATATAGCTATTGAAAAAAAAGGCTAATTTGGCACATGAATTTTATCAAAAAAAAGTAATCAGCCATAATTGAAGTTAATGACTTATCATCGTTACGATCATAATTAATCATTAACAAATCTTCTGTATAAACACACAGACGTCGTTATAAAGCTGTCATCAGATATCGATTTGGCTTTTTTCGTTAAAAATTGTAGGGCTTTTCGCTTCGTTCATCTTCTTTGTCTCATTATTATTTTTACGAGTGATTTATGAAGTCATTGGCACATTGTATTGCATTTCATTGGCAAAGTATCTTTTCACTCGTGTTTATGAATTTGTCGGCGTCTCCCATTAGCGTGTTGCTGTAATCTTGAACAATAAATTGCGTGATACTGTTTGCAACAGGATAGAGCTTCATCTGGTTTTTTCTTTACATGATATTGCACTTTGTGGAATTATAACTTAAATAAAAGAAAAGAAGAGAACATTAACTTCTTGCTTTTTCTGTACTGGAAGTGTAGACATCGGTAAAATTCAGCATTCGCATTGTATCTGTGAAATTGTCGTTAATTCGCCCTACGAATTCTGCAACTCTTTCTTCATTTCCATTGAAGTGTCGTCGAACGATAAAATCATCTACTGCAAAATAGAGTAACAAATTTTGCGAAAGAGAAAACATTGATTCAATGATCAAATGCAATCAACGTCGCTTGTGACACGCAAGTCAAAAATAAGCATTTTATCGTTCCGACTTTGTCGGACTATCGCGTATGCCTTTCTTATGATCGAATCGCCGTTGGCATTGAATTTTTCAATCGAAGCGAGATTCAGCGAGCGAAATTTAACTAATCCTCCGGTTGTTGAAATTTTTTGAATCTCAGCAGTTGGCTCGCCGAAACTCCGCAGATGCAGTCCTATCGACCGTTACGACCACGAGTGCGGACTGGTAGGCTCTGTCGTCGGCGTTGTCCGCAAATTAATGCAGCTAAGCGTAGTGTGCCTGGCTCGAAGTGTTTGGGCAGGGAGAGTAGGGCGCATAATGACGCTGTTCCACTGACAGAGCTTGAACGGGCGCACGCGAGCTCGCCGAAACAAACTGTCAATACAGTCGTAGTGCTTTCGCACTGGTGTCAGTTCCGATCGATTCGCCTTGACAGTTCTCTTGCTCTCTTCACATTCGGCAGACTTGGCGCCTTTGCATTTATTGCTGTTATTACCAGTGCAGCCGGCACCTCTTTCAAACTTTGGCCCGTGTGTATTGCGTGACGTACTTTACGTACTTCCACAGGCTTAGCTTGCTCAAGTGTCACTTTCATTTGTACGATAGAAATATTGCAAACAATTTTTGATTATAATATTTGCCCAATTTCAGTTATATCCTCAATAAAATACTTCCAAATACATGACGATTGCTTCACATCATCGTAGCAAACAGTTATTCTATAAACCTGTTCGTACAGAGTAAACACATCCGAGAAATCCTATTAAAACCATTTTCTCTATTTAATCTTCCGCGAATGCACAAAATATATGTGCCGTCGCGGAGACACTCGTAGCAAATTCTAAAATAAGAATCTCTCTCGTGACCATTTAGTTGGGATTACTTCTCAGAATCCGATACATATAATTTCAATTTCCTCTGGTGCATTTATGCCTAAACAAGATATTAAACGCTTCGATTTCATTCGGGAAAAGATGCCGCACACCAACTGGCTGTACGATAAAAGAAAGCCGTGGCTCGTTTATACCTTCCCACCCTCACATTTAACAACTGATCTCTTGCGTTTGCACACCTAGTCTATATCTGCCGACCCTCCGTAATGACTATTTCCAGGTGCTGAAGCGAACGATAGACTGTAATCCTCTCTTATGGCGCTGCCTCACGAAACTGTTAAACTATTATGTTCCCCAAGCAATTGAATTTCGATAAATAATCTTATGTACTGCGGATATCTTGGTTTTTTCTATCTTGCACAATTTGTGTTTGATTTTATAGTTTTTTTCCGGTTGAATTTTTGTGATAATTGAAAAAAAGCTACTTGTTGTTTGGTCGTCGCTAAATGATGTTTCCACGGAACCTCAATAGCCAAAAATTGAAATGATCTGACAGTTAATTAATTGTAAGAATAAGAATGCAATGAAAACGAAATAAATGAGTCTGCGCCGAAAAGAACTAGGTACGATTAGAAAATAAGAAATCATGTAAACTATAGCCTACGTATGCATATAAATTAAAATATTGTTATTAATAATTGAAAATATATTGATTATTATTTATCCTTATCCATATTTACGGATAGCAAGTAATAATTAATTGGAATTTATACATACACTGATATGTATGAATTCAATTAAGTTAATAATAAACGATTGGCATTAAATATAGTAATTACAACTACACCAATCTCAATAAATTTTGAAGCTACCCCAAATTAAAAAAAAAATGATCGAATTTGATGCAATAGTTCGCGAGATAAGCCTGATTTTTGCGAAGCGCGTCGATTTGAACGCGGACTTTCAGTATTTCCAAGCGCGCGAGGGAAACCCCCACCACCGCCTCCGGCCTTTGGCTTTTCTCGTGCTGGAAATGAAACGTCATTTTAATTGTTAAAAAGCCAAAATATGTAAAGCCTTGTATCGTAATGAGAAAATATAACTTAATAACGATCGAATGCCCTTGGACCGATTTGTTAATTTTCATTATTACAACAATGGCGATTTAAACAAAACAAAAAATTATCTCTGCTCCTATTGGTCGAAAAACAATTTTTTTTTTTCAAAATATGCACCTTGATCTCAGATATGTGAATTTCTAAAAAAGAAATCTCTATAATGCATAGGGAAGCCGCAATTCTAATTGTTTATAAAAGAAAAAAGGCGCACTTTTTTAAAGTCAAAATTTAGGGGTTGCAAATTAATTTTTTGATTCGTTCCCAATCATTTATTAAAATTGACGTTTTGACAAAGAGATTGAGTTGTTTTACAACTCGATATCTTCGGCCAAAAAAAATTTACAGCCCCGTACTTTGGACGTCTCTTAATTAACTAATTAGAATATATCAGTAACTAATAAAAATAAATAGTCGTGCGACGATTCATTTTTTTTAGAATCACAAGAGCTTTCTTTTAAGAGTCATAAACATTAAAAAAAGTTCTTTTTGCAATAAATATTCGATATAGTAAAAATGGCCATTTTTAAGGGTTTTTGGGGCTTTTTTCAATAACTAACAAACGAAAAAAATTACACGATAGCTCAAATTGTAGCTTTTGCTATTGCCTACAACTTTTATACGAAACTTTTTCAGCTAAAATGCATACCGTGGCTTGCAGATTGAAAAAACCATATTTCGTCAACTTTGAGCGCTCATAAAAAAAATCTGACAATAAATTAGGAGTTGCATTTTATCAAGAGTTCCTATTTACATTGTACTGAAGCGATTTCCGTTGAGAAAACCCATCCCGGAATTTTTGTCTGAAACAGGCCTTTTTTGTCTCTGTTGCCTGGACTACGTAGGGAGTTGTTGAAACTATGTTTCATAGTTATGCACTATCGGCGAGCTTAATTATTGCCGCTTATCGCTTTCTATGAGAGCTGCATTAAAAATTAATGGCACGAATTCGTTGTCGTCTCCTTAAAGTAAAGATCTAGAAATTGGCTAACACCCAGTCTTTAGTTAGAAACTAGCTTAAAGTTCAGCTTTCAGATAAGTTCTCGCTCTAGTTTACGCAAGACCGGGCCGCGTTTCAATTCGTAAACAAACAATTGGCGGGTTTCACCGACAAATATGCAGTTGCACGATATGATCACCTAACTGAGAATCTGAATTCGAATCAATTGATGTGTTGACAGTCCAACGAAGGGCGGCAGCAGCAAGCTAGAGATGTTGGCAGGCGTCAAGTCTCAAGTAGCTTCGTCGATGAGCGGCTGGTTGAGTGGAGGTATACCGGGATTGAATCGCGGTGGTGCATCAGCCGAGGTTGATCAAAACGCCGATCCATTGGCGGTAGCCGAGTCAACGAGGGATCCCGCAGTTGCGGACACAACAGAAAACGTAAAAGACGATGATGCTAGCAGGTGGGTCGCAGGGTACGTGACAAGCAACACGCAGCGCGGCCGCGCGACGACTGCCAAACAATTAACACCTACCACCAACCTTCGACGACCTTCTACTACTACTACTTTTTATCATTTTTCTTTTCGTTTTTTACGTGGTTATATTTCTGATTTTCTTGTTGATTTGATGATTGAGATGAACGTTATAGAAGCGTGAATGACCATTGCCGAATTTGGATTTTGATGGGGTTCTTGCTTACTGTGATGAGAAGCTTGCCTGTGCTATCCAAGCTTCAAATGAAACGAGTATCATTCGCATTTGAGTCGTATGTGTTTGATCTGGAGAAAGGTTGTTGCAATCGGTATGCAATTTCGACAACGCTGCTGTTAGTTCTATGTTTGAGTCATGATGCACAAACGACATGACATCGATAACGCGTGAACCTGATCAAAATTTAACTTGCAATTTTTTTCACGCTTTTACCATTTTAACGAATTTAACATATATTGCACAATAAATTTACTATGAGGAAACTGCTTTTTCTAAGCTGTCGTTTAACAAAGTTTTTCTTCTTTTTTTATGTTATCCGGGACTACCATTATTGGAATTTATTAATGTAGTCTAAGTAAACGTTTCTCCAAATCGATTTCAAGAATTAATATCAATTGCTTTATAAATTGCTCTATTATAATTTAAGCATGTACTGTATTGAAATAAGAATACAGTCTTAAGCTCATGCAATTTCGGTATGAAAAGTTCAATCAATGTTTGACCATTTAAAAAAATATCTATATACAAACTGAGTAAGACATAAATTTGTCGTGCAATCTATTGATATGGAAAGAATGGAATAGTTTTTACACTGTCAGTAAGGTTCCAATTCACAAAACCTTCTCTCAAACAATCATAGCAACTGCTATTATTTTTTTATTTATTTTAGTAAGCTACTCCCACAGTTTAAAGTAATTTATTCTTTGTTTCGTTTTATTAACACTCCAAAGAGCGTCTCATCAACTTTCGTTTACAAGCACTCGGATAATAAAGTAAAAAATGGCATTGCTATAGAATTAGCGAAAAAAGTGAAAAGAGCCTGCAACTGGATGAAGTTTTATAAACGGCCAAGCCTCCACCTGCGTGAGCTACTAAAAGTTTACTCCGCGAGTAAAATTGTGTGAGCGCGCGCGTACGAGAAACTTCCGACAGAGAGAAACGCCTCGTCGTCCTCGTCCCCTTTCTCATATTTACAATGGTAATGGGAATCTACGGCGGGATATGTACTTATCCTTGAAAATGTAAATCAACCAGCTATCCAGCCCCCAGCTTCCTTTATTTACGCCGTTGGCATTGCAAAAAGTTTACGCGATGTTAGTAAACGCAAATAAAATGTCTCGGCAATTCAGGGAGTTTAAGGGAGTGCAAGAGCGTGCCAGATGTGAGACAATGGCACATCAATTAACATAAACATCTTGGAGGTAGGGTGTCGCTGTCGCCGCTTGTCATTCCCAATGGGGATACCAATCATTATCGGGCTCTTTCCAGTCCATTATGCCCTTGCGAGGGAGAAAACAAAGATTTTCCGCTGTCGCCACCGCTCGCTCATTCAGTCGCGCAACGCCGAGCCAATCAAGGCACGAGTGCATTAATAACCTGCCGATTTAATCTCTTTTGTCTTCATATCCCTCCTAATTTCTCCACACAACTCAGATTCAGACAGTATACATGATGAATTTGTGTGACTCGACAGCTTGCGCGTGACTGTGTTTATTTTACACTTGAGATATACAGGTTTTTTTAGGTCGATATGTGACGGATAATTTTCATGGTAAAATTATATGATTTCGTAATCCACAATTTTATTCTTATACGCTTTATCTTTCACTCACTTCTTTTACTTTTAGCAGATATGTAGGCACTTAGAGATGTTTGCACTATTTTATTGTCAACTTTCATATTCTAATTTAGGACAAAGTTACTATCAACAATAGTTGTTTCTTCAACATTACGTTTATATAGTTGCACAATAGACACTTGCTTCTTTCATATTCCTTTCGTTCTAGTTGCGATTCATA
The DNA here is from genome assembly GCF_024137745.1 of Phymastichus coffea. NCBI lineage: Eukaryota > Metazoa > Arthropoda > Insecta > Hymenoptera > Eulophidae > Phymastichus > Phymastichus coffea. The sequence continues at coordinate 1,387,749 of NW_026706865.1, forward strand.
TTATACTTTTATTTTCACGCTTAGATTTGAATTATAAAAGTACATCATTAATGCAACAAATGAGATTCGCTAATTAACGCTGAACAAAAGGAAACTTATGTAGAGTATCATTTTTAAGACGACAATGATATAACTTTTTTTCATCAAAGTTGGTAATTTGGTGTAAAAAAGGAATTCTACTGTAACGAGGCTGACGTTGAATAAAAGCGTTTTCTCGACTTGGATTTATTTAAAAGTAATTGCGCAGTTTAAACGAGATTTGTAACTACGAATGTAAAATTGCTTTTTTTTTTATATAAAAGTGGAAAATAATTACGTCTTACCCGGGGTATCTTATCCTTATCAGCCATGTAAATGTAGATAAACTAAGCATTCATTGCACTGAAATTCATAAAAGATAATAAACAATGATGGGTGTAGCTTTTAAAATAAAAGATAAAGAGCGTCATCCTGGTAGAGTCGAATAAAAGAAAATTCATTCGCAAGCAACAGCAAAACTCACCGCTTTGAAAGTCTCTCATGCCATACGTATCTCATGTGGAAAAAATTATTTTTATTTGTCGAAGAACGCACACCTTCTAATGATAAATGGGATGTGGCCAAGTAATAGTTCATTGATATTTGATAATTTTTCAGTGCGACTGGTGGTGCGGACAGCGGTCCGGGGAGCCTCGGGGGTACGCCAACTGACGACAAGGATGCACAGCAAGCCTTCGGCGCCGGTGGGTATCGCACACGAAACTTTACTTTTTTCTGCTTTTTCTCTTTAAACGTATACCGCTCTTTTGTTCCCGACTTTTTTTTTATTTTTATATCTTTAGCAAGTTTCTTGTGATGCATATTTTAATAAGAGAACTTGCTTCGAGGCAGACTTACATGCATATTCTTTGTAACTGGAGATTTCAGGTATTTCTGTTTGTTTTCTAATCTTTTTAAGCGCATATGAGAGAGTTTTTTTTAATGCAATAAAGAATCTTCGTTTGCTGGAACAAGCGTATACGTAGCTATAGATTATAGAAAATGAAAAATAGGTAGTTCTTTGATAATATAATAATAATAAAAATTTGTATTCTGATATAAAAAATCTGCTGCAAACTCGGATCGATGTTGTAATGATACACAAACCCGTATCATATCTATGGACTTATGATGATAGACTCTACTGGGCAAAGAGGTGCTATAAAAGCTGCAGGTCACAATTTTGTCTCTGCTTACGCTGCGCGTTTTTATTATATACGAGTGTACGGAATTTTTCTTTTACGTGTACACTAAAACGCAAAGAGACTCCGTACACTCGTAGTTTAGTTTAGAATGCGCGTGCGGCACTTTTGCACAAGCGTCGTAGACATATCGTTGCACCTTTTATGAAATAGGTAGAATCTTTTTCAATGCATCTAAAAAAATTAATAGACGAAACAGGCTTCTCATGGAAAGTAAGAACAATTTGGTTGGACCAAAAAAAATCAGCCTTTAGATAATAATGCAGATGTATCCTGTTTTCCTCATTCGCTACTGAAAGTTCAGTCTCTATATCTCTTTAACCAAATTAGATATAGAACAGCCTTACGCTTTTAGATGTACCTTCCTACAATATTTATTTATCAGACTACAATTCAAACAAATACTTTTAGATGGCTATTTTTCAATTGACATTATTAAACATTTCTTGTATTCGCATCAGCTCACTGAATTTTGGTTGATTGGTCAAAAACATTAATTTCGAGTGTCCATTTCATACGCTAAAGCATGAATTCTATTTCAAAAGAATCAAAGATTCTACCAACAACGAGCGCGTCATAAACGTTTCAAAATAGCAAGCACGCTTCATATATATATATATATCTTTTCCCCTTTGCCAGGAAAGAAAGAAAAAAGGGAGCCTTTCTTTTTACGAACGACGAGGCACATGAATCGCGAATTCCGATTGCCCAAAAAGCTCTTCGGGTCCACGTTTGGCCTTTCTCTCGCACTCTCAAACATATATATTCAAGCTTTTTTTTCTTCTCTCGCGCCACGCAAAATAGTTTAATCTCGTACACATAGGCGACGAGAACATGGAAAAATTTATCAGGCTAATTAAAGAAGAATTGAGTTAGGGGTTGTTTTACGAAATTCTTCAATTTTTACGGAGTGAATTTGAGTCTGTTTGACGAAAAAGGGCAAACAAAGGTAGCACAGTATATACCCGCAAGCCGTCTCGCGCAAGAGAGATTAGGAAAAGGCATCATGGAAAGTTAAGATAGTTCTAAATAAGATTGATACTTTATTTCGTATAATGCACAAATAAAAAAATACCGAGAAAAGGTAATTGAGAGATCTATAAGGTTTTACCAAGTATCGTAGACTAGTGTTTCTTTAAGTAAATCTTTGATGTAATTTTTTTATCTATAAATCTACGTCCATCTTCTTGGCAGCAGCATTAATATACAGCGGCTCTATAGTCACGCATCCTACTCACTGAATATTACTAAAGCCTCTGACGCATAAAAGAGCTCGTTAAGAACATTGCTTTCCGCCAAAGCTCTGCACATAGTATTATAATACCAGCTACTACAATTCTCGCTTCACTTGACTCTTTTTTTCCCGAAAACTTATTTAATCACAAGACATTTATCCGTCACAGTCGAACACGACTAACCTACTTCTTTTTTTCCTAACAGTTTCGACGAAGGCATTGGCAGGTGCGAAGAGTCTCGGTGGTTTCCTGTACAGCGCAGTCAACAAGGCTGGCAAGTCGGTTGCTGAAGCTGGCGCAAAAATCAAGAAAACCGTCGAGGAAAACGTGAGTTGCACACGCACGTACAACTCCGCTGTGTCGTGAATTTTTCACGGCAGATCCTCGATAATTTATAAGGGATTTTCTTCCCTGATTTACGATACCGGAAAAAAGGACGATCGAGGCAATAACCAACAGATGATTGCCGCTTAGCTGAAATTTTTTTTTTTTCAACTACGGAGCTAGTAAAATGAAACAAGTTTTTTCAGTCATATCGCAGGATAATTTTTCTGTTGTGGGTGCGGTTAAACGTGTGGCAGTCTTCTTCGTTGTGCTTTTAAGGGTAGACAGCCAAAATTACAAATTATTATAAGAAGAACTCGACGAAGTAAAAAGTAAACGATTGAAAAATCCTTAGTAATTTGTTAGAGAGAGAGAGAGAGAGGGGGCACGAGCACGAGCATGACCTTGCTCAATACATTGCTGTGACGTGCAACGAATAAAAAATTCGAAAATTCTACGATGGTCGTCATCGGGGAATATCGTCGTCGTAGTCTCTATGGGATTATCGTATTACTGTAAGTAGCACGTCTCCGTTGAAAATATTCTCCGCGACAAAAGAAGGAAAGAAAACTACTGCTACGCGCGAGCTTGATCTTGATAGCAGCAGCCCTCTAGTCGGCCGTGGAGAAAAAATCGATGAAGCGAAAGCGAAAGAGCCTCGTGAATTGCTGTGAGCTTTTCTTCTCTCTCACGCTCGATGTGGTAATGACAGAAGTTTTGGCACGTTCGAGAGGTGACAAATGATCCTCTTTTCTTATTCTTATTGATCAGAAGTTGTTTGCGCTGGAAAGATTGCACGACTTGGTTGTGGGAAGATTTATTTACTTCTTTATACAATATTGTTTATTCTTTTTGAGGTAAGAAAGAAGATTAGTAGTGCAAAGACGGATTTTTAAAACTGCATAGATTCAAGTGGAGGAAGAAAGGAAATGTAATTTTTTAACTTTACCTTACATCTTTGCAAATGAAAAAAACTTAGGCTAATTTATTCAGAGATAATTCGTCAGTTAACAACTTTTTGCGGAAGATAGCCTTGGGACGAAACAAAAAGCAAGTCACTTCGAAATCTACAACTTAACACGGCCCCACTTGGCGTCCATTTTGCTGAGCTGTCGATTGTCAGTTCAAGCTTCTAGCGAATTCAATTAAAGTGAAACTGTTAGGCGTCTGTTCGGGTTTTCAAAAGGAAGTTATTAAAGGTTTACGACGACGCAGCGCTTTAACGCGTCTAACCGTGTTTACGACAGTGTGCGGGCCGTCACTATGCACCGATAAACAGGAATTGTTGAAAAGTAGACGTTTAAGGTGATAATTGTTCACGAGTTTGGTTATTTTTTTACGAAAAACTCGATATTTACTTGGAACATGGAAACGTAGATTGAATTTGTAGTAGTTTTTCAGAAGAGCTTATTTAGACCGTGAAATTACTTCAAATATGCAATATCTTAACCCAACCCAGCAAGAAAAGAAACTCCACTTTATAGGCAAACAAGCAAATGAAAAATGCAGCTTCAGCCTCCACTGTACAATACATGTACGGTAAGCTTCGCAATCGATCCTTCGAATATCTAACGTGTCGCGGGCTTAAATCGATGGGTGATAAAGTGTGTCGTGTGCGAGCTCTCGTCTCTAATCGACTTTCACGCTCGTTTTGTCTTCGAGTCCGAGGATAGAAATAAACCTTTTTTTTAACTGCCCTCGTGAATTATTCATTTTTTCGAGGCTATAACAAAGAGTCAACAAGTCTTGTTTTTGGAAAGATGATTCTCTTCTGCAAGACGTACAGTCGCATTAATTATACACGTGTCTTTAACTGTCTAAATGTAGTGGACGAGCTTTGACGAGTTTTAACGTTTATCCGTCGAGTTTCTTCGAAACGCCTTCGCGATTCGTAGCAATACATATAATTTTTTAGTAGGAGTATAAGTAGTCGAAAAATTAAACTGCACTATAGATATGTGAACATTTCTTATATCATTGGAGTTAGAGAACAAATATGCACTTATTTATAAGTTAAAATTTGTAATTTACATTATAATCAATCTTCTCATACGATACATTATCATCACCAAATTTTAACTTTGATCGTGAATTCACGCCATTATAACAATAAATATTGATTGATGATATGAATTCAATGCGGCAACAACTGAATATTCATTATAGCGCTTCCCATTATACTCATTATTATATTAATCGTCAATTATTCCGCAATTACTTCTGATACAAACAATAGCTCAATAATAAATAAGCAAAAATAAGCAACAAAAGTTTGATGAAAATTCGAGGTCTAGTTCATTGTCCACGAAGCTTGCGAGGGACGCCCAATAGTAGTAGTAGTAGTAGTAGTAGTAAAGCTTGCAAGGTATTGATCGTCGTCTTCGGCGCTCTTTACTCTGCGCCGCCGCTGATATTTAATTGTTACCACTCTCGCGGATGCGTTTTTTGTATGGATCAGTATATAAAAAATACTCTCATGGGACCTATATCTGCTAAACACATCGGCAGGATCGGACAATTGTCGCGGATTGTTTTTAATTTTAGACGGAGCGCGTTGGACCATCATAACAACGGAATCTCGATCTCGTGTCACGCACGCAAATGTCAAACTATCGATCTGCTTCTAAACGGAAATTCATACCGAGTCTCGCTATTATTTCGACCACGTACGACTCATCAAAAAATTATTTTCGAATACGTTCGGCAACGACAACGAAGTACGCGGGTGAGCAATTTGTATTCCATGGTAGGCAAACAAGCTTTGAGGGTCATTATAACACGAAGAGAAAAGGAAACGTCGACAACTCTGTGATTTCCCGCAAGAGCTGGATATAAATTCTGGACTTCCTAAACAAGCTGTCGGCAAAAAGACTTCAAGAATCCTACAATTGTCGGGAAACAAAGGGCAGACGCAGAGGCTCAAGTATTCCGTGTCAAAAACTGCACTGCCTCGAGTGTACGTACATAGGTACCTTCAACTGCGACGCGCCTTTTGTCGTTTGCCTGAAAGTTAATTCCTCGACGTTACTGGCGCATACAAATTTTTCTTTTTCAACCGAGGCTTTTTTGACCAATAAATCGAGCCTTTTCTTTCTCTGTCGATATAAGCTTTGTAAATATGAGCTTTCGAATGACCAAATTTGTGAAGTTGTTTGCTCTCTATAAAGCTTTCGTGTAATTCTACAATATCGTAGATTAAAAATTGCTATGAAAAGCTTAGCACTTGCTATCGTAAAACCAAAAAAAGGATTTTCAATACTTTATGTTTACGACCATAAGTTTCCCAATGAGTAAATCATCGGATTGATTTTTATATAATTTCGCGCCAGAAGGCACTAACCCGACTGAAGTTCGTGACTTCAAATTATAATTAACCGCTCGATGAAGACAAAACAACGCACACAACTGCGATCAATTAAGTTGCCTTCGTGATTCACGAAAAAGCCAAGCTCCTTATGCCGTACATCTTAATTAGGTCGTGTATCCGTTCCTCTCTTGTGCCGGCGCTGTTTGCCGCGCACGCGCGCTCAATCGATAAACGCACCTTGTCCCTTGACCTTTCAAGGACGACATCGGGGGAGTATATGTGAATGCGGCACGCGCGTCCAAAAAAGAAACAACGTGAACTACTTGTTTAATAATGTTTTTAATAATTCAGTGGGCTAATGGCTCGTTTCATAATTTCACGTTCGGTTTGATGTAAGCTATCGACATCGTCGGATGAATATAAAACGTTTGCCGCTCACAATTCGTCGATCCGTTTTTTCCCGCAATGAAATATTTCAATTGCGTTTATTATCACTCGTTAGTCAAATACAATTTTAGTGCCAACGGAATCCAATATCCTTTCGGGTCGGATTGGATTTTCTCTCTTTTATTTCGCTGGAAAATAAGCAATCGGTCTTTTTTCCTTTTCATCTCGCCACCGCACACAGACTTGACAATAGTCTATCAATTCCGTAAAAAATTTTTAAAAATAAAATAAAGGTCTTTTGAGTTGTAGAGCTTACTGCTCCAAATTCAAAATCGGAAGGTCAACTCGTATAATATGGCAGTCGAAATGCTGTAAAGGTGCCAGAATCGATATTAAGGTTCTCGTTTTTTTTTTTTTTGCATCACACTAAATCGTAAATACCTCGGGGACATTCTCTGCGCAATAAACACGCGCGAAATGTAGGGCGAAGTTATACGGAAAAATTCATTTCGTTATCGTTGTTCGTCCGAATTTCGTCTCCGCGGTACGTTGTTGGTTTTGTTCTGCGCTTGTGAAATTGGAACGCGCGTATGCATTAACGAGACTGTAGGATGAATAATTTATCATATGTTTTTAACCGTAGAATAAAACGTTAAATGGACAATTAAAGCAGCTGCCAAACGTTCGATTTGCGATGAAAATCAATATCAGTTTATCCAATCATCCGTTTTATGGAAAATCGTAACTTAACAATCATTGACTTCCAAGAAAACAAAAATCAAAGCCACATAGCCTTGTATTTTAAATTTTACGACCAAGTTACACGTAGACAAGTAGGGTTAGCCTGTATTTAGTTGAACGAGCTTTTTTTTTACAAAAGTTTTAACTGCCCTCCTCGAAAGTAAATGTATTTTTAATGTATACAGTACTAAAACTACACTTTTTTTCATGTCTTGCACGTACACACACGCACACACATAGATGAATAATCAGGTAAATCGAATAGCAACTGTCACAGAAGCATTCTCTATGTATGTTTTTGATAGCCTAGCTACTACTTTTGTACCATTTCGCGAAAAGCACGAACTCTACTGTCTGCACGCCTCGGGCACCACTTACGAGAAGAGCAAAAATACAGACGATGTTTTTTAATGAAAAAAAAGAAAGATATTGCTTTTGTCGCACGCTCACTAGTATTATTTGTTTTTGTTTGGCTTTTATTTTTATTACAACGCGTTTGACTTTTAGGAGGAATAACGAGCGCAGTTGCCACGTGAGCTTTTTATTCGTTTTGCTTTGCGCCGTGAGGAAAATTCTTTGATTAAGCGTGCAGCGAGATACGAGCTCGCTTTTGCAGCTTTGTTGCTGAATCACGTTTTTATCTTTGCTTAATGTTTGATATTATTACTGTACTGCTTAGTATATTTCGACCATTATTTCTAAGCTGACGCACAATGACAGTTCAATGGATTTTGACAAGTGATTTCTAAATATCCTGAAATCTTTCCAGTTTAATCGTTAATGCCGACTCATCGAGTTATCGGATTCGTTATGATACATACGATTACATGATGTTCATATTGAACGCGAATCGGCGCCAGTCAATTAAAGTCGTAACTACGAAAGCTTTTGACGCTGAACGAACATTAAGTCTTATACGCGGATAATCAAGTAGGGCCAACTAATGATGACAGTCTGCCGGAAGAAAAATCGACACGCAGATTTTGTATTGTTCTCTTCCTGTTTTCTATTAATCTTACTTTTTTGAGCTTTATCATTTCATCGTTCATCAGACTTCTTTCCAGAATCAAGCTTATATTACTCGCACAAACGAAAAAGCTCGAGTTATCGATGGCTATGAATACTTAAATTTTACAAAGCTAGTACGCAGGAGAAAAAGAGAGAGCGCAGGGAATTCGTACTTCAGATAATGATTGTGCTAAAATGCAGTCGCATATGAAAAGCTTGGAGGCAATAAATATCTTGGTTCGCTTGTTTTCCACTGTGATGTGTGTGTTGCGCAGCATTACGCGAGTACGCGAGGGATTGACTGTCGCGCTATTTTTGCCCTCAGGCAAACACAAGTCAAGAGCTTGCCTCGCTGATTTACGCTGCGTCGATGAAATGCATATGCGGATGTAACGTTAGCAGTGTAACTTGATTATTTCGAAAATTGCTAAAGGCGCGATTGAAGGGAACGCGCGTTGTTGGATATCAATGATCGCATTGCGGGAGGCGTTCTTGTTACTGCTTTATAAATTCTGTATCCCCCGTCGAACAACGCCGTGGCGCCACGCGATTGTCATTTTCATTTCAACTTCCGTTGTCGCATTCGTCAAATTTCATTCTGCAAATAGCGTGGAGAGGTATGGTGAATTTTGTCGCTCGCGAAACTCGATCATCGAGACTCTTCAATATCGCGCGGCAAACAAAGAAAGTGGGCTAATCGCGAACATGCCTTAATACTTTCTCGAGGTCTCGAGAGTCGTCGTCGTCGTCGGCAACAAGTACGCCTTGTGGAAATCTAGTTTGCTCCGTTGTGCGTGTTGTCGTTGGTCTCCACTGGGTGCCGTCTTGCTACTGATAACGCAATTGTCAGCGAAGAAACTTAGCGAGAGAGATGCTTATTTGAAGGTTTTCTAAGTAAAAAAAGAGCGGATGGCTGACTATAGATCGAGTTGTTCTGCTTATATGCTTTAAAGTATATCAAGGTTCCCAAGCTCTAAATCCTGTATCAGTTGTGATGTACGATCTTCCTTGACTGGACTCAAGAAACAGTTTGGGGCTGCGTAATTTGAATTGTTTGTGTTTTTTATTTGTCTATACGAAGTATGAACTAAATTAATTAATACGATTAATTCTTTAGTTTATTTATTTTTCAATTGAAATTTACAACTTGATCATAAAGTTATAAATAATCTTGTAAATAGTCAGAAATCTATCGAATCATACGTCTGAGCATTTTGGTAAATAATTTCTCATTGACAATAATAAATGAAATGTCGAATGCAAGTAAGAGGAAAAATGCAAGACCAATCTTTCTCGCGACTTTAATCCTATCCCAGCACCACAGGCACCAAAAAGAGAAGAAGTAGAAACCGATGACTAAACTGGTGGTGGACGGTGACGTCACGCGTCATCATGTAGGTCAGGACGACTGCTGGCACACTCGGATAGGTGCGCGCTCCTCTGACCTACTTAAGCATGGAAATCATCCCTGCCGCCACTTTACTGCCGGTCGTCAAGAACTGTTACGTACGGATCGCCAAGTGATCGCGCAACACGTGTATTGTGAACTTTTTTTTGTCACAAGTTCAGATGACTTCCAATTTCATTACGCTTGACTGATGAATGCCTCATTCATTTTCAATGAATCCAAATAAATTAATGCGTTATTTCAAACTTTCACGACGATATTTCAAACAAATTGCGCGTCGAATTTCTTTAATAAAAAACAAGTGATATAATCGTAGTCCAACGTCAATGGAAAGCAAAAGAATCAAGCTCTAGAGAGATAGAAAAAGACGGAAAAGAATGACTACCCACTGCAAGTGACAACCTTGTTCACTGGTGTCTTTATATATACGTCCGGCAATTTGTTTTCCGCAACAGCCGTTCATTTGATTATCTTGTCGCGAGGAGATTGAATTTCACGTTCGCAGCCTTGCGCGACTAGATAAAAAAAAAACGGAAATCAAGCCATGCGCCAATTGGAAAGCGCTGCCGTCGCGGATTACCGATGTAATCTGGAAAAGGACGTTAACGAGAGGACAGTTTTCATCTTGAGGACCATTTGTTCGTTATTCATTTTTGTTGCTGCTCTCTTCGATTCAGCTTGGCTGATTACTGCTTTTTATAAAATGTTATTATTTGCAATATGCTTTTGTTCGACTTGATGAATAACAATATTCATTGAAGACAAATCGGATATCGATTTTCCACGCGTACGAGTATCTTACGTCTGAATTTCATACAATTTGAGATAAAGTCAAGTATCTAGGCGGACTCCTGTATAACGTAATTGTTAAAACTTCTAAATATCAAAAGACATTTTTATTTCTCTTTTTCTCGGTGGGAAATCTCACTCTCCATTATCCTTAAATTCATGATCTTCACATAATGAAATCAATTTTCACTCGAGGTCGCGCGCGAGAAAAACAGTCTGTTAAAGTCCTAATAAAATCAAACTTTGCTTCTTTGGGAAGAAGAAATTCGTCGTGACATAGACTTCGTTGCTCCAAAAACATGTACCTCCTTACGTGTCTTGCTTTTTATCGTAAAGAAAATTCGTCGACAATAATATATCTGTTTGAACTGTTTCGCCTGTCTGCGGCAGATACAACTAGAGGAGGACATACGCCAGGTAAGCTAAATTCTGCTCGTTAGTGACGCTTCCATTTCTCTCTCTTCGTGGTTTACGTTAATCGCGGAATTTTTCCGTCGATCAACGCCATGTTTTGCCACGCTCGTTAAGAAGCTTTGCTTTAGAGTTGGATTATTCAAAAATTAAGTGCTATCCGAGTCGGTCGAACGAAAGCAAAGTCGAGTGTGCAAATCGCACAAAAAAGAAAAACTTTCTTCATTGAATTATAAATTAACATCAACTCGCGCAGCTGCGTAGTTGGAAAAGCATGTTTTCGCCCTTTGAATCTTAGATCCACGTACTTAGCTTCAGCCAACATTATGAAAAGTTTAATATAAGTCACGATTTACTTTGATGGAGTCGTAAAGCGTGAGCGTGAAATAAAGAGAGAGGAAGGCGATATCTTTATAAAAAGTCGCGTTAAAGGGTTAGATAAATCGCGCTCGAAAAGCCTTATATGATTTATTTATCAAAAATTCGGTTTCTCCTCTAATTACGCCCTGATTTTTCAAAGCGTTCGAGACTGAAATCTTTCGTATTTTCCCCACAAATTTCAAATAATCCAGAGACAATTTGAAATACTTACTTTACGAGACGTCATCACTTCGAGCGAAAATCAATAAAATACCAAGCACGCGGCTAGGAATTAGCGAAGGAAATCAGAGCCCCTTCGGTCTTTACCGTAAGATTGAGAGCGACGTTACGTCACTCGATCGATGATACAATCATAGGATACGTATGAGAGTACCTTTGCCACGTCTATTTTTATTGGTCGAGCGTTGATCTTTTGTCATTTTTGTTTCGTCCTACTCGTCTTACATATTTTTAGACGACCATATATCTAGTTCAGAAGCGAGATGAACTCCTCGGAATTTAAAAACAAGGGATCACGAGTTACTACTTGTACATCCTTCGTCTTTCTTTTCAGAGAGATGATATACGGAGGGATTGGAATTCGCATTTTTTGCAAACGGAACAACGTTAAAGAAACTTGAAGTCGTGACAAAGTATATTTTTTCCGAACAATTTCTTGTCATTGTAGTTTCATTTAGAAAGGTGTCGCAAAACCTCTTATTCCGCTCTAATCGTCGCACGAATCGACGAAATTCAATTCCCGCGAAACTGTATGAACGACGACAGTATTTTACCACACGAGTTGTTTGCGAAAGAAAATTGCTGCTGAAAAGAACGCAAAATCGTTGAGAAGAAATGCACGTTGCAAAAATTAGCCTATCCGCAACGCGCGATCGCGTACAAATTCTTTTTCCCGCCATTGATAAACCGCCTAAAAGAATTACGTGTACGCAGCCAACTCACTTAGCCAGCCCGTCGAATATTTGCCAGGTCGCAAAATATTTATACGGCGAGCGCCGTTCTTGTCGTTGCAAAAAGTCCCATCCAAACAGCTGCGCGAACGAGGTTACGCGCGCGCACAGGACTCTTGATCGAGTTGCAATCAATGGCCTCTGACGGCCGAAACGTCGTCGCATCGGTTTTTTAATCGCGTTTCGCTCTGGCGCGACGCGTCAACGGAGACGATCGTTACGCGCGACCGCCATTTGTTGCGCGAAGCTGTACGCGTGCGAGAAACTAGCCATCAAAACTTCGTAAATTATTCGATCGAGGGATGGGAATGGAAGGCAAAGAATCCATTTACGGACCTCGCCACGCTGAATTGCAACGTCGTTCCGGGCGGAAACCACTGGCAAACCAATGAAAGTTTCGGCGCGAGCTTACGCATGGCATAAGATTACTGACAACCGAAGCTTGCGAGAGTCCGTAAGCATTCGACGGATCCGCGTCGAATGGTTACAGATTCCAGCAATTGCCTCGTAGTTTTCTCGGAGAAAGGCTGATTTGCCAGACTAACTCAACTCGATATTTTACACAGAGACTGATAGCCGAGCTAAACAAAGAGCAAGAGGCGTTCATCGCTGGTAAAGGTGGCGAGAAAGGCGAAGCTGTTCCACCATGGGTCGGCGCACCCGACGAGGACGCACTGCGCGAAGAATGCCTCGCACTTTCGACCGTAAGCTCACCTTACATTCTGCCATTCATCTGGTTTTGGCGCATCAATCTTTCACTGAGCAGCCTCAATTTCATGGTCTTTCTCATCGACAATTGTTTGATCTTCACAGGACCGACGTAACTTCGTAAGATCACCACCGCCAGGTGTCGACTTCGCCTGGGACTTCGAAGCCATACAGCCGATAGCACAAGCGACTCTTGCCGTCGATTCCAATCTCGAATCTATGAGGTTCGAGCTTGTACCCAAAGTGTAAGTGTTGTTATTCGAGATTGGTCGAATGCGTGCGTCGAGACTTTGCCGACGTAACGAGGTAGGAATTGAAAACGAGCAAACGGCGCGTACGGTCTCGATCTCGAAAAGCGCGAGTAAGTACAAGTAATCAAACCGGGGGAAGCAAACTCACGGAAGGGAGCAAAGAAAGAAATCAGACGGTGTGCGTACACGAAACTGGAAAATGGAAAGCTGTAAAAGGCCAGGGGAGAAAAGTTGGTCGCAGCGCTCAGTGAACCGAGTTGCTAACGCGCGCCTCGTTGCTTCATTACAGAATATCGGAGGAGAACTTCTGGCGTAACTACTTTTACCGAGTATCCCTGCTGCGTCAGAGCCACGAGCTCAACGCGCTGGCCAGCCAGCAGTCGACGGAAAGCAACCCGAGCCAGGTCGCGTCGAGCCACAGCATCGACAATGCTCAAGGTACGTTTCTCGCGGTCTAACTCGCAGAGACGAGAGACCTACCATCGGACGCACGCGCACGATAGATTCGACACGCCTCTTCATCTATCTTTATATATATTTATCTCGCACTGTTTCTCCCACGCTAGTTCCCATCCAATTGTCGTTGCACTGACCCGCGATCTGACTTTCAGACTGACGATACGCATCGCTTGCTTATGCGCCTTCTTGCTGCTTGTAAACGGCTTTCGGATTAACTTTTTCTCTCGACGTTGGACAGCACTTGGTAGAACAGCTCTTTGAATTGTTCATTGCCAAAAGCACAAAAACAAGCTGCTAATCGAGGCGCATAAGCACGTGAATTATGTACGTAGAGCGATGAAAGGCAGCGACGCTCGACAGTGGTCCGCGTTGCTAGCCTGTCATTGCACGGACGCCTGTGTAAGCACGCACAGCGGCAGCAATGGCGGTAGCGGCTCGGCGTGCATACGACCACCAGACATCGACCGTTGAAAGCACCTTTGTGCAACGGTACACACACGCGCCAACTCCAAAGTAGTTTTGGTAGAGTCACTCCAGTAGCAGTTCAGTGTTCCTTGTATTGAATCACAGTAGGAGCTGCCGAGACGCTAGCCACTGCAGCCAAGCCGACCACCCACGAGAATGTTGAGCAGACGAACGAGGCGCTTGACAAGTTGACCGTACAGCCGAGCAAAGGTTAGTCGATGCTGCTTGACTAAAGCGCGTCTGTCTGTCCGTCTGTCTTCGCTCTCCCTGCCTGCTTTCATTCGTTCACGGTCTATACTTTGCCCAAGTCGTTTTATCCGTATGCGTGCAAATGCCTTACAAATCACTTGGAATTCGACAACGTATTGTCGAGTGTTGTCTCGCAAAACAGTGTTCAATGCATTTGAATCGGCAGTAGTCTAACGGACGAGAAAGCACTTGATGAATAAAGTATGAACAGGGACCAGCCAGACAGACAGACTGATTAAAAAGAGAAGCAACTATACAGCAAACCAGAATGAAGGCGACTTTCGGCCCGTGAGTATTGCAACAGAAAAAATACTTTTACAAAGAAAAGCTCGAAAGCTCATTAAAACAAACATTATCGTAGTTGTTCGTTTCGACTCTGACACGTACACGTACACACAAAACAGAGTTACTATCATTGAAGCAAGCCGAGTGTGGTTGTCTTGTTATTACCATTGTTGATTATACAAGTTTCTAATACATATCCTCGACGTTATCGTTATAATGCTTATTGAGACTCTGCCTAAACGCTTTTTCATCCATTGCACCATTAGCGAGAGTGTATTGATTAGCTATATCTCATACACGCGAATGTCTATCGTTTGATATTTTCATGACAACTAAAAAGTTTTCAACTATGTTTCTTGTATTAGAAGCATTTCTATTGTTTCAATCTTTATCTGTCACTGGAGGTGTGCATCATTTCAATATTAACTCGTGCCCTTTGATATAAGCTTTTTCATGTTTGGCTTCACTCACAGTTCTTTCTTATCACATTATTTTCTTCTTTTGTTCCTTAGTCGAATCAAAAGGTTACCGCTATTTTTTCAATCGATTGCTGACATTTCTCAGATTACGATGCTTTTGATCCAATACAATCTGTCAGATATTTCTTTCTATTTAATTTATGAAGATAATGTTTCGTAGCAAGTCGAATGAAAAATAATAATTTTTTTCGCCAAACAATTTATTAAATAGCAACGATCATTGGAACATAAAGCTTTACTAATACAAACTCGAGTCAATGATTTGCCCGCCTCCAATTAACATGAAAAAATGATAAAAATAAAAATCCTCGTACTGTAAACAACGAAAAATAACGTGAGCTTTTTTTGCATTTCTATGTTTTTTCAACAGCCTAAAAGAAGAGGACAGTTCGTTCCCCGTGTTACCATTTACCCAGAGCACTAGCACAGATTCCCCTCTCAAATCTTTCTGTTGAAGTACGATAAAATATATACATATTATAACCCGGATTTAGCGACGAAACAAACAAACCAACAAAAAAATATTAATGATGATGAAAGCGAAGAGAACGGTGAAAAGAAAAAAAAGACGAGAAACGAACAAAAACAATAGGCGACAGAGTCTCTTGTAAAATCAACCTCTATAACAAAAGCATCTTCTTTTTCTTTTCAGTTCTCTCACAAAAAAATAATAACGCTCATATGACATACTTCACGTATCTTTCTCTCTATCTCGATAGTTCAAATCATATCAAATCATTTCATTTTCGCATTTTCCTCGGCAACAATGATAAATATTCATCTGAACAATTGTTAACGGTGATGGTCATCGGCTGGAATGAGCGTAACTGTCTTATTGAAAGTTTAGGGATTTAGGGATTCGCGTTGAATTTCTTTGGTTGAACGTTTCGAGCATTTTCAATCAGCAACTCCAATCATCAGGTTCGTATTAGGTGTAAAGAAACAACATAAAAACGAGCGAGATTTAAGTTTAAAGCTAATAATAAAAATCGGATTTTTGTAGTTTGAGGCTTTTAGTCGGCCGCGCGGAAAATCGTCGAATTGCGTCGAATATCCACGACCTCGCGCTATATAAATGTACATAAGCACGCCATGACAAAGATGCAAAAAGGAAAGCAACTTGTAATTATCTAATTCACAAATCCTTGTATAGCACTGCGGAAACAAGAGACGCGAATGAGAACGGCATTGAAAAAAGTAAGTCTTTCGATCTTCCGCGGCATGTATATATGAAGAAAAATAAGCACACGCTTGATTTTCGTTGCTTCACACGTCTCTTTTGACGAACTAAAATATGAAAGTATGATTTATTTAGTTTTTATTTGGCCCTTTCATTTCCTCGAGTGCGATTATATCCGATTTTCCGCGCAAATGTGCTCGATGTGGACAAAAGAAAGTGGATTTTTTTGGAACTCGTTGGAGCACTATAAAAATTACGAAAAAAAAGTTTTTCGCGAGTTGACGTTTGCCGATGATATATTTCAAATTACTATCTAACTAAAAACCATGTCTACTCTTCTGTCTGTCGTCTGTCTGTCTTCGTCATTCACTGAGGATATTATATATAAATGAAATCAAGTACTCAATGAAAAAAACTTATACCTCGTCGCTATTTGAAGAAAAAAAATGTATTTATTATCTCTCTTCGTGTTAAAACAAAAAAAGTTGTAATGTAAGTCATACATCGCGCGAGAACGATGGCGAATTGTGTATGATTTAAAACGAAAAATCCTTCAAATAAACTATACAATTTAAATAACAATACAAATAACAAATGATAAAATGAAGATGCTAAAAGATTTCACGTCTAAAAGAAAAAGATAAACGATGTGTATCTAAGTACCTAAGTATCTTAATTGAAGAGAAGAAAAAAGCAACATATATAATGATGAAATAATAATAAATTCGTTGATTGACAATACGTGTGTGTTTATTAGTACAAGAGGCCAAAGCAAAATAAAGCCTCTAATAATCGCAAGGCTCCTCCAGAAGGACAAACCGAGCAAAGGAAAACAAATGAAATTCCTGTGTTTCTGGTTTCCTTGGATCCTTCCACCCGTTGGAACAACAAATTTTGCTTAACGTATCCTTCCTTCCCCGCGTTCAGATCGAGCTTTTATCATTCCTATCTTCCCGGAACAGAAAACAGAAATCTTCCGTGATACGTGGGCCTTTTTTTAATATAAAACCGTGGAAGAATATGATAATAAGCGCGTGCAGAGATTATAATTCATTCGGTCGCGTGAAACATATTAAAAAGAAAAACAAAACGCGAATGGAAAATTTAGTTTTTTCCTTTGTCTTTGTCAGCAAAAGAAAAAAAGAAACACTGAATCGAACAGTCAATTATATATCAGGAGCAGATCGCGGGCGCGCGCACAGACTATAATATATATTTAGCTAGAGGCGCAATGATGGAAAATCGCTGGGATAGAGTATTATATAGCTTTTGTGTTCCTTATTTGTGTATATATTACGATAATCTTCAGTTCATCTATCATTTCTCATTCGCCATATTAACATGCCTTTTGTTTTTCGTTAACTCTTCAGTTTGCCAAATAATCAACAAGACACCAACACTAATATACACTGTATGTGAGGAATTCTCGTGAAAAAAGCTAACGCCTTGTGTACATATTTACGTTTGCGTGCATTTCGCTCGAAATTGTTAAAATAGATGCAAACAAATGCTAAAGACGTACACTGCAATATCGACAGATTTTGAAAGATTATACAACAATCACGTAGTGATGTTATATTATAATAATAATAATATATTATTATGATGTAATTTAACGGCTAGAGCTTGGATTAACGGTATAAATACTGTTGCTACGACAGCGTGCTGTTTTTTTCTTTTTTTATAATTTTCTTTCGGGCACACCAAAATAAACTTCAAAGTATGTATTATATCGACGGAGAAAAAAGTTTGTCAAAGGAGAACAAAAAAAAGCTCTGGATGATTATTAATTTAGTGGCTTTAAATTTGTTAATAACTCGTGTTTTTGATTTGGATTGTAGAATTAACATTTGATCCGAGAATTATTACCAAATAATATTTGAAAATTAACCTACAATATTATCAACTTTTTTCCTTCGTACCAAAGTAAAGCAAATCCATTGTAAAATACAAATCTTTGAAGAACTACCTATCTAAAAACATGTACAAAAAACAAAAAAACGCATTATTACATCAAAATATTGATGTCATTTTGAGCAAAAGAAAAAAGAGGAGTAACACGAACAACTCGTTAGTGCTCTTTTCGAAGCCGCGAGTTTTTACCTAAAACTGTTTTTGCTAAAGAAAGTCCCCTCACATGCACTCACATTCCCTTACCCCTTCAAATTAAAAAAAAAGAACAAGTTATATTCCGCGCCGAAAAAAACACTTGTGTCTCGCAGAAGAGGATTGGGAGCGTGAATTGGATGCCGAGCTGAAGGATTACGAGGTGGTACCGGATCGACAAGCATCGTCGAAGACAGTCAAATCCAGTGACGACTGGCTCGAGGGTCAAATCGACGAGTTGCTCAACGACGACGAGGATCTCAAGTGAAGAGCGCTCGATAAAGACGAGTTCGTGATTGTCGATGTCGCGTGACACTACTCGCCTACTGTACATTGTGTGGAATTTTGAGAGTGCTATATTATAATATCCGTGTAGCAGGTTTAGGAGTTCTTTGGCGTGGAATTTTTTTTTATTGAAATTTTTATACGTTATTTACTCGAGGATTAAGTTATTTTTAACCATGTTTTGTATTTTTTTCTTGACAATCGAGTATTCAGTGAATAATGAGCGAATAATTTTAATTACAAAGTATTTGCGATTCGTTGTATGTTGTTCGCTGTATTCTCAAACATTGATTTCAAACGAATTGAGTAAATCGCTTTGTTACATTCACAATAGACAAATCAGTGTTATCTCTAAAGAACTCAGAGAAATTGTTAAAGCAAACAAAGAACCCAACTGTACGTCCCATTCCGTCTGAATAATCCAATTACAAAGCAAACGGCAAACGAGAATTTTAAACACTGTAAATAGCAATTGCATCCACCCTCTTTTTCGTCGTATAACACGAGGAACAGTCTTAGGAGTTGGCAACCGGAACCGTCTGAAGAAAAATAAACAAAAGCAAAGCGAATGCGTAAAAAAAGATACCAATAATCGCACAAGTTTCAATGGGCCTTTTTCATAGATAAGCAAATGAAACGACGCAAGCGCTTCATTGCGTAATTAAACAATAAAGGAAACAAGTTCTACTACTTCATTGTCTATTGTCGTGTTTTTGTTCAATTGGGCACGTGTTTTTCACGCATAGCATTTCAAAAGGAGATTGACCATTTTTGGTCACATGAAATGTTTCGCCATTTGTTGAGTCTTATGTTGATCCACTTTTCGGGTTACTCGAATTGGAAAACCAGTGAAGTACACGGTTTGGAGAATCAATCAGTCGAACAATAAACCTACTTGAATTTTAATGTATACTTAGGTGACAACATTGCATTCAATATTTCATAACTACTGTCATTCGAAATGTGCTCAAGAAAACAATTAAAAATAAAGCGTACTGGATACACTGTTAACCAAAGATTTGTGTGCGATTAATTATACGTACTTATAGTTTTCTTCCTATCGTTGAGTAAATCTAATTATAAGTTATCGAGCAAATTTTAAAAATCGTTTTTCGAATGAACGACAAGAACAGACATTTAGATGTTAAAAACAAATCATTCCGTGTAAGAATCGAGAAAGCGGTGTGCCAGTGTGATTGTGAGAATGTTATAAATATCTATATACGTAAAATGTAAGGCGTAGATAAATTATAGCTATTATCACTTGTCTTGTTATCTTCGAGATGAGCTGCGCTTTTCCGCTGCTTCCCGCAAAAATTCTTTGTATAATCATGGTTTTTTTGTATAGTTGGATATAATCAATAAGAGAACAGCTTGTTTAGCAACAAACGTTAGCGAAAGAATATATCGTGTAGTTATTTGCTATTTGAAAAAGTTGTTTCGTGGTAGTACTCGATGGAAGCGATTTTTCAATTGCGACTACTGGAGTGAGGTAAAGTGAAGAATACGAATCTTTTGAAAAGTATTATTATTTTCAAGAATCAATAACGAAAAGCGGATTTATTGAAATTAACAGTTGATAAATTTCTCGTACTCTAATTCATTTTCTCTCGATTTAAAATTACTAATGCAATAAAAAACAAACGCAAAGCAGCGAATTCATGAAAACGCAGACACGATAAGAAAAAAATTAAATGAAGATAAAACGAGTATTTGTACATTATATTGTTGTTCGTTAGAATTATGTACACATATAAGAAAAGATGATACATAGACACAATTTAATTATTTCGAAAACTATTTATAAAAAAACCATTTTTATTCGATTAAACGCCATACGTAGGTTCACGTGCCGCAATAAGAACACTTATAGAAACACGTATAACCTCTGCAGAACTTCTTACAGACGATATCTACAAAAAGGAAATCACTCTGATGAAAAGAATGTTAAGTGAAACAATGTGCATTATTTTATATTCGTCTTTCCTTCAAAGTTTCGTGTTTCTATAAGAAGACTTAAAAAATCTTTCGCTTTCATCATTTAAAAGGAAAGAAATACAATTTCAGAATCCTGCATCATATTCATAAATATATTTTAATTGGGGCCTAATTCCTTAGCAAAAGATTTTTGTTTTTTCGATTTAAACTGTCAGAGATTCCTTATGGATATAGGCGATAACAATGATTATAATGAAAACAATGTAGGAGAAAGTTGATTATTATAAAAATGGAAGCGAAAGAGATTTTTCAAAGCGACAAAGCTTCTATATGCGTGAGCGATGATTCAAGCAGATTCGAGGCAAGCGTCGTTTGACGAAAGGATTATGCAAATGAAAACCTAAAAAAATTATAATTATGATCGTACATAAGTGAAATAAAATTTAAACAGCAAAAAAAAACAAGATGCAATGCATTATAACTCGCGAAAAAGAATATGATATGGTGAACATTAATTATATGATACTTATGTATACATATATTATCAAATAAATATATATATATATGTTGTTGACTCCATTGAAAG
Organism: Phymastichus coffea; assembly: GCF_024137745.1. Taxonomy (NCBI): domain Eukaryota; kingdom Metazoa; phylum Arthropoda; class Insecta; order Hymenoptera; family Eulophidae; genus Phymastichus; species Phymastichus coffea. Next base: position 1,408,901 of record NW_026706865.1, read on the forward strand.
TATGATATTCATATAAATATGTACCTATAAATGATGACAAGAGAGTAAAAGAAGCCAGAATCTTATGGTATAATGCACGATACAAAAGAATAAAAAAAGCAGTTTGGGAATTTTAGTGAGGATGAAAAAAGATAAAAATGAAGGTAATAACGATAATATTGTAAACAATATTGCCAGGTCGTGTACCTTGTAACAAAAATAAAATCGAATACACCTGTAAAACTATGTTTATATTATTTTGTTTTTGTCTTTTTTCTTTTCAATTCCTTAAAAGAGTTTTACCTACGACGTTTATTCACAATCGATACATGATAAATACATACGTTACTGTACAATTTCTTCACGTGTACCCGTTCATTCCATTGAATGTCGTATGGAGGATACTAACGAGAGAATTGCTCTAGGAGCAGTATGAACAAGGATAAGACGAAGCCTGAGGCGAAGATGGCTAACAATGGTGCAATACCCCAGATGCCGATAGGCGAGTGACTATTTTCTTGGGCTTGATCTAGTTGGCGAAAGTACCAGTAGTGCAGTTTTTTCAGCATACCGTTGTCCTTCAACTTGCGCAAGCTGCAATATCAGCGATAAAGAGATGCTTGTAGTTATTTTTCTGTTTGTTATTCAAAACTGAGTTGCGTGAACAGAGTCGTTTTTTTTTAATTGATACTGTTTTTGGGACAATTTGACGGAAGGAAAGCGCACTTGTAATTGATCGAAGTGATGTAAGGAGTCCTCTTGGGCATCGCCATAGCCAGACATTCAAACTGTCCAGTCTCGATGTAGGTGAGCGTGCAAGGTAAGTGACCGCTTATGCCTTTGAAGATAGCGTCGCTGGCGTAAAAACCAATGCGTTCCTCGCAAACTTGCTGAAAGCCGTCGTAAGGGTTAGTCGGCAGTTCTTGGGTGTTTTTCAACAGTGGCTTGAGCGCTGTCAACACTGGATCGGTCTCCGACTGTCGATTCGAACTTTAAAGTAAAAGCTTCTATGCGATTTGATGATCAAGGCACCTTACCATGATAATTTGGTAATCACTGCTGTTCTGCAGAACGATTAATTTGTACGAGCCGTCTTTAACGAATCCATCGGTGTCGGAGAACGGCAAGCTCGGCGATAGAAAAGTAAGGTAGCTCGTTATCGACGCCGAATATATTGCCCAAAGTATCAGCGTCATCAGCAGCATGGCAAAGTAAACCAATCGTAACGGCGTCACCGATGAGAATTCTGAATCGATCGAATATTCATCGTCCGTTCGCTTGAAAAACTTCAAATTCTTACCCGATGCTCCTTGCTGGCAGAATATCCCCCAAACTTGCATGAAATTCTCGAGGAAATAGTTGCAGGAGAGACGTCGGCTGTTGAAATTACCTACTGTTCTCATTTTGATGAAAGCCGCCAGCAAGGAGCTGCCGATTAAGATCGCAGCGATGGATAGCCACGAAGCCACAGTATAGGCCTGCGAAAGTACACAACCCTGTCGATTCTAGTCGAATGAACGTAGAATGTTGGTACTCACGCGGAAGTAAGCAGACCACTGAACCATCGCTCCAGCGGGCTGCTTCACGTAAATTCTGTTGGCCGACAGGATCAGCGGTATGGTGAAGTCGATGTATCGGAGGCGCAATTTGGATAGCGTGATGGGAGCGACAACCAGATCGACTTGTCCCTCGGTCAGTAATCCGACTAAACCCGACCACTTTCCCGTCCCACTGTCAAGGTGTCCGGAGGCGTCGCTCTCGTGCGCTCGCACCACCTTGAAGTTCATGAAGTTCTGTAGCTCGGCGAGGATCGTCTCGAAGTAGCCCGTCATCTTGGCATTGGTTGCCAACGTCTTCCTCGAGTGCTGTGGAACGGCGCTCGTTTTGAATTCACCGCGAGAGCGAAGGATCGACGTACCGTGGCGACGCGAATCTCCGTGCCGGCCAAGTCAAAGCGACTCGCGTAGTAGTTCTTGTTCACGTAGCTGATGCCGGATTCCCTGCTCCAGCTCGCCAATTGCAAGACTTCCGTTCTGTTGGTGAACAACGAGTACCACTTGGTGATGGCACGCTCGCCGTCACACATTACTAGCATCCTCGTGTTGAACACCAGGTGGAATGGGTTGCCCACGGACGCGTGGCATCTGCCGTCGCCGAGGAACTCCGTGAAGATGATGAGCCAAGTATGATAAGACATGTCGTGGATTGCGCTGACCTCGCTGAAGTGGTCTACATTCGCACTGGACGTGAACAAGGCCACGAACAACGACTGCACGTTGCGCTCGAGATACAGATCGGACCTGTTGCTGAATTTGGAGTAACGCAGCGCTTGAGATAGTATGCCCAGCTGAGATAGATGCCTATTGAATGCGGCGGTGTTTCTTTGCACTTCGAATTCTGCAATTTTTAGCGCATGGGGAGCTTTGTGTAACGCTTAACTCGATCATTTCGATTATAACATAGAAAACGACGTTTACAATAAAACTTTCATTTTTTTCATTTCGAAAATGTCGTTCAGACGAGAATAGATCTATTATTAAAAAACAAGAGTTGTTACTAATTTCATTGAACATATAACTAATAAACTAAGTTCGTAAGCTGTGAATAATTATATATTGTAAATAGTTTTTCGTTATAGAATGTACCATAGCCACACACAGGTAAATTTTTTATCTCGAAGATAATAATATTGTAATATTTATTTATATGGTCAATAAATTATTATTATTATTATTATTATTATTATTATTATTATTATTATTATTATTATTATTATTATTATTATTATTATTATTATTATTATTATTATTATTATTATTATTATTATTATTATTATTATTATTATTATTATTATTATTATTATTATTTGGAGGAAAATTTGCGCTCGTTTATTTTTCGAATTAGAGATATCGACAATTACGAATGAAATGCAAAGTAAGAATTTTTTGTCAACGTACAGATAAGAAAGCATTAAAAATACTCCAGTGACTGGATCTTACTCTCAGAAGCATCGTCGTAGAGAATAAATATCCCAGACGATTTATAATAGTCCTGAACGTCCGACAGGAAAGGAATGTACTTGCCAGTATCAATCTTGACAGCTTTCTTTCCAATTGAGAACATCAGAATGAAGGTAGCATGTCGACAAAACAGTCTCAACATATTGACTAGCATGCACGAAATTTCAGCAGCGCTAGGCTGTGTTACTCATGGGCACGTAAGATTCCTTCTACCGCACAGTTTTTACCGTATTTACAACAACTATCTATTCAACGTGAAAACTTTGTTATTATGCATGCAGTAACGCGTTTTTAACTGCGAGCTTGGTAAGATAAATCAATTCCGCGTGCGCATTGAATTTCAATGGTTAATAATTAATTGATTTCGAACGCTCGCGGATCGCCATACGCTTTATCGTCATTTCAATGCAGCAATTCATGAAACTTTGCTTCTTTCTATAGATGCACGCGATTTTGTTATTAAAAATATTTGCAAACTTATGAAAAATGTAACGTTTGGCTCGCGACTGCTTTGTAAATAAATATTGATGCAGTCTTTGCACTGCGATCGCTAAAATTGATCTCGCCTAGTAGTTAAATGATTCCCAAAGTTAAAAAAGCGAGCCGTTTTTCAAAGTAACTGTGCCAACAACGCGATCCAACCACGTGAGCGCGCGTTAACGAGCAGCGTCAGATTGATTCAGATGATATAATATCACCTCGAACCTAATGATCGGATCTTCGCCGTCGAGAAGTGGCTAAAGTGCAGTTTCGATATGATGCCGTTTTGGCGTAGCTCGTACAGGATGAAACGATCGACAGAACTGCTTCAAATCCAATTTGCCGATGACGCCGTGATATTTGCTGCTCTTGTAGTCCCAACAGCCGATTGATCCTTCCAGACAGCTGTGGACCTTGGAGAAGTTAAGGAACCTACTGGGATCCCTGAGGTCAGCGAGAAGTAGTCGTTAAGGTCTCTATTGCCTGGTGTAGCTTCTGCGCACAGTAGCGAATCCTACAAGCAGAGGCGCGACCCCGAAGACCGATCACGTTTCCGAATCTTGACCATCATGGCGAATATGCATCATAATTCCACGATTGGTACATCATTATACTCTTGTCGGTCGAATTCAATTCGCGCATCTTACGTTCACTGCGCTTCGCGGGGATCCCCCGCGCGAGTGTATATACCAATTGTATCGCTTCTAGAGCATGCCCTTTTATAAATGGCACATTCCAGACTATGACGATCAACGTTTCAGGGCTAGGTTTCAGATTTTCTTGAAACTTGGTCTACGTATTGTTTATATGGTAGTGTATTTAAGTATGGATTATTAGATCATTATAATAATTATATCAAAAGTTATAAACAATTGAAAATTTTTCGTCAAAAATTTTCAAATATTTATATCTCCGCAACCATTTAAGTTATTGAAGCGAATTTTTTTCAAATTACGCATAAAAGGGTGTACTTTCAAAATATTGAGTGAACAATACTTTAATATCAATTTTTCCATAAGTTATTAACATTTTTTTTAAACAATTACCCATATCTCAAAAAGTGTTATTTTTATGATAAAAAATATTTTTTTATTGAATTCCTTGACAATTTCGGATTTTCTTGAAACTTGGTCTACATATTGTTTATATGTACTGTATTCAAGTATGGATTATTAAATCATTATAATAATTTTATCAAGAATTATAAACAATTGAAAATTTTTGACGAAAAGTCGGTAAGTCGGTAAGTTTGATAGCAGCGCCGATAAGCGGCCGACAAGCGTCGTAAGACCTATCAGGGGGCCTATTCTGAAAAAAAATTTTAGCACATGTCATAAGCATTTATCACATCTAAAGTGATTAATTCTGTGGTAAACTGAAGTGACAAACTGATTTACCACAAAATTTTTTTTCAGAATAGGCCCCCAGCGTCCACTATTATCGTTCACTGTATCGCATCTAATGATCGCTCGATGAATTTTAAAACGGAATGTTAAGGAATTCAATAAAAAAATAATTTTTAAAATAAAAATAACACTTTTTGAGATATGGATAATTGTTTAAAAAAAATGTTAATAACTTTTGGAAAAATTGATATTAAAGTTTTGTTCACTCAATATTTTCAAAGTACATTCTTTTATGCGTAATTTAAAAAAAATTCGCTTCAATAATTATCTAATAATCCATACTTAAATACACTACCATATAAACAATACGTAGACCAAGTTTCAAGAAAATCTGAAACCTACCCCTGAAAAGTTGATTGTCATAGTCTGGAATGTGCCAAATATACTAACGATCACTTGGACATCGCTTGCGAACATTACACGCGTTAGGCCCCGGTCCCATAGATACGTACGGATGCGGACGGATACGGACGTGAATCGCAACTCTAGTAACATCACTAAAAATATCTAGTTCGATTATTTAGTACCAATACTACCGGTAGTAAGCAAAAGTAACTGTTGTTTAAAACTGTAGCGCCGAACGTACCACATTTAATGAACGCTTATCTAACCTTTACATTATTGCAGTCTATAAGATGGCAAATGATAGAGAATTGATAAACTTTCAACTACAATTAGTGGAATTAGGCCTTAATTTTATGGAAGTACTTGAATATATGAGAAGAAGAAGAAAAAATATATAAATGATATGTATTAATCATCCCAAAAGCTTTTTTTACATTAACATACTCATCAATAAGCAATATTCATGAGAATTTGAAAAATAAATTGTAGACCTGACATTTGAACATTAAATGTGGTACGTTTGGCGCTACAGTTTTAAACAACAATTACTTTTGCTCACTACTGGTAGTGTTGGTACTAAATAATCGAACTAGATATTTTTAGTGATGTTACTAGAGTTACGATTCGCGTCCGTATCCGTCCGCATTCATACGTAGCTATGGGACCGAGGCCTAAAAATTTCAAGTTCTCGTATTGAAAAATTCTTGATGTTTTTCCGTTGTCATTACACAAAAGTGACAAATGAAAGTACCTTGTCGAACAAGTAATTTTATCCGGTCGCTAATTTTTTCTGAAAAATGATATTAAAAAAAATATTTTAATGGATTTTACGGGTGACAAACTTAAACAAACTATTATTAGAAATTTATTTTAGACATAAGAACACTATTAAAAAGAATAATACACGTTGAAAAGCTTTTAAAACAATAACTTTTTATATTATCAATAATTCTATTAAAACAAGGTCGATCTAATAGTTTTATCAAATAAAAATTTTAATTAATTATGTTCGACAATACACGATGATACCGTTTGAAAATTACCACGAAAAAAACTTTCCAGTAGCACCAATAAAACTGATAAAGACAATCATCAGCACAGCAGGGTTTCCGATCGAAAAATCTCTCCCTAAAAATGATTTCACTATTTTCTATGGTTCAGTCCAAGTTCCCAGTTCCATAAGTATTGTTATGAAAGCCTCGTACTCAATAGAGCAGACAGATAACGATAGCTACGGAACTGGGAACTTGGACTGAATAGAAAATAGTGAAATAATTTTTAGGGACCCTGGGAGAGATTTTTCGATCAGAAACCCTGCAGTGCGTCACTCATTAGCGTAAAGACTGTCAAGACAACAGTCATCACTCAACAGGCAAGTCATTCAGTTGCAATGTTACCAATCGCTAACGTCTATTTTAGTGTACTGTTTGGTTATGATTGCTGATGTAAACAATAAAATAAAATTTGTTTATAAAACTTGAAAATACAGTGTAAGTTATTGAATAAATAAAATGAAGTGACAAGTTATATAATTGAATCGTGTAAGTCAGTAAGTGAAGATGAACGCAAAGCCGAAATTTTTGGCACCAGGTAAGTGATTTGATACCGCTATTATTGGAGAGGTTATTGTAATTAATGTTTTATTAATGAAAACGTAGGACAAACGTAATAATACAGATTTTACTGGACTTTAGTTGATATCAACGAACGAGTTCTTTTTTTTATGATAGCTTTTAACAATATATAAGAAATTGTACCATTGTTTTAGTAGTTTAGTGTTTACAAACTTCATAACAGTTATATTATTACAATTACATAAGTAATGTATTACTGGCCACAGTTTATATATCACTTCATAAATAATTATATAATTTACAGGTGAAAACAGTTGGCAAGAAGATAGAGCTGATATTGATGCTCATGTTTCTACACAGTTTGTTTACAATCCCAATCTCTCCTTGGCTCTTGATCTTCAACGAAAGAGGCTGCCTATTTTTAAACTAAGGAATCATATAATCTACTTGTTAGAAAAGTACCAAACACTCGTTCTTGTTGGAGAAACAGGATGTGGAAAAAGCACACAAATTCCTCAAGTATGTAGAATTTTATTTGGTCATTAAATATTTAGAAATTCTAAAATAAAACATGTTTCAAAATTTATTATTGACTCAAAACATTTTCAATAGTTCATGGTATTGTTTCTTCTTTATAAATCTAACTATAATCTATTACATTATAAATAAGTACTACTCTTACCATATCTAGTAAAAAAATTTATCTTCTCAATAGTGAGTTATGCTTCGTAAATTACTACACTTTCTATTGAATAATCTAAAATTTTTAAAGCAGGCTAAACATATTTTAAATTAAATGTATTTATAATTGTTTTGAGCTTCAATGAATATTTAATAGTATCAATCACAGTATGGATTGAAAAAGAATAGTAGCAATTTGTAAAATGTATAAGAAAAATTTTTAGTTTGGACAAACAAATCTAAAGCATTGAAATAAGTATCTTAGAGCTATTTATTTTGCTGTCTTCAAATACAGTAATAAATTTTTAACAATCAACTATGGCGATTATTATTTTTTAAATTATTTTGTGCAAATTTTGAACTTGATGTACAATGAAAATCAAACATTCATAGTACATTCGTATTAAAAAACGGAGAGTATTTTTGAATTCGAATAATTGCGCGAACTGGCCAAGGGTTGATCGTCAATCGCCATTTTAAAGTAAAACGTGAGAGAAAGAGAGAGAAAGAAAGAGAGAGAGTGAGAGAGAGATAGAGGGAGAAGAGAAAGAGCAGTCAGCGCGCCCTCATACGGATGTATCTAGGTTTCAATAAATCCAATAGCACTCCAACCAAAGAAAATAGCGCAGAATACGTGAAATTTAATACAGTGTAACGAAATGCAACAATTGTGACAATCACAAAAGAACAAGCGTTAAAAGGTAGGTTTGATGAAGGTGTAAAATTGCGCTAATAAAGGAAAGCAGCTATGTCGCTTCTATCGTCGTTACATGTCTCTGCATCGAAGCCGTTAATTAGAAAAGTAGAAAAACGTGATTGGATGGCAGCTGCGTTAACGGTACTATAGTACGAGGTCGACTCAGGTTCAGTGGAGAGAGGAGCGTGGAGAGAACTGCAGCGAGAGCCGCGAGAGAGGAGGAAGACTCAACTACTGCCGCAGCACTACAGCAGTCAGTAGTAGTCTGGTAGTAGGACGGCAGAGCTGAACGTGTTAGTTGCGCGATACTTGGACGCCACGGTGCTTTCGCATTAAGTAAAATCGCGGCGCGGGCGCATTGCCAATGTTTTTTGACAAGCAGTATCTTGAATCGTGATAATATTCGAGCTCACAGCCACGGCAACATGAGATTCAAGATTTTACTTGGCCTCCTCGGCAGCTTCGCCGCCTACCTGCTCTTAATGGACTACATCCTTTATCGCCGCATGCAGGACTACGCGATACGTCCCATCACGACAGAGCCGAGCTACTCGAGTAAAGTGCCTTGCGACGTAGACCCGTTTTGCGTAGTCACAGTCAAAGCTCTGATGCTCGACTATCCCAATCTGTACATTCTATCTCCGCTGGCTGCGTTGGTCGACAGACTGCTGGGCATAAGTACCAGGTGGATCTGGGTCACGCCGAACATGATCAGTGGCTTTCACGTGCTGGTCGCGATCGTGTCGGCTCACTGTGTATCCAGTTCCTCGCTGTCTGAACGTCGTCTCGGCGCATTTTTGTTCGAGTTGCGTACATGGCTGGACGACATGGATGGTCATGTGTCAAGGAGGCGGAAACACATCACTGGGGAGAGATCGGACGTGGGCTCGACGGGTTACTTGATCGATGGCTTGTGTGACTTTCTGGGCTGCGTTGCTTTGATGGTCGGCGTTTTCTTCTTGCTCAAGAAAAATCCGCCGAGGCGCGGCTACGAAAAGCTGCGCAAGGTATATCCGTGCGTAGAGAGCCAGGACATCGGCGACGCCGGGATCGTGTACAAGCGACTCAGATTCCGGGCTCTGCTCAGGAACATCTTGTTCGTCTCTGGGCACCTCTTGATTGTCTCGATCGGTTGGAATCGCTACATCGCGCTCTATCAAGATTTGCTGGAAAGCGACGAACCAACTATCACCATTAGCAAACAAGAGCTGTACACCAGGCAGAGCCAAGTTATGCGCTCTGGTTTCTTCTGGGTTGTCACTAGTACCTGGCGATTGATCAATTTTCACACGGCGATAGATTACCTTCTTGTGGCGATTTTCATCGATCGACTCTGGGAGTACATGAGATTGATCAGATGGTTCGGTTACGTTATGCCACTCATCGTCGTTTACCTCACCGAGTTTCACTTCCTCGAGTCTTATGCCTTCGTTCTCAAAGGATCTAACGGCTTTGTCACCAGGACTGAGAGTGCGCCAAACTTCAACTCTAGCAACGTTATCGGTGGCTTATGAGAAACGCGAAGAAGACCAGCGACGAGACACTTTCTCGCTTTGTTCGTGTTTTATTATTATAATTTATTGTGTCTGTTGTTTGAAAGATCTTCTGTATTAATTTGTGACTTGCGAAAAATGTTTTCGTTGCGTCATTCTTCTCATATACAAACTTTATTAAAGCGTAGTATGATTCGAGATGCGCAATCAGCGATTAGCGATTAACGCTTAGCGACAGATAATGAAACGAAGAAGAAATGTGAAAATAAGCTTGTTTGACGATTGAAATTAGCGCGAGTGTCATGCTCGTTCGACTTTAAATTATACGTTGTTTGCCTGCGAGTTAAGTGTATCTAACCTTTCGGAACAAAAATAGTTATTTTATTCAATGTGATTGCGCGCGATGTGGCTGGAAACGCCGATGCGAGATTTGGCCGGTGCCAGGCTGCTGATACTTTTAAATCTGACGTGTTTCCGAACGAGACGAGATATTGTGATCAATTGTATTTTTCAACGTGCTAACTTTTCTTCCATTAACGTAACAGTGTCAAGCTAGTTGTTGTAAGAGAGGCCTAAATTGTGCTTTCAATATGAAAAAGTCAGAAACTGCAATGAACGGATAATTAACGAATATTGGTGCGCGAAAGAGAAAAAAAGCGCGTTTATCATCCGATAAACTTTATCCGCCCACACCTGTGCGACACGTCACGCCATGCTAAGGGTGTCTCTCCAATACAGACGTAAATCGCACAAAGCAAGAATAAAACAAAGAAATTTCGTGTGCTGCCAACTTCGAAATTCAAAATGAATTGAAAAGACATAATTCCTATTATACGTAGCCTTAAAAAATTGTAAATGTAAACATGAAGCCGATTGACGAATTGTTGTATGGATATGGGATATGTTGTATGAATATAAGATGGACGAATTGTTGTAACATAAGAGACATCCCATATAATCCCATATAACCATTTTGTCATGACAATTCGTCAATCGGCTTCGTGTTTACATTTACAATTTTATGAGGCTCCGTACAATAGAAATTATGTCTTTTCAATTCATTTTGAATTTCTAAGTTGGCAGCACTCAGAATTTATTGGTTTTACGCTTACTGCGTGCGATTTACGTCTGTATTGGAGGGGCACCCTAATGCTGCATTAGGAGAATGCATACGCAGACGTAGATAAACGCACTCGCGTTAGACCTTAAAGATTTTATGATCAATGTACGCGTGGGTGTCCAAGGAAAAAGCTAAGCACGGCCATATATTTTTTCCTCGTGCAATTGTCATCAATAAAAAGTGCTGTCGTTTGCATACGCGAGTGTGTGTGTCGCTGATCTACATGTAGCCTTCAGAGTTTTGTTATGATCTGTAAATATATATTATTACAGAATGTATTTTCGAAAGAGAGAACATGTGCGATATATATTCTTCTGTAACAAGTATTTTTTTTATGATTATCGAAGAAATAAAAAAAGACAAGACAAAGCAATTTTCGTAAATCAGTGCGTTTTGTCAATGTGCCTTGAAAACTGTCATTCACTATTTTTAGATGCGTCCGAGTATAGTCGCTTTTTTTTTCTTTCTAGCGACCGGTACGAGGAAATTTTCTATTTTTAAGACGAATGCTACGTGTGCTTATTTACTCGACGTAATTTTCGCAAAAAGGTATATGAAACAAAGTAGAGCGTTCGCGATAAAACGAGTCAGTGACGCGAACAAGCGCAGTTCTTTTTTTTTAACGCTCGCGAGAAAAAGGAGCCTCGCGTGCTCGCTTGGTATGCGTAACTATATGTACAGTAAATATCTACAAGCTTCTTTCTCGGTCGTTGACTGAATTGAATAAAAACAACAGAGTGGTAAAAGTAATGGACTAGTAACGAAACTAAAAGAAGCGCGGATTATCCGATGAAAGTCCCGCCATCAGCTGTTATGTGATTATTTAGCAATCAGATTAATAATATTTTTGAATGATCTTCAAACTTGAAAGTAGTTTTAATTTATTTTTCACTGTAGATATTTTTTCCACTACAGCAGTGACGTTATAAAGAACGTTTTTCAAAATTTCGTCCTTCAAAATAGGGAAAAAAAGCAGTCAGTGCAATTATACCACATTGCCATCCGCAGGATACAATTAGCTGTCATCCCTGAAGACCTAATCAGTGTCAAATATCTCCTTTAAACGTGAAGCTGCAGTCTTCGTCCTGAAATTTCATTTGCCGACCCACAGATTGGTAAGACAAATAAGAAGAAGAAACAAGTATATTTATCCTCGTACAAAAGCTGCGGAAAACTACGCAAAGGTCATTGTATAATGAATATTAATGACCGTCCGAAACGAATTTCAACGAATAGTTATTCCAAGTTCTACGCGCCAGATTCCGATAAAACAAAAGATTACTGGTATAGAATGAACTCGCACGTCTCGACATTAGAATTAATCAATCAGTCATTGCGGGGATACCTTATTTATGAAGCGTATCCGATCTAAAAAATAAAATATGATCAAATCCCGAGCCGTGGAGGTTGCGTAAGCGTTTTGCATTTCTTTGATTTTTTCGTTGGCGGTTTGCAATTCGTCTGGCAAAAACAATAACAGTTGCCTTTTACATATTACGGTATTTTCAACTAGCGAAACGTCCAGCTATTCGCTTTGAATTCCCCTGCTGAGACTCAGTTGCAACGCTCCGAAGGCTCCATTGTTCATTTCGGTTGCAAATAATAAAGCAAGTTTCACCAAAAGACCACGTGCGAAAGTTGTTGCCACCGACTCAATCGACTCAATCAAAGGTACTTTACACACAGACGTACGTTTGTCTCTCTCTCTCTCTCTTCTCTCTCTCTCTCATCTCTCTCTCTCTCTCTCTCTCTCTCTCTCTCTCTCTCTCTCTCTCTCTCTCTCTCTCTCTCTCTCTCTCTCTCTCTCTCTCTCTCTCTCTCTCTCTCTCTCTCTCTCCTCTCTCTCTCTCTCTTCTCCTCTCTCTCTCTCTCTCTCTCTCTCTCTCTCTCTCTCTCTCTCTCTCTCTCTCTCTCGTGCGTATAACGGCAAAATTTACTAACCAATTCTCTCTCGGCGAGCTTTTCTTTTATATCGACTCGAGATCCCGCGGCGGTGCCCCTTTCGTTTCGGCTACATCTAAGTTTAGACTATTGTCGCGGCTAATTTTGTTTTGCACTCATGAATATAGTCACGCGTAATCGTTGACGGATATCAAACACAGATGACAAATCAAACTTCCGTTCAACTGTATTTTCGAAATAGCATCGCGCTGCAAATGCTAAAGAGAAGAAATGAATTGTCGCGAAAGGGAGGTTAATCGTGCCTCGATGGCGAATGGACGACGAAAGCATTATGCGCAAAGGGAAACATGTATACGCGCGCGCTAGTTTATTCCGGACTGCGCGACGCCGAGGACACTCGTTCTTTTTCAAACTGCTATACGTCAGCTTCCAATGAAGTACTCGCGCTTGCTTGTTCGAAGACGCGAATTTCGTGGAGCTCTCGTTGCCACTCTCGATTGTTCTCGAGCGTTTTCAACGCGAACGCGCTTGACGTGGGCTTACATATTCATCAGACTGTGATCGATCTGTAATAATATATCGTCGCATTCCGAAAACTCCCGCCGGCAACAGTTGGCCGCGGCATAACGAGGAGAAGCCACGCGTGAAGTATCCTCGATCCGATTGGTGGACATTTGAAATTGGCCAACGGCGAACCTATTGTAAGCGTGCAAGCGGCTCAAGTGCCTTTCCCACGCGCGCCTTCCATCTTGTTCTTTGTTCGAGAGAAAAGTCCGCGCTCGTCGCTCACCTGGCTCGACGGACGTTCGACTGGCTTGCTGACCGAGGCGCCCTTTCGTCAACGCTCCGCTCGAGGCAGGCCCTCGCTCGGATTCAACGCCACGAGCCTATCCTAATGCAATCAACGTCGATTACGATGATTGGCCAATTGCCCGAGCAACTCGTGCAATGCCGTGACTTTGTCTCGAATCGCGTACTCCGGGCTCGCGTGTGCTTCCGACTTCGATCTTGCAAGCGCAATACTGGTCTCGATTGCTTGCCTCGGTTCTCTCGTTCGCCAGCCGAAAACCAAGCGCGGTGACCTCGCCTCTAACTCGCTGCGCCGTCGTGAACGCCCAAGTTTTCCCATTGTTTTCGCCTCAGGCTTATCGTTTGCGACGCGTTAGAAAAGTTGGCGTTCGCTAGCAACAAGCTTGGTAGCACGCGCCTAACTAAAAGCGATAAAGATAAGAGTAAAGTACGTCAGCCGCACCGGTGGAAAATTTGCTCGGCGAGCTGCTTCTACTTGGCGACAATTATCGCGACGCGTGCCAACGAAAGGATTGTCGATTTGCAATGGTAACTGCCCGGTCAGAGACTACGGAGTAGCTCGCACGAGCGTCGCGCGTAACAATCTCGGACTAATACGCTTACGTCCACCTGTATTAGCCGACAGTAACGACGAGCCAAGGACGCGCTAATCGCTTTATTCCGCATTTTATTGTGCCGACTATCTAATGCCGCGCGAAAAAACTGAAAAAACCAATACCGCGACAGATATTTTAAATCGGCCGCGTACCTCTGTTAGAAACAATATTTGTGAGAAACCAAGATATTTTTCTTAAAATATTCCGATTTCAAGAAGCGTCGTTCATAGCTAAGGTGTTTTCTCGTTGCCCACCGGAGTACAACTGTCAGGGTAGAACGAGGTATATCGTCACGCTCTGTTTTCTCGATCCTGCTGAACTGAAAATTCACTGGCTTGTCGTCGCGTATCGATCGGCGGAAAGATTCGCAGCCGAGTTGCTTCACAGGTTGCCCTATAAAATATTCATTGAAGAGGCTCAATCGTTGACGGCTCTTGGTAAATTAATTTTTTTTCTTTCTAATTGAATTTAGTAAAGTCTACTTTGTCGACGGCATATCATTGTTTAACGATTCGCTCGCTTTTGTAAATGAAGCTTGTTGAGGCACGTTCAAGATTAGCAGCGAACGCTCACTGATTGAAACAATGCTTTGAACAAAGCAGAACTTGAGCGATGAATATAAATGTGCTTGGTTGACTTTTAGTATTTAGTGGAAGCTGGATGGACACTGGATGGGAAAACCGTGGCAGTAACGGAGCCACGAAGGGTAGCTGCAACATCTTTAGCTAACCGCGTTGCCGACGAACGCAACTGCGTACTTGGTGCCGATGTCGGCTACGCTATTCGCTTCGACGACTGCACCGACGACTCTACCAAAATCAAGGTATGCCACAACAGTCTTCAAATGGTTTTTAAGATTACTCAAAAACAATTGAAAAAAATCTTGGTATTTCTAAAAGACGATAACGATTATTCATGCGATTCTAGAAAATAAGCTATTTTATGAACCTTAAAGGATATCCATTCGCTTGATTGGCCAATAAATAGTTAGTCGATCGCGACGCTTGCTTACAATGCAGTTTTTGCGCTTTTTTGATTTTACTAATCGTATTTGATGATTATCAGCACAAGCTTATCACATTGGCAATAACGTGATTAGTTTACAACAACGCTCCAAACATCGTGATGTCATTTCGTTTCGGTGTATTGCAACGAACGATGCAAAACCGTTATGACAATGACGCGAAAAACACTGAATTTGTCGAGTTCTCTCGACATTAACAGAGGCAAAGATTCTTTTCTAACTGTTGATGATTATCGTATTATTTCAGTATCTGACGGAAGGCATTCTGCTTCGAGAGATGATGGCCGATCCTCTGTTGACACGCTATAGCGTCATCATGTTGGACGAAGTTCATGAACGAACGATGCTCACTGACATTATTATGGGCTTGCTCAAGAAGATTCTTAGGGTAATGAAACGACTGCAATTTTTTTCTCGCCGATTTCAACTTGTCCATTTTACAAAGCATACATTTCTAATTTTTGAAAAACAATTTATAATTTTTCAATTCTATTGAGTATCAATCGGGCTCAAGGTTGATTTTATGCAGTGTGGCAAAAGTATGTTAATAGCAATATATACATTTAGATACTGATTATTGTACGTGAAGTCAGAGTGAATTTCATTGAGTTAGATAGCTAAAACAAGCATGTAATTTGGTTTTTAGTTGCACACGATTGATAGATCGGTGAAAGAAAATTGCCCAATATCGGCACTTGTCCCTTCTCTCTCTCTCTCTCTCTCTCTCTCTCTCTCTCTCTCTCTCTCTCTCTCTCTCTCTCTCTCTCTCTCTCTCTCTCTCTCTCCGCTCTCTCTCCTTTAGTCTTCTTGTTACCCTCGCTGGGCCTACTCTCGGCTCGCTGATCATTATTGGCCGCTGAAAGAAAACAAACCGCATTAGGCGTACTCTAGAATGCGCCCAACGTCGATTGCTAGGCCAGCCGAGAGCAGAGGAAGGGAAGCGAGCGACGCACGACAAAACATCGTTGCCTACTCCCGTCACACAATATTACAATAAAAAAAATTTTTGTCTCTTTAGAGTTCTTTTCTACAGTGAATAGATTTCGAGATAATCCAAGACGAAAAAAAAAAAATAATTTTTTACAAAAACCGTTATAACTTTTTATCGAGTCGTAAAAAAATAGATCCTGTTGCACTCATTTGAAAGAGGATACAAATACGCAATTTTTCCGTTCGATTTTTTTAAAATCAGTCTAGTTGTTCAAAAATTATAACCAATTTTTCGCATCAAACAATTAAAAAGAAAAATTAATTTAAGTTTTTAACTTAAAAAATTCAATCTTCATTAAAAAAAGCTGTCGGGATATGAAAGGTATTGCTTTACATATTAAAATAAGCCCCCGCAGGTTCTTCTATGATCATATTAAATGGAGCTACAAAACTTTGAATTTCGACTGAATTATTTTTGCCACTGTAACTGACATTCCTTTTCGTTTTGGTTTCATAACATTAAAAATAAGAAAGAAACGAAAAAAAATGTAGAACTAATTTTATTACTAATATTCAGATATGAACTGTTTACTTTATTTAATTGATTGTCACACGAGACGAGATTTAGGTTAGATAAAGTATTTATAGCATATCACATTGCAAATCGCAATAAATGTGCCGAAATATGCATTAGACTGATAATACTGTTGTTAAATATATGCAAGATTTAGTGTAGTAACTACTCGATAGATTAAAATTATTAAAAAGTCTTGTAATAATTGTTTACAAATACTTTTCATTCATTATAAATTTAGTCAATGTTAAAAGTATTATGAAAATTAATTCCATAATCGACAAGTGCTATTTTTTGTACTATTTCGACAGATATTTAAAGGTACTTTTGACAAATTTACTAGGATACATTAGCACGTTATAAGCGCGTTAATTATATGACGTGTTATGTATACCCGACACGATAAACCAATATCAGTACGTTGCATCACGAAATTCCTCATACATCCTGATAACATGACTCCTTTCTTAGCAATATGAATATTGAGATACGGAAGTGATGTGGCATCTAGCGTTTTCGATGGCAGATAACAGTCCGATGAACGTTCAATCGTAACCCTCGTGCCAAAGCTTCGAGTAAGTTTTCGGCCATACCGTCAGATAAAGTCGCCTCCCTCAAAATTTGTACCACATACAAGAATCACGGAAACTAAAGGTATCTTATAGCGTGCGATGCGTAGAGCTACTCAAGAAAGAATACAAGAGTCAAACGCGCCACGTGTTACGTTCAACCCGCATAACTATAATTTTTTTTGTGTTACTGCTCGAGCAAGGGAAAACCATGCGACGTGTTTAATTAATTCATACATCGCGAGTATTAGCCAATGGTTATCATTTCGATAAGTAACGCAACCTATCTCTCTTCATGTTCTTGAAACAAGAAATATATTATAACTCGATATCCCTTAATTTCTTTATTCCCGTCTCCACAATTATCTCCATTGCGGAACGAACGATTATTTAGATTATTCATTGAAATCGATGTAACACGACCCTGCGCAACAAGTGCAAAAATTTTAGTTCTTAAGAAGCTTTTATTTCATATTAACATGAATTATTAAGCACAATCAATTTTCGTTTAGTGCCAATTATAGTCGAGATTCAAAATTCCCCTTTGCATTTATTATATAATAATTATAATAATTCATAACAGTAATAATTGTACCAAAGAGAAAACTTTGTCTTAATAAGTTCTTCAAGAAAATTAATTTCACGAGTTACATTTGTACCTACAACATCCAAGTATGAAAGTATTCGAATATGGTAAAAATAGCATAGAG
The DNA here is from genome assembly GCF_024137745.1 of Phymastichus coffea. Lineage (NCBI taxonomy): Eukaryota > Metazoa > Arthropoda > Insecta > Hymenoptera > Eulophidae > Phymastichus > Phymastichus coffea. The sequence continues at coordinate 1,426,811 of NW_026706865.1, forward strand.
ATATTATTTCCATACTTTGTTGTTGAAGACAACAAAATTTTTTGCAGAACAATAACAAAGAAGAAAAGTAATATGCATTTATTAATACCATTATCAAAAATACGCTCACTTTACAGATAATAGTTTATTGATAAACTTGGTCTTGTGTTTCCTTCTTGTTATAGATATTGCATTTTTTTAAAGTCAGCATCTTTCTTTTCTCAACACATATCGATTGCTTTTACTTTCTGAAACAATCATTAAGGAAACTTGCATACATTACTCAGTAAATTAAATTACATAAACTTGACCATGACTTCTAATATTTCATGATGAATGTAGTTCTTCGTTGTCACTCTAACGTGCATTACTTACTGATTACGTATCCCTTGAAACGTACAATTATTTTCATTTTTTGTTTCTTTCACATTCAGATTCTAATAATAATTCTTAAAATTATACAAAATATATGTTTATTTGTTGATTAAATCTCATAGAAACGTCCAAGTCTCCGTGTAATCGTCTCATCAGCGACAGTAGATGCCGAAGAGCTTCGTGACTTTTTTAACAGCAACACACGGCGTAGCAAGAAACAGCAACAAGATGACAAAGATACAGCAACGATTTTAAGTGTTGAAGGTCGCTTGTATCCAATTAACATATATTACGTAGTCGAACCAGTAGCCGACTACGTTAAAGCTTTGGTCGACACTGCTTTGAAGATCAACGAATCCGAGGATCAAGGCGACATCCTTGCCTTTCTGACTGGTATGGAAGAGGTCGATCGTGCTGTTCAACTACTTTCCGAGCATGCCAAGATCGTCAAGGAAGGGCAACGTAAGGATGTTACTTTTAACATATTTGTTCCCCAATATGTAACAACGCCCACGAGGTTAACTCATACAATGTTTTGCCTTCTTCAACAGCGAAACTCTTAGCTCTGCCCATGTATGGCTCACTGCCGAATAACGAGCAGCTCAAGGTATTTCATCGTGCACCAAATGGTACAAGAAAAGTCGTCATTGCTACTAATATTGCTGAGACATCGATTACTATACCTAACATCGTTTATGGTAAGATATCATTGATTCGCTCTTTTTTGGTAGAGCGAACCACGGTTTATGGTTATTCGTTGATTGTTGCAGTTATCGATTGCGGTTTCGTTAAGCTGCCGTGGTTTGACGTGGAAACACAAACGAATAGTTTGATTGTAGCACCGGTATCGAAAGCTTCTGCTGACCAGAGAATTGGAAGAGGTGGTCGAGTAAGATCGGGTAAAGCTTATAGGTGAGCCAGCACATCAATAGTCTGTTATAGCCAATAATAAGAAAACTAACCCACAAAATTTTTACGTTTCAGATTGTACACTCAAGAAGCGTACAATGAGCTAATTGACACAACACCGCCAGAGATGCAGCGTTCGGATCTTGCGCCAGCTGTTCTTCAATTGAAAGCACTGGGCATCGATAATGTATTGAGATTCAATTTCCCATCGGCACCACCAAGCAAGAGCTTACTTTCAGCTCTTGAATTACTTTACGCATTAGACGCGATCGATGACAATGGTGAACTTACGAATCCTCTTGGACTTATCATGGCAGAAATACCACTCGAACCTGTGTTTGCCAAATGTCTCATTGCTTCTGGTACGCGTGCTTCTTTTTATTTAATGAATGAAGCGTTTTTTTTATTATTTTTTTTTTGCAAATGTGGTTTTATTATAACTTAATTTATGATTGGAATTTTATGATATGCGAAGCTATTGTATATAAAATGACTGGAAAATTTATCCAGCTAATTGTACAGCTGAGAGGGAAAGTATAACTGATAAGAATAATTAGGTTGGATTGTTGATTCAAAAGAGATTGTATTTTGGAGCCTTTTAGAAAGTAGAATTATTTAAAACTTTCAAATTTTAGTTTAATAATGTAAACTTTTTTATAGGTGAAATGGGTTGCTCCGATGAAATAACAACGATTCTGTCAATGCTTCAAGTGCAAAATGTATTTATACGTCCAGGAGGTGGACAAGCATCAATAAAAGCTCGCGTGGCACATCGAATGTTCGAAGTAGAGGAAGGCGATTTACTAACTTACCTCAATGTCTACACGGCTTACGAAAAGAACAAAGTAAATAGCTGGTGCCAAAAGTATTTTCTCAGTAATAAGGCACTGAAGAGAGCAACGGAAATTCGCACACAAATGCGCAAATTAATTAAAAAGCTAAATATTCCTATTGTGTCATGTAATGGTTGGTATTTATTTGGAGTAGAGTTAATTAACTTCTTTTCGCTAATGTAATAGTGACATGGGTTGTCTTTTCGTAGGTAATACCGAGATTATTCTCAAGTGTATTACGGCTGGACTTTTTTCTCATGCTGCTTACTTGCACTACAGTGGCGTTTACAAAACTGTTAGAGGGAATCGGGATTTGTACATTCATCCAAACAGTTGTCTTTATACTTTGGAGCAGCCTCAATGGTAAATTGATAAAAGACCAGATAAATAAATGAAAAGTCACTAACAAAACGAGAACCTTACAAATATGTAACGACTAAATAAATTTATTTTTCAGGGTACTATTCAGCGAAATTTTACAGACCAATAAGTTTTATATGAGAGAGTTGACTGTGATAAAAGCCGAATGGTTGACAGAATTAGCACCGCACTTTTACCAGAGGACAGCTATTGATCCAACGTGAACGTTTCAACGTTCATTTCTCTGTATTATATTGGAATATAATAATAAATTATTTTTCTACTCGCATCATTGAAAAAAATCTTAACATCTTTTATCGGGCATCCGATTTTTAGAAAGCCAAGTTATAATGAAGTGTTTTTATGTGTTTTTACTTAAAACAGACTTATAATATCGAAAGTCGAGAGCTTTAACAAATTTGACATATGCCCATACAAGTTAATACGCACGCTTCTACGTGTTTTTATATAATGCTACATTATCTGGAATAAAACTCACACAGGTGTGCGCATTGGTGTGTGGGCGCAGATATATGTTAACCGACAGACGATGTTAGACGGTGGTGCTTGTGCAACTATCATCTCAAATTATTTCCATTTATGATTTTTGTATTGCTGAGAAGCTCTTGTTACAAAAATATTCAATCTCTGCGTAAGTAAATCAATAAATAGTTATTCGTTTTGAATTTTGTTTATTACATTGTTGGACTTTTCGTAACTGACGGCTATTTTATAGATTCAAGCTTTTCGAGGTTAGGTTGTTTACCGCTTCTAAAGTTGTTTAGAAATGTTTACTTCAAGATCAAGAAATAAAAAATAATCATTTTTTTATTCAATAAATGTAGATTAATTCACAACTACGATACTTTATTTTTTAAAATAATCGGTATATAAGAATAATTTTACACAGAAATATAATTAAAACTTATCCTTTCACATCAATATTTGACTTGAAAATATTAAGGTTGTAAACTCTTTAAATTTTATATTTACCCAAGTCATATAAAAGTATTGTATTTTTAGTTGCAAATGATTAATTTGTTTAGCAAACTTGTCTATTATTCAAGGATTACCATTTAATTCCATTATTGTATATTTTAGAATGATAGAAGATAAAAATTGTATTGGCAGCAGAGTTGGCTGTGAAGGTCACATAGGAACTGTTAAATATGTTGGAACTGTGGGTGATACCAAGGGACAATGGTTAGGAATTGACTGGGATGATCCATCAAGAGGAAAACATAATGGGACATACGAAGGTGTTGAATATTTTCAAACATGGTAATTTACTCTTATAAAAATTATGATCAACTGAAATTGTCTTTGAATTTTCATTATTTTTTCTATTTATATTCTAGGCATCTTACCTCAGGTTCCTTTATTCGTCCAGGCAAAGCAAATTTTGGAATATCATGTCCTGAAGCCATTAAAGTTCGGTATGGCTTTGTGGATGACGAGTTGGCTGGCATTGATAGAGAGACAATAGCCAGTGTCCAGAAATCTCTAAATGCACCATTTGTAGAAATGGTTGGTTTTTCTAAAGTCAATAAAAAGCAAAGCACATTCAACCAATTGAAAATAGTATGTTTGCACAATCAATGTGTAAGTAGTGCGGGTCATTCTGGTGAACTAGCTGCATTGTGTCCAATAGTTGAAGAACTAGATTTGTCACATAATTTAGTGAACTCTTGGAGAGTGATTGCTGATATTTGTGTACAATTACGTAATTTAATACAGTTGAATGTCAGGTAAAGGTTATTTTTAATGGTTTAACAGATGATAGATTTATTGTTTCAAACTAATTTCATAGTTTTATAATCTACAGTCAAAACTATTTACCTATTGAAGATGTAACGCACATCCCAGATGATGCTTTTATTAATTTAAGTCATCTTACAATGGGACGAATGAAGTACGATTGGTGTATAGTTATAAAGTATCTTACTTTATTTCCTTCCATTCGAGAACTGATTGTTTCTTTCAATATCATTCAAACTATAGATTATATACCAATAAATTCAAATGTCATGAAACTTACTGGATTATCTTTGGAGAATAATCTGATTAATGATTGGAATGAAATACTAAAATTAGGAAAACTTCCATGGTTAGTACATATGATTTTTTTTAACAGTGACATAAACTTTTATATTACTAATATTTGATTGTTACAGTTTAAGGAATCTTAATTTAAATTCAAATAAAATTCGAGAAATCTGGTTCCCAACAAATGAGGCTACTGATAAAACTTCTCTGTTTATTAATCTATTACAATTGCATATCTCAGACAACAGTATTGAAAATGTAAGCGATTTTTAGCTAAATTTACATTGTTGAAATGAATTGTATTTTAGAATTGTTTTACTTTACCAGTGGCGATCTATAAGTGAATTGGAAAAATTGAAATGCCTTGAAGATTTGAAATTTCGTGAAAATCCAGTATTGCAACAACAAAGCTTACAAACTGGAATACAATTAGTGATAGCAAGAATAGCTACATTGAAGTATTTAAATGGAACTGAAATTGATCGATCAGAGAGATTAGGAGCTGAATATGATTATTTAAAATTATTTGCATTGGAATGGAAAAATGTTGAACAAGATATTCAAAAAAGGAAAGAATTTATCGTGAATCATCCACGATTTCTTTCTTTGATAGAAAGTAAGAATTTTATTTTAAGTATTGTTTGATATTTTGCATGATTCATTGTGATGACTAATCTAAAAAAACTGTTTTAGGAATCGGAGTGCCGGACACTCCAGAAATAAAAAACACGCAGTTATCCTCAAACGTCATAACTGTGGAGTTTATTTGTCCAGATGATCCAAATATTAAAAGAATAAAGAAAAAGTTACTAAAAAATATGGATGTACAAAAGCTGATGGGTATTGTTCAAAGACTGTTCAAAATACATGGAAAAATTCCTGTGCTCTCTTTCGTCCGGCCGAGTGTAAATAAAATAATTTATCTGTTTATAATAATAGATCGTTTTTATAATTTAAAAACTACGTCGTATTATACAAACTATATTTGTAGGTTTCCGAAGACGAAATTCCGCTGGACAAGCCACTACAAGAATTGAGCTATTACCTCATTGACGATGGTGATTTAATCTTCGTGCGCTGGTGATATTAAATTAACGTACTATTTATAAATGACTATTTTTTACATTGTTAATGTTAATCTTTTACTGCCGTATTTTGTTATTAAACTTTTTTAAACACATACATGAAAAGTAATTATTTCATAGCTTGATTAGTAATCTCGTCTGTATAAAACGCTTTGATACGTAGAAAGTGACACCTCTAGAAATGTCTTCAATTAAAAAAATCTATTTTTGCTACACTCATTACCTAGTCATATATATCATATTTGTTTATATTTTGTTAGTAGTCCTTTGTGGACTACAAGACACGTATAGTTAATCAAGGAAACCATAAAAATGCTAATGTCGTTTGTATGGAGATTTCAACAAAGTATATATTCATGGGATTCTGTGATATTAGATATTATTCTAAGCAAAGTTTCATGTAAAATATGGCCGCAATTTGCAGTATAAAAATTTAAAACAAATATTTTTTTAATTTTAACAAAAATTGCGTAGTGAGATAGTATATAAAATCGTATTCTAAATATGTTGCCTTCAAAAGAATATTTGTGATATTTTTAATTAAATTAGTGTCATCAAAAGTGCTTCGTGCGCTTATCTTGTGCTTGAATTCATTAATATTCGGTTTCATGTTTAAGTATTAAATCAAAATTATTATAGGCGAATTAAAAGAATTCTAAAATACACTATACATATATCAAACAATTCTATGCTTTAAAATGCTTACCATACGAAAATGTTAATTAGTAAATAATCCGATCAAGTTAATATTCGTTGATAGCAAAAATTTCAAATGTAATAAAGTTACAGTTTCTTAGAAGCTCAGCTATATATTGGTAATATGGGCAGCGTACCAAATGAATTGTTCTTTTTTCTTTTTCAAATAAATAGAATCATCAATTGCGCCTAACAATTAAATTTTGTTTATTTTTTAACGTGTTGGTTTATAATATCAAGCTTTTCGTAGGATGTCTATATATTAACAGACGTATTATTTTAATTTAACTGTTTTTCAACTATTTTTCCAATTTTTTATCCATAATCAATTAAAATTGAAGATTTTGTTTATATTTATAAATTCAATTCCAAAATAAAAAAAAATAAATTAACGTTGCCGCATGCACTGAAATCAAGTCAATGAATGCCATATGAAACATTAGTTTATAATTCTCTTCATTATTGATGATATTTATCCAAAGATATTTATTTTTACAATAAAGATATTCCGTAAAGTTATGTCCTATAAATAAATGTGTTTGGAGTGATGAGACTGTTGACAATGCGGGAGTCATTGTCTTCTCAATGCCTACAAATTATTATACTTATTTATTTTAATAGAATATTAATAGATGGAAAACGCCCCGATCAATTATTTAGTGCTGATTTATCCATATCCATGACCCACGTGACTATATTCTGTAAATTAAATAACGAATAAAATTCACTTTGCAATCCACCACTTTTTATATAGGAATATTTACAAAAAATGTAATATTATTATTCATGCACTCATAAATACTTAGTGAATTATAAGAATAGCCCGCAATTTTATGACCAATGTGAAATATATATTTACGCGTGTTACTAACCCGCAATATGATATAGTAAATGTAAATAGATGATTGCCAAAATAATTAAAAGCGAATAATTGACTCCTCTATTATACAAGTTGGTCGCATCATAGTCCAAATAAGCACGAGGTGTATGCTCTATTTACTATTCGTAAGTAAACAATGAAGTTTGTTAAGTCGTTCAATGTTCATTCATTTTTGTACTGTATACCTGTTCAAGTTTTTGTCACATAATGAACAGCAGTGAGTTGACTATGACCAATTATTTATTAAACGGTCTATCCGTCCAACGAAATACATTGAATTAACAAATAATTGTACGTTAAAGACTTTGTTTTAACATAGAAAAAATTGGCGTACGCCAGATTGTCAAAAGGTCCGTATTGTCCGATCTAGATTTTCTAGTCAAACTGCCGTATATGAATTAGCATTGGACCTTAGCCATATTGGAACAGGTGCGTGCCTCTTCGATTTTTCTGGAAAAACTAACCGCACCAAAGAAAATTCTACATTTTCAAATTGATACAGACAGTTGCGATGGTCTTTTTTTAAACTTCCAATTAGCTTGTAAGTAATTAAAATCTTGATCAATAGATATACAGTCAAATTTCGAAATAAAACCGTTGTTTTTGTTGAAAATGAATCGTGATCATAGCAATTAACGTATTCTTATTTACACTAATTCGATCATCACATACGCTTATTGCTGTGACATAAATGTACAGAATAACGATCCCACACAGTTGCGAGCTTTAAAGAGGAAAAGCACTATTCCGAAAGGCAATTGTGCATCATGTTAAACCTGCCACTCGACAGTCTCATCTTTTATGAGTCGTCCGACGTGACCATGTTGAAATTTTCAACGGAGCGTGAAATCTACGGAATCGATTTGTTGAATGCAGTTAACCTGTTACTGCAGTATCATTGCTGTGCAACAGGTTTGCTTACACTGCATTATCAAAGCAGTGTCATTCCACTTATCAATTTGCTCGATGAAGACGTCGATTTGAATCTACAACCAGAGCGATGACATGGCATTTAAAAGTTTCGCTATGCGTGAGAGACAAAGCAGTCATCAGATAAACGATTTCATGAGACACTTTTTCAAATATGTGCTTAGACCGATTTCAACTAGACTCCGTTATCCGCAAAATCGATGAAAATATGATATCGTAATCTCGAGGAAAGACATGCAGTTTTTCATTGATCCAGAATCGAAGATCGATTACAACAATGAATTAAATCGAATGGAGAATATGAGATTGATGGATTGATATAGTTTGGGCGACAAATTGAGGAAGGAGATTTGACGTCTGTGATGCACGAAATCAAGGGGCTGATCAAGGATGCCTTGTTGCGGACTCGCTTTTATGGTGTTTGGTGAAATTGTGATACTGGCAAATTGTTACGCGGATCAAGTAGAAACCACTGGTTACCGGTGCACTGTAGCTTCTATCGCGACCTAAATTGCAGGGATATCGCGCTGACCAAGGAACTTAAGAGCTACAATCTCTCTATTTTGCTTACCGTAGTTTTTGATGTGTGTCTCAAGAATTATAAGATCATCAAGACTAACAGAAGGTTTTTCAGTCGATCGTACTATCCATGGGGTTCAAGGAAAATGTTACCTAGAATATCACGTCAAATTGGGAAAAAAGAAATGTTTTACTACTTTTTTTTTAGTAATATTTGATAGTTTACAGACAAGTTGATTGTAAATGGTGTAATATACTTTATACAAGGATTTTTACACATTTTTTGAGCAGTAAGGGTCTGCAACCCAGAATCAGAACTCTTGAATTGATTAGATTCAATCGTTTGAGCCTATCGCAGTTTTATAATTAAGTACATTTGAAGCGAAATTTACTGCGTTTCATTAAGATCGATTATCTTCATATCTTTGTATATCTTTACACTTATTTGCAATAAGAAGCGGCATAACGCACAAACGACGAAATAAAGGAAGCATGTTGAAGATTTATAAAACGAGATTGATCAGAGCCCACAACATGTAGAATATTGCCAAAAGACACAGCGTGATGAAACCGTAATGCAGATACCAAAGAACGTAGTATCTACGCTCAGCAGCTTCGCTGACGATCTCTTCCTTTAAGATGTAAAGCTTCAATCCACGCCAGGTGATTCTCGTGTGTTCCTCCCACGAGAAATTGCGAATGTCGCAGTAAAATATGTCTCGATCAGCTGCGTTCATCTTGTCAATAACTTGGAGCGTTCTCGGCATGTGTATTTTCCAGTTACCGTTGCCGAAGTAATCGATTTTGTCCAAGTGTTGCGTCGCTTTCCAGAATATAGCGAGAACCCTGCGAGCGAGACGCATCGCGAGTTTTAAAGAGCCGTCGTGGGGTACGTGGTCGTCGCGGGACGGTGCATCGGCCTCGGCAACTCACCTCGGCTTTTTGCCAGACAGCAACAGGATGAAATCGATCATGCAGGCCGGTAGGAAATGCAACAGGAAGTGCAGAAGGTAAAAGAGCCACATGCGGTCGATGAGTAGCGGGTGGTTTAGCCACACCGCTTTGACGGATCTCTCGTTCGGAGGTATCACCTTGTCGAACAGATCTCTGATCATCACGAAGGTTATGGGATTGACCGTGCTGCTACCGTAATTGTAGACGACGGGCTGGCGTTGGTGCTTGTCCCTGAAAGCAGAGCAGGCTTGAGACTGCGATGCGACTGGCTTGGGCCAGGCATCGGCGATGGGGAACACACCACTGCACGTGGGCGTCGCGCGTGACGGCTATGAGCGCGTTGATGCACAGGTCGGAGGGCACGAAGTCCAGCGGCAGGCAGTAGTGGTAAACGGCACGAATGAAGCCCAGAGCCGCGGCCAGGAAGATGTAAACCGGGCCGTTGGTGTTGCCGCACCAGCCGGGCAGTGGCTCCTTGTACGCCGACACAACTACGCACAGAGGCGTCTCGGTCTTGGCGATCTCAGCGAAAGACGCGATCGGGCGACGTACTCACCGATGCTCGGCCTGTAGATCGCGTGCGCGAATTTGGCGTTGCTCGCGTACTGCCTGACCAGATCTTCGGCGATGGCCTTTGAGTAGGGATAGATGTTCGGGAATTTGCCGATGAGCGCCTGCAGTTGGTCCTCCGGTAGGCCGCCCTCGGTTCTCTCGTCCGCCTCGATCGCTTCCTGGACGGCCTGCAGATCGGCCGGCGGCGGATAGAACTGCTCCTCGATGTCCTTCTTGTAGAGATGCGAGTAGGCCGTCGACACGTACACGAACACTTTCAAGTTGGCGCAGTCTCGCGCGAGCTCCAGCATCTTCTTGGTGCCGAGGACGTTGCATCTCAGCGAGACGCTGGCTCTCACGTCGAATTTCACGTTCGCCGCGTTGTGATAGATGACGCTCACCCGGTCCTGGATCGTCGCGCGGTCTTCGTCCGACATTCCCAAGTTTTCGGCCATCAAGTCGCCCTTTACGATCGTGACCTTACTTTTGAAATCGGGATGTTCCTCCCTCAGTCGTTTGAAAACCTGGCAGCGAGCGAAAGATGCGTTATTCGGGGGCTATGACGCAACGTGGCACATTGACCGGTTCGTTTCTTCGTCGATGAACGAGACGAATAACAATTTAGAGATGCTCGCGGAAATACGTGAGAACAAATCCAAGGCCATATCGATACAAAAGAAAACATCGAGTCACGCATGGGAGTGAGCGCGATAATTTATGCCGAACTTGCCAATTCTGAATTCAACTTAAAATGTCGTCGCTCATCTCGCCCAAGGCAAAGCTATCCTTTCTCCACTCACCACGTTGTCAAAGTACTTTTCCATGCGCTCTTCCAGTAACTTCCCTTTGTGCTCTCGCATGAGAATGTAGATGTGTCTGATATCGGAGCAGCTCCGCAGTAATTTTTCCAGCAGACATTTGCCAAGGTAGCCGGTCACGCCGCTGATGAAAAGCGTTTGCCCGGCGAAAAACTGGTCGATTTCACTGTCACTCTTATCGTAGCCGTCGCGCTCGATAATTTCGATATCGTCTTTCATACCGTCGTAAATTTGATCAACGAGAGACATGCTGCTGTCCTTTTTTTCACCGACTCGCCATAAAAACCGGACACTACGGTCACTAAATACTACCGCGGCGCGGAAGGAACAAGGTTTGAAGCGATTTTCAGAGCTGCCGGCGCTTATATAGCTCGTAATGCATGCGCGCACTTGGTCATCGAGCGTCGAACGGATGAGAGGTGTGCCTTGGGGTCTATTTGAATTTGAAATTAATTCATGTGACGCTTCCGTTGACAATTTACGGAGGTCACATTACAAAAATAAAGAGCAACCGAATATCTCGCTCATTGCATTTAACAACTAAATAGTGCTGTTAATCGGTTTACATTTAATTTCACGTCGTAGCTTCATTCGCTCTATTTCGCGCCTAGCTTGAGCAAATTCCTCAAGTATTATTGCGGTTCATCGGCAATGAGCGTGCAAATTTAACAGCATATCGCGCTCTTAAAAATCGTTTCACAAAAAGCTTCCGGGCTTAAAACTTCTCCAAGTCTTTGGCAATATTCCGCCGAGTCGAAAAGTAGAATTGCTTAATAAATCTGTCGTCTGGCTCTCATTTGTGAACAATGACGCTTTTCCAAAAGAATCTTCATATATACAAATCAACCTTCGGCCTTTTTCATTTTGATCAACCGTTGAATTAATCGTCCTTACTTCCGATGGAAAAATACAAATATGTTCGAAAGTTACATACATATATTCCATTACGGCTATTGATGGATAAACTTGGAAAAGTCGACATATTTGACAAAAGCAATGGGTATTGATTAAATAAGTTGAAGAAGGAAACAAAGTATCGCATCTACGATCAATTCACTTGAAAGCACTCGTAACACAAATTGCAAGATTCTCAAAATATCAATTGCCACGCGAAAAGCGGTAGTTCTACAATTCTTAAGCTCACAACGCGATACGTGCGAATTTTGAAATGCCACTCTTGTCGCGCTTTAACTACCGATTGAGGAAATGCACGTCTAATATCCACGTGTTGGGTTCGATTCCCAGCGGATACCAATGGCTTTTTTTTCAACAAAATTCTATGAATCAAAATCAACACCCAACTAGTTTGCGCAGTGATTTGGATTCCACTGGGCCAAAGTAAAGTAAATTAAACTGTAGGTGCAGTATCGAGACTGGCAATCTCGATACTATAGGGTTTCCCGTCATCTCTTCCGTAGAAATGACTATGACTATATTAATATAGTACGAATATTGCTCGAGAAGATCCTCCTCTCACCATTACGCTATTACGTTCTCAAAAAATTACGCATGAGTGTTAGCATATCGGTGTCTCAATATAAGAAATTCACCGTCACTAAATTAACTTAACCTAATGTCCACGTGATGTAAACAGAACTTGTCAGACTTCAATAAGTTTTCAAGCCGGCAAACAGCAAGAATATAAATCATTCTGTCGCACTTATAATTGCGACTTGCGACAGTCAAAAGCTTTATGCACAAAAGTCAGTATATTAATTACTTTCACTTGGTTCATAAAACTTAAGTTTGAGATTGTCATTTTTATTGATTATGACGCGTAAAGTGAAGGTTAGACAACGTGATATTGTTGCAGAAATTTTCTTAAACATTGAAATATTTGTTGTTAATATTATAATTTTGTTTACAGAATGTTTTGTTAATGGTGACAAATGTTGGCTCAACAAGTTTGGAGCAGAATTCTTACGAAGATGAGCCGTTTATAGATAAGGCAAAATATGCTATGAAACTTTTGGTTGAAAAGAAAGTAAATAAATAATAATTTGCATTTATTTTTTATTTCTTCTGAGTTTTCACAAAGATACTATTTATATTCATGATTTTCCCAGCTTTTCCTGCAACCGAAAGATGAAATTGGCATTATAACAATGGGAGATGAAACAAGTGATAATCCTGAAGGTATGGATTATGTTAAAAATTACAAGGACCACTTGTTAGTACCTAATTGGGAAATGTTAAAATATATCAATAATTTAAATAATTCGAATAAGCCTTGCAATTGGATTGAAGGACTTCATGTTGCTTTGAATTTCATACAAAGAGAAATTATGTAAATCTTAAATATTATTAATTATTTATGTCTAAATTTAAGTTAATCACCAATATATGATATTCCAGAGATCCAAATTATAGAGTATTTTTAGTTATTTTTAATAATTTTAAAGAAAAAGATGATGATATAAATAGTTATGATCCTGATATAATAGTTAATGATATAAAGAGATGTGATAATATACATTTATTATTTGTGTAAGTAATTTTTAATTGTGAGGTTATTAATTTTAAAAATTTTAATAAATATTTGTTTCTAATCTGTAGACGTGAGTTTCTTTTCATTTTTTATATATTTTTTTAATTTGTAGAGGAGAAAATCCACTTGATGATAATAGCTGGAAAAAAAAATATGCATCTTTCAGTGAAAAGTTTGCAATGAAAATTATGAAAAAAGTATGAAGCATTTTTATTTAAATTGGATTTCATTCAATTGAAAAATGTAATATATCTTGTTATATTCATTTCTTAGTGTAATGGTCAATACGAGCAGATAAATTCCTTCATCAATAAAAGAAAATTTTATATTGCACCACCAGTTAATGCTACTGCATGGAAATTTAATCTTGAAATAGCTGAAATTTGTATTCCATGCTCTTCTTATGTGAAGGTTGTAACCTATTTATAATTTTATTCAAAAAGTAATAAATAAAGTATAATACGTAATGTTATTTACCAAATTATAGGTAAATGAAAATATTAAACTTGAATCTTGGAAAATGAAGGCTATCAATAATGAAGATTTATTGAATACCAGTACAGACAATTTGTCTAGTTTGTTACCATCACGCAATAATACATTTAAGGTTGTCAAAGAAAAGTTGAGGCTTGATGCACAAAGAAATGAAATGACTGCTGATGAAATTATCAATGGTTACAAATTTGGAAGGCATTACATACCTGTTTCAGGTATGACAAAGCAATTTAACAAAATAAATCAATGAACTAATTCAAGTCATACTATTAATACTGCAGAGGAAGATGAAAAAGCAATGAAGTATGAGGGTGGTTCAAAAGGTATGGTTATTTATGGTTTTGTTCCACAAAATGATATCAAATTAGAGTACTGGTGTGGAAAGGGAACGCGAATTATTGTTCCACAATCAGAAGTGAGTGTAGTTATTGTATTAATCTAGAAGTAGATTAAAACTTGTTAAGTTATTTAATTTATAAGCGATATTATATTTTGCTTTATTTTATAGAATGATGCTTCAGCATTTTATAGTCTTCTTCGAGCTATGGATGTGAATAAGTATGTAGCTATAGTAAGAAAAGTTTATGCACATAATAATTTACCAAAAATGGGAGCTCTTTTTCCCAGAATGGCTGATGATGAAGCCTGGGTAAGAAGTCTCTTATTCTTGTCAGTTATACTTATTATTGTCAATTATTTCAAAAACGTTATTTAGTTTACCTTAACGTTTTCAGTGTTTAGTACACTTGGAATTACCTTATAGTGATGAAATCAGATTTATTGAAAAAAAACCAATAAAATCATTGAGTAAAAATATCAATGAAGAACAGGTGAAAGCTTTGGATGACTGGATTGATTCTATGACTGTATCTTATGAGTGAGTATTTTTATCATTCTACCTATTTTTAAATGATCTGTAAAACGTTTAACTGATTACAGAAATTTGCCTTATTTAAATCCTGGTTTCTTCCCTAACATACCGCATCAGTACCACTGGAATGTCATGGCTGATAGAGTTCTTAATCCTGGAAATTCTTTATTACCTTTACCAACATACTTGTACCAATACTTAATACCGCCAGAGCAAGTAAAAAGACAAGCTAAACCTCATCTTGACAAATTAAACAAATTATTTGGCTGGAGCAATGAACAGATTGTAAAAAAGAAACAAATGACTACTGTTGTTACAATTGAAAAATCTAATCCTGATATAGGTGTTGCTATCGCTGAAAAGAATAGGGATTCCTTTGATAAAAACCCTAGTGATGAAGGAATCTTTTCTCCAGAAAATATTGATATCGACACAGCAGAGGTAAGTTGAATGTCATAAAAGTGAAATTGATGAATTTTGCAATGTCATTTATTTTCAATATGTTTGCAGTTGGATAATATATAAATTATATTTCGAAAAATTAATCAATATTGATTTTAAATTATTTCCCTCTTTTTTACTTCATTATTTTGTATTTTTGCCTAAAATAATTGTCAAAGCGCTATCTAATATCGTTACAAAAGTTGGTTCTTTTACCTTTAACTGAAATGTATAACTGCAATTAAATTATTTATTTTTAATAACTCATATTGATTGAATCATTTAATAAAAAATTCCTTTTTTATTTACAACTTATACAATACAAAGCATTTTTCAACTTTTACAAAAAATAATCAAAAACAGTAAAATATTACTTTTATTAACACTTAATACTTCAAAGTAATGTTGAATTTGGTAAAAACTACGCGTTCTTCAGTATGAATAAATACAATTTACATGTAGCTTTTATTGATATTCTTAATATCGACCTATTAGCGCTAGTGATTGCAAAATCTTGTTTAAGACATACTGTTCATTTATAGTAAAAAAATAATTGAGTTCATACAAAATAGACGATTAATTCTAATAATTATTATCAGTTTTGTTGAGCTTGCTCCTCAATTTTTTCCTGTTCTTTTTCTTGAAGTTGTTCTAATGTTAATAAAGAGAGTCCAAGTTGATCCTCTCTTGAGAATGGCTGAGCCATTTGCCTTAACCAACGTTTGCATATCTATAAAAAAAATTATTTTACAAATTTTTCTAACTTAAAATTACGATTTTAAGTAAAAAATAAACGTGAATTTTACTTGTATTGCTTCTTCTGTAGATAAATTACACAAACTGTCAGTTAAATACTCTTGAATCCATTTCGGTAATTTACTCCTTTTATCGGCGCGTGAAAACCTCTATAAATTAACATTGATACATAAGCTATCAATTGACATTTTTTTACTAAATTAAATAATATACCTTATCAGCAAATACCATAATACCATAATCGGTTTTGCCCCTGATGGCACGACCCACGCACTGCGCAGCGTGCCTCATTGCATCGAATGTAAGGAAATCATTTTCTTTAATCTATAAATCAAAGTTAAATGTGAACCTATATTTCACAACATTAATTTCATCAATAAAATAATTCATACTTGAAATTGATCTCTCAGATATTCTAATCGAGCTTTGAGGATGCGTGACTGTGTGTATACATAAGGAATACCAAACATGAGTACAGCTCTGCCAAGATGATGATCAAAATCCACACCTTCCGATACTTTACCCCTAGCTACTGAGAGTAAAACTGCACCTCTACCATTATCGCATGCCTTGTTGTAGTAATACAAAGCTAAACTCGTCTCTGCGGCGTCTTGCGTCTCGATAAATATCAATTTATATCTCTGAATTTGATCTAGAATTCCTTGATCGTACCTAAAACGAGTTAATACGTAAATTGTATATTGAGTAAATAATATAGATAATAAATAAATTATGTATTACCATGCAGCTACGACAGATTCCATGTACAAGTAAGAGGTGAAAAAACAAACGATGCCATCGGGAACGTTAGCCGCAAATTCGACCAGCAACTGTCCGTAGTTCCTTATAACAGCTACATCATCGCGAGTTTCGTATTTTGACGAGATGGCCACTTGATCGTTACCTTTTGATACAATCTAAAATAAGAAACATTATAATATAATATAGAATCAAGTCATAACTTCTAAATATCAATTAATTTATTTACTATTGGAAGAAGACACGGTCTAGCCAGTGTCATAGTGAACGACGACATAATCACAGGATGGAAATTCAAAATCTTAGGATACATGTCAAGTGGCGAAAGAGTTCCTGAAGTGATAACAACCGATTGAAATCTATCGAAAATCGGCTTCATAGCAATTGAACAATCGAGGCACGAAAAATACAAAACTGGATTATGCACTGTTGGTGCTTTGTCATCGAAAGGCTCGATGATAATTGTAAAACCTTTCGTGTAAGTAGCTACGAGAGTAGCAAGATGTGTTACACGAATGAGCGGTGAAAAATCCGTAAGATCAGAAATCTCCATAGTACGTAGGAGAGATGCAAGTCGTTCAGCGCAAAACCTCAAAGGTTTGCGTTCAATGCAGACTTTCTGTTGAACATCACGTAAAAAAGTGACTGGAGATTCTTGAACGACGTGTTGGATACGCAGACGCATTTTCAGGTACTCTACAAAACGTTTGAGGAAGGCTACGAAGTGCTCGGCTTTGCGAATGTTACCTGGTACGGCATCTGTAACATATGAAATATAAAAAATTGTTCTAATTATATATTTAATGAAGATGCATACCTTCAAGAACTTCGTTTGGAAGAACAGGATTAGCTAAAATTACGTCAGTCTCTCGAGCCACTTGAGCGTCTTTCAAACCTTCAACTAGTTTGTTATATTCCTCTTTCAATTTCATAGCATCGTCGTCTTTCATTCTGAAGAAAATATTTTTATGTTAAATATATTTATATTTGCATTAAACTTTCAACTTACTCAGCAACAGTCTTTTCAAGAATAGTTAAGTTGGCTGAGCTCTTCTCCATTATCCTACGGTTTATTTTACAACTCATTGAGTCTATGCATACATTGTCTGGAAAGACAATCAAATTAATCAGTCATTAGAATTCTGTTGAAAAGTTATCAAATATAAAATACTAACCAATGTTGTGAGCCTCATCAAAAACTACAACTGAACTTTTAGCAAGCTCCTTTGAGACTGCCTCGGCAATTTTTGGATCTAGCAAGTAGTGGTAACTATATACAACTATTTGTGCATGCAATATCTGTAAAAATTAGAGTATTTAAAATTTAGTTCTAAACTGAAAAATAAAATTATCAACATAAAACAAAAAGTATTTTACAGTATATCTAGCTAAAAAGTAAGGACACCAATTCCTATCCTTTCCGAACTCCTTCATATCATCAATTGAATAAATACCAGGAGGAATGATCATTTCACGACCTTCTATGTCAAAGGTTTCATAGAAACCACAAACAGGTGTTGAATCATCATAGTTATGTCTCTCTCGTACATAGGATGCTGTTAGTGCATGGCAGCGGCTGTCTACAATTTTTCCTTCTTTTTCTTTACTGACCTATGAATTTATATATTTTAATTAATTACTTCTTGGGTTATCTAATGTTAAATCAAATATTTATTACGTCAGGGTGAATGCACATGTTTTTCCTTGAACTAAGTACCAAGCCTATAATTTTTGGAAGTTCTTTTGTTTCCTTTTCATAATACTCCATTAACGTTTTTAATTCCTCAATGACTTTTTCAATTTCAGGTACAGTACGAGAGCAGTAAATCAATTTGGTAACCTCTGTTGGACGTTCCAACATGTAGGCTACAATTAGAGACAATAGGGTAATTGTTTTACCTGTACCGGAGGGCATCTCCAAAAGAATATGACCCTACAATTTAATTCATTTACTCAATCGGTATTAAGATATATTATATTGATGAGATTAAAAAGAACAAAATACTATACCTTAGCATCGAGTCCTCGTTTGAGATCCAGCATGTATGCATATTGTTCAGGATATATATAATCATATGGGAAATAAACTATCAAACCATCAACACTGATCCTGAAATATTTTTGTTTTATTGATTTATTTTTTATTGATATTAATGTGTTTAGGAATCGAAAATAACAAATAAATTAAAAAAAAAAATTTTTTAATTTTGAAATAAAATATTAATAATAATAATAATTTGAGAAAGCCCGAGTTCATACGTTTAAACTGAAAGTTTATACATAGTTGAAGAATATTTTGTGTAAATATTGCAAATAACCTTAGTCTTATACTATCAAAACTATATAACACACTAATTTTAATTTGATTCAACGAAGATATAATACGTACTTCATGACGAAGCATCAGCAGTGCTGAATTTAATGGTAAATTGTTAAATTATGTTTTGAAAAACAATAAATTGCCGATAAAATGTGTTATTGCACTCATGCACTTTTCAATCTAAACTAAATTCAGTTGCGAAAGGAGGGGATATTGCTTGTCTCTATTGGTTGTATAAGATTCGTGGGCATTTCTTAAATTTCATTTTATTTGTCTGATCAATCCTAAAATTTAACGGAGAAAGTGAAAAATACAAAAGCAAAAACTTGGAGGAGGGAAGAGTAAAAGAATAGGGTAAAGAAAAATAACAATTTTAAAAGTAAATTGTAGTAATATAACAATATAGTCCTTAAAATCATTTATATAGCTTCCTTCGAAAAGAAACTTTGTTATCCATTTTACTTAAAAATCTGCGATTAGAATACTGGTAATTATTTTGTACATTTATGGATGTACTTAAATTTACTACTCCAAAAACGCAATCAGAATATAATTATAAAAAAGAGCTGAATACTCATTTTAAACGTTTATACGATATTTCAATAATTAATATAAGTGAGTGGTAACTCATGTAAAGATGAAAATAATTACAAAATAGATTGTTAAAATCATGAGCATTTAATTTTTACATAAAGTTATTCAAATGTGAACTTCTGTATTTACTTCATTTGTGTGATAAAAACCTAATTTTTAAAATTAAACTATAAAATATACGATTTGAATAGTGTAACAACAATCGAAACTTAACTTCCACTTAGCTATTCGAAAAGAAATGTAAACTTTATAAGTCAGTAGACTAAATTATTTATAATTCAATATTGACTTAAAGAACCAATTATACATATAAAAAAATAAAATATATTAAACATTCAAGTACGATAATTAATTTTATCGAAATCTTATTGAAACTAATAAATATCAATTGTAGAGGCGCTAAAATAAATCGGAAATTGGGTCATGCGTTGGTCCGACACTACCACACATCTACATAGTCTTCTCTCAGTTGACTCGGTTCCATCGCCAAGAGTGGTATTACACGTGTTCCGCTTGTTTTTTTACAGCGGAGTATTGTCAATTGAGTCAATTTTACCAAAAACCAAGTAACAAATAATGGGGAAGCCAGGTAAGCTTAATTAATTTCTGTTTATTCGGCAATTTTTACGGGAAATTTAAACGAACCACTCGAAATGACTGATTGGAAGTCACGGTCCATGCCGCGTTGGTGTCCTAACCTAAATTATTTCTTTTTTAAATTGATTTTATCATGCAACGATTTGTTAATAGTTGGTTATATTATTATTTATCGATGTCTTAATGTTGATACAGCAAATTGAAACATGTTAAACAAATCCTTCTGTCATAGTTGACGTAAAGATTGTTGATCAAACTTCCCACGTGTCGGCTACTACAGCATTGTAAAAAATATTTCAGAGAGTGGCATTTTCACATATCTGATAGAATTCAAAAATTTTTTGAATTAAACAAATTCTTTTGATTTCAAGTATTATAAAATTGATTCTTCTGATAATTTCCGTACGTTAATATAATGCTTACTGACGTTCTTTGTGTTACCCAACTTACCAACTTTGAAAATTGCCTTATTTATATTGTATTTTATAGGATTTTCACCTAGAGGTGGTGGCGGCGGCTTTAGAGGGGGCGGCGGTGGTAGAGGAGGTGGTCGTGGAGGAGGCCGAGGTGGATTTGGTGGTGGCCGAGGTGGCAGTGGAGGTAGAGGTGGGTTTGGTGGTCGCGGTGGAGGTGGTGGTACACCGAGAGGTCGTGGAGGCGGCCGTGGTGGTGGAGGTCGTGGTGGTAGAGGAGGTGGGGGTGGCTTCAAAGGTGGCAAGACAGTTGTGATTGAACCACATCGTCACGAAGGAGTCTTCATTGCCAGGGGCAAAGAAGACGCTCTGGTCACAAAAAATTTAGTTCCTGGATCTGAAGTTTACGGAGAAAAGAGGATCAGTGTTGATGTAAGTTTAAATATTATGTGAAATCATTATATTGAAGAATTGACTGGAATGTAGACATTTAAGCCAGTGGAAAAGTTATGCTATATGAAATGGACTAAAAGTTTTTGATATATTTTTAATGTTTATATTTGCAATTCATACTTAGTGCACACAGCTCATAATATTTAAAATAAATTTAATTTTATAGATAAAATTTTTTTATTCTTATAATTTCTTTTTAACTTTGATGACAGGGTGATAATGGAGAAAAAATTGAATACAGAGTGTGGAATCCATTTAGATCAAAACTTGCTGCTGCCATTCTTGGTGGAGTTGATCAAATTCACATGCCTCCCGGAAGCAAGGTTTTATATCTTGGAGCTGCTTCTGGTACTACAGTCTCACATGTAGCAGACGTTGTTGGACCTGTAAGCTTCTTTCTTTTTATATCAAAATCTTGATATGCACACATTAGAGCCAAGCCAGTGCCTTCTAACAGCTTGGTGTCGACGTGTTGCAAAAGTAATTGCTATTTGTGTTGTAAATTAAAACTTTAAAAGTTAATTTATATCTATTTTTACAACAAGCATACATTCATCATAAAAGTCACTCAGTTTTATCTGTTGACTATTAAAAAACAACAACTAATTAGTTTTTATTTTCCAGGAAGGACTGGTATACGCAGTTGAATTCTCGCATAGATCAGGTAGAGATTTAATAAACGTAGCGAAAAAACGCACGAACATTATCCCTATAATCGAAGATGCCAGACACCCACACAAATACAGAATGCTAGTCGGTATGGTAGACACAATTTTCGCGGATGTCGCGCAACCGGATCAAGCCAGAATCGTTGCGCTCAATGCTCAACATTTTCTGAAAAACGGAGGTCATTTTGTGATCTCTATTAAGGTACATTTCCCCTTATTCATTAAGTACATCACGTGCATACTGTAGAGCTGAGCTAAACGTTAATGTTTAACTCAGTGGAAAAGTTATGCTATAGTATGTCTTAGCAATAGAAGTTTTCTTGCGGAATTCATTTCTTTTTGGAATTTTGCACTTTTGGCCTATTGCCCACATTATTTTACAATAATTTGAAAATTACTAATTCTGTAAACGACATTACTAAATTAAATTATTAATTATAGGCTAGCTGTATAGACTCAACGGCACAACCAGAAGCAGTGTTTGCTGCTGAAGTGAAGAAACTCATAGCTGACAAGTTGAAACCACAAGAGCAGATCACTTTAGAACCCTACGAAAGAGATCACGCGGTTGTAGTAGGTTCGTTTAGGCCGCCACCGAAGAAAGCCATCGCGTAACATTTTGACGACCAAATTAATGTCTCTAAAAAAAAGTATTGCATACTATAACATTCGTATTTTAAAAGAAATAACAATAACAGGTACAAAATATCGCTGTTAAAAACCCCAGTTTTTGGGTTAATGACAAACGTGATTCGATGGTATAGTGTTAAGAAAAGTGAACAAAAAAAAGCGTGAGAATGAGAGGCGCATTACAGTTAGTTGTCCGCGGAGCGCGTTTTTTCATTCTTCATAACTGTAGCAGTAAAAAAGTCGAGTTCACCTGCAGCATGTTACGACAAAAAGAAATTTGATCAACGATTCTTTTTACTGTCACTTCTTTACAACATTGGCAGAATCTGGTCACGTTTTAAAAATTTTCTTTACAGAATTAATTATATATTTTTCTTGCTCAGTTTGCTCATCTGATTGTGTAAATCATCTTCCAATTTACAAGATCAGTACTGTTTCCGAAAATGAGCAGTATATTTAATAAAAAATTAGTAATGTTCAAATAAATTTATCGATTTTTCTGAAGGATCTGGATTTTTAACACAATGAAGAAATGCGGCAATACAAAATAATAAATTTTGTAGGTCAGTTTTTAATAAATAATATTCATGTGTATGATTATTATTAGTTAAAGATTTGACCAAAACTTAATTAATAAGCCTTTAATAATAGTAGTTTAAGAATAGTAGCTTTAATATAAATGCTAGAATTTAATGTAAATTTTCCTTCTGTTGAAAAATCATCAGTATCAGGACATTCTTACGATGGTTATACATATAGCGGATATTTTCAAACTTTTACACCTTGACGAAGCAATGAAGTTAAAAAAATTGCAATCTTTCAAAGGAATAATTAAAAATATTATTGGAAGTATATTTCATACATTCAGTGCAAATAATTCATCTGGTATATATTCTTCATGTAACAGTGATGTCAAAGTGTTATGATTAGAACAAATTTCGAATTTTTTAATTTATCTGCCAATCAATATCTCAGATATATATAAAGCGTTCAATTAATTTTGTAATAAATATTGAAAAATCTTGTCACTAAATTAAAGTACCATTATTTCAATATATATATTTATAAATATACTAATTAAACTGGTAAATATATATATTTAAATATTTTGTATCTATATTCAAATTAAAGTGTATATTTACACCACCGGGTAATAGACACAAGGCTTTTAAATTTCTTATTTTTATCGATGATTAATGTATATATTTTTTATATACATTTTTATATGAAATGCTGTACTAATATCTTTAAAAGCTGAAAAAAATTATTTTACTATTTATTTATACCACTATTCATGAGTAGAACAAAAAAATTTGATCCAACTATATAGAAAGACAAAAATATAAAAATATTTCATATAAATTCGAATCTTTAGACAAACTGCAGTATTTCTGACTATTCTCCAATCAAACAGAAAGTATATTTGATTATTTTATTTTTACAATTTATTTTTACATTCCATGTTGACAATACGAAAAGAAGTATTTAGACTCGCTTCAAGAGACTTTTACAATAAAAATATTCTTGCAGCAACAAAAGAAAAGAACAACGTCGACGCTGGTTGACATCGTTCACGGCGATTCGTATTGATAATCGCTCGAATCAAAGTACATATTTTCTAAAATTAACAAGTTTATACGTGTCAATGTCTGAAATCCTTTCAACGTAAGAATAACCTAAGTATTACTTTCTGAAAAGCAGATTTGGGAATTATAAAGTTGTCAGCTAGCCCCAAAATCAAGCTCAAAAAATGAGCAAGATTTCAAGCAAGATCGAAAAAGGTTAGTCTCATTAGCGAACAATTTGCAAATCAGACTCGTAATCGACAGAAAATAAATTATGTAGACAGCGTGAGCGATGAATCAAGTGACTCAAAGGCCGTGAAATCCTACAGGCCGGTTAGCGAAACGAAGGAACGACGCAAGCCCGTCAAGAAGAAAATGCTACGGTAACGACGAGTCTGCGTCAAAAACAATCCATATGAAACTCACACGGCAGTAAAACGATAGATCAGGAAGCGGACGTACGCGTATGAGCGGCGGAGGTGAACCAATAGCGGAACAGTCGCAGCAAAGAGTGTCGATCAGAGAAGACAAGGATTCGAACCAGGAAGTAAATGTGTCGGTGAAGGAAGGCAATCAGATGGAAAACGATGCTACGGCTGAATCGTATCGTGTAACCGATACGCCACCCCCCAGTCCCGTAGGAGGCTCCAAGGACACGTTCACGAAAACAGGGTAAAAGCCTCGAGCCGGAGCGCGAGCGTCATCGAACTGAGCACCCCCTCGTCGTCGAATTGCAGAGACGCGAAAGTGGACGAGATGCTGGAGAGCGCTCTGAAAAACCTCGACGAAGCAGGCAAGGCACTGACGATTTTCAGCGAAAATATCGAGCACGAACAGAAGGTGAACAACGTTGATAGCGCGCGCAGCAGGTCTCGTCATGGCCGTTGCCCTTGCGGAGGCGGCGGCCGAACGAACGGCTGGTTCGTCAGCAGCTACAGCTCTTTTTGCTCGCGCCAGTTGTTCTTGGTGGACCTCATGAACCGGGTGCATAAGTGGTTGGCCACGGTGGACAGCAAGGCGCGGTGGGCGCGCCACGACCTGCTGGAGCTGAGCAGCCAGCTGGCCGTCCATGCGAGCGAGCTAGAGCAGAGCCGCCGAGAGTCGCAGCAGCTGCGTGACCAGCTGTCCCACGCCGACGTGGCATCGCAGCGCGCGTTCGCTGAGATTGAGTCGTCCGCTCATCTTAACCGTCCGCAAGGCGGCACCGGGGCGGACCAGGCTATGGGCCGCCCCGGACCGACGGCCGCGGGTGCCTCACCGGAGGCCCGCGACGGGCACCCAGCGGTTGCCGGCGCCGACCGCCGCACCGACCCCCGCGCCGACCCCCGTGCTGACCCTTGTGGCGATCCTTGTGGCGATCCTTGTGCCGATCCTTGTGCCGATCCTTGTGCCGATCCTTGTGCCGATCCTTGTGCCGATCCTTGTGCCGACCCTTGTGCCGACCCTTGTGCCGACCCTTGTGCCGACCCATGCGGATCCGGCCCGGCCTCGCCCTGCGGGCGCGCGCCCCAAGTCCGCGAAGGCGACGTCGACCTGGCGGCCTGCTGCGTCAAAGTAAGCGATGTCGCGCCCGCCGCGCTCCGCTCGCTCCACTCACTCCGCTCTCACTCGGGCGTCCGCCACGCGCGCAGTTGCAGGAGGAGATCTGCTGCCTGAAGCGGGAGAACGAGCGCATCGTGAAGGAGCGCGCCGAGTACGAGAACGCCATCCAGCGAGCGCTGCTCAAGGGCGTGTCCTCGCTCAACGTCGAGGCTCTGAAGGTGCTGCGTTGCAAACCCGTGCCGAGCGGCCGGCCACCCTGCTGCCCGGCCTTCGCCTCCGTGTGAGCCACCGACCGCTCAACCCGGTCTCGCGCGCGGCACTAGCCACTCACGAGCGTTCCTTTAGCGAGCCCGTCGCCGAATCTCGGGACTGCGCCTCGGCCAAAGCGCCGCAGCGCGACCAGTGGGGCAACTCCGGGCGCGCCGGCGGCAGCAGAAGCTGCCAGTCTTCGAGCGAGGCCCTCCATGGCTGCGGCAAAGGCGGCAGGGTTTGCCCTGGCACTGGCCACTCTGAGCGCAAGTCCAGGAAGTCCAAGAACTGCACGATGCAGCTGCTGCTTCATCAGTCGGACGCGGACAGTTTCGGCATACAGACTGGATGTGGTGAGAATCGGACGGGTGTACGCTACCGGTTGGTGCAGTCTTTCTGATTTTCAGGTGCCGGCATCGCGAACTCGTCCAATGACGGTGGCCAGCACAAAAAATCTCATTGCCATTATTGAATCGGCCGCGAAGGCAAACTTACACAAGTTCGTTTTTTTAATATTATCAAATTGGCACTCAAACCATAGTATCGGAAGACGTTGAACTTTTAGGCGCAAGAGAGAGAAAATATAACGTGCGTAATAACAAATGACATCTCTCGCTTCCATATGTGCGTAATCTTGAACTAATACAATGAAAAATAGCGTTTGCTTGGCGATGGAGAGAAACAAGACATTAATTAACTACTTACCCTCGATATGCTTTTGCCATAACCCTCCGTTGAGAGCATGGCTTTGGTCACTCACTCTCGGACGTCTTCAGTATAGGCCGGCCTCTCTATGTTCTCGATTTGAGCTTGCAGCAACATCTTGTAGCTCTGAGACATCCGCGCTATCGGAGCGATCGCGACTCGATTGTCAGTGGTCCAACTCCATTTCGTGCTAGAAGATGTTTTCCTTGTAGCCTCTTGGCGAACAAACCAAATACAATATTGCTGTAGTTTTCCAGTTTTTAAAAGCCACACGATTTTAACTTGGGAAATTATGGGTTATCTCTTTTAAATCATCATATCAACGCTCGGAGACTTGATAAAAATTATCATTTTAATTTCAAATTATCGTAATAACGAAATACAAATAAATCTATCGTTTTCAGTCTTCAAAATAATGTAAAATAACGTCAGTTTCTTTTTGTCGTAACATGCTGCAGGTGAACTCGACTTTTTTAGTGCTACAGTTATGAAGAATGAAAAAACGCGCTCCGCGGACAACTAACTGTAATGCGCCTCTCATTCTCACGCTTTTTTTTGTTCACTTTTCTTAACATTATACCATCGAATCACGTTTGTCATTAACCCAAAAACTGGGGTTTTTAACAGCGATATTTTGTAGCTGTTATTGTTATTTCTTTTAAAATACGAATGTTATAGTATGCAATACTTTTTTTAATATTACAACATCAATTGAAAAACAATTGAAACATCGATACGATCATGGTGTTGCAAAATAACATTTGAATCGACCTTCCCGAAAAGAAATGTCATGTGATCGTGGGCAGAAACGTACGAGGCTACATGGAGTGGCAGATGCCTGAGTGACTTGCTGTATCGCTATTGCTTCCCCTTGCTTCGATTTCTCTTCGTCTCGGTTCATTACTGCTCACTGTTTTTTACCTACAAACCTTCATTCATTATTGTATGTATTGTTTTAGCTTTTTATCGACACATGAAACGTGAAGAGATCAATAGAAAATAATCAGTGCTCGAGTTGATTGAGAATTTGGCCGTGTTTGAGCGATCAATATGTACGTGCTTGAGAGTGATTAATGAGTGCAATAGTAACAGTGAATCACGTCAGTCGTCGTCGACACCTGTTGCCGCTAGCGAGCCAATTTCCTCGTTTCGGTCGCACATACACACGCGCGCGACTTAAAAACCCCCACCCTAGCCAAATGCAAACACTTGTTGATGGCCGTGATTCTTGCGCGAGAATCATTGGATGTACTTTCGAAAAGCGTCATTGACAACCGTCGCTCGACGCTCATTCACGTGCCGTAAAATCTCTTGCTTTAAGCATACTATAATGAAATTTGAACCAACGTTCCTGTCAATAGCTGACGATCAAGTATAGAGTGAAATTTCAAGTTTTCGAAGATAAGCTGAAGTCATCTTATTTAGGAATTATAACGTTTTATGGACTGTATATATAGGTAACAATTTTCTTATCGTAGTAGAGATGACCATAAGCCTCATGTTTAATCGATCCAGCATTCGATCGTCTTCAATGAGATGATCAACGAATATAACTTTTATGATTATGTTCGTTTCCGAGTAAACTGACCAGCGTGCGAACGAAACTTCCAAAAATATTATGTGTGGAAACGTATTAAAAAATGCAATTGAAAACTAATATTGTTGAGAATAATTATAACATCGATATGGATTAAAAATTAACTAATTTTTTCTATAATTTAGTTGTAAGTTATAATATATGTTATAAGAATTAAGCGTAATAATTATGAGTTAAATCATTGTTATTTTAAATATGATGATATCTTTTTTCACCGACAGTTACACATCAAGCGATATCTACGATACAGTGTTACATGAAAATTTTGAAATTTGTTTTTAGAGAAGCATGCGAGCTTCCTCGAAGCGCTTGAGTTAGTGTAAAGAATATGCGCTGACCTAGGCTGAGCCGATAAATTCTTTAAGTCTATTAGTTTAGATTTATAGGGAACATCAAATATAAATTGATAAATTTCTAATAAGTTGAATAATTTGACCTATTTCGAGTTTTATCATTTCGAAATTTTCTGAAATTTAATCAAAAGTGTCACGTGCTCCATCATTATTGTTGTTTCTGATTATCGGCAATAGATACTAAGCTTCCATTAATCTGTTGCATTTATATGAACCAGGTACTGGCACGATCTTCTTTGTAAATTGTTATGAATCTAAAATTGGCACGATCTAAGCGTTCGATACGAGCCAGATAGGTCACGATCGAAGCTAATCAATTGAGCCATAAAATGGCTATATTTTAACCAATCACTATCCAGAGCGAGGTGTGGTGCAGCGGATTGAAATTGGTTATTGACGAGAGGTCAGCAAAGGGCACCGCCTACGGCTTTTGGGCTCAGAGTGGGAAAAAAACTACAGTAGGGATTTATTCAGCAACTCAGCTTACTCGGTGTTGTCAGTTTTTTTTTCAGCTCCATCATCAGGACAGGCAAGTGGTAGTTACCAAAGCATGCGTGCAATTTTTTTTTTGAATAAGTTGTCTGTAGTAGCTTAAACAATTTATATCTTCCGATTCATTTCTTTATCTTTAATAATTAAGTGCTTCAACATTAACTTAATTTAAATTGTTGTTGGTTTAGTGTTGTTGAAATGTGTAATCGCCTTTATATTTCAATTATTTTGATATTTTGATTGATTTCGAAATTCGTAAATCTTATTTCGCATTTCTAACATAAAGTCACTTTTACTCGCAATTTTCCTCAACGCGAACAAATTAGAATTCTTTTTTTTGTGCCAACCACATGCTTACCCATTCGTTATGGTTAACTATAAAACTAACTACATATACATGCAGTACATACTAGTTTCTAAACTTGCTTTAAGTAAAAGCGAATGTATAAAGTTAGCCTTATAGTCAAAGTGGGATAATTCTGTATAAGTCTACTGTGTAATTTTTACATGTTTTCTACTTGCACTATTTTCTTTTATACAAGAAGTTTCAGTTAAACTTCATTTTCCTAATAAAATAACTATATAATTGTTAAATCACTTACCAAACTTTTATTAAACTGCTTTATTAAAATAGCATTGATAATGTTTATACCATTATTTATTACTATGCTATCCACCTATATGACATAATAAAATTTGTATTTCTTTTTTAATAATATCTATGGTTATGAAAAAAAGTTACGATGAGTTGAATTCTCGAATTAATTTTGTGAGAAAATGCACTCAAAAAATGTACATTCATATAATATACCGATTTTCTAAATAAAATAAATGGATATGTAAAAGGGTATTAATATAATAGGCATGCTACAAAAGTAATAAAATGCTCGCCTGCGTACGTAAGGAGATATCATTACATTCTTGATTTTCATATAAATAATCGCTGTTGTAGATGTGGCGATTCGATATAATTAGCAAAAATAATATATAAAATAAATAATACAGGTTATGTACTAATAAAAGGATAAGGTTTTGAAGGCATGCTTGCTTAGTATAACAATTGCATGGTAAGGCTTTGTCGTCAACGAACAGCTATGAAAATTCCATTTCTTCTAATGGTACTGCTTTGGCGGATAGAATCGCAAACAATTACCAACTGATAACAGATTCAATTTTATCATTGCGTGGAAAACTGCGTACGCGCGTTTCTGTCCGTGTTAGATTGATCAATAATTGTTTTCCTTCTTTGCGGATACGTATCAATTAAGCTTTTTAGGCCTTATTGAGATGTGAGCGATTATTTTCTCTAATGCTTAGTTAGTGCTCGTTACAACTGTTGACGGTCTAGTGAAACTTGAGATTATGAGGTTTTTCTTAAGTGGAAAACAAGGATGCTTATAATTATATATTGTGCACTTACTTAAATGAATTTGCAGTTCAAAGTACATTCAGCGTTCATTTTGTCAAGTCACATTGCAGGTGAGCTCAACTTTTTTGCTGCTATAGTTATAAAGAAACGAAAAACGAGCTGCGCAAAATAACTGTAATGTACATTTTATTCTCACGCTTCTTGTCTACTTCTCGTAGCAACTTCTCATAGAATCACGTTCGTGGTTTTATGATTAACTCGGAGACTAAGATGCTTAACAATGTCAGACCTTTTATCGTACGTTGTTTGTTTAATAATACGCGTGTCATATAGCGTGCTATCTTTTTTTCCAATGTTGCGAAATCAATTGAAAAATAATTGAAACATCATTAGGACGATTGCGTTGCAAAATAACATTTGAAATGACCTTCCTGACAATCCGGATTGAAATAAGGATACTTGCAAGATGATGAAAATTAGAAAATTGCAAAAAAAAATTGGCAATCGTCCGAAAAGAAATGTCACGTCGTCGCAGGCAGGAGACGTACGAAGCTGCCCGAAGTGTTAGATTTCCTGGGTGTGTCGCTATCGACGCTTTCTAGCATTCTCGCCGTGCAAGAGTCGTCTCAACGGGCACGATTTCGCTACTGCTACATCCCCTTATTTCGACTTGTCTTCGTCGATAACTCCGTTCATTATTGCTCACTTTTCTGTATGTTTTGGCTTTTTTTTATCGATCTCGTTATCAGCGTTAAGCTGCCAACGAACGTAGGAAGGTGAATTCGGGACGACGAAATGATGAACGTGTGAAATAATCGACACACAAGCCTATTTTTTTAAATATCATAAAATTTATGTATAATAATATCTGAAGATGTCATTAAACTCTTAGACGCAAGAGAGACGAAGCAAAGCAAAGGCCGTAGCCGCAATATAATATAATATAACGTGCGTATTAACAAATGGCATCTCTCGCTTCTATATATACGCAATCTTCTACTAATACAATGAAAAATAGCATATGCTTGGCGGCAGGGATAAAAAGATATTAATTAATCACTTTGTTAACTCACGTGTATAATAATAATATATACTTGGGTTAACAAAATGTCTAGGAATACTAAATACTAGGCACTGTAAGGTGTTACTCATGCTAACGAAAGACTTTTCCACATTTTATCAAGATGAGTAACAACTTAAAGAATTTTCGTGCATGCTCGTAAATGTATTTCCGGAATTGCGCAAAAGAGCTATACACTTTGGCTGGATAAAAGTGAGAAATTTGCGCGTCTGGCTATACTTGCGCGCGCGATAATACAACTAATTTTCTCAACTCAAGTATATAGCTACCTTGTTTAATTTCGATAACTCACTTATGCGCATGCCGCGAAAATTCCCACGTTTATTTGTCCCGTACGAAATTGAGGAACTCCTCGCGGGTCTTGGGGTCGTCGCGGAACACACCGAGCATCGTTGACGTGACTGTCTTGCTGTTGATCTTCTGCACTCCTCGCATCACCATGCACATGTGTCTGCAAAATAGTACAAATATTTATACATTCTATGTAATCGACCACTTCGTCAACTTTAATTACCGCTTAATAACCGACAGGGAAATGGTTTGATTCTTATGTATTTTGTTTGAATGGGAATCATTTAAACAAATTATGAACAAAGGATTTTACATGACTTGATCTATTTTAAAAAGTAACGCTTCATGTCATTTCTGTGTAAAATGCGGAATTGATAAGCTCCAAAGTTGTGAATTTCGAAAGAACTCTAATTTGACGTTTTTCAGTAGCTTTGAATGCTAATATTTTTATTTTTTATAAAACGTGCCTTTACAACCTGACCAGTTTCAAAGTTCCGCCCGTGTCCTACAAGTTCAAGTCCGCGCCGTTGAAAGCGAACATATTTATCTGATATCTCTGAAGGAGTATGATGAATTAACCCGGCTGACAGGTCAAGCATTGACGTAAAAGGGGAAAGAGCTTTCACTTTAAATGACGCGTACTTGAACTAGTAGTAGACCGATTGAACTTTCGCGCTGTTGAGGTCATAAGCCAATAGCGGGGCTGAAAATATGTAGGAATCAGCCAATTTTTCTCTTGAGCATATTATTGCATAGGAGAGCGCGTAGCCATTAGTTCTACATTGTTTCGAGTGCTGCAATAAGATCAACTCATTGTGCAGGCACAGCGTTAAAAGCATTAAAAACCCGTAATTGTGAAAGAACAACCGGATAATCGATTCGAAGATTACAAAATTTTCAGCAAGACTGAACAAAAAATGTAGTGGAAGTCACGTCGATCAGTCAGCAAACTATGCATATCTGATTATTTTATGCAACGTAGTGGCGTATATTGATAATTGTTGAATATTTATGAGTCGGTATGAAAAAGAGGAGAGAGAAAATGATGAATTTCTAATGGTAAATTAATTGAGAGCTAGGAAGAATGTGTAGCGTGTCGTTTTTCCACGTCTCGTTATCAATGAAGCCATTATTATTCAGGCACGCGCACCAGTGGTCGCGCAGCACTACGAGGGTCGTTCCGCGAGCGTGTGACTTTTCACTGAAAGGCCGCTTAACGGAATCGAGAGCGAACGAGCGAGCTTTCGTTGACCGTCCGTCGCCGTGCGGAAGGGCCGAAAGGACGAAAGGGCCCACTCGAGAGGTCGAGAGGTCGATCGAAGGTGGTGGGGCTCCGAAAGAAAGAGGACAGCGGTCGCGCGCGCACCTCGGCGAGGGCAGAGACGCGCGCGAGAGCAACAGAGTCGGGCTTACACTCCCTCGACGACGACGGCCACGCCCGCGGGCTGGATCGCCTGGGTGACCGCCGCGGCGATCTGCTTGGTGAGGCGCTCCTGCACCTGCAGCCGTCGGCTGTAGATCTCGACGATCCTGTGGGCGGCGAGCCGCCGGAGAAATCAGAGGTAAGTGAGGCGGAAGCCCGGCTGGGCCGGCACGTTACCTGGCGAGCTTGCTGAGCCCGAGGATCTTCTTGCAGGGCAGGTAGCCGATGGACACCTTGCCGTAGAAGGGCACGAGGTGGTGCTCGCACATGGAGAACATCTCGATGTCCTTGACCACCACCATCTCGTCGTGGTCTTCGTCGAAGATGGCGTCGTTGATGACGTCTGCAAGAGGAAGCGCACCGCTTAGCGTCAACCTGTTGCGCGCGCCCGTCGGGCCGGGGGGAGCTCGGCGGCGCGATTCAGTCGCTATTGACCCAGTTCGCGGGGCGGCTGTTGCGCCCGCTGCCCGCTACCCGTTGCCAGGGCAACCCCTAACGAGGCTCGGCGCGCGCGCGTGGCTCAAAGCGCGGTCCCGCCACCCGTCGTGGACTCTTCCCGCGCGGCCCCCGAGATAAATTGGCTTGGCGCGCGCCGAGCGAAAGCTCCTTCGCGCTGAATAAGGCATGAGGTGGCGGGATCCCCCCCATCGACGCGCTACTCACCCTCGATGCTCTGATCGTAGCCCTTGGTGAAGAACAGCATGGCTTTGGCCGCTCTCTCGGGCGTCTTCAGCAGGCCGGGCCTCTCCGCGTTCTCGCCCAGTGCCTGCAGCAGCATCCTGTAGCTCTGCGACATCTGCGGTATCAGCGCTTCGCGAGTCGGCGGTCGGTGGTCCAGCTCCATGTCGTGGTGGAAGGTGCATTTCTCGTGGCCTGTTGGCGAACAAACCAAATCCCACGTCCCTGTAGTTTTGCCGCTTTGAGAGACCGCCCGACCGAGTTTCGCCTGCTCTCGGCCGCTCGGCCGGGCGCCTAATCGAGTTTCGCTCGCGTTCGCGCGCTTCGGCTGTGCCGCTGCCACGTTCCAAGCTCTCGACTCGCTTTCTCTTGTCTCTCTCTCTCTCTCTGGACGACGCGTCTACGAGCTAGCGAGACGTGCTCGAAAACTCATCGCTGCACAAACGCGCTGAAAGCCGACGCTAATTACCAAAGCAACAAATAATCGGAAATACGGGCGAGAGCTGCTAGATAACCGTTCGACATGCCAGCGCTGTACGCAAGTGTGCGGTCATGAAAAATGCATCGCGTCTAGTCAGGCTGTTTTGACGAATGAAAGCGCAAACCATTACCAACTGATAGCGGATGCGATATCGTTGTTGCGTCGAAAACTGCGTGATGTGCGCGTTCCTTCTCACTCGCGCGTGGGATCGATTCTTCTTCTTCGCGGATACCTATCGATCGAGTTCTTCCGCTTGGTAGGCCTTTACGTAAGCGGATCTTTTTCTCCGATGCTTCGTTAGCGCCTATTACAACCGTTGATGGTCTGTTGAATCTTCGGATTGTGAGGTTTTTCCAAAGTAAGTAAGAATTGCTCACGGTGATTGATTGTGCACTTTAACGTATTTGTGATTTCAAATACGTTCTTTCAAGGAATCATTCTTCATGTTTTCAAATAGAATGTATTTTATAAAAAAAATACACGTTTTTTTCATTTAATAAATAAACGCTCGGAAACTTGCCGGAAAGTACCATCGTAATCAAATTGTTCTAACAACGAGATACAATAAGGCTATAGTTGTCACTTTTCGGAATACCGTGAAAAGTGTTAGTTTTTTTGTCAAATCGTATTGCAGGTGGACTCGACTTTTTTGGTGCTACAGTCACAAAGAAACGAAAAACGAGGTCCGCGAACAATTAACTGTAATGCGCCTCTCATTCTCACGCTTTTGTCGACTTTTTGTAGCACCTTATCATAGAATCACGTTCATGGTTAACCCAGAAACTAAGGTTTTTAACAGCGATACTTTGTAGCTTCTTGGTTGGACTTTTTCGAAAGTACGAGTATCACTGTGAGCAATTCTTTTAAGTTATCAAATCAATTTGAACATGACAGTCAATCGATATGTAAAAAAATTTTGCAAATAATGTACTTGAGAGACGATGAAAATTAGAAAACTCAAAAAAAAAAAATTGGCACCGTCGGAAAAGATGCCCGAATAATGCCATGTAGTCGCGGACAGGAGACGTACGAGGCTACCTGGAGTGGTAGATGTCCTGGGTGTCCTGGGTGTGTCGCTATCGACGCTTCCAGCATTCTCGCCGTACGAAACTCGTCGCAATGGACACGGCTTCGTTACTGCTACCTCCCCTTGCTTCGACTTGTCTTCGTCGATAACTCCGTTCATTATTGCTCACTTTTCTTTTCTATAACCCGTTGG
Source organism: Phymastichus coffea (assembly GCF_024137745.1). NCBI lineage: Eukaryota > Metazoa > Arthropoda > Insecta > Hymenoptera > Eulophidae > Phymastichus > Phymastichus coffea. The sequence goes on from NW_026706865.1 coordinate 1,462,277, forward strand.
TCTTTAGTGCATGTATGTTTTGGCTTTTTTGTCGGCAAAGGAAACGCAAAGAGATCGATAGAAAATCAGTGCGCGAGTTGGTTGAGAATTTGGTCGCGCTTAGACAATCAATATGTACATCCGTAAGAGTGATGCGTGCAGTAGTAGTAGCGAATCACGTCAGCCGTCGCCGACACCTGTTGCCGTCAGCGAGCCAATTTCCTCGTTCCTGCCGCGCGCGCACACGCTCATACACGCACACGCACACGCACACGCACACGCACGCACGCGCACACACACACCCACGCACACCCACACACGCCCACACACACCCCCACACACACCCCCCCACACACACACAGACGCACGCGCGACTCAGGAATCCCCACCTTCGCCAGATGCAAACACTTATTGACAATTGGTCACGGCCTTGGACGAATTTCAATCGCGGCCGTGAATTCGCGCGTGAGAAGCAAGAATCATTGCGTACTTTCGAAAAGCGTCATTGACCGCCGTCGCTCCGCGCGCACTCGCATGTCGCGAACTCCCTTGCTTCGAGTGTGCAACGAAATTCGGACGGCCGTTCGAGCAGGCAGAGAAAGACGCGAAGATCGTCGGAAGTGTCCGCAAATGAGCCGACAACGTCGACGACGCGTTTCAATGGCCAAGTGGAGGTTGGCGCGTCGAAGCGATTAATCGCGGGACGAACCCGAGCGCGAAGCAAAGACGAGCGTTCGCGCACTGGCAAGCGCCGCTAAATCGACATGAAAGACAGCGTAGCGGGGCGCGAAAAATTCTCAACTGAACTCGCGCGCGAGGAAAAAAGCCAAGCCATAACGAAGGAAAAACGAAGTCACCTTCGGGAGCGCAAACTGTGTCGCTCGACGGAGTGACGCGCTGCGACTGACTAGAACGGCCGCGGCTCGCGAGAGAAACTATGCCTCGCTGCACGCGGAGCCGGGACACTTTCCTCGCCGCTGTTGCGCGCGCGACTGTGGCGGGACTCGGGCACGGAAGACGGCATAATGCGCGCGGGGGCGGGGGTTGCCCGCGAAGAGCGTACTCATTGTTCTCACTTGCGTCAGAGGGTGAATTCAGCGCACTTTCGTCAATTTCGCCACTCTTTTCGGCGGACGACTTTTCTCGGGGAGCGATCGCGTGCTTTCACGGCCACGTGGAATCTTGGAATGCAAACGCCCAACAGTCTCGTTCTCGGAATCGCGTGCAACCATTTGGCTCGTCGTTTCTCCAGCTTGTGCGGGCTAGACCAAGTAACAACGGTAATAACACGCCGGCGTATGATCATCCTTCAAATAACACTCACGTCACTTTTGAAAATCCTTCTCTTTCTATTTCAATTCGATAACAATTGCGCTTAAGCTCGTTACGTAAATAAAATGCTGTTCTAGCCATTCTCAGTGCCATTATTGGCATCAAAGGATATTATATTTTTTTCATGATGCGAAGGTGCTTTTCGAATAACATTTTTATTTGAAAAATTTTTCTTTTTTACAAATTATAAGTTTACGTAATAAGACGGCACATGTAATTATGAATCTGAAAATTTCTAATAACAACCGTAGAGTATACCTTGTTATCTGTTTGCGTACGCCTGTACTTTTCACGTCTAAACATCAATAATAACATAGATTGCGACATTTCACGACTAAAAAATCCAACGCAGAAAGACTTGCTGATATGTAATATCGCAACTTCGTAACTAATCTTGACGCGCTTTATTGACAAATTAAAACATCTAAATAAATCTCACAAAAAAACTAAATACGAGGATATTGTATAAGTTTTTTTCACTCTCGACCGATCTCGAAACTGTATTATAAGCCACTCGACAGCATTGACCCGCATATCGCTTTACATAAAAATGTTGCTGCCGCATCCAGCCGCGAAAAAAGATTTTTTCTTCTCGCCCCTCCTTTATCCTCGATATATTTTACGTAAAATTCCGCGTGCATATAAAGTTTGTCAATCTGAATCTTCATTAGGGAGTTTTTCCGTTTATAGTCCGTCGGAAAATTTTGTTCACGACGTTAACGAACCAGATATGTCTAATCGAATAGGATGACCGAGGATACAAATTTTCGGTAGAACTTGCTCTTTCTTTGGTTCGAATGTTACCTTTATGTAACGATTTTTAAGAACAATATTTTCAATTTCAGATGATTTACGTATTATGTATTGTGGTGGAGATTTAATTTTTTTTTATCGTACACAAAGATGAAAGTATCATCATTTGTTTCTGTTTTTGTTAATGGCACGATGATCGACTACGATATGATTTCGACTTAACTGAAAAGCTCATACTAGAAAAAGAAGTGCTAGGGTTTACGAAAAATGAGAGTCCTATGAATTTTTTTGATGTCAAAAATTCTTTTCCGGCATTTAGTCAATTTTTTACTGTACTAGTAATTTTCTTGTTCAATTTGAGAAAAGGGTCTTTTATATTTTATTAATTTTTTCTTCCTTTTTTTTATTTAAAACGAGAAATTTTTGAAAATAAGAAACTTTCGCTGGCTCATTTCGGGAATTAAATTCCTCGCGAATAGTAATTGTTTTTGTAGTGTGAGCGTTATAATACAGTTTGAAGAACAAAGAGGATGAAAAATCAGTTAAATGCGCTGGAATAGATCCTTTCAGCCGAAAACATTGAAGCTCGCGTACGTGCACGTCTCTGCAATCAGGATTGACTGGTTCTCTCACTCTCTCGCGGGACTATTATGTGTGACGTTATAAAATGAATTGTCATCGCGACACGCCGCAAGTATATAGTGGAGGAACATTGAACCTTTTTTTCCTCCCGAAATGACTCATAAAGTGGTCTCTTTACTGGAATCTAGGCAACAAAGACGAGATCCGCCGATCGTCATTTTTTATGATTGGAAAATGCTTTTAACGTTAATTTAAAAAAATACGCTCAGTTGAGTTTGTCTTTTGCATTGTCCAGCGAAAAATCAAAATGATGAGCTTTTTACTATTGCAAGCTGTAAAGGAAAAAATCTCGAAGACAGCTGTATACCAAGAGGATGAAAGTCAATTAAGCAGCTATTGAGAATCCTTCGCGTTAACGCTTTTAAGTACGCCAAGTTATCCTCGAGCAACAAGTGTAAAGTATGTAGAGGATAAAGATATGCAGCTCCGGAGGCGCTAAGCGCGCGTCCTTCGGATTCTCTCTTTCCGTTACGCGAATCTCTTTGACGTGACGGTGCGTCATGTGCTTCGATTTTTCGTCGAATTTCATTGAGTAACAGGTGGCTTTGTTCGCACATTTTGAAAAATAAGTATTAGTTGTACTTTTTTGCTGGGAATTTTTCAATGAAAGTTCTTCGAAAACAATTTTTGCAATATCGAGCATTATAACTAGCAAAACAGTCAAAAGAAAAATCTATATCGCGCAAAGGAAAGATCAAAATCGATTGCAAGAAATATATATATATGTAGGGAGAGAGAGAGAGAGAGAGAGCGAGCAAACATAAAAAGGCGGAACGCTTGGCGTTTCGATCGCGCAACCGAGTTATAAGAATGTCAAGTTCGTTTTTTTGATACGATGTCGGAAAAAAGTTCAAGCATTAAAAGAAAAGGAAAAGCCGAGCATATGAGCGCTCTGATTTGGAGTATCGGTCTCGGTCGTATGTAGATGAAAAAAATTGCTTCAAAAAAAAAAAAAAAGTGGTTTTCTCGATCGTGTAGCTTCCCGTTATCCAACGACTCGTTGCAACGATCTATTTCGAAGAAGGCTTCTGTTTTTTTCTTCAGTGCCGTGATTTTATGTAACGCGCATGGAATTACATTGTGCACGCGTTTGTAATTTCTTTGACCTGAATCGATCTAATTATAAACTCGACACCACTAGGTGAAACTGGAGTGAATCCGCGCCGCACGGCAGATATACGTATACGGTAATTAATATTCGCACAGTCGACTTTGTAACTCGAGTTTATACCTTCACGGATGAGAGTAATATTGTCTACGGATCTATTCGAGTTACCAACAGGAATATCGAGATTTTTCTATTGCCTGTCTTAGGTTGCGGGATATATCTTATCTTATAATCTTTCGTAAGCTTAAGTGTTGTATTTCCGAACTACAACTGGATTTCTTGTTTCGTAACTGTGTCTTTGTTCCGAAGTCAATGACTTAGGGAAGACACGTCGTTCCATTGAATGTTATGATTTTTTCCAACTTGTTTCATATGCTGCTGAAAGAAATCTTAAATCGACTGTATTCTTAAGAATATTTTCTCGAATTAAGAACATTTTTTGTAATTGAAGAACAAAATTATCGACTGGAGAGAAACTTTGTTTATTCCAAGAATTTATTTATCTATTTATTTGTGTAATGCATAGAAAATACTGAAAGTGCTTTAAAAAGGTTTTAGTCTCTTATAATCGCACAGGGGTTGAGGAGGTTGTAGCGACGTCGATTCCGATGAACTTGGCATTCGTAACTACACGCTGCCGGTCTCTCGGATGAATCTACAAAATCATGCGCTCGCAGAAATAGAGACAACAAGGGTCGTCTGCAGCATAAAGAAAATAATGATCGGCCGACGAAGTAGCGGTCGACAACGCGGATTATTCAGCGAGCCGCGAGTAAAGCCCGTCGGCGAGCCCGTTAGTCTCTGATTAATCGAGCGCGATACGAAGTCGCGCGTCTTACGTAAGGTGTGCGATAGCGACGCTTCTTCTCACGTGAAGCTTTTCGCATGGTCGCGTGTGCAGGCGCGCTAATTTATTGATGAATGACTGGATTATTCCCGATCGTATAATTGCGCGCGATAAACGCATGTTTTCTTCGGCGCACACGACATTTGTAATTTCTAATTACAGGGTCGTATAATTGCTGGAGACTGGATTTGTTTGCATCGTTGCTCAATTGATCGCGAGCGACTTTGTCTTACGAAACGCATCCGCGAATCTTGGCATTGATGGATGTGTCGAACAAGACAGTGCGAACTAAAAATAATGTATGCAAATAGAAAGTTAACTGTCTCTGCATCTTGTAGCAGGGTCAGGGCACCTTCACCTTTTTTTTCTTATTGTTTACTCGGATGTTTCTTTCCGTGCTCAGACGCATCTCCTCGCAAATGGCTATTTCTTCGCACTAAATCATACTACGTAAGCTATATATTTTCAAGTTGTAATTTCTTTCCTAATGTATTTAGTAATGAACGTCCCTATTGTTCATAAAGGTATGAATACGAAGAACCATCGCAGAGCGACAGTTCAATCTAAAACGAACTTCGTTCCGTGTGGATACCGCTGAGAAGCTCTGTCTTACACTTAATAAAGACACTGAACGTTTAATAGGTGACAGATGTATCCCGTTGAAAGTCACGAGTCGCACGGTCATCGCATTGCCATCGCTCGCGGCAATCGATCTGCGTTAAGGGGTTGGGTTGTAAGTCTATAACGCGATTCGCTCTCGGCTTTCATAGATCGAGTACGTGTTTTTCCTATACCGCAGAGAGAAAGAGAGAGAGAGAGAGAGAGAGAGAGAGAGAGAGAGAGAACTTGATCTTGAGTTTCGACGCACGAGTTGCGTAAAGGCCTCTGCAAGGTGCTTTGCGGGCCCTCGGCTTGCCATGCTTTCATGCTTTTCTTTCTCTTTTCTTCCGTTCATCGCGAAATATCGCAGATGTGTGGGTCTCAGGTTGTTGGCATATTCGCCACAATACACTTAAATGTCAACTAAAAAGCGTCGTCGCGAAGGCGAAAAGCGCAATGCTATCGCCAAACTCGTTTGAACAATTGTCGCATGCGTTCCCTTCTATCGCATATCCCTATCGAAAATTATTAAATAAATTCCCGTGTACCCGTGTACGAGCTACTGGGAATCTATTTCTACATCTTAATCAAATCTCTCGGCAAGCAAGTCAATTACCTCGGCTCGTCTCTCATCTCGTCGTCGCCGGTCGCATTACGCATTTTCCGCGTGTCTAGCCTTGCAATCGCAACGTTTTTCCTCTCCGCCGCGCCCGCATGGAAAATCGATATTCGCAACTATCAACGACGCGCATTGCTTTTCAGAAGATCGAAAGTTCAGTGGCTTTGGCAAATTATAATACGGCCTCCTTGGAAAGTTATGAGCTATCCACTTCTTTCGGCGGAGGCTCGAGTGGACACTATTGCGAATTATCCAAAGATAATATTCTCAATGTCAACGTTGACTAACAGCCGTTTCACTCATCTTAATGATGAGAAGAAAAAACAACGGACGCAACACGATAAGCTTCTGTGTTTATGCATGGAAATTGATTTCATACTATCAGCTGTTGCTGACACGTACCGTTACCATGGTTTTTTTTTATTGTTTCGTATCTCGGTCGGCTTGTGCAATACTAACGTCATCCACTTCGTATGTACTTGTTCCAAACTGAATTTCTAGCGTGGATGACAACGTCGTCGAACGATAACGATGTCGAATTCGACTTTGTGACGAGTAGCGCTTTCGATCGTCGCTCAAAAGCATCGTTTACCAGAAGAAAATAGAGATAGAGAAAGAGAGAGAGAAAGAGAGAGAGAGAGAGAGAGAGAGAGAGAGAGAGAAGCGAACGCTAAATACCTGTCAAACAGTTGCCATTTTGGCATCCGTTGCCAGCTGGTACGATCTGTCCGTTTTCGGTTTTCTCGGTCTTCATGATGTCTGCCCTCGAGTCCCCAATGAAATGCACAAAAGGAAAGCTTAGCCGGCACCGAGCGATCGAAAAAAAAAGAAAAAAGAGAAGCAACAGGCGTGCGCCTACGACGAGCGGACGAAAGCAACTGAGCGCCAGCGCTTTCGCTGTTTTATAAAAGCGGAAGCACCAAGTCTTGCGGCGGGACCCCCACTGAACTCTAACAGGAGCTTTTGCTCGGCGCGCGAGCGCGAGGGAGGGACGTAGCCGCTGCAAGCTTACGCTGCGCTTCTCTTTTCGCGTCGGGTAAGCGCTTACGGCGAGCACTTTTTTTTTATCGCCGTGTGGAGACTGATTACGTGAATGGATGATCGTTTACGTGATCCGCTGATTTATTGCGTGACTCGAGGGCGCTTCGTCCGATTCAATTTTTCAGTTTTGTGCGCCAAGCTATTCCTTTGCGTCACACTTGAAGAACAAACAAACAGCACGTTGGAGATGAACGACACGAATCTAGAGTACGAGCTGCAAGCGAAAGGCGTGTCAAGGTTTAGAAATGTCGGAGAAGCTACACTTTCCTCTTACGAAGAATGCTGGCTCGATAAGATATTAGCCTAATTAGCAGAGAAGGAACAGCTTTATCCGTCAACCCGCGTATAAAAGTGGCTATCGAGGAGTCGAGGTAAACAAACAATTTTTGCAACGTTTAAACGACGATGCATTAGAAAAATAAGGCGGACCAGATACGTCTTCACAAGATGAGATAAGGGCATAATTGCAGTGTATACACGTGTCCGCGTGATAACAGGCCAGATACGTAGCAGCACGCAGCCAAGAGGGAGAGAGAGAGAGAGAGAGAGAGAGAGAGAGAGAGAGAGACAGACAGACAGCAGACCGAGAGCGAGAGACAAGGCGAAGGTTGAGGTGAAGGTCTCGCTGCACACACCACCACGTGTCGGCGAGTGCGTCGATCGGTGCTCCTGTCGTTTCGTCTCCCAATGCTCGCGATCACGCGCTGGCGGTATCGCTCGACTTCTCGTTCGCTCGAGAATTCAATCTCGCGTCTGTTCCCTTGCGTCAGACGCGCGTAATATCCCAATCGCCCAGTCGGTCAACTCTAACTTTCCAATTACGCGCTGATTGCTTTCCTCTGACGTACCTGTCAACGTGCGTGCGCTTGGCAAGTCTTTTTCAAGGAAAAACCGCATCTTTGGCTGCAGCTTCGGGATGCCGTGTTCGCGCGAGTGAGCGTGAAAATCCGGAATCGTCATTGGTGAAACTTGAAAGTTTACGTTATTAGCTTCTAACAAGCCTAATAAATCGTTCTGAAATTTCATTTCCTTAGCCGTACGCCTCGCAATCTCAAATATAGCCCCGGAAAATCACGGCTTAATAAATCACTTTATTCATCGAAACAATTCAGCGCCATGCACGATTCCAAGAGTCAGGCTGAACGGAACACCTTTTTAGGGGCTCATGTTGATTGCCAGGTTCTCGACTTTCAGATGAGTAGAGTACTTTTTAAATTAATAAAAGTATTACGTTAAGCCCATATTCTGAGGCGTTTTTACGAAATCGCGATCAAGAAAAGTAAAGCTTACGCGAGATACTTTGTCAGAAAAAAATCATGGCGATACCTTCATTAAAATAGCTTTTACAAACCAACAAAGAAAGCTGCTACTTGTCACTGTTTAACAGTACCTATTGATTGAATTGATAATTATCCGTTAATCGCAACGGTCGCGATTCGTTTTACGATAAAAACGACGAGACGACAGCTTGAATAAATAATTTTCAGATTAGTATAAAAAAAATAATTATTCCATTCGATTATTTGAATATTCGCAAAGCAGTTACTCTCCGACATCAGACGAAAACAAAAACAACGCTCTCGTCTGTCCGACGTAACGTGTCGATAGATCCTTGAATGTTTTTCACGGCATAATAACTCGATCGAAAAAGATGTCAATCCTGATAACCCACATTACATAAATCTATGCTAATCCACTTTATATTTTTCGGATGACTAATCCTTGTAAAACACGCACGTAAGTGGGTAGTTCACCTATACGTCGAAGTAGGTCGGGCAGGTATATTTGCAATGCTGCAACAGCCTCAGGATCACAAGGCTGAGGTGAGAAATACGCAATTACGTGGCGATTTAGCCGCTATCTTTGAAAACTACACGCATTTTTTACGGATTTATAATTATACCGAAGAGCAACTCTTATCAGTACGTACAATTTGAAAAAAGAAAAGGTTTTTCATACGAAATTCGAAATTTCAACTGGAGTGCAGCATTTGAAAGTGAATTCAGAGAATCTTTTCATTGGAATCTTACGTGATAGTTACGCGCTCGGCGAAGCAAGGTCTTACACGCTGTTCTGTCGTGCAAGAGAGCAACGTCCACGCGTTTGCTTTACAATTGCGAATATTATAAATAATTAGGATTTACAGCGGCTTACAGAACAAGGACTTAATGAACGTTCGCTTGGCTAATCAGTCGGCGATAAATGATTTGTATACTCTTCTATTTATTTCTTGTTCGATACGGTAATGGTAGGACAGGTATGTCTAGGATCAGTTATCAAAGATCTCGTCGGAGAATGTGAATTTCGATGCGTCATGAAAGGTCAAACTACAACACTCCAAAATAATTGGCAAGCCAATCGTACTTGATTGCAGATTATTTTAAAGTATCGAGAGGAAACTATAATAAGCCTGTTCTTATCAACTGGATTTTATTGCGTAAGTTCGTTCGTCATTTTTTTGCCTTACGCACACACACGCAACGCGTGTCAAAAATCATAAAAGAACATCCATTAATAGCAATGCATAAAGCGTTAAATAGCTTTTTGTCGCCAGTGTGCCTGTCTCATTATATAAGTCAGATACGCGAATAAAAAGCTCTAAGTGCCGTTACAACGCATTCGCTGCATCTCGATGACCTTAGCCCCGTGTGCGTTATAAAAAATTGATCCTATAATCAAGTTGTGTGAATGGAAGAAGCAGCAAAGCATTGCCAACGTTGTTTTGTAAGTTTTGTTTGCTAAATTAACAGTAAGACAAATTTGATGAGAAAAAGTATAGCAAAATAACGTCTTATTGCTCAGTATCGTTAGGTAAGTATACATACATACTTATAACCACGTCAATAGTATATGGTTACGAAGAGAACAAAAGAAAGCTTCTCGGTACATGAGTTATTTGTCTTAAAAGTTAAAAAATTGCTGTAAATAATATCAGATCTATTTAAAAGTGGTAGCCATACCAGCGTAACGTTATCAATGTGAAGTTGTACTTCATTTATTCTTTGGGTCTGTTCTTTCATCTTTGATCCTACATAAATTATTTGTTGTACAATATAGAGAGCTTATAATACACAAATTAATTATTATTACATTCGCAATCTCCTATTCTTCAATAAATCACGCATATGCATTTCAAATTTTTTCCTCCTTAGTCTCAGATAATATGAAAACAATTAATAAATTTTTTACTGTCATGTCAATTCTTATACTGATTCAAATTAAAACACATTTCACACATTCTAACGTTCATTTTGCTTAATTTTAGAAGAAACAATTTCAAACTTGAGATCATATTTCATCAAATCATCGACCATTGAAGTTTTCGCGAAAGCCGCGCCAGGAGAAAGAACTCCGCCACTAAAACAGAGAATGAAACTGTCAATATTCAATCTGAATGCAAATAAAATTGACGCACCTGCCAGGCATTCTGTAAGATTCTTTTACGATCATTAGGGCAGATATCAGAAGAGTAGTGTTCGTGAGTCCGTAAGCGGGATTGACTCCCGTGACTTTGGTAACCAACTCTTTATTGGGCGGCTCCTTGTACTGATCGGTCGGATCGGTCAATTTCTCAGTCCATCCTTTAGCGAGAAAGGTGATTGAAAAATGTGTGTTGTCCATTATCTCTTCCTTCGGTCCTTCGTGGCTGGCCAAGCCCCACGAGAAAAATTTTGGATGCTATCCGCGGATAAAAGACGCATGTTGAACTAATGAAACGGATTGCTGAAAAAATGCAGGTATACCTTCGTGAGCAGCGAGAGACCGCATCGGCATTTCGACAATACAGTGGACATGCCACCGATTACAGCGACTTTAGTCAGTTGCCACAGCGATCTATAAGTACAACGAATTGATCGATAGTCGGAATCGAATACATGTTAATACGACCATACCTGAACGTCACGTATGTTTGTACTTGGATGGGTCGCACCTTGTATCTTTCGAACATGAATCTCTGAGTTCGAAGAGCTACCGATAAATCTGGACCGGGGAATACAACCGAGTAACCTGGCGAAGCAGGATTGCGATGTATGAAACTTCTGAAAGAATTTTTTTCAGCAACCATTCGGACAAGTCGCCACAATGAAAAATCAAGTGAGCGCTAACCTGGTCTTCAATACGGGCTTAAATTCCGGCAATTTATCAGGATACAACTTACGGCGAAGAGCAGCAAGTTCGCTCTCATTCGCCAAATGATGCAGAGCCGACTCCCAAGTGCCGTGGTGAAGAACTGCACCACCAACGTCGCTTGTCAGCCAACCGCTCAGATAAGTCTCGATGCTATTGACTTGTCCGCTAAATTTATCGTCGGTGAACGCTATGCCCATCTCGAAGGGTATACTGTCGAAACCACAAGCACTAACAACGTAGATGCCAGCTTCCTCCGCGGCCTTGTTGTACTCCAACTGCATTCTCTCCATATACTGTCAACAACATTTCCAGAGTGAACGAAAAGTGAAGTGACAAGTTTGTGAAATACGGGTTTGGGCAATACGAAAACAATTTTCATTAATAAATAATTTAAAAAATTTACTACATACGCGAACATTTACAAGTTCAAAAGTAAGCAAATTTATCTAAAGAACAATTACGAGTAGTTTTCTTAATTTTTGTAGTTCTTATCCGTATCTTATTTCATGTTTTAATTTCAGGAAATTGTTTGAGTAAATTGTTCGAACGATATCGGTGTTTATAAATTTACTGATTTGTCTTTAATTTCTGAGATCGTTTTTGTTTTCAGATACGACTTGAGAGCGAAACTGTGAAATCGTTAGAACACTCCAAGACATCAAACTGAAAAATTGTCTTGCGTTCTCGTGCGTCTTGTGTTGTAATGTAATAAAATCCATTAAAACTACAGCCTTGCTTTTTTTTTGAATAACTCGTGTTGTCAGAAATTCTTCGGTTCTGTGTACCTCAGGCTCTCCGCTCACGTCGACATGATGAGTTTTCGATTCGATGCAGGCTTTGATCACCGGCTCGCCGTAAAATCTATACGGGCCGCAGCAGTTCACTACGACTTTGGCTTGCTGGCACATTTTCCTGAGCGATACTTCGTCTCGCAGGTCTGCTATGATAATTTTCACATTATCTGGAAAATTAGAATAAGAGGCGGTCGATAACAGGCTTAGGGCCAATTGCCGGATTTGTTTATACTTGAATTCGAAGCAAACTCTTGCAGAACAGATTGCAAAGCTTCCTTCCGTCTGCCGGCTATTCCCCATGTGAATGGCATGTCTTTGTGAATTCGCTGAGCCTCTTGCACCGCGTATTTGCCGGTGAACCCGGTCGCTCCGAATATTACTACGTCCAAGCGTTCGTCCGACATTCTGCAATGATTATTGTTTTTTGAATGAAGAATAATTTGTTAAAGAACAAGTTTAAATCTAGATGTGCTACTATTGTATGACAAGCTGTCAATTTATTTAGTAGTTCAAGCTAGAAAATTGAATCCGAGTTCTAGTGAAAATTCAAGTACTGCCGACGTATACACGTAAGAACTAATTGGACTTAATCAACTAAGATGATGGATAAAACTTCCAATGAACGAGATATTTCATTTAATACGTTTTTCCGCAATTAGGAACTACGATATTTCTAGTAAAACTGTTTCGAGCTTGTTTCCAAAGAAAAAGCACGCGCTGAGCTACATGAGCAAAGTTTACCGTCATATTTTATTTTTGGCTGCTTGCGTAATTGTCTTCAGCACAAAAGCAAATCTGTCGGTATTTAAAATCACTGCGTGTTCGAGATACATTACAATCATCAGCGCAATGTGAATATTTACCTTCGCGTATTCTCGGCAGCTTTCAATGCCAAATTAAAAAAAAAACGCATCCTGCACAGGAACAGCAAAGTCATGCTAGTCGCTGATTAAGCGGAATTATCGATGCGAGTTTGATGTTTTGGAATCGCAAACAATTATGCATTAATCGCAATCAGCAATGGGGAACGTGTAAATCGTCGTTTCCATTTTACAGCCGTTCGATAAGTCATTGCCGAACAATAATGTATCATTCGAAGTTAGTAACGTGGAACAAGTCGAATCCCCATCCATAATATTCAAAAAGTGCATCAAAGAAGATTATTTTTCGACGATTGTCCGTGATATTCAAATCGAATTTGCTTCCAATATAAAGCGATCGCGATCAATAAGATAATTGCACTAAAGCGAAGAATTACTCCGGCATCGCGTGTATATATCGTGTGTATATATTGTTATTAGCAGCACGAAGGTTGCATCGCTCGCAATATCGCGCATACGCCTTAGCTGCATAATTTTTTTATTTTTATTGTATATTCTCAGATGTTTAACTTCGTAACAAATCCGCAAGCGCGTTATCGCAAAAGTTTGCATCTGTAACAGCGAAACAAAGTCAAAGGGTTGTGCGTACATGGTAACGGCCATCGTTGCTTGGAGAACGTTCGACAAGAAGAAGCAAAAGCTGGACGAATAGGCTTCGTGTGCAGATGATCGATTCGAGTGCATTAGGAGAAAAGAAACTCTTATTTACCTGAGTTGGTTTGATATCCGTAGACACTCCCTGCGAGCCGATGATGATGACATGAGAATCCAGCTTGTTCTGTGCGCGTTTATACTTCCTTTTTTTCTTCTATGATTGAAGTAACTGGTTACTTCAGAATGGAAGTTGCGGAGCTAAAATCCACTAGGAGTTCGAGTATGTTAGGTTGGCGAAGTATGTTTACTGGTAACTTATCACGCTAGGCATTTTTGAAGTGGATTTCATACGAAGAAAACTTCTTTTTTATGATCTTTTGCATTTGATATAGTTTATAACAATTTACATGTCTATTCTTCATTCTTCAAATCAGCTGCTGTAATTCAAATGTTCTCTACCAAAGCTCACGTTGAATTGTTGCTGATGCTTGACGATTGTTGCTGTCGAAATACGTGTTGCTTAATTGTTGGCTTACATGGTTGACGCTAAAGGTTGTTACAGTTTGACGGATCGGAAAGAGAGGCTTCTCTATTAAGAACAAGCAAATAGGATTGAAGTTGTGAACGGACGAAAGTGATCACTGTATTCGGAATTATTTATTCAAGCCTGTACTTTAATTTATTTAGCACGCGTGATTATTAAAATTCTTATTTCCGATAGAAGTACTACTAATGTTAATTTGACGATTAATGCGTTGATTCAGAAAACGGTAAAATATTAATTTAAAGACGAGCTGTTGGTCAATGGAAATTTTTTCAATTTTCTAATTCTTACATTACATTCGTATTTCAAAGGTTATATAAATTTTAAATTATCTTATTACCTCTCAATCGTTAATGTGCTACAGGATATAATGACATTTATATTGACATTTTGTGAAAACACAACTTCAGACTAAATAACGTACAGTTATCAATAACTTTGTGTAATCAGGGAAATAAATGTAATAGGCTTTTTCACACCATAGATAGGATTTATTACATCAAACTTTTAATAATAAAATATCATAGAAAATTCGTAGTAACTGCATATAGTTAGTTTATATAAATATAAATATTAAGTATATTTTTGTAGCAATGAAGATTATTCACTGCTCTGCAGTGTTTAATGATCGGTATACTATATGTTCGTTACTGTTCTTATTACTTCAAAAACTACATTCGTTTTGAATGCAGCAGAGGAACACTAGATATCTGTACGCATTCATTTTAGTTCCTTAAGTTACGAGAGGTATGCAAGTGGAAAGCTGTAGGAGGAGTAATACACAGGCATCATGACTGGATTATTGACGTTAAATTATACATGTTTTTTTTTCGTCACATGATTTTTAATATTTTCATCAACTTAGCAAATAAAAGGAAAGAATTATAAAAAACTTTTGCTTTGCATTCAGTCTAAACATTTGAGCTCTCAAAATGAATAGTTTGATTACAAACACAATTTTCTTGTGGCAAATCAAACACCAAAAATGGGAAATATTTATCTAACAATGATGTGGTAATAACAGTTGTTATAAAACGTTAAATTCAAATGACACTTTGAATATCGGATGAACTAAATTATGAAGAATATCCGATGTTAAGAAAATATCTCTTGTGAATATCACAATTACACAATTAGTACGTAATATCGGCTTCGAGTAGTAAAAACATTAATCCACTAAAAAAATACGTATTCGATCTGTTGAAAAATTCGATATTGTTAAGCTATAGCTTAGAAATAACGGAGTATAATTTAGTATAAAATGGATATTTAAAACTACTTTAATGTTAAACGATATTCATCTTATACGTTTTGTTTTTCTCAAATTGAAATAGACAAAATAATTTCTTTTCAAATTCAACTTCTACTGACGGCAGTTATCATTTTTCTCGAATCGTAACAATTTTACCGGGTATTATGCCATAAATTTTCTTTTTTAATTCTCAATAGACGATATAACTTCAAACTTGAGACCGTGTTTGATTAACTCGTCAACCATTGACGTTTTGCCAAATGCAGCCCCAGGAGGAAGAACGCCACCACTGGAAAAAAAATATATTTAAAACGTGTAATTTATTTCATTAAACAGAACTGTGAATATAATAAAACTATGTCAAAAACGCACTCGCCCGGAATCTTATCAGACTCTTTAAGAATCGTTATAGCAGACATCAGTAGAGTTGTATTGGTAACTCCATAACCAGGGTTAGTTCCACTAACTTTAGTTATCATTTCTTTGTTGGGTGGGTCTTCGTATTGATCGGTGGGTTCTGTCAACTTTTCTGTCCAACCCTTGGCAATAAAAGTGATTGAAAAGTGTGCATTTTCCATAATTTCAGGTTTAGGTCCTTCACGGCTTATGAGACCAAGAGAAAAGAATTTTGGATACTAAACAATAAAAAACAACAAAAATTATTATACTGTATTTTTTTAAGTTGATAACACATTATCTTTAATTTTACCTTCAACAGCAAAGAACGTCCACATTCACTTTTTGCTAGTAAAGAAAAGATACCACCAAATACAGCAGCTGCAAGAACTTGCAACAATGATCTAGGGCATTAGAAAAGCTATTAATATAGTACAGTTAAATATCACGCGTGGATCATATACAAAATATTAACTTACTTGAATGTCACGTATGTTTGAACTTGTACAGGTCTTTGCTTGTACTTTTCATATAAAAATCTTTGCGTTCTAAGGCAAACCGAACGATCAGAACCTGGGAAAATCGTCGACCAACCTTCGGAAATAGCGCTGCGATGTAAGACACCTCTGAAAAAAAAAATAAATAAAACAATTGTTCATACCACGATACTTGTGAGATGTACGAAAAAAAACCTTACTTTGATTTCAATGTCGGTTTCAATTTTGGCAATTTTTCAGGATACAATTTAGTACGAAGATCACGAAGTTCATTTGCATGCGCCAATCCGTACACAGCTGATTCCCAAGTGCCATAGTGTATTCCGGCACCACTGGCATTCGACGTAGACCATGCATTTAAATACGTTTCTACGCTGTTGACTTCTCCATCGAATTTGTTCTGAGTGTAGATTATACCTAAATCAGACGGGATACTGTCGAAACCGCAAGCACTGACTATATAAATTCCAGCTTCTTGAGCAGCTTTGTTGTACTCCAATTGCATTTTTTCCATATACTACAATGAAAACAATTCTATGAATAAGATTATATGTTATAGTCAAACAAATATACAAATACCTGTGGTTCACCGCTGACATCGACATGATGAGTGTGAGTAGCAATGCAAGCTTTGACAACAGGTTCACCGTAAAATCTATATGGACCACATGTATTTACCAATACTTTAGCTTGCTCGGTCATTTTTTTCAGTGAATCCTCATCTTTCAAATCGGCAATGATGATTTTGATGTTCTCTGAAAATTTAATTTTAGCTTGAAAATATTTCAATTATCAAAACCGTACAACAGAAATAAATTAAATTATCGATGCATATTGGGTATAAATTTTTCTGCTGCCGCGCATTGATTCGTTGGCACGAGAATTTAAAAATAGAGTTTTTGAAAATAAAACTATCAAAAAACAAATGGGTCTTCGTTCTATATTTCATATCAGAGTTCTCGTTGTTATTTATATACTTGATTCAGGAGCGAATTCTTTCAATATAGCTTCCAGAGCCTCTTTACGTCTGCCGGCAACTCCCCAAGTGAAGTTCTTTTCTTTGGCCAGTCGTTCAGCTTCTTTTACCGCATATTTGCCTGTGAAGCCGGTCGCTCCGAATATTACAATATCCAAACGTTCCTCGGACATTCTGAAAATCGAAAGTATGATGACGATCAAAATCTTTCGTCTTATAAATTTTGCTCGTAAACGAGATACTTTTACGAATACAAGACGAAATTCACCGATGGAATTTAAAATTGGAAACGATCTCTTGTGTGAATTATCAACGTAAAGCGCGAGATATCACAACACACGAGAAGATTCCAGCCATCGATAATAAAACCTAAATACGCTCGGCTGTTTTCAGTGACGGGACGCAATAAAATTGCATGCGTTTACATTGGATTAAAATAGAACTATATAGAAAACAAAATAAATTATCATTGACGCGCGTGTCTGTTTCTCCAGCTTGTTACTATTAAAAAACCCGTGAGCTGTTCGAGAACAATTTTTACAGACTGATTTGTAGGTAATAGTCAATGACCGTGTAATTTTTTTTCTTTGCACAATTAGCTCGTTAGCGAATTGTTTCCTAAGCGACCTAAAAAGAAATATGTACCTATATGGCAAAGCACTTACTTATGACGAAAATTAGCGCCATAGAATATCTATACAGCGATGCATAATGAGTCGTAACCGGCAGTGACTCACAGGCACAGTTCTTAACAGCTATAAATAGATTTGCGAACTTATATATATATAAGGAAGTACCGATGAGAGCCCGCACGAAATTTGCAATCATGTCTTTCACTGCAAAGATTTTCCGAACCTCATGAGCAATTTTCGCCTTGCATCACTTTAGAGAAAAAAGTGAAATGAACTTTAGCCGGTGTCAACAATGGCTAGTTGCCAAGAGTGCCAAGTAAGGAGTATCATGCAACTGCCATTGCTCCGAAATTACAAACAAAAGAATAATACGCGAGTAGTGCGAACAAAGACGATTGTATTGACAAAACTCACCTGAGATGATGATTGTAGTGTCGATTTGTCGTGCAGAAATTTATAAATAAATTGTCTTTCGCTAAAAGGCAACTCCCGTGAGTAAAGAGGAAAGAGTGCTGCGGACTCGACGTGTGCGATACGTGTGACGTGTGGTAGGGGTTAAACTGCTGTTTCGATGCGACGTGTATGCGCGGAAAATAAGGCGTAATTGATACACACAAAGAACGAATTGGATAGAGAATTTCGAGATGTGGTATATTATCGATCGATGCTAAAGTAGATGCCGAGTTGAACGACGGCGTCGCACGGTGGCAAATACAAATCGTGACTTTACACTTTTTGGAATCCGGAAGTGTGTGTTGTATTTCATAAAGGTATAGTAATAGAAAATGAAGCAGAAACACCAGTGTAACAATTGCATTAACTCTTGTTCAAAGTACACTTGTGCGCAAAAATGTTCCGTGTATTTTTGTATAACGGCTTCCCATCGCAGCTTGAAGTGATTTATGTTGAGACTCTCAGTAAGAAACGACAGTATAACACGTTGTACTGAAATTACTCGATGCCTCTACAAATAGCCATTAGTATTCGCTTGTGAAGCCGGTTGCTTTGAATATTACAATATCCAATCAATCTAAATTCACGATTATTATTCTAAAAGTTATTCAATGATGTATTCGCGCAGAAAAATTATAGTAGACTTGAGATGCCATTGTGCGCAAAAAAATAACAACGATCGGTACTCCGATAATTTTCTACATAACAGCTTGATAAAAATTATCGGAACTATATAATTTGTTCTTGTCACTGTGATTGTTCTGTCTGCTTATTTATGAGTACGCACATTAGAAAGTAGAAATGATCAAGGATAATTGGAGTTATAAAGAAAGCTCATGATTTCTCGATTGCATTCAGTTACAATTTTGAAACTCCGAGACGCGCATTTGTTCGGAGCAAAATTTATGCTAAACCATCTCTAGGAAAAAAAATCTTATATTTCAGCAATTCCAATTGAATTTTACCAAAACGAGATATTTTTAATGCAAATATATAGAAAATTACACGGTTGTAATCTAGCGCTCGGCATTTTTTAAATATACCATTGAAATCAATGTGAATAACACACTAGTACTTGTTGCTCAATGCGTGTCATTGCTATCGGAGAACCAATTCGACTGACCCACGCGAAACGGATATTGAGAAACCCGGAACTCTCATTTTCAGTCAAATCAAGGAAATTGGCACTGTTGTCGCTTGAGAAAATTACCCAACAATGTGAGCTGCCACCGGACGCAATGCGAGCCGATGCTAATCGTCCTGTGGCAAGGACAACGGCTGGTCATTATTTCGTGTGCTGTCATCGCGTAAAAAAGTAGCGAGCGCGCGATCAGCGAATTGAGCGATCGTCAATCCGAAACGGCTGCTCTCTTATCGATAGATGCTAATGAAAATGCGCTGTTGGACGGTGGCGACCGAACCGCTTTGCCAATATAGTCTCTAAATGTAACGTTGTGACTTACGAGGGACGCTTATGAATCAGACAGAGCATAGATAAGCCATCGAGCTCGATTCGTACATGCGAGTATGCGTTTCCGGCGAACTTCAAACGAACCCCGACTGCTGTAATTAGCCTTTACTTCGCGTACATTTCTCCTATCAAGGCGAAAACACCCCGCGTTCGAAAAATGCTAATTGAAGTTGCGGTCGAAATAACGCAACGAATCGCGCGTGAGCCCGTCGCGAACGCTCCCGCCTCGCTAATTTCGAACAATGCGGGCGCGAGGGGGCACAGCTGCCGCGTTAATTAACAGCGGAGCAATTAATGTGACGCTCGATTATATATGTATATCGATGATTCTTCGATTGTACAATAACGATTGTTCGCGTCTGCGTACAAATCGTGAAACGACGGCTTGTTTTGAGAGCGCGCGTTCTCGCGTAATTACAAGACGGATTAATCAAGACGGATTAATCAAGACGGATTTGTCTTGAAAATGTGAGGGATGTATTTTTTAATCGCCCGTTTGCCGACGAAAAATACGAAAATTGACAAAATAAATATAACTGACGATACGAGTAAAAACATTAAGAGAAGCAGATGGCGAGACTATGCAAACGCGTTGATGTCGAAATAATCGTGATTATCATTCTAAATGTGAGTATAGTTGTAGTTCGCAATGTAGGTGTGGATTGAGTAACCGTACACACAAGGCAAAATAACGTGACCGCGAGTCGGAAATTCGGAAGCGAGTCGGTTGGAATTTCGTATTCGCCGTAGGAAATGGAATACGAGCTGACAGTAGAACGCGTAGAATACGTTAATTATACCTAATGACGTATTTCAACTGAAAAACTGAATAATCCGATAAACCGCGAGATTTAATCAACTTTCACAATATTCTCACCTGCAACGAGGAGAAAAATAAATCATTCGCGTCCTAGTAGTTCGTTGTAACAACGAAGGTCGGCGGTTGGTGACACATAGACCACCTGCCTGCCCTCCTAAAAAAAGAGGCAGCGAGAGATACGTTAACGTTTGCGCGAGGCTGAAAAATCCGTTATTCGGATTTGCACTTAGCGACACGGGAACGGAGCGCGTAGACAGCGGTAAAAGGGAGAGGAGGGAGGGGTGCAACGAGAGTGAAAAGGCAATTCGTTTCTCTGCTGATGAGCGCGTGTGCATTTACAAGGGGTGCGCTATCCACAGCGCGCGATCGCGCGTTCACTTTCGTGCGTTAAATGCGGATTGGGATACGCACGCCTTGCTGTCGCTGAATTCTACGATGCAGTTTTTCTTCTCGAGGATCTTTCATTTAGGTGCGAGATAAGCGAGATGTTAAATTGATTTTAAAGACATAGCATATCTCTTGTTTAATTTGGAATCTTCTATGTAATGCTTAATAATTATATTGATGTACTTTGACATTAGTTGAAAAAAGAATGCGACTATATTATTCGGAGCCAAATAACGATAAATCAGACGTTTTATTACGAGTATAAGTATTTAGGGAACATGACGATGTTCGTGACCAATGCCTTGGCGGGGTCGTTTTTTTCTCTCGTAAATTTAAGTTTCTTTTTTTCTTTTTTGTCGTGAGTAGTAATTCAAGTCGCAATTCACTAAAGAACGTTAGGCGTGATAATCTCATCGAGAATTTTTCGTCGTAAGCTGTGAGATCAATATCTTTAATAATTTTCGGATTCTGATAACAGTAATCGTTCGATCTCGAGGTGGTATCGTCGCAACCGAACAACCGACTGACTTGCAATCTCGTTGCTGGTCAGCTTCCCAACTTGAACCTCATGAGAGACAAGCAACGAGCGAGCCGCGCGCGTGCAGAGATCGAAAAATTCCGGGCAGGTACAAGTTATATACGACTGCGCGCCAGCGACGTAATACAACGAGGGAGGGGGAGAACACAACGAGCCCAACGGAGAGTAGCACAGCGAGCAACAGCTTAGTAGTGGTTCGCGTGCCTTCGTTTGCGCACGACGACAAAAAAGATACCCGCGAGCTGCGCGTGCTTGTGTGCTTTCCGCGTGTAGCTTCAAATCTGAAGTAGCGTCTAGCGTTGAAGGTTCTTCAGAGAAACTTTGAGATAATAAGACTGGCAAGAGATTTTTTACCGTGAAGGGTGAGTTGACAAGTTGAGATGGGCACATTTTTACTCGAATTCAGCCGGTTGATTTAGGAATTGACCAAACGAATGTTGCCATTTTCGGTCCTTGAACGACTCCGAAATCGATGAGATATCGAGAGCTGAAAATAGTTTTAAAATTGTTTCTGGAATCTATTCCTTATATTGAACATTCTTCCGAGTGTCGCGAAGTTAAGATTTTTAATTTTTTTCCTTGGAAATAACATTACCATTCCAGTGCAAAATCATAATAAGCATAAAAGCATTATAAGTTAAAAAATAAAAGAAATTTGATGCATTGCGCGACTGAAAAATCTAAAAAACAAACAACATTGAAAACCCGATGTCGCGTACACTATCAACGTAAACGTTCTCAACAAACAAACATTAATCGTAGTTTCGCCTAAATATCAATGAACGTCCGTCTATTTATAAGCGTTGCTCATCAATAGTAGATTGCACAAGCGTCCGAATGAAGTCTCGGTTCGCAGCCGTATAATCGCTCATGAAGAAGGATGAGCGAAGAGTTTTGTGTTTATGTTCTCTCATCAGCGACGAGAGTATCATCCTCGGCGCGCGTTTAATTCGCAAATCACGATTTCAATGAGCCATCTCCTCCTCGGTGATTGCGCCTCCAATTGATGCGAGCCTTCGGCTTGCAAAAAAAAAGTAGAATCATTTAGGCGAGCGATGACCGCCGGTACGCGGCAGCATGGCAGGCGCGTGATCGATCACTTGCGCGAGAAACAATCGGTCCTTAATCGACGACGAGGATGCGAGCGGTATCTCCGTTCTTGGCCCCTCCCACGAGTCTCTCTCTCTCGTAGAGCTTATTATGCCGGCGAGCGAGAGCGCGCAACGTCACCTACTCGTGTAGCAGGCACACGTAAAGTGTGCTAAAGGGCAAGAACCTTTTGTGCTCGTGCGGCTGCGTGCGAGCGGGCGCCGCGTTACCCCCTTCGGGGCTCACGCGCGCCTTCGCTGCTTTTCACGCGCTCGTCCCGTTGACACGTGCCTCCGGAATCTCGGCCGGACGGCCGGCTTGCCCTCTGAAGCTGGCTTTCTTCCTTTTGGCGCGCCGACAGCGCGAGAGCCCTCGAGAACGCTCATCGAAATTTCCCGGTCCCGCTGCTGGCCGCCGATCGAGCTCCTCCCGCGGCTGTGCGCCCGTGAGAACGCACCGCGTCGCGCGATTACGCGCTTTCGTGCCGCCCAATGGGATCAGCGTCAATTTGGTCGCGCGACGAGTGGACTGGGCGTCGTCGCCGACGCGTGAGAAACCGGGCGAGTGTCAGTGGCGTAGAGCGACAGAGCGCCCCGGCTCGGCTTCGCGCTCGCTCGCTAGATAAAGCGAGAAACTGGAGAGAGGCGCTTGGCTCTGCTGGTCTTTCTGCGTCGTCTTTCTACGTTTCTCATCCCCCGTGCGAAAATGCCCGCATCGTTTCGCGCCAAAAGTGGACGTCCTTTCGAGACGTTTCGCCAGCTCTGCTCGGCGTGGCTCGTCGATTCGCCAAGGTCGAAACGAACGAACGCAACTTTTCGCAAAGGACGAAACGAAAGAGTCGCAGTAGCAGCCGCCACCCATATAACCAGTAGCCGTGTGGGCATCGCCCGATGAGGCGCGAGAGAGGCGCTCCCCACGGCTTTGACATAAGCTTGCACGATGCGCGCGAGCGCCAATTGCGAGACGATCACGGCCAGGCAGAACTCGTCCGGCCAGTTCACTTTCTTCCTCCTTGTTTTTTTTTCCGCCGCGGTAGCCGCAGCTGCCGCCGCTGCTCCCGTTCGCTTTTCTTCCTTCTTCTCGTTCCGATTCGGCTATTCGTGCACGCGCCGAGCACTCCTCTCGGTCCTCTCCGAAATCGCAAGCTTCTGTTCCGCGGGTCGTACGACTCGCTCGGACGCACGACGACGCAAAGCCGTAGCTCGCCTGGGGCACGTGGAGGGCTGCGCGTATGTCATCTGCTCGCGCATCCAAGACTATCGAAGCGCGCGATCTACTTTGTGCTAGCCGCGGCATTGTCGGCGCGCTTCCGGTTGTTCGCACGCGCATCTCCGATTTATCGCGCTACAGTGGCGTTCTTTCTTTGCCGAGATCCTTTTTTTCTTCTTCGCGAGCAGCTAATATTTCCAACGAGTGAATGGGCATTTCTCGAGCGTAGATCGAGTTTACGCGCGTATTTATGGTTTTACAAAGAAACATTAGCAGTCTGCCCGATTCGGATACTCTTGCTTGGCCGATATGCATCAGTTTCTAATGTCAATTCTTTGATTTGGGAACAAATCGACTTGCTTATCGAGTTCTTCCGGTCCGCGTCCATGGAGAAATGTCGGTCGATGAGAGTTATTCGAGTCAATGCACTCGCCGTGGATAATAATCTTTAGGAAAAAATTGACGAGCCGTGCGACAGCAAAACAACTGATCGCTCGTGTCTACGAACCGGAGAGCTCGTCGGCTAAACGCGACGATGGCCATTCTGCTCTAGTATTTTAATTGCCGTGTTTTCGACATTTCAATGCGACGACGAACAGTGGCGCGAGCAGCGTTCGTTGGCACAGCTAAAATTAAACGGTTCGGAGCTGCGCGATCAAACAACGAGGCTCGAAGCATTCGACCGCAGGAAGCGTACGATAAAATCCTGGGCTTTTCAAGCAAGGCCACATCTGTCAATCCTCAAATTACCGAATTTCGAAGACCGAGCATCTCCTTCGCGGACGAACGCACGCACAGAAGTCTAAGCATCGAAAGCATCGTCGTCGGCACACAATGCCCGAGGGGACGAAAGCGAGGGTACGAGGTCCGAAGCACGCTGAAAAGGGATTTAGCTCTCCTCCTCTTGGACGCCCGTACGTCCCCCCGTACGTAGCACGACGCGTACGCGTGCACTGCGAGATCCGTTAGGCGCTCCGACCTTTTCGCGACTTCGCTCTTTCTCTCTTACTCTCTCTCCGTCGCGCGTGCACGCTCGCGACTTCCGTTTTTCTGTCTCCGAGGGCCGGTCCTCGCGCGATCACGAAATCCGGATGCTGAGCATCTGCCGCGCGCGGCGCGCGTCGTCGATCTTTTGTCCGGGCTTCTCCGAAACGCGCCGCGAGCGATCGCTCGTTCAGGGATTTCCACGCGACGAGCGCCCACTCGAGTGCGACCGTACCTTTCGACCGCACCGGCTCGAGCCTTGTTTGCTTTTCCAATGCGCCGGCTGAGCGCAGATGCGCTCGTCTCGTTGCATTGTTCGCCGGCTATCAAGTCCGTCAAATTCTTAATGCCAACGCCGCGGATATATTGTACACACATTCGCCGACAACTGGGTGCAAGAGCAGAGCATAGCTTTTAACGAAACTCGGGGCAGCACGAGGATTCCGCGACGTTGTATTGCGCAACGATAGGCAGACACGGCCTCGGCGTTAGCTTCGGTATTGGATAGCTAGTCGGTCGCGTCGACGACTGTCGGAAGTAGGCATCCTCCATTGTGCCCTCGGTGCACATATCGTTGGTCCAGTAGCCCCGCTGTATCTGGCCGGTGTTTCTGTGGTAATATATGCCGTAACCTTCCTTTTTGCCGTTCGCGAATTGGCCTTCGTACACGTTGCAATTGGCTGGGAAACGAAGCGAATTTCTCCATGAAGTTTAGTGTCTGTGCCGGCGAGGAAGGGGGCTTCTGCTGGTAGTCACTTAGGTAGATTTTGCCTTTGCCGTGAAACTGGTCGTTCTCCCAGATTCCTTCGTAGTACTGGCCGCTGTACCACCACATCTGGCCGTATCCTTTCTTCCGGCCGTCCTCGAAGTAGCCCTTGTAAAAACTGTCCGCGTACCAGTGCAGCCCGTAGCCGTGCTTCTTTCCTCTGCACCAGCAGCCCATGTGGATCACCGTTCGGGATTGCGGGCACTTGCTGCTCGAGATTTTGCTCAATGTGCCGAATCCATGTCTCGCGCCCTCCTTCCATTCTCCATTATAGACGTAGCCAGTTCTATGAGCAACATTGATGCTTTTCATTTGAAATGAATTTAATAGTTGCGTCGATCACACTGCGTACCTGTAGATTTCCATTCCCCTGCCCTCTTTCTCGTCGTTTCTCCACTGACCTACGTATTTGTCTTTGGGGTACCAGTGGGTACTGAATATAGAGCGTCTGAACCCATTTCTCTTTGCTCTTTCTTTGAGGTCGCACGCCGAATTCGCCGGTCTGCTACCGATACACGCCATGCTCGACTGATAATTTCATTATTGTTAGCTGTGAATCTGCCGATACACGTGAAACTAGCTGCAATTCACTTCGTACTTCCGATTTTCAAATCAGCATATTTCGATATCCTTGGCTTTCCGCTCAAAATTTGCCGGATAATCCGACCGCACAGAGACACTTTCAGCGAAAACAATTATCACGCAACAAACTTTGTTCGAAACGGACACATCAATGATCTCATTTGATTAAGGATTCTCACGCCGTAAGCTCAAGACGAAATAGCAGAAAAAAAACAAAATAGCGAAAGCACGTATCCAGCTAATCATCAACAGTCGCAATCAGTCGAATCACATATAGAAGGCCACTCCTATCCACTTTTTTCCATAAATCTTTTCTGCAGAGCAAGGAAAAAAAAATATTCGTGGCGTAACGTAACCACCAATTTTTTCGACGGCATATAAATGACGTGAAGATGACATTAGAGAGAAAGGAGCGCGACAGGTATACGACGCGTGACGAGGCCGATGATATTCTCGAGGGTGACGTGCTCGATAAAATTCGGTCGACGAAAAACGAAGGAAAACAGAAACTCGCTCGAGTAATAAGAACACAGCGAAATATATCTTGCCGGCGAGGGCTGGCGAGGTAGGCGCGTTTGTCCAGTCGAAATCGATTTGCTTTTTCTCGAGCGCGGCAGCTAGCTAGTGTCGTTCACGCGAAGGCGAGAGTGAATTTCATTCGCACTTGGCGCGACCCAGAAGCGCGCGAAACGCTTGGCTCGCGACACGCACCGTGCACGAAACGGAAGATCCTTCCCTGGGGGGAAAAAACAGGCCGACTAATAACGTAATAAAGCCTCGCCTAATTACGCGACTTACGTATACACACGGACATCGCCGAGCACGGGCGTGGATGTTTTCCTTTAATTCATTACAATTGTATAACCTACGCCGCGACGGGTCGTCAGGAGTTTAGTGGCGCTCTCTCACGCGAGCATTTCTCATCTGCAATGGCGAGGAATTTCAATGTGAGCGCAACGAATATTCAGCGTACGCGCGAACCTCGTTGCTCACGCGTGAAGCTCCAGGCCTCGATTGTCATCCGTTTTTACCGTTACTCAGAAATACAATCTAGATCAGGCTTCATGCGCTCAGCGAAGTCGCAATAACGTAACGCAGCCGCTAATATTCCGCGATCCGTCAATTTGAGAGACGAACGCATCGCGGCGAACTCGCGCGCGAACAAACCGAGAGAAAAGGAGCGGATGAGCCGTCGTCATCGCCGTCGACTGTCGTTAACCCAGTTTATCGCGCGTGCCGAAAAACTTCAAAGATAAGGAAAAATAAGTAAGGGAAAATTCTTCGTTTTTTACGAGCGCGAGCTAATAAACGAGCTAGGCGGTCGCTAACACCGAGCAGCTCGTAAAAGCGCTGTACGCTCGCGTATACAATTCAGGCGGAAATTGGTCGTGGATCTCGGATTGGCGCGCGGCTCTTGGCTGCGCGCGCCGGGCGACGAGCTGCGAACGAGAAAAGCGCGAGCGCGGCACCGAGCGGATGTTTGTAATTGCCGACAAAAGGCGTGGGAGGAATCGAGAGCAAACGCTGCACTAGCACGCGCCCTAGACGATGCCCGTCTGCAGACCCGTACGCTCGCCTCGCCCCATCTCTCGTCGACTCGCCACGGTCACGGATTCAAGCCTCCATTGAAATTGCCCGAGTTGACGTTGTAGGTCGAGCCGCTTGGCTTGCAGATCTCCGTTTAATTACAGCGTGAGCTTTCAAACGACATCGATCTTCCAATCATCGCGCCGGCGAGCGAGACGCTTGGGGATTTCCAAGCAAACGGGTCCGTAAAAAGTGACGAGGGACGTCCCGTGGCAGGCACGCGGATTAGGCCAAGAACCTTTGCAAGCTTGCTGCCGGTCGGGCGATACGACTCGATTGCTCGAGCAAACGCGCGTATCAAGAAAAGCGTGGAGTAGCCAAGCCAACCGCGGCCAATCAGCCTGATCGCAGCCAACGCGCACGACGGTATCCGCTCGCCCACGCTCGCGCGCGCGTAAACGTCTCGCGGCCGGATGGAGCGCGATCCTCTTTCGCTAACTGCGTAATTACGCTCGAGCGCGTCTCTATTATCGCGCGACGACAGTTCTTACGAGTCAGCGAACGCCTCACTCGCGCTTTGCCGTGTCGCGGGTACGATGGAACTGGCCGTTCGCTGCGAGCACTAGCTGCTTCGCGCCGACACGCGGAGCGCTCGATTGCAATCAATGGAGCGCCGAATCGAAACATCGGCTTGTCTTGTCTGCAGGCAGTCGGCATCGATGAGCTGATCGAGAGACAAGAGAACAGGATGCAACAGGGCGTCGAGCGATGAAGCGTCGCAAACTCGCCGTTGCAGACGCCTAGTCGTTCTCACAGGAAACAAGGGAAATAAGCGCCTCTCCTTCGTCCGGTCGATCAGCAAAAATACGGCGCTGCGATGAGCTCGACGACGGATACGCTGGGCAGCACGAGCGAGCCCAGGGACACGGCCGAGGCCCGCAGGAAGCTCGTCAACACCAGCCTCCTTTCCCTCAAGTGCCTGCTCTTCTTCTTCTTCGGCGGTAATCGACTCTGCCCGCTCTGCTTCGACAGCAACGAAGCTCGGGATAATTGCCTCCTTCGCCATTGGCCTGTCGCAGGAATGGGCTGTCTGCTGCCCTTCCTCCCTCTTCACATGCTGGCGGTGGGTCTGAGCGCCGCCGAGATCCGCACGATATCGATGATCTCGCCCGCGGTCGCGATCCTGGGGCCGCTGATCGCAGGACCGCTGGCCGACCGGGCGGCGTTGGCGACACACCGAGCGGGCCCCGACAAGCCGACGCCGATCGGTGACCGGCCGAGCAACGGCAGATACCTCCGAGTGATGATTGCCGTCTGCTGCGTGTTCTCGGTGCTGTTCTACTCGCTTCTGCTGCTCGTGCCGGCGGTCAAGAGGATCGACCTGCCGCACGAGCTGCAGCCCGCCGTCAAGTTCTCGTGCGACGAGCGCGGCGCCGTGGTCCACCAGGAAAGGTAGGCCGAGCGCGAGGCCCGGGTCGATCGACCACTGACGCGAGGCGTGCGCGCAGGTGCCGCAACGCCATCGGCTGTCACCGTTGGACGAACGAGGACCAGCTGGGCACGCTGCGTCTGGACGGCTGCCGCTACGCATGCCGCGATGCCCAGAGAGCCAGGCAGGCGCCCGCGAGCGGCCTGCAAGCCGACGAGCCCGCGAGCGTGGTGCCGCTGCGGCTCGCCGCGGAGGGCGCCGCGGAGGGCGCCGCGGAGGGCGCCGCGGGCGGCGACCAGCTGCCGGGCGTGGTGCCGTTGGGCGGACTGGCGACCGCGGGCCCGCCGACCACGGGGGCCGACGTGCTCCGAGCAGCCAGGGCAGGTGAGATGCGCGCGAGAGAAGCTGCGGTCTGCCCGCGGCCGAGTACAGCCTGCGTTGCGCGCGCGCAGGTGCGAGCACGGAGGCGCCGCTGAGCGAGGCCCCGCACGTCTGCTACAAGGACCCGCGCGGACGCAAGATCTGCCACGTGTTCTCGAGCGGCGCGGCGACGCCCGGCGGCCTGGCCGTGCGGGCGAGTCTGCGGCAGGCTGTGAACGCCGAGGACGCGGCCGACTGGTGCGCCTACCCCGTGGCGCAGTACATGCAGTGCCGGATACCGACGCGCGTTCGCGGCGCGGCGGCCAACCGGAGCTGCGCGGTCGAGTGCTCGCTGAGGGCGCCCTACGACGCGGACCCGGGTGAGTGGCCTGTACTCGTCGCGAGGGGGGGTTGCTGCCTCCGGCTGTAACGAGCATCCATCTCACGCGCAGCGCCGGACCAGCTGCTCGCCGAGAGCCAGTGCAGGCAGCTGATCGGCAACGAGCAGCTGACCTTTTGGATGTATCTGGCGATCCGCTCGCTGGCCGACATCTTCCCGAGCGCCGCGCTGGCACTCGTCGACGCCGCCGTCGTGATCGCCACGCGCGAGAGCTCTGCCGGACGCGGCGACGTCGGCCGCCAACTGGGTAAGCCAATCGGCCTCGCCGATCGCCGCCGCTGACGACGCCGATAACCGGACGCTGATCGCTCGCTTCAGCCTTCGGCTCGCTGGGCCTGGCTCTGTTCGGGCCGCTGTCCGGCTACCTGACCACGCTCCTCGGGTCGCAGCCGGCGTACTACGCGCCGTTGGCGCTGCACGGGCTGCTGGCGCTGCTCGCCGCCTGCGTCGCGCTCTCGGCCGACTCGATGCCGCTCGGCCCGCCCGAGTGGTGGTGGCACACGAGGAGCGGCATGCTGGCGTTGCCGATGAGCTCGGTGAGGAAGTATCGCGGTGAGACCGCCGCACTGTTCCTCGTGCTCGTCGTCATGGGCGCCTTTTGGGGCGCCATGGACACCTATCTGCCCATGTGAGTATCTGCGCAAAGAGGCTCGTGCGCCCGAGCGTTCAGTTTTTTGCTTTCTGTCGGCGTAGACATTTGGCGCAGCTGGGTAGCGACGAGCTCGCGATTGGACTGGCGCTGACGTTCGGCGCCTTGCCCGCGTTGCTGTTTCTCTGGAAGTCGGAGCACCTCGTCGATTACTGCGGCCACAGCAATCTTCTCATCACTGCCTTCATTATTTATATCGTCAGGTACGAGCTACTTCGTCCTTTTCTGTCACTTTTCGGATGCACTTTGCGGTTCTGCTGTGAATTATTTGTACGCCTGGTATTACATATATCGATCGTCAAAGGATAATCAACTTGCCAGTGCTTTTTCAGGTTCGTCGCATTGAGTCTCGCACCGGATGTCTGGTGGGCCTTGATCTCCGAATCGCTGGAACTTTTCACTCTTGGTGTGATGTGGGTCACCGCGATCCTCTACTTCCGTCACTTGATTTCGCGACAAATGACGGCCACCGGTCAAGCGTTTCCGGTCATCGCTCACTTTTGCCTTGGTACATTAATTATGCATATTTCGCTCATGCGAATTGTAGATCATTGCTGGAAATTATCGTTCGTTAAAAAAATGCTCTTTTCGTAAAAAGGCCGAGCAATTGGAGCTGTGATTGGTGCTTGCGTTGACAAAATCAAAAGTGACAATGAAGTCGATGCTATGAGATGGATCTACAGGTACATGGCAGCAGCCGCAGCTGTGATGGCTACCTTGTACTTTGCCATTTATCATGGTCTTCTCAAGCCCAGATGTCACACACAGACTGTGCAGGGTAGCCACAGACAACCGCCTACCATTGTTCAAGGTACAGTTAGGCATCACTGTTGTTAAACCAAGTGATAATTGTTTAGTTATGATTAGCTTTCCTCCAAGATAAAATATTTTTTGCGATAACAAGGGTCATTTCAATGAACAACACAAATAGATAATTATTGAAATGCTCGTCACTTTATTTTTTATAAACAAATATGTATATATATATATATATATATACAGACTTCGTTTTTGGCGTATTAAAATAAAAATTCGCAATAGTTTCATTTTTACAAAGTTAAAGCTAAACTTAAATGTAATAATTGCATTATGCTCGTACACAATGTCAATCACAAAAAAGATTTTGGAAGTCGTTTTTGAGCATCTAGATATCGAAATATATCTATAATGATTGTGTTTTCTTTCATGTTTGTTGCAGCGATAAATGGCAATGGCAATTATACGCCGCTAAGAATCTACCACAATGGTATGGGTCGAAAAGGGCAATTCCGATATTGAAGAAACGAATTAACATTCAATAACAGTAATTCGACGCTTCTTGCATTTATATCACACATACGGAAATTTATTTTTTTATAACTACTAGAACTGAAAATTTCTGTCATTTCCATATCATTCGTTAACGCGTTATGTTGCCCAGTGAGTGATCTTCATCTTTTTTTAGACGTTTAATATATTTAATATATTATATTGTAAATGTATGAATGAATAAATATTGAAAATAATTGTAACAGATTTTATTTTATTTTTACAAAGCTTTCTAAAAAATGCCAATGAATCGATGATAGTTGCATCAAGAATCTGATTTGATGATACTTCTTTTCTCTACCTAAGAGTTTTAGGTACATATGCAATGTGAACGTTTAAACTACAGATCTATGAGTCTAATTTTTCATTTCTCAAATGAAGAATATTAAAATTCTCTTTAGGCATTATCTTACTCTGTTAGTGATCATTTTTAAGAGACATATCTAGACAACGTTAAAAAAAATCTCACCTATTTACAAACGACAATAGCATTGATCCTCGCGGAAAAGGAAAACGCCTGCGTTATAAAAATGTAAAATATTCAGACTTTTGAAAAGTTATATTAGGTCATTTCAGAATATACACGGATTTGTACACTGCTTCAATAGCAAACATGGAGTAATTGAAGATATAAAATTTAAGAATTATCTTCAATAAAGTCGGGTTCGTTTCGTACAAATGTCGATTCTGACACGACTTAATTTTATACGAATTAAAATATTTTGTTTATTTAACATAATAATGGCTTTTCAGTTGAACAGAAAACATATAATTATATTCATTAGAAAAGAAGATACTACCGAATGTGTAAACTTTCTACAGAAAATTCTTTTGGAAATAATACAACAAACTATTCTACATAAAATATTTTGCAGAAATACATAACATTTAAAAGAATTATATGCTTAGGATTCTGCTCATTACTAAAATATAATCAAATTTACGAATATAATGATTTTATCTTTTTTTGTGCCAAATCAATCATTTGTTAATTGTTCTGTGGAAAGATATATCAGATTTTTATATATATTTTTTTTTATATCGTATTTTATTATTGTGTTTAATGGACAAGCATTACCTTAAATAAAGTAAACAAAAAAAATTGTATTCAGTTCAGTAATCACGTAAAATCGGTATATGTATGAAACGAACCCTGCCTTCAATAAGCATAGAGATTTGGAATTTCGTTTTGATCTACCTCATATTTTGTTTTTTAGTTATTATCTCACATATTCTATTCACTGCTATAAGCTTACAACCTGTGCTTACTTGTAGAATTTGTAATGATTAACTCTTATGCTTTCTTATTTGCAATTCGTTTAATTCTTATATCTATTATATTCTTTGTCAGCGATTTTCTTTTTTCTCTTGAATCGAGAATTCTCAAAAAACTTTATTTCAATAATATTCGTTACATATTTTTTGAAAATATCCCGAAAAATTGAAAAAAATAATAAGATTAACGTCCATTTAGAAATACCTATGTACAAGTCTCACAGTTAGGAATCTATATATAAATCGATTGTACAAAAAATATGCAAGACGATTTTTTTTTGTTAAAAGATAATATCGGCATTAAAAAACCGTGACTTCTTACAACTCTGTGATAAATATTTTCAAAACCCCTAACAACGGTTGTCTTATTAAAGAATTGATTAAACATCTCTTATCTGTAGGTGAAATCAACAGTTTCAGAATCACTTACTCTGGGGTACAGAGATCGTTTTTAACATAACGAGATAAGAGAGAAATTGGATAATTAATTGCTTCTTGAAGACAAGGTTTATTAATTGATCGTTAACTAGTCAATCGTCGTACAGTCATCATCGGCGATGTCATTACTAGTACACATATCAGTGTCCATTTTGTGCTCTACTTCGTAACTCTTATCAACCACGTGAAGGATTGAATTTACCGCATCACGAGTTTCTTGCTCTAGCTCAACATGACTAAGCTTCTTTTCCTCGTTTGTCTTTTTCTCAGCGATTACCTGTTCGCTGCGTAAATCTTCATTCAACTTCGTTACCATTTTAACAAGTTCTTCCACAGCTTTGGACGTTGGCGCCGCGTTCTCTTCCGATTTTTTTTCCGACTCTTCCGGCGTTTCATTCTCATTAAGACATATTTCCATTTCCGCTTGATCTGCGATATTTATAATATTTGGATCCGAATCGTCAAAGTTACCACCATTCGAAAGGGTCACAGGACTCAGTCGTTCTAGCATATCTGTAATAAAGGGCGACGTACCATCAATCAAATCTTTCAGTGGAATTTGATTCGGATCAGCTAATCCCTAAACATAAAAAAGCAATGAAAATTATTTTATATATTGAATAGCTATTTTTTATATTAAAACATACTCCAGTTACTTTGCAATCACATACCTTTGAGTCGTCGGTTTCGATACCATGATCCTCGATATGCTGCAGATAGAACAAAAACTGTTCTTGATATTTACCAAAATTCTCGTCAGGCGTGACAACAGGCCGAAGTATCTCCTCTTTTGTCTCGGGATCGTAATCCGACCTCGTAAGTAATGAGTAACCGATACATTTCTCGTAATCTCTCCAAGGCACATCGTCGACTTGACATGCTTTGTCTTCCGTCCACACCGACGCGTTACCACCGATACCTTTGACAGCCGTCACTTTGCGTTTGAATATTGTTAAATGATCGAGAATCGTCGCGAATTCTGGTGGTAGATCAGAATTTCCTTCAATCACGCGATTTTCACCATCGAAATTTTCGATGTAATTGTCGTCATCGTCGTCATCGTTGTCTGATTCCGATGCTGACTCTCGCACGCAGATCATTTCCAAGGGAATGTCTTCTTTGGGTTGACTGTGATGGAGAAATAGCAACAATCGTAAGAACCAGTCGACATTCAGACCATTCGTTAGATTTTAAAATTATTTGATGCCCGTACGAATAGCCTTTACAATTAACGGTCACTGCAAAATAGCGATCGGTCGTAAACAACTCGTAAAATTACAACAAACTCACCTCTTCTTTTTCACGCCACTCTTGATTGAATTCTTCCTCCAGTGCAAGTAGTCTTTGACTAACCTGTCGTTAATTTGTGACAACTCGACAAGTGCTTTCCTCATAGCTCGGTGAAACCTTTTGGTACACATGGCCGCTGAATTCAACAGATCCTCATCGTGTTGAGGTCGGTTATTCGACAATTGCATTAATTTCAACACTTTGGTCTTCAACTTGCCAATGGTGCTGTCAATCTCTTGGCTCTGAAGCACGAGCATCTTTTTGAAACGCTGATCGCGTTGTTGAGTCTTCAGAGGTATCATGCCGTCGACGGTAATCACTGGCGGTGCTGCGGAAGCTGATTTTGGCGATTTCTCCGAGATCACCACCAACTCGTCGTCCGTAATCTGCTGTACAAATTTACGCGTTACGTAGCGACTTCCAAGCATCATGGTTGTCTTTATATTCGTTTGTTAGCTATTGTTAACCAGTTTCGTTTAGGAATGCATTTTGACGAAGGAAATCAAGAAAGAGAAAGGAGGGAGGAGAGGTTAAGAGACAACTGCTGCTCTCTTTGTTATGGTTTTGAGAGAAAGAGAGAGAGAGAGAAAGAGAGCGAGAGAGAGAAACAGCAAGGATGTGTATTATTGATTTTTGCTAATTTTCTTGAAGTGTTTTGATGAACACGGTCTGAATTTGCTCTGTCGTTGAGTTTTTTTCGATTGAAATGACATTTACACAGATTTTGAAAAAGTGAAGAACAACTAACAAATTACTTTCTTGAAGGAACAGGGTGGACGCGAACAAATGAGACAAAACTACTTAGAGGTTATAAGTATGCCGGCAGCGCGCGCTCGAATAACAAGATGGAGACAATTTTTAAGAGAAAACATCTGGTCCTTTTTTTATTACACTTAGCTCTTTGGTTTTTGATAAATTAACAATGATAATTTAAACTAATTTCGTTAATGATTTAATAAAACTTTACATCTCAATAGTGGCCTCATTTGAACGTCCATTAACATTATTTGAAAATTTTTTTTTTCAAATTATATTTCGTGGAAATTTAAAATAAAAATAATTAAAGTCATTGAATAAGTATTTTGTAGTTTGATTTCTTATAAATTGCTGTTATCACTATAACAGAACGTTGTCAATAACGGTTTCGAAACATTTACGATTACGTGCTAAACAATTTAGATTTTAATACATAAATATGTTTTACTTGTAATTTTTAGTTAATATACGTTGCAAAATAATTGTAAAATATATTTTAAATTAATAAAAAAGTTACAGAAATTTTACGAAGTTACGAATAATTATTTTTGTGAAACTAAAAAAAACACGCATCTAAATTTTAATATCAATAAATTTTTTTTAGTACGGTAGTATCGCAATATCAGATTAAATTTTTCACGACTCTGTGTACATTATTATTATTATTTTGTACAAATTTTTTAAAATGAAAAAGAATATTGTTCTTACCTGACTATTAGGCTGAGCAGTGTTAGCAGAGTTAACGGTATTATCATTATCAACAATGAAAGTCTCTTCAATTTCCTCGATTTGATCAGTGATAGTCACATGTTCATCTGACACAACACCATTGTTCACTTCGCAATTGTTATCACAATTATCCAAAATCACTGGTTCGTCGTCACTATCTAAGTCAATGACACTTGGTGATTGTTGCTGTTGTTGGTGCTTCTGCTGCTGTTGTTGTTGCTGTGCAGTTGACGGCGGTACACGAACCACTTGTTGAACTACTGGTTTCATTGTATTTTTCGGCATGAGGAAATGTGTCGGCGGTTTGACAAAGTTTATGCTACTCGTTACTACACCTTTCGGAACCATCGACATAGGCACTGCCACTAATTTTTTATTCATTCCACCAATTTTGATTTGCTTCGAGGATATTGCCACTTTAAGAAGATTCGCCAGGGGTACTGGATTTATTGCCATATTGTTTGGAGCGATTTTTTTGAATTGCACTTGCCGTGGTTGCTGACGGATTATGTTAGGTGTTGTTCGTGGTGACTGCACGGGTTCCTGTAATTAAAATAAAGCTCGTCATTGACTATTTTTAGATTAATACTAATATATTAAACAATTCATTATCAATAAATATATGTACATACTTGAGTGGGATCATCGCTGTTCAAAATTTCCGAATCCCCTTCGACCATGCTTTGCTCGCACGTCATCATGAGATCAGTGGGATCAACGTCAGAATTATTTTTCTCACGACGATTACTGTACTCGTGATCGTATCCATTGCTTAATACATTTCGCACGGTACCGCACCTAATTTTACGTTTTTTCGCTGGTGGTGAATCGGCTCTTTCAGCCTCTGGCACATAAGACGTGTCTTCCTCCTCATCATCTGACATTGACATGGTCCGTCGTCTTCCACGCTTACGTTTCCGTGAACAGCACTTTGTCTCGTCTAAATGCATCTTCTCTTCTATCTCTTTAAGGCTCATATTCTTCGCATTTTCTAATAATCTACAATAGAAAGGTTGATTAGTTTATTAGTAAGCTATTGGATGGAATCCTATGTAGCTTAGAGCAGGTGTGTATGTGTCTGTGTGTGTGTAGTTACTACTTGTGCTTTCATCTATTAGTACTAAAATAATAGCTTTTAATTACCTAGTCACTGTTTCTATATGAGATAAGAGTGCTCGACATAAAGAGCGTAGTGGATACAAGTCTTTGGGATCACAGACAAAACATTTCCATGACTCCTCTTCCTCTATCCTCTTGATGGTTGGAGGATCAAAGTTTCTTTTTATACAGGCACTGCAGAATGTATTACTGCAGTAAGAACAGCAGAAGAGGTTGCCACCATTTGCACACCAACGACAATACATATCAGTGGCATCGTCACCTTTAAAAATTATCAACAAAATATAATCGTACCACTACGTATACCATATAATCGTATCACTACCTTGTTCAAAAGTTCCAGTCCCATAGAATTCACGACATTTGCCACATAGCAGGACACGCAAAACTGGATGTTCATGCATGTTATGTGCTTTATTTGGAGCAGAGCCAATATGTTCAGCACAGCTAGTGCAATGGAGCTTGAGAAATCGTACAGAAGCAACATCTAACAAATATCAATATTGAATAGGAAATTAGTTCATCTTTTTGATAACTCAGCTTATATAAAAAATAATCAATAGTGTAACTCACCACTACCATATGTCAGTTTGTAAAACTCATTCTCTTCTGAGGAGAAGGTGACGCATGGAAAGCGCTGATGCAGTTGGAGATCTGGTATTACTAAAATTATAAAAATTTTTATTAAATGATATTATCAAAAATTCATATTATTTAGTTAAATGTCTTTTATGAATTAAAAATCACTCCAAAATGAATAGATTAATTCTCAGTCTCTTAATTATCACCTCATATAAAAATTAGTACAATTGTCAATTTTTAATGTCAGTTTTGTATATTGCTTGCATTATTTAGCTATTTAAAAATTTTTTTAATTATTTACAATAAAATTCATCAATCATTTTTATTTAAATTAAAATGCATTATACTTTCCACAGAAAAAAATTAACTTAAAGAAAGTTTTAAAAAAAATTAGCATGCACATCTTTAATTTACAATAGTAACACTGAAAACAATAGTAATAAATAACAATGACGATACAACATAAAACGTTGAAATGCACCTATGTACCTCAGATTATTTATACCATCCAAGCAGAATTTAAAACACATGGGGAGAAGGTTTTGTCTGTTGAAGTGCTAACAAAGCGCTAATAATCAAATAATTAAACCAACTCGCACTTCACAAGTGACGAAAGGTGAAAAATAATTACTCCGAAAAAAGGAAATCCACTCTTAATAAAAAGAAAAAAAATACTATGAAAATTCTGGCTAAGGTCGGAGAAAAACGAAAGAAAAATAAAGAAAAAGAATCAGGGGTATTATAGAAAACCAGAGTAGTAAGGTTAGACGCATATTTCCTTGAAATTTACAAGTGAATTTACACAACATACCATTCTCTTTGCTATCGGCAACCTCCTGGACCTCGACTTCGAGCATCGACGCGATGTCCATCGTGATGGATACTGGTTATTACTACACTTATACCTATATTATAACTTGGCGAAAGAGGCGATCCTCGGTTTCGCACAGAGCCTCGCGCTCTCTTTCTCTTTTTACTCGCGTCTCGATCACCGCGCCGCCATGTTAATATCACGCGCACGTTATATATTACACCTCGATGGAATATATAACAACCGGGGTGCGCTAGCGCTGGCGACGATGTTCAAGCATCAAATTTATAAATCGTGATAGTCGTCGTCGCCGCCACCGGCGAAATGCGCGACGACGTACTAGCGCTGCGAATCAGGCGAACTCTACATACTGCTTCGTGGAGTCTGCTGCGAGAATAAAAAACTGCCGCGCGCGCAGCATGCGAATAAGTTCCGTCGTGATTTCATCAATCTAAAATATGGTGGGGGAGCTTTCTTATTTCATTATCAAATATTCATCATCTTATAATATGTGATTAATAATTGCTATTCAGTTTAGAAGCTAAATCTCATTTTCTTTATAAAAAGTATTATCGTGATATTAAATTATGATTAAGAGTTCGCAACCATCAGTTTGCTTTGTTTAAAAATTGAAAGCTCATTCACGTTTTTCCTTTTCATGTAAATTTTACGAAAATTTTTACTCCTCATGTCATATGTTCTTATTGAAAACTGTATTTGATATTTATGTTTTAATTCGAGTATAACATATTATAGTATAGTACAATTACGTATAGCCGCGCGGTGTTTATCAAGTTGTTTACAAATGGCGCCGAGCTTTATTTTTGTTTTTATTAGCTCTTTGGATAAAAGTAGTTAAGCTTGAGAAAAAAATATTTTAATGATGGAGAACAAGGATCAATTGAATGAACTCCAAAAAACTGCTAAAAAATTAACCGAAGATATTCAGAATATGCCAAATTATAAAAATTTATACAATGAAATTCAGGTATAACGATAATTTTTTGTCACGAAATTTCACTCTGACTTGAATACTATTATTATTTTAGAGATTGGTTGCATCTTCGGCAGTAAAAAAAGAAGATTTCAAAAAAACACTGTTTGAAGCTTTAAAAAAGGATGGTTTAGAAACTCACATTAGAAATACAGTTTTTCATTGGACAAGATCGCAAGTAATAAATGGTTTTTATATGTCAACTGTGCGGCAAAGTAATGCTTTTATTAATACACTTGTTTCTTTATAGAATTCAATTGAAACACCCAATGAGTATGAAGCAGATTTGAGTTACTTGAAAAAAGCCCAGATTCAATGGGAAAGAAGAATACAGAAATCTTTAAACTCTATGTGTAATGAACTAAATGTTCCACTTGCAAGAATCAGACCAAATGCTGACAGAGAAGAGCTTTCAGAAAAGTGGAATGAATTGAGTACCTGTGATTTTGGTGAATGTCTTGAGAAAAATTAGTTAAAACTGTATAGTGTGATTTATCAGAACTTTTATTTTGTTTCTAACAGATCTGACTAATTATAGACCTTTGTATGCTCCAAAAGACTTCTTAGAAGTACTGTTTTCAGTCAGAGATCCATCATTTAAAAAGCAGCAGTAAATTATTACCTTTTACAAACATATTTTTATTGATACAACTTTTGAATTTTATTTAATTATTTCAGAAATGAACCAAATTGGGAGTTTAGCCATATTCAAATCAAAGTGAAAACTTTATCAGAACTTGTGAGCATTTTGCAATCAAAAATAATGTTTTAAATGTTCTTATGATATTGTATTTAAAAAATCATTTATGTACAGAGAGGAATATACAAGGAACTTTCAGAAGGTGTTGCACTTCTTGGTGTCAATGGCAACATTCCATCTATAGGTAATTTTCCAAATTTAGAAGCTGAAAGGGCAAATCTGGGGGAAAAAGTTTTGAAGGTCAACCATGCACCAATTGCCCAAGAATTTTTAAAGTGTGGATCTCCCAGAGCTTTGAGAGGGAAACTTTGGTCTCTTGTATTAGATTCAATTGTTAGAGAAAATGTAAGAGTTTTTCTTCTATTTTTTTTATACAAAATGATACATTTGTTTCTAGAAATAATTTATTACAGGATGTTGAATACTATAAGGAATTGCAAACTATGGTTTTACAGTATGATATAATGGTAGACAAATTAATAATTAAGGTAACATAATGAGAAGGTCTCTAATAAAAATTTCATTGGTAATTTATAAAAAAACAATTCCGTTTTTATAGGATGTTCAACTGACAGCTAGTAACGATGACCAATATTTTGTTTTTGAAGATGTTCTATATAAAACTATGTTGAGCTTTTCAAGAGACTCTGAAGTCTTACCTACAGTAACAGCAGACCAAAGTGCAGGAGGTCAGGTCATTCATGCAGTTCTTCAAGGCAAACCTGCAACCCTAGAAAATACTTTAGTTTTTCCTCCAAGTGGAGTTATTCCTTTTCATGGTTTTACTATGTATGGTATGTCATAGCAATGCCAGAGATTAAGAGAATTAGCTTAATCTCTGGTAATGTAGGCTTTCATTTTTTAAGTAATTATAAATTAATAACTGGATCCTTTTAGCTACGCCTTTCTGCTACTTGTATGATGATCCATGTGCAATGTACTTCACATTTCGAGCATTTTATTTGAGATACTGGTTTCGTTTGCACACAGTATCCAGTCATGAACAAGGAATAGTTGCATTATGTCTTTTATTTGAAAGATTATTGCAATGTCATGAGCCACAGCTGTGGGCACATTTTAGAAATCTACACATTCAACCGTCAGTACTTTTTAATATAATATTAATAATATTTGGTATATTTTATTTTTTTTCAACTATATTTTTTACTTTAAAATCTATTATTTCTTTAGAATAAAAGTTGTTTTCAAATGGCTGATGAGAGGCTTCAGTGGTCATCTACCTCCAGAACAATTGTTGTATTTGTGGGATTTGATTCTTGGATATGATTCTTTGGAAATAATATCATTGCTAGCTGTAACTATTCTCAGTTTTAGAAAGGAAAATTTGATGCAAGTGAATACTTCTCAGCTGGTTGAAGTAAGTGAATCTTTAATTTCTGATCATAAGAAAAATATAATTTATACCTTACAATATTTTAGAATGTTTTGGCTGATTTATCATCAATAAAAGTCATGCCACTATTACAACTAAGTCTATTGAATGACTGAATAAAAAATGTGTGATTGAATTTATATGAAAAAAAATTATATGGAAATTAAACCAGAAAATAATTGTAAACGCTATCTACAAAATAAGATTTAAACATTTTTATTACAATTTTATTTAATGTTCATATAAATATATAAGTTTTTAGAATACAAAATAAATATATTGCTATAGTTTAATTAAATATTTATGAAATAGTTATAATATATTTAAAAACTAAAAATTACTTCATTATTATAATAAGTATCATTTTTTTTCGAAATAGCTAAGTAATGAATTCACTAGTCTTGTCACATATGATGTAAAAATTGATCGATCAAATATATAAATAAAAATCTCCATGAAAATATTGAACAAACCGTTGTCTCCTCAAATCACAAAAATAAAGGTACTATACCTATATCTACGTTGTACATACACACGGTTGCGTTGTGTACGTGGAGGGGATCAGGTTAGAAATGAATCGTCTGTACTCCACAGTCATATAGTCGCGTTATGACGTGAAGAGGGACGCCACTTTTCAAACCAAAAAATCGTCCGATCCAAAACGACGAAATAAATAAATTAAAGGTAAGTAACATTTTTAATTTAGTTCGTCATCTTATCATCGTGAACAATGTTTCTCGTGTTGCTTACAAGGGTTCGAACATGCAAATATTTAAAAATATACAATATACTCGTAGTTGCCACTCCCTATGATGTCCCCTCCCATTGTAACTGTTGAGTCCAGGCGCTGCACATATTCTTACATATGAGTAATACGACAAATTCATTTTCTTTTCGTTAATTAGCAAAGAATTTTCTGGGATAATTAACGTTTATTTTGGAAATCTTGTACAAATCGCAGAGAATGTATCAGTAAACAGGTTTTTGCAGCATATAGTTCATGCATCTATTGAAGTTAATTTAGAAGTAAAGGGTAATACACTCTGATTATATTATTATTTTTAAAGATATTTATTCTCATTTATTTTGATAATTATATTAAATGGTAAACATCAATCTCTTTTTTAAATAATCATCAATGTTAATGCAAGGATTAAGTGATCCTTATAAATAATAATTTTTTATATCTTGCTTCAAATTGCTGAATCATTAGTCTTAGTAATTAGAATATGATTTCCATGTACATCTATTATATTACTGCTAAGAAACTGTCATTTTTTATTGTATTTTTATATTTCAGGCAGTATAATGTCTTTGATAATCCATCTAATATTTATTATCACAACAATAAGTGCTGTGGCATCCCAAACTCTTTATTACAATGAGATAGAACGCAGATGTCCTAAGCCATGGGTAATGTACCAAGATTCTTGTTATCGATTCATTAAAAGCTACAGGCTGAGAGAAGATGCAAGAAGAAATTGCTTAGCATATCAAAGTGATTTATTATCTATCAACTCTTTGGAAGAGCATGGTGCTATTCTTCGTGAGCTATTGCAACAAGATCCTCAACATCGAAAGTGGTATACCAGTGTGAGAATGCAAGGTGGTTATTGGACAAATGAAGATGGAACTCAGATTATTAATATGGAAAATGCCTTTCTACCTGAGAGGTTTGATAATGTTTTTGGCAAAGATTACTTGGTGTATGGTTACAGCGAAGGACTGAAGAGGTGGGGTTTGGAAAAAGTCAAAGGTGATGAAGTTCATTACTATATCTGTGAAGCTCTCGCTGCCAATTTAAACTATCTGCTGAATGATGATCGAACTTACCAGTATGGTCTTGAAATAACTGATCCATTAAGCATACCAAGGGGACCATATTTTATAAAACAGCCAGAAAACAAAGTGTTTGATGTCACGAAAAGGGTTGTAAATAATGATGTCTTTCTGAGTTGCCTTGCTGGTGGATATCCGGCCCCCACTTACGAGTGGTTTAAGGAAGATTTTCAAAACGACAGATTGATAGCTAAGAATATTGATCCATTAGCTAATGACAGGTATACTATCAGTGGTGGAACTCTCATCATTTTTGCTCCAAATCAGGTATTTATCAAAAATATTTAATTGTATTGTACATATCTTTGTATACTAAAATAAGCTTTTGAAAAATTGTAGACTGAAGATCGTGGCACTTACCACTGTAAAGCTACGAACCAATTCGGCACAATTCGCTCGGAGAGTGTCGAGCTTTCTTTCGGTTATATTCTCGAGTTTAATTTAAAACGTCCAGAAGAACGTGGTGATGAGCATTGGGGTAAAGCCGTGTACTGCGATCCCCCTCAACATTTTCCTGGTGTCAAATATTATTGGGCAAGAGAAGCTTTCCCTTATTTCGTGGACGACGATAACGAGAGATTATTTGTTTCGTACGACGGTGCCTTATATTTTTCGGCCCTTGAGAAACTCGATCAGGCAAATTACTCTTGCAACGTACAAAGTACTGCTTCTGATACTGGACGTAATGGGCCATTCTTCCCACTCTATATTATGCCGCATCGTACGTTGTGAATTTTATTTACGACTTTTTAAAAATTGTTTAAAGTTATTATATTTTTTAATTAATTTTTTCATGTGTTTAGTTACGCCGCAAAGCTTGAAGTTCCCCAACAATTTTCCTAAAATTTTTCCCGAAGCTCCAATTGCAGGTGATGAAGTCCGAATGGAGTGCATTGCCTTTGGATTGTAAGTAAATGTGTATTTAGTTTTACACTTAATAAAATAAATAGTAGATTATGCAAATAATCAACGCCCGAAATAATTAAATGTCAATAGTTAATATTTTTGT
This sequence comes from Phymastichus coffea, assembly GCF_024137745.1. Lineage (NCBI taxonomy): Eukaryota > Metazoa > Arthropoda > Insecta > Hymenoptera > Eulophidae > Phymastichus > Phymastichus coffea. The sequence goes on from NW_026706865.1 coordinate 1,506,802, forward strand.
ATGAATTCACAGCCCTGTACCTTCGTACAACTGGACTCGTATCGGAGCCGAACTACCTCGAGGAGCCTATTTAATGAATCATAATCGTGTTTTAATGATCCCACGTGTACGTATTGAGGACCAAGGCGAGTACGTATGTCGTGCACGTAACGAAAAGATTTCAATTACGAATTCGGTCTATTTGTCGATCCAAGCTGCACCCAATTTTACCGTTCCTTTAACTGACAAACATATGGACAATCATGGTGAACTTACCTGGATTTGTGAAGCATTCGGTATTCCTGATGTTACATATAATTGGCTGAGAAATGGAGAATATATTGATATGTATAATCTACCGCCGGAAGACAAAGACAGATATCTAATTCAGGATAATGTACTGAGAATTCACGCATTAGATCCTGAGAAAGACGAGGCAATGTATCAGTGTGAGGCGAGGAATCAGCTGAAGACTAAGTATTCGTCAGCTCAACTGCGAGTTTTATGTGAGAACTATAAATTATTTTATGTTTCTTTTTACAAATTAATCATTTTGAAAATGAAAAATAAATGTTTATAGCTCTTAAACCATCGTTTAAGAAGCGACCTTTAGAACCAGAAACCTACGCCGGTGAAGGTGGAAATGTTACGTTGATTTGTAATCCTGAAGCAGCGCCTATGCCGAAATTCGTTTGGAAAAAAGATGGTAACGTATTAGGTACTGGCGGTAGACGTCGTATCTTGGATACTGGTAATCTAATGATTAGCCCGGTATCGAGAGATGACGAAGGTACCTATGTTTGCCAAGCATCTAACCAGTATGGCAATGATGAATCATCAGGTCGACTTATTGTTTTGAGTGAGTACATATTCAATACCTGACTGATACGAAAACATTCAAGATCATGGATGAACAAAATCAATACTATATTTTTAGATGGACCAATACTAATCGAATCATTACCACCGCGCATTATCACTCAAGTAAATCAGAACCAAACACTTCGTTGCATGGCTCAAACAGACGAAATGTTGGACGTGGCTTATATCTGGATGCACAACGATATGCGTATTCGAGACAAAGATCTCAAAGCGAATCCGCATATCGTCATAGATGGTGGGACTCTCGATATCATCAACGCGACTTTTGCGGAAGCTGGCGATTACGAATGTATTGTAAAGAGCGCAGTTGGTAGAATTACTTCAAAAACAACCATCACTATTGAAGGACCACCTGGACCTCCTGGTGGTGTGCAAGTTGTTACTATTGCTACAACTTCAGTGACCCTTGCGTGGACAGATGGGGCATACAATGGTAGAATGATATCGAAATATGCCATTGGAGCTAGGACATCTTATAATCAAACTTGGTTCAATTTGACGGAGGGTAAGCTTTGCAGTTGTAAACATTTTTTATTTAATTCATTTGATGTGAATATTGATAAAGTACTTTGTTATTTTAGATTATACTAACTTCCGAGAAATCGACAGATACAATGGCCGAAAACAAGTATCTTTAGAAAATGTATTACGTCCATACTCGACCTACGAATTTCGAGTGCAAGCTGGCAATGAGCTTGGTTACGGGCCAGCTTCGATGCCTTCCCCACAGTACAGCACACCATCCGATCGACCAGCTAAAGCACCTTCAAATATCAGAGGCGGTGGCGGTAAGATCAGTGAATTGACGATTAAATGGGATCCCTTGAAACGCGAAGATCAATACGGACCGGGAATTTACTACAAAGTTTACTGGCGTAACAAGAAGGATGAGCGTGAATTTCAATCATTGTCTCTTAAAGAACACGGGAACGTTGGCATGGCTGTCGTTGCAATCCAATCCAAATACTTTTACACTGAATACGATGTTATTGTACAAGCTGCTAACGATATTGGATATGGGCCAAAGTCAGAAATCATTACCATTTATAGTGCTGAAGATATGCCACAGGTATAGTTATAAAATACTTATAAAAAATATATAGCAATTTTATGCTAATTTTTATGTTTATTCTCTTTAGGCTGCACCTCAACAAGTGAGTGCATTGTCATACAATAGTACGGCTCTCAATGTATCATGGGTTCCGATTAATCAATCTCGAGAGTTCGTGCGTGGCAAATTGATAGGTCATCGTATTAAGTACTGGATGGAAGATGGACGCGAAGAAGATGCTGTCTATTATTTATCACGTACGACTCGTCCGTGGTCTCTTGTTGTTGGTTTGCAGCCTAATACTTACTACTATGTCAAAGTAAGATTTATTATTTATTTTGAATTTTGATTATTGGAGAAAAAATTTAATTTTAATATTTAAAAAAAATGTATCTTCAGGTAATGGCATACAATTCCGCTGGTGAAGGTCCTGAGAGTGAGCGTTTCCTCGAACGAACTTACCGTAAAGCACCACAAAATCCACCATCATCTGTACACGTATTCGGTCGCAATCCGACATCTGTTCGTGTGACTTGGCGTTACGTGCAGAATATGAAAGACGAAGAGCCTGTGATCGGTTTCAAGATACGTGTCTGGGAAACAGATCAAGACATGAGTACTGCCACTGACACCCTTGTTCCAGTGGGTTCAATTGAGGCGATTATAAATAATTTGGGTGTAGGTAAAGAGTATTATCTTCGAGTTTTGGCCTACAGTAATGGAGGTGACGGCAGAATGTCTAGTCCCGCGCATAGGTTTCGTATGGGAGATGCGTCGGATTATGGCAACTCTGCCGTGAATAAAATGTTGAATACCAGTTTAATCATTGTCATGCTAGTATTTATAAAGATCGTCTTTTACGAAGAAAGTATTTTTATTTAAATCTTCTACACAGTTTTGATTAATACGAAAAATGAATCAATTTCTAAAAATTGTAATGTATAGGATATATGAAAATACCTACAAAAGATGACAAAGTAAGTTTCTCTAAGAGAGACAAGTTAACTTTGACCTATTACTGTATTATAGCGAAACTATGCTGGACAGTACTGTGCATTAGAATAAACATTAGGTTTAAAAAAATATTTTAAGTGAAACGCTCGTTTCAGGATTGTTGATAATGGAACTGTGTTTTCATCTTTCAAATGCATTCTTATGGTTGTACTCAATCAGTCTTTTCGATGTATAATGCAACAAGCGCTTAATTTATCGCACAACTATCTGAGCAGCGTCAAATTTTTTCTTAATGATAATTAAACGTACTATTCCTCCATGCGACAATACGCGCGTTATCGTTGGAGTTAATTAAGAATCTCAGAGTTTCCGTCCAAAAGAATTCAAGAATATCGTGACGTATTTTAAGAGATTTTTATAAGAATATGTGAACAAATGATATATTATTCTTTGTATGAGTCTTGTAGAATATATACATACATATAAATATATATATATATATATTTAGCGTACGAGCGCATTTTGCAATATATGCTAAATCTCATTCTTTTCTGATCCTCTTATTCGTACCTTCCAGTCTGTACAATGTTTTTATTTTATCAAATATATTGTACTTGATGCCACAAACACCAACATTGTTCTGTACTTTTTACATTGTTAAATCTTATATATGAAAAATTAAACAAGAAATAAATAAAGTGCTTTTTTTACATTTGAAAGTATAGTCGTACATTTTTTTCTCTGTGTGCTCATAATATTTGTTCGTCTATGTTCAGGAGCTCCAGTATATAACAGCTGGACCCCCGTTGTCGTCGTCGTTATTACCCCCTCTTGCGTACTATATGGTGATTGTCATCGAAAGCGTTGCGCATACATCCAATAAAGACCGAAATAACGATGACCAATTTTCGCTTTTACTGAGAGTTTCGTGCCAGTCGAATTGCCAATCGACTTTTAGTAAGTCAACAATTTTTATCACAGTATCGGGATATTGATGATCGTTGAATGTTGTTCGAAGTTTCTATGAAGCTTTTGGTTTCTACACGCTATGAACAATAAATTCATGACATTGCAATCAAAAGAGTTTAACGAGCTTACTGTCAGCTCATAATCACAAACGATTGTTTCATTTTTCTAAAATATCAAAGCGGTATCGATTTCTACATCAAGGTCATGGTAGCGACCTGCGGCATGAATACCGGAGACGCAACTAGCGCGACACTACACACCGTTGAGTCAAGTCGTGCTCGCTTCGAGCTTGGTTCAAGGCCTGAGAGAGCTCTTAATTAATTAACAATCTCGAGAGCATTTACTACTAGCTCGTCGGCAACTTATTTCGGGCTCACAAGACCTAGCTAGCACGAAGAGAGCACGTTAATGTTCAAGCTTGATGGCAGATTTTTAGGTTCGCCGGCGAACTCGCTTGTGGACATAGGACTCTCAAGCGACTTGCTTGCATCCGCAAAACCCACAAGGAATAGTTATATTGTTATAAACATTTGTTTAGATTAGGTACTCTCTTTAACCTATTGCGTGATTCTGAATTGAAATTGTTACATTTTCAAGTAAGTATTTATTTTGATTGACGAGATACTATTCTATTAAACCCGTCACAAATATAAATTGAAATTGAAATTATTATCATTTTATATTTATCACGATTAAAGATGACATACAACCAACTTTTTTTAATGGAAAAAATATTGTATTTTGTAATGCAAAGTATAACAATAGAGACGAAAAAATAATCATTTATGCGGATAAGTAAATAATTATGAATCAAGTCCATTTTTAGGCCAACAGGACGAAATAAATATGTTGTATATTTTCGTATTATTGTATATTTATACCAATATTTTATAATTAATGAATTTTTCAAAATAAATAATTATTAAACTATAACTATATCAAATGTATTATTCTATTTTATATAAAACTCTATACTTTCAAGTACATTAAGTATATCTGTTTTAATGGTTTCTGGTGGTAAACTAAGTCAGGTTTTAAGATTGTTAATACTATTTCTTTGAATTGAAATAAATACATTAATAAATCGTATTTTTCAGAGAAATATTCTACATCCAATATATTGTGTAGCCATATTTATTCTGGTAATTTATGTTTGCTCCATGCATGAACTTGGAGAAACTTTATTACATCAACATTATCGGTAAAATGTAAAGGTCGACAGGCCTCTAACTTTACATTTATATATCGAAGCCTACAATTGAATCAGTCTTACTATTACTGATATATCATTTTCCAGGACTCTCCTGTGTAATAAAGTCATGTCTGCAGACTTTAGTTCAGTATTGACGATATTGAATTTGATACATGGACAATTATTTATGTACAATGTGTTACACACACATATATATATATAATGGATAAATTATGCTTTAATTATTGTCCATGTAATCGATTCTATTTCATTAAACATTTTAGAGAAATTAATTTTTTAATGAAAATGAAATTCTTTTATAATTTAACTTAATAATATCTACAATGGCTAAAAAGTTATAAAGTGTTGGGAAATTCCGTAATCAGTGCAGTGAAAAAGTCCTCATAGCGCGCGTGTCTGGCCCCCCTTGCGTGCTCAGTGGTGATATATTTTCCAGAGAGAGAGAGAGAGAGAGAGAGAGAGAGAGAGAGAGAGAGAGAGAGAGAGAGAGAGAGAGTCGCGGGTGGGGCGCTTTTGTTATTCGTCCTGGCCCGTAGACAAGGACAATGCTATACCATGACGACGCGCCGCTGCTTTGTTCGAGCTGACCGTCAGTTGACTGCAAGTAAAGAAAGTCAGTGGGTTTCACTTTCAGGGATGGATCTAGTCGATCGTTTTTCATTTTCATTAGGAAAATTTTTTTTTTGTTAGCGAAGATTATTTATTAATGAAATTGCTACCTGACTGATTTTGATAGTCTTTGAACTTCAACGTCATTGTTGCGAAAAAGGGGACATTTTAGTTTAAGCATATAAACAAATTACGATCAATTAAATTATTAGTCTTATTCGTCAGAAAACTATATTTATTACGTGAGTCGAGTTTTAATCAAAGGTTTCCTCATTAATTATGCTTATTAGTCGTTTCATAATTGCTGTATGATTTGTCGTCAGAGATAAGCCTGATTCAATCATCGCCGAATTTGAAAAGTATGACTCAACTGCTATAAAGCAGCAGATGCGTATATGTTATATATAATGCTATATAAGTGTAGTATTTATTTGAAAACGCATAAATTTTCGACGTCTGTATTTCACATTCTAAATAACATTGTCTGTAAAATATTAGAAATGAAAATTGAGTTATAGAAATCGAGGATTATATGATCAATCAATCTATTTGAACTACTTAAAATTGTTTCAATGTTCATTTTGTTAACTTGTAGAAATCATTAATTAAAAAACGCGCGGAGAACGAAACAATTAATTAATTTTCTTTTGTATATATTGTAAGTAAAAGGGCCTTAAAAGTTATTATTCAGCCCTGGATAAATTCAAAATCCCGCTATAAGCCTCGGTGTAAAATATATGATGACGTCAGTATTGGGGTAATAGTACAGTCACCAACTACAAATAAAGCCCAAGAATGACGAGGGAGGGAAGGGAGAAATAGCGGTGTAAAAAAGGGGAGGCTTCTTCCCGTTTCCGGCTGTCAAGAGTAGAGCGAGAGAGAGAGAGAGAGAGAGAGAGAGAAAGAGAGAGAGAGAGAGAGAGAGAGAACCAATTTGCTGTCGTGCCGGTCAGTGCTGTGCTGTTGTGTTGTGATCGTCGTCGATGCTCTCTTGTGCAACTTGGAGGTGTGTATACTTCGTAGGTATATATTCCGCGTACACACGCGAGGTCATTGCCTTTTTGTTGTCGCTCTATAGCAAGCGACCGCAATGTTAGTTTCTATTTTCGGGGGTTACCTTCCGTTTCTTTCTTGTACTTACATCCGCTATACAACACGCAACCCCCTCCTCTCACGTAATTAAACTTTACAACACTGGGCTTCTTTCGGTGATATAAGACTGGTTAGTGAAGATTTTCACGTAACCAAGCTCTTTAAATGCCTTCGATTTGTGTTTTGTCTGGCTTGAACGAATGTCTATTTTCATGAGTAGTTGGAGTGGTATACCGCCGCTACAGCGATTGCTTCGATAAAAAGTGTATTTGAGGGTGGGTTTTTTTTTGTTATCGAGCCGGTTGGTGCGTATAGGTGTTTGTTGTATATCAAGTGCTGAGTGTATGAGTGAGTTTTTTGTTTTGAATGCTGGACTTTGCGCTGCTAAGACTTACACACGCATATACGTCTTTTTTCTGCAGATAAAGAATGTTTTTGGTAGAAAGTAACACTGTTTTCTAATGCGAATGAATCTTTTGAAGTAATTGAGTTTAGTTTATTTCAGGGTAAATGGATTTATATAATTGATGAAACTATTCACTATTAAACTATTAAAGTTCATTGTCAAGTTTGGGGTCTGTATATTTAATTTATGTATCTTGTATTGCATTTTTTAAGACATTATGTAAGTTCCGTTTTATCTATGAATTAAAAATATCATTATTAAAAATTGATAGTTTACAGAAGTAAAACTAACTGAAAAAAATTATAGGATTGAATGTTTTTTTGGCAATAGAATAAACATATACTAATGAGTATTGTGTAATTTGAATTTATAACTATAAATGGTTTGGTTAGTAGGAAGTTTATGAATGGAATCAATTAACAATTTTTATTTTCATCCAACAATGACAGATTCTTTACAATTGACAATCTGTTTTGACACATACTTTTATTTTTATTTTAGATTACATGATTCAGTAATACAAAGGCTAACAATAAAACAATAGTAGCTAAAAGTTAGAGTCATGGCGTGGAGATTCAAGGCATCAAAGTACAAAAATGCAACTCCTATTGTGCCAAAGCCTGAAGCATGCATCCGTGACATATGTGTTGGATCTTATCAAACTTATGGGAATAATATAGCTGCTTCTGCAGCTTTTATGGCATTCAACGTTGATCATAATGGTGCGAGCCCATTTATTATTCATTTCTATTGTTTTTAATCCATTTGTCCTAGATTAGAATTAGAATGTTTCTTAGATAATATATATAAAGCTGTTATAAAAAATCAATACTTAATGAGCATGAAAGCTATTTATGTAACAATTAACAGAAAGCTCATGGAAGCATAAATTTCTTTGAAAAGTGATAAACTTGTGATAACAATGTCTTGCAGGTTCTAGTCTGGCTGTTTTACCATTGGAAGATTGTGGTAGAAAGAGCAAAACAATGCCTTTACTCCATGCACATGCAGATACTGTAACTGATATAGATTTCTCTCCCTTTCATGATGGACTTTTAGCAACTGGATCTCAAGATTGCTTGGTATTATTTTATGGCTGAAACACTTTTATATGTTTAAATATTTTACTTGAAACAAAGTATTTCAATTTATGACTATTTATAATTATAGGTAAAGATATGGCACATTCCTGAAGCTGGTTTGGAAGAATCTCTGTGTAACCCAGAATGCACATTTTCCCATCGCCAGAGGAGAGTGGAAGTTGTCCACTGGCATCCTACTGCTGAACATTTGCTGACAACTGTTTCTTATACAAATTTGTCTCTCTGGGATGTTCTTGCACAGAAAGAATTATTCTGTAGATATCCCTTATTTACTCTTAATTCATTATTTTTTTACAAAAGCTTTCTAACTATCCAATATTATCATAGCCAATAACGACCATAAGGAAGTAATACAATCAACAAGTTGGAAATATGACGGTACTCTACTTGCGACATCCTGCAAAGATAAGCAAGTAAGAATTATAGATCCACGAGCTGCAAGAAACATTGTTCAAGCTGCTTCCAGTCATCAAAGTATCAAGGATTCCAGAATTGTCTGGCTTGGTAACAGCGACAAGGTGTTGACTACTGGATTTGATGCAGCAAGATTAAGACAAGTTTATATTCGCGATGTGAGAATGCTCAGTGATCCGATTAAAACATTAGAACTAGACTGTAGCACTGGGTAAGCTAAATTCTTCAGCTACAGGGATATTTTTTTTTTTTGCAAATTAAAAAAACATTATTTTTTAAATGAACTTTATCTTTCTAGAATTTTGATGCCCCTCTACGATCCAGACACGAATATGCTATTCCTTGCTGGAAAAGGCGACACAACGATATTGTATATGGAAGTAACGGACAAGGATCCATACTTGGTAGAAGGTATCCGTCATAGTGGCGAGCAAACTAAGGGCGTATGCCTCGTGCCCAAGCGAGCCTTGAACGTAATGCAGGCCGAAGTTAATCGTGTATTACAACTCACCTCAAGTATGGTCATTCCGATAATGTACCAAGTGCCACGAAAGGTAATTTTCATTAGTTTCATCGCTCAGATTATTAATTAAATCCGCGAATAATATGTATATATCATTTATCGTTCACAGACTTATCGAGATTTCCATGCGGATATCTATCCTGAGACAGCAGGTTGTGTAGCGCAAAATACCGCTGTTGCATGGATTCAAGGACATAATCTCGGCGTTCCCAAGATCTCACTTGATCCAGCTAAAAGAACCAAGGGCGAGGAACCAATCACAGTACGATTTTTTTGTTGTAATTTTATGATTTTTTTGAGATTTCAGTTGATTATTGCGATACATTAACAATAGATTGTATGCTTGTGAGTGTGAGTGTGTTAGTTGACGTTTCGTGTATTATTATTTTGTTTCTTTCAGATTATTAATATGTATTGCACTTATTATTTTTTTTATTAATATCGTTGATTTTTTTTATTCCATGGTTAACAATTAAGTCATCTGTTATTTAGTTGCTGTGGATTTACAGATAATTTATACATACACTTTTGGCACATATCTATGTCGTATTTGTTGTTATCATTTGATATTGTTCTTTCACTTTTTTCAGATATCCGTTTAAATTTATGTAGTTTATTTGTTATTTCTCTCTCCTTCTGAAATCTGGCACCGTTAAACCGTAGTTTTTGTATATTATGTGTAAGTAAGATACGATTATTTATTAGCTTATTTATTTTAATCATTTAATCATTTATTTTTAATAATTGTTACTATATAAACTTCTCTAAGGCGATGTAAACTTATTAAATGATTTTTGAAATATTAGTTTAATTAGATTTTCAAAGTTCACAACGTCTTAAAATAAAAAAGATTTATAAATATATTTCGACAGTGACTAGTAAATTTTACGTAGCTTGCTTGTAGCATCAGAGCAGTACAACCAGTGATTGCCAAAAACGACCACATGTACACTCCAACCCCGAACCTTCCCCCCGCACACTAAACGACCTCTCAAAATCTTCAGGTACACAAAGGCAATCTAGCAGATTTGAAGAATAACCAGCAAGAGGTGAAACTCGAAGTCCGCCAGCAAAAAGCAATTGCAATGTCAACACCAAAGGGCTACACAAAGATGCAGTCCTACATCATTCAAGACACGAATGATGTGTTACCAGAGAAAAACGATTACAATGACGATAAAGAAGAGTACAAAAAAGCAGAGATTGATAAATTGGAAGACGAGAAATCATGCAAATTGCAGAACGGCACGCAACCAGTGCCACCGAAGCCATTGCCAAGGTCTTCCCGTGCAAACAGTCTTTCCGACGAAAGCGGCAAAGATGAACCGAAACCTGTTGCTAGACCAAGAACCACTCAAAGTCCTGGTTCTGTCGTCACTTCCGTTAATCCCAATTGTATTGGAGGATATAAGGTTTGCCGATGAAGGATTGACGTTTTCTTTTTTCTCGTTTAGGATGTCTATATTGTATGTGTGTGGGTGTACGTGACTTGCTACTTATCAAGAATACTCATAGTGCTCATTATATATATATGTGTGTGTGTGTGTATATATATATATATATATATATATATATATACACGTATGTATATAAACACACACTTGAAACTTTTGTTTAACATTAGCCAATCAAAATTAATTTATTTGCTTTAGTTTCATCGTTGCTCATCTCTTGCCAAAAACCTATTAACGATTGTGTTGTTTACAGCCTCGTCTAGGACCAAAGCCATTCCAAGCGAAATCAGCTAGCCAAGAGTTTTCGTTTGATAAAATTTTCTCAGTGCCACAAGCACCATTAAACGATAGCAATGGTCACAGTGATGTTTATGAAAATTTAAAAGACAACGACAACGATGTTGATAAATCACCGACTTACGAAATCGAGCGTAAAGATTCTGAAGCTGCCAAGAGTGATTCTAGTTCGATCGAGGAAGATGCCAATTCTAGCGATTCGGGTTACAAACCCAAGACACCAAGTACTGCCGAGAGACGCAGACTTTTTGAGAACAAGGTTAAAGACGAATCACCGGAGAACGAAGATGCAGGTAATTTCGAGAGAGGAGGTTCCAATAGAAACTCCATCGCCGAAAGACGAAGATTGTACGAGAACAAGTCTGCATCGGTGACCGATGGAAATCTTGCGGAAAAAGCTGCTTCTTGTTCGCCTACTTCTATGAAACGCAGAGACTCTTTCAAGAGTAAGAGTGACATTATCAAGGATGATGATACAAAGAAGATTGTTCCCATGATTCGACAGCAGAGTGTGCCTGCTGAGAAAATTGAAAAACCGGAACCAGTTAGCACTCCTACTCCTAAGAGAACGTCCACTGTTTTCGGTTAGTATGTTAGATTCCTTGAGAAATTATTTTACATCGAAGATAATATTTATTGTGAATGTTGATTTATTAGGAAGAGTATCTAAATTCAGACATCTCAAGGGTACACCTGGTCATAAGTCGACGCATATCGAGAACATTCGTAATATCAGTCGTCAAATTTCTGGCGAGTGTGATGGATTTCATGGTTAGCAATCAATTCTAATTGAAAAATATAAAAAAAACAACGATAAGTAACATATGATTTCATGTTTATAGCTAATTCTGATCGCGTGGCAGTACCGTTAAGCGGGCCAGGCGGCAAGATAGCCGTTTTGGAGTTGAAGAAAACGGGAAGATTGCCGGATGGAGTGATGCCGGCTTTGGTGCATGGAGCTACTGTTATGGACTTCCAGTGGGATCCTTTTGATAATCAACGTCTTGCAGTTGGCAAGTTAATCTTTCTGACAAGAATTTTTTCTTAAAATGTGCCGAACATAATTTTTCTTTCGCTACTTCTAGCATGCGATGATGGTATAATCCGACTCTGGGAAATTCCAAGCGCTGGCTTGACTGAACCTACCAATGAGCCACACGATACAATCGAAGCTCACGCGGATAAAATTTATTTGATTAAATTTCATCCTCTAGCTGCTGACATTCTCGCATCTGCATCATATGACATGACCGTGAAAATATGGGACCTCGCACCCCTTAAATCCCGAGAATCAATTAAAAGTCAGATTACTTTGCTCGGTCATACTGATCAAATCTTCAGTCTTGCATGGTCACCTTGTGGCCAATATCTTTCTACCACTTGTAAGGATGGAAATTTGAGAATTTATAAGCCTCGCAGTAGTGATACTCCTATTCGAGAGGGTAAAGGACCTGTTGGTACAAGAGGTGCAAGAGTTGTATGGGCACTCGATGGACGATTCTTAGTTGTTATGGGATTTGACAAGTAAGTTTATTGACATAGTAATTTCGAGGAATTCTTTATCTCACAATTAACATTTGTTTTTTAGAGTTTCCGAGCGACAGATAATGGTTTTCAAAGCTGGTAATCTTAATGCACCTTTGAATACCATTGGTTTAGATGTTTCTCCAGCAATTTTGATGCCATTTTACGATGAAGATAGCTCTACTTTGTTCCTCACAGGACGGGTATGTTTGGAAAATTTTTATGTGATTTTTACTTGAGATCTTATTTTTAGAACTGATCTTGTAAATAATACAGGGAGATACAACAATCTACGCGTTCGAAGTAACAGAAGAAGCTCCATACATTTGCCCGCTAAGTCATCATCGCTGTGCTTCTTTGCATCAAGGTTTATCATTTTTATCGAAGAATAAGTGCGACGTTGCAATCGTTGAATTCGCGTCAGCTTTGAGATTGACAAATAATACGATTGAACCTTTGAGCTTCACTGTACCCAGAATAAAGGTAAAATATCTACAAATAAAAGTTTTATATGCGACGAAAAATTATCTTATTATGAATTTTCTTCTCTATCTAAGAGCGAACTTTTCCAAGATGATTTGTTCCCACCAACAAAAATTACATGGAAATCAACGATGACTTCGAACGAATGGCTCGGGGGAGGTAATAAGCAGGCGCCGAGGATTAGTTTGAAACCTCCAGGAATGGATAATTGTAAGTTTTACACTACATTCAATATTAAATGTTCATGGATTTTAATTAAATTTTTTTTTTTCATTTTAGTGACAGAAAGTCAGGGACAAGCGGTCGTAACTGCACCAGTTTCGGTCAAGCAAAACTCAGGAAACATATCTACATCTCAGCCTTATAATAGACTGTCTCAATACCAATCAAAGTATATGGATGTAAGTAACCTTTCTTTTAGCGTAAACGAGCACGATTAAAAAGAAAATTATGAAATAATTGGTATTATTATCGTGACTGATTATATTGATGCATAAATTTTTTTATTTGAAGTTTATCAATTTTTTTCTTTAAATTTATACAGCAGTAAATGACAATGTCAAATTTTATAAACTTTAGTATACATAATATTTTATCAATTTTATAAATAACGTGCATCACCTATGTCGTGCCAGTGTTCATTGTAATTTTTTTGATGTTGTGTGAACTATAGATACAAACTAAATTGAGCAATCTGGTGGGCGATGTAGTGACTGGCCCACTAGAACAAGATTACATGGAAGGTGTGGACGAACATGAATGGGTACGCTATGGCATCTCAGTTTTCCTTAATTTAATTCTCACACTTCTTATCTTTTTCTCAATTGATTCTATGTTGCTTTGCTTTATTTGCGATCGTTTATGAAACCGGTAAACGAATTTATTTATTATTATTATTATATTTTGACCATCGCTGAATTTGTCAGTATTCTAATGAAATTGTCCTTTTTTTGTTTTCTCTCTTACAGGATGAATAAATAATTGCATTTTGACGGCTGATTTGTCAAGAATGATAATTTTTTTACGTCGGACGAGATTTATTACGTGTAGAGGGGTATTTGTGCAAAGGTATGGAATTGTCCAAAGTTACGTGAATAATTAATGGTTATGCCATAAGCATAATTCCTATTTATTTATTACATTGTACACATAATTTAGCTGATCTTTATTCTTGTAACATTTATTGCGCTCTGTTCGTAACTGTGTACGAACATAATGATGCGGAAAAAATAGCTGATCTATTTGTATTGTATGTTGAGTGATACGCATTCGTTTTTTTATTTGTATGAATTTTATTAAGTAGCTAAAGAAACGAAAGTTTAATTGTGCTTAAAAAGAAAACAAAAAAAAAAAGAGAAAGAGATCAAGTGATTAGCAAGGAGTTTCCTACAATAAAAAAAGAAAGCAAACGTGATGATAGTTCTAGTCTGGAAACGCGTCTCTTAGGATCTTTCTATTAATGCCTAATCTAATACTAACGATATAGTATTATTATATCAAGAGCTAAATTATAAGCGATAAGTTGATAAGAAAGGTGAGGCAGAAAAAGAAAAAAAATCAGAATCACACTCTTATAATTGTTCGGTTATCAGAGAAATGCGCTGTTGATAAAGTCTTTTTCTATATTGATGAAGAATTTTAATCAGTACATCCAAATATCATGGAACAGTGGGACAGATGGAGGAACGTTTTATAGAACGAGATACATATATTGATTTTAAAAAGTACTACCGTTATAAGAGGAATAAGAAGCTCATTTTATTCTAAGTTTAAACGCACATTTTTAGGCTATCTATTAAACGAAGTATTATTGTTAGTGGTAGAGATACGTGTGATCAAATATTTGTAATCTAGACGAAGTACTACCAGACATAATTAAAAAAAGAACAAAAAAAGGTTCGTTCATGATCATCTTTCAGTATTTGTGAAATGTAGACATTTTATCGTTTCTTTTTGGGGGAATAGAAAAATTGCTAGCTTTGAAATAGAGAAAAATAACAGTGTGCAAAGAGTCAAAATCTATTTTACACTCGCTATAATGACACACTTTTGCTACGACGTATTTTATTACGAATATGACGATGTATAAGTATACACCTTTTTACACAATAGTCTTTTGAGAAAATAAAAAAGTAGTTACCACTTCAATAGTGTCATCTGTGCAAACTCGAAGTGCTCTATAAGGATAAACATTTCTGATATCTTATACCGATTTTCTATGACGCTATTAAATATAAAACATACAAAAGTTTCAAGTGCAATCAAAAAGTCACCTTTTTGGTGCCAAACAAGGATAATTTTAATGAATTATTAAACTTGCATTAACCATGACTTTAAGGACAACTGCTTCAATACATTCCATTGTGGAACTACTTTTAGATTTTAGGTATAATGTTACCTAAGGTGAGATTATAATGAAGATTAACAAACAATAATTTAAAATTACGATGATACATCTTATTCGGTATTCATTTTATGTGGGAAAAACTGAACAGAGTTAGTACTTTTATAGCGCAAATGTTTTTACAAATGATGAAAAAAATGATGTAAGCGGGTTTTGATAATTAACTGCAAAAAGAGATCACATCAATGAGATTATGATGTAGTTAGATCTTTGTAACAATATTATATCTTATATGTAATTCTCTTATAAAAAAAGTATTTCTACTCCAAATGGTGTTCTCTTTTCCCAGCTCCATTAATTAATAAGACGAGGAAAATTCGTGAAATTTTTTTATTGTAAATTATATTTTAATCTGTTAGTTTCATATATATATATATTTTTTTTTTAAATTGATTTACTTAACATACAATGTTTCCAAAAATGAAACAAATTAATTGAAAATACAAGAATGGATTATAAAACACGTATATAATTATATATAAAAAATTATATTATAACTTAATTAAAATCAACTAGTGTGTCCAACTCTGTCCCTTGGTATTAACCTGAGTTCTGAACCATGCTTCAAAAAGACATTACCTAAACAATTTATTTTCATGGAAAACAAAAATCACAAATTTATAAAAAAATTTAAGAATCGTTTTTAATAATACAATACCAGCAGTTTGTTGTGGATTGATGCCAACTCCATCATCTGTTATAATAGCAGATGTAGCAGGGGCAACTTTAAATTCCTCAGCTGCATATTTTAACACAGCAGTGAAAGGTGTCTCTTCTGGTACTTTGAGGCTACAATATTATATACATGCTTACAAGGAACCCCTCCCCCCTAACCCGACCCATTGATTTCAATATTCTTTTGATATGTTGTAAATTATAAAAAAATAAGTAACACGTGCTTTCTTTTTATCGATAGAAAAATACTTTGAGGGGATGAAACCACCGTCAAAAGTCCATTTTCAAAAATGAATTTTGCAATTTATCTCAAGTTCTAATTGATATTTTACACTGAAATTAATTTTATTTCACTTCTCATGTAAATGCGGAACTAATACATGCAATTCCGACCATAAGGGATGCAACTCAACCTTTTTTTTTATCGACAGTTCCACCATTTTTGTAAGTCATATGTAATGTATATTATTATTGTAAATAACCTACGATGTTTTTTCTAGCTTGTTGGCTCATTAAAATTTTTTTTTCATATAAATAGGCACAAAAATGGTAGAATTATCAATAAAAAACAGGTTGAGTTACATCCCTCATGGTCGGAACTACATGTATCAGTTCCGCAATTACGTGAGAAGTGAAATGAAATTTATTTCATTGTAAAATATCAATCAGAACTTGAGATAAATTGCAAAATTTATTTTTGAGGGTAGACTTAACAGCAAATTCCATCCCCTCAAAGTGTTTTTCCATTGATAAAAAAACGTGTTATTTATTTCTCTATGATCTATAACATTAAAATAATATTGAAATTGGTAAAGTCGAGTTGGAGAGGTTTCCTTGTTAGATGCACTTAATTTACATAAATCTTTTGTCAAGACATGCATAGAATATCCTATTGGACTAACAAAGTCAATCCTAATTTATTCAATACAATAGCTGAATTTTACAAATTAAACAACAAAACATAACACCACTCTTAAGTGTTTATAACATGCAGTGTTTTTCTATATCATTCCAAACCGCATCTAGCTCCTTGGCTGTTTTAATCCTATTAATGATCATTTCATAAAGACCATCAGGGCCATCTAGCAAACAGTTTATCACATTTTTCAAATCACTGTAAGAAAATCCAGAATCCGTAATCCAATAATTTTCTTTATCATGGTTCATATTCCTTCCAATGTAAAAAGTGGTATCAACATAGCTAAGTTGAAATTTTGAATTATCGTTTAAAAGTTTTAAAAGAACTTTTCTATCAAGATCTTTCAGCTCAGAGTATAGTTGTACGTCATTACCTTCTAATTTTTTAGTGAAAAATTCTAGTATCATTAGATTGACTGTGCTTTCTGATTTTGATTTGTAGGCCATTTTTATCAATTTTGAAATATGCTGTTTATCAAACATTTCTATCAGGTATTCTATAACTTTTTTTTTCTTTCCAACTTTAATTTCATTTTCCCATGAAGCTATTCTTAATTCATCCTCAATATCTGATTCAGAAATATCTAAATTTTTGAAAAGTTGCAAGATAGTATTTGCTTGCATTGAATTCATCATTATATGATTAATGTTTGTTCTTAATCTAATACTTCCACAGTTTTCAACATAAACTTTGATAACTTCATCGACAAACTCATTTGATACTTTCTCTTGTTTTAAATATAATTCGAAAATTTTATCACAGGCATTGCTTAAATCTGTACATTTGTATGTAATGTTTTTTTTTTTATTTAACATCCAAGTTTTTATATGACTTTCAAATTCTATTTCTTTTTTCTCTTTTTGCACTTTTTTAATCAATTGTTCAATGAACATGCAAGTTTGAAAATATTGTTTCATTAGATTCATATCTTCTTTTGATAAAACTTCAGGATTTTCGAGAGTTTCGCAATAGAAGTCTATGATGGTTAGTATTTTATTCATGTTTTCCATCTTGTTGTGAACAATCAAATAGAATCCTATTAAAAGTTCTACTCCTTTCTTCTTACAACTTTAACTTATGTATGTATTGTTCAATGACATTACTATTATGATAAAACAATTTGAAAGCATGTCTTGACAAAAGATTCCCTGTTACATTTTAAAATTTCAACCTACACTTTGAATGGCAGCTTTGGATCAGATGTTAGCGTAATCTTGAAGGTAACTTTAGACCTGCAAAATGAATATTGAAACACTATGAATTACATGCATTGAACTCATTGACTTTCATTAATGTGTTTATATCAAAGTTAAGAGAAAGTTGTTAAAAAGTTTGAATTAAGATCACTATCTTAAAAAAATATCACATCGCAGTTTTTAGAATTTCATAATCAATCATACGCATTACTCTATTTACATGAAACGTAAAGTGAGAGCTAACATATGCCACGGATATTAGAGGAGTTACACTACAAACGTGATTATTCCTTCGCTATTCTTATTTTTTTATTATTTAACGTAGAAATTAAAATAAACTAAATTAATTACTTACGTCATATTATATTCTTAAAATTAATTACTGCAATAATTAACGAGCATGGAATGATAAGTAGATGAATTTCGCTCCCGCTTTGGTAGCAAAATTGACGAACCTGAAACCAGCTGTGGAGGGCATTTTGAGAATGCACAAACTTTCATTTGTGTACTGTGCTGGGTTGAGCTAAGAAAAAGTGGCCAGCGGTGCACTTCAGTCTATATATTTGTGGCCAGTTCAGTATCCGTGATAGCCACAAATGTATACACTGAAGTGCACTGCTGCTCACTTCTTAACTCGATCCAGAGCTGGTCGCACAAAGCGCGCTATAAAGGCTAATTCACACTAAATTCAAAAAAATTTTGTCAAAATGTATATTTGTCGATTTTTTAAATATATGTAGATGTAAATGAAAAATAGTATTTATCAGATTTTATACATTTCAATAATCCTATATTTCTATAATTTAATAATATATGTGGTGTAGATATAAAAAACGTATTTGTAACATAAAAATGAAAAAATTGTTTGTAATTATGAAGCTGATGGTTTAGAGATTTATAAGCTATCTTTCATTATTGTAATGTAATAAATTTATTGTTTAATATATTTTTATAATAAGTATTTATATGTTTATTTTGTGATTTGTAGAAAATGTTTACTTATTATATATTTGATTTCCTGACAAAGAAACAGCTACCCTATATCCGCTCTTTTCATCGCTTCGGTCGCTTCGATCGCTATGGCTGGTCACTTACAAGTACTATATACATTTGAGGTTCGGGAAAAATAAAAGTTATTTAACATTTATATAAATTGTTAGTTACAAGTATTTTAACGTATAAATTATTTAAAACATTGTACCATTATTTTCATTTTATCATTACTTCTAAAACTCTATGTATTCCAACATAGTAGTTGTCATAATTGACATACTTTCAAAATTGTAAAAACAATATTCGAGTCGATTCGATACAAATAGTTATTTATAAATGTAATGACTGTCCATTTGATTATTTGTAGAGTAAATTTACTATTCAATATATTATGTAAAGTATCTGAAAGTAAGTTTCAGCATTTGTGCCGTTTTAAGATAGATTTCATTATATACTTTCAAAAATTTGAAAACTTTTTTTCATATTACAAGGAACTTTGACAATAAGGTAAATATATTAACTTTGTAAATTTTTTACCATAATGATCACAAATACGTTCAGCCTTTCTTATCACATTGTAAATTAGATTTTTCTACAAGTTATTAGTATAAGTGACCAGCCATAGCGACCGAAGCGACCGTATGTATAGGCGTATATGGTCGCTGTTTTTTTGCCACGGATTGATTGATTATGATACATCATAGATTACTAATTACTATACGAATATGGATTTATTATTTACCTTTTTTAGATGAAACATGATAATAAGATATATAAATTATTAATCATACATTATAATTTATGAGTGGAATAATTAAGCAAACAAGGGTTTTCCATCATCAAAAGATCATACTGTATCATTCGTAATTAACTCAATACATTTATTACTGTTGGTTTTTCTTAAAAAAAGAAATAAATCGCTCCTCGATCCTCATCGCGAAAGGCTAGATATTTCTATATTGCCTATATAGATATATCTGCAGTCCATGCGGTCTTTGATGGCAGCGCAGCAGCGAACTCGCCATGTGTCTCTCAGCCAACATGGCCACCGGCAAGGGCCTCGTCGCAATCCTGCGCCCGCGGAATTTTGGCCTCCTAGGCTGCAGCAAATCGCACACTGAATTGTCAACAAGTTTGCCACGATGTGCAGATTGTCGTCGACATCTTCACAACGGCACCCTCACTGTCGAGCCAGGACTAGGGCTCACGACACAAAAGTGTGAGTAGCTGATTACATCATTTCTTACGCTGTCTTGTTTGTGATTTTCTCGGAGTGTCGCGTGATTTTTGCATGTAAAATTTAATTTTGATAATTATTTTGTCGTTCTAGTGAATAAGTATGAGGGTATATTTTAGTTTTGACATTTGTACGTCGGGTCGCGATAAGATTGACATAACCTTTAACGGCTACATGTAATAGCTTGTCTTTATATCACGTTGTGATTCGTAATGTATTTTTCGATACTCCGTGCGCAAAGTGCGTCTTTCCCGCACACTCGATAGAAAAAGTGCGTTGAAAATCACACTTTCCACACGTATCAAAAAATACGGTACGGCACATGTTCGGGAAAGAGTTTCTCGTCTCGTGTACCTTTCCACCCTCGCCTCGCTCGGGTGTAAACGCCACTCGAGACAAGAATCTACTTTCCCGCACTTGTATCGTAATGTACTATTAATCGGGTTTCTTCGTTTCTTTCACTTTTCAATCAATTCCGACATTTTGCGTTAAATAGTTGATGATTTTTAATTTTATTTATCCACTGAAATTAATCTCAATTTTATTTTAATTTTATTTAAATATTCGGATTTTATTCCAATATTATACTTGATGTATTATAGATAATATTATAATTTAGATATACATTTTGTATGTAGATCGATTACTTTCTCTATAAATACTGTTTGTTATTGCATGCAAGTGTTGGCAACATTATAGCAAGTTTTAGTTCATTGTAAAATCACTGACGGTTATAACTACATTGTTTAATTTTCAAAGTGTAACTAACTTACGTTCTACTTACAGTCTCATCAGCTGGACAATTACAAAGTCACAGGAAGTTTCACTTATCAAATGGATTATTAGCAGCAAAAAGGAATTACTATGAAATACTAGGTGTATCAAGAAATGCAGCAGCGAAAGACATTAAAAAAGCATACTATCAATTGGCTAAAAAATATCATCCAGACACAAATAAGGATGATCCAAATGCCAGTAAAAAGTTTCAAGAAGTTTCAGAAGCTTATGAGGTTCTTAGTGATGATACCAAAAGGAAAGAATATGACACATGGGGAGCAACTTCGGAACAAATGGGCATGGGACAACCTCCACCTGGTGGAAGGGATCCAAACCATAGAGATTTCAATTGGCAGTTTAAATCAACCATCAATCCTGAAGAATTGTTTAGAAAGATTTTTGGTGAAGCTGGCTTCAAGAGTGGAGGTTTTTCTGATTTTGAGGATTTTGCAGAATCTAACTATGGTTTTGGTGCCGCACAAGAAGTAAGTTTCAAATTCATTCAAAAATACTATAGTTCATTAATTCTTTTAAATAAGATTTATTTTTTTAATTCCAGTTGATAATGAATTTAACATTTCCGCAAGCTGCCAGAGGTGTTAACAAGGATATAAATATCAATGTAGTCGATACATGTCCAAAATGTCAAGGCAGTAGATGTGAACTAGGTTTCAAACCGGTAAAATGTCATTACTGTAATGGCACTGGAATGGAAACAATAAGTACTGGACCATTCGTTATGCGTTCAACGTGTAGACAGTGCCACGGTACCCGAATGTACATAAAACATCCCTGTAATGAATGTGAGGGAAAAGGACAAACGGTAATTATAACTTGCATTAAATGTTCTAAAATAAAAATTGCATATATTGATATTTTGTTGGTTTTTGATTCTTTCTGCAGGTTCAGCGCAAAAAGGTGACAGTGCCAGTACCAGCAGGCGTCGAGGACGGCCAAACAGTACGCATGGCAGTAGGCAATAAAGAAATCTTCATAACATTCCGCGTGGAGAAGTCTAAGTACTTCCGTCGCGATGGCCCAGATATTCACACGGACGCTGATATAAGCATCTCTCAGGCATTATTGGGTGGAACGACGCGTATCGAAGGTGTCTATGAGACATTAACCATTCAAATTCGACCTGGTACCTCGTCTCATACACTCGTACGTATGAATGGCAAGGGTATGAAGAAAGTTAACACTAATGGATACGGCGATCATTACGTTCACATTAAAATCAAAGTACCAGTGAACCTCAACAACAAGCAAAGAGCTTTGATTCAGGCTTACGCGGAGTTGGAGGACGATACGCCTGGCACGATACAGGGTATTACTACGAAAACGGATGGTAAGGAGCGTTGGAACAGTTGATGCTTTCAAGCTGAATGATGAATTTTTTGTTAATCGAGATAAAACTGTAGAGATTTGAGATATATTTACTGTAGAAGCACGCCGCGATCTTCTTATTTTATCCCGAAGCGCGAGAGTGAGAGAGATTACGAGATTGGTAATGAATATACTTAATTACCGCTTGAGTTTCCCCGCGTGTAATCGTATACACGTTTGTTATAGCTTTATTTATAGTACTTGTGAATAAAAGCATTGAAAAACAGATTGTGATATGCCTTATTTGAGAATTTTTCTAATGTTATCTATTGTACTTTGAATGATCGTCAATAAAGTTGAGTAAAGATACAGAGTCGTTTTGGTTTTTGAAATCACTCAACACGATCGACTTTGTAAAAGAAACTTGACAATACTGAAGCACGAGGTAGGTAATTCTTTTACCTTTGAAAGTGTATGCTTTGTTAAAAATGGCCCTGGAAAAATTCTTTTTGCGAGATATGGCATTCGAGTCTGTTTTGAGTTGTTTATGTGAAAGAAAAAAAACAAACTTGTCGATTACTTTTTCTAGGCACGTGGGCGCAAACTCAAGCGAATGCAAGCGATTCTAGCAAAATGAGTCAAGGTGAAGGCTTGCTTAGTAAGGTCAAGAGAGCGATTTTCGGATAGATTATTATTGTTAGGTGAGTTAGGTGAGTGCGATTAATGATCTTGGACAATGGATAGTTTAGCTTTTGTGTAATCGTGCAATGAACTTTTCTTTGTCGATTCCCACAGTAACAGTTAACATACTTCGAATTTTGATAATAGCCCTTTTAAATTTATAAAATCTAATTTTTTTTTAATTACGTAACAAGAATGTAATTTTTCAGGTACTAAACATTGTTGCTCAGAACCATTCGACCTCATGGATTTACTTCGAGAAGCTTTACGAGACGACAAAGTACCAGTAAGAGCCAAGTCTTTAACTGTAAATGATCCATCCGATAAGATGCAAGAAACTTCAGACGATGAAAACGAACGACGAAAAATGCCATAAATATACGCACTCGATATTGTAAAAGTCAAATATATGAAAAACAGGAGACAGACCCTAAAGAATTAAAGTTACAAACTTATTTCAAAAAGCGCCACCAAAGATCAATTTTATAAATTGAATGTTTCTTTAACTTTAATAAGTAAAAATGATAGATAATATAGATGAAACTTGGTATCTAAACCTTTTTGGAAAAAGTTAATATTTCAAGATATTTAACGAATTGTTCAACTTTTAACGATTAAGCTAATTGTTTCACTGTAACAAAAGAAATATTTCGATTTATATCTATATCAAGCGCTTTTCAAATGGTTGTTTATTAAAACATACTTGGTTGCTGTTTTTTTTTCGTTACATTACTATCGCGTGCGTGAATGCTTATATACAATTAAATAGAAATAAAAGAGATAAAAATAACATTTACTTTTTCTATCTATTTTCTTTCTTTTTTTATTTTATAAGTACATATTCTTTCTGAAAAGCAGAAAATGCTTTAGGTTATTAATTACGGCTGTTAATCACTTTTCATCGTTCGTTTAGATAGTAGAATGTTTTGTTTTCTTAGTGAATATTCGTTTTCCATACGTTTGTAGCTGATTGTTCTGTTAAAAAATTGTTTTTAATAAATCAACATGTATAGTTTAACCTAGTAGTTTTTATATTTCCAAAGCAATATCTTTTTTATTTAATATTTCACTAGTAATGTCAGACGTGCTTCGAGCGTTCTTGTCTTCTTTTTCATTTCTTGTCATATTAATTAACATAAATTACTTTTTTCAAACGTAGATTTTTCAATTTTTTTACAAAAACCCCTATAATTATAGCGGAATTAGCAAAGCAGTTGCGCGTATTCCAAATTCATAATTTATCACATAAAAAACTGCTATAAATAATTAATCTTTTAGTTTTTTACAACTGTATGGGTCACATAACTATTAAAAGATTATTCTACTCTGAATAAAAAGTGTAACAATATAATATTTATTTCCATATAACAAAATTTCAGATTACCGATTAGTAATAGAAAATATTCAGAACAATTCCAAAGCATAACCTCTTCTTATTACGAAACAATTAACTTGTTGCTAGTTTCATAACATGAGTCGTAAAACAATAACATTATAGTTTATTTTTTTACTTTTATTATCTTCAAATTGACCCAAATCAATTATGATAACTTGAATTTTACTACTAAAATCTTAACTTGAAACCATAAACACACGCTAATTATCCGCCAGTATATTACGTGGCCATATTTCAGCCAATCACATAACGAATAAAATACTTCAACATGTCATCTATCACATTTTTATAAATGCACATTTTATAAGGGGATTATATAATTATAATAAGTAGATTCTGGCGGACCTGTCGTGTCTTCGCTCACTCGTGTTTCAATAAATTTGTGTTCTTCACTGTCTCATACTTATTAGTTGCCAGTAATTATAATCACAGTTATACAGAAATTAAGAACGAATTCTTATACATCATGATATATTTTATGTATAAAAAAAAAATAAAAGAAATTACTTTGTACAAATATAATGAAACTGTTTTACAATGAATATATAATGAAACTGACCAAACAAATTGGTATTTCTAAAATTACATTTTCTCGTCTTTTAAACACTTGGAAGATAAAATTATAAAAAATGCAGACAAGTTTCGTTTGAAAATAAAAACGGAATTTCGAAAAATGTAAAAATAACATTTAGATAAATGAAATAACTAAAGCGAATAGTCAACTTTCAAGATAACTGCTTTTTGTTTAGATTATTTGCTACACGATTTCATTTGTAGTTCATTAACTGATAAAACTTTTTTCAAAGTATCTATATAACGTGAATATACTTTTGAAATACAAAAATCCTCAAATCTGTTAGGACAAATAATCAACAACCTTGTCATTTATTTGAATACATGTTACATTTGAAATATTTGGCAGTGAAATTTTGGAGTGGGAAATTTAATTTGAAAAATAAACTTTTTTTAAGAAACAAAATAAAAAAACACTGGAATACTAAGATTTTGATTGACAAAGCTCGGTGTAGTACGTAACTCTTAACACAGATTTCTTAAAAAATTTTTCAAATGAATGATCTAACTTCAATGTCAGCAATACTGTCGTCATTTATAATTTTATATTTTAAGTAACATGGGAAATGAAATAACTAATAACTATCTAAAATCACAATTATATTTTTGTGAAAGGATCAAAATTATCATAAAATAAAAAATTAAAAAACCATTTTGCGGTTAATATTATTCCAAACCTTTTTTTATTGTACGAAAAAGGCGTCTTTTTTAAAAAGCAACCAATAAGGTCCATTGTTAGCGTCTTTAAGTATATAAATATTCATTTGACTGAATTTCAATAGAAATACAATGTATGCGTATGTGCGCGGGCGTATGTGTGTGTATACTATCGTTACATATAATATATCGTTATTCGATATAGCCGATTTTTTGATTGCTAATTTTCTTCATGTCAAAGTATTTAGATTCTATATGTTAAGTAAGTAGTTGATATTATCTTTTCCTCATCGTTTACATATTACATGAATATCGAGTGAATGTTATCGAGTAAACGTACACTCTTGGTCGGATAACTTGTGGAACGTATTATTTATACATGTGGCAACATGCTCGTTTATTATTTATACGGATTATGAATAAGTTTTCTTTGTTTTTGTTTTAAATGAGCCTCGCACCGAACCATCCACCATCGTTAAAAGCTACGTTGTAACAAAACTATACATTATTAGTTAGTAATACTTTCTGTATGACTCGTGCACAATATCACCATTTTCCGAGTAATTTCTACATTGTCAATTCGCCATTTTTCGAATGTAAATGAAAATGTCGACGTTACTTGGCGTGTCCAGCATCTAATGGATCCGATAGAGGTTGCGCCGATGAGCACCGCTGTCGAAGAAAGCAGCGTGCCGCAGGAGAGATGACCGGCAAAGCTCGAAGGCAGGAGCAGGTGGCCGTTAGGCGGGCACGAGAAGGCCGTACCGCAAGCCAACGTTCGTCAGGCTCTGCGTGGCCGACACCTTGAGCACGGCCACGGCGACCGCGGCGATCGTCACTGCGCCCTCGAGGTACAGGCCGTAGAGGACGCGCACGTAGCCGGCGACGGTGGACAGGCCGCCGGCCGCCGTGAAGTCCAGCGGGAAGAGCAGACTGTCGGAGAGGGGGCGCAGCCGCGCCACGCCGAAGCACAGGATGCCCAGGACGTAGTAGGCACCTGCGGCCGGACAGACACTCGTGTGAGGGCGCGCTCATCGCGGGCTAGCTGGGTCGCGGCTCACCGATGGCCACGAAGGGCGCGAGCTTGACCCACGTCGGCATCGGCGCGGAGTCCAGGCCGCCCTCCGGGACGCCCCCCTCGTCGCGGCGGCAGCTCCGGCGCGTGCCGCAGCGCTTGAGCCTGACGGCGAGCAGCAGGCCCAGGTTGAGCACCAGCAGGAAGTGCGCGGGGATGCCGACCGCCGCGAACGCGAGCGCGACCGCGCGCCCGGCCGTGGTCCGCGGCACCGGGGCGCCGAAGCCTGCGGCCCAAAGCAGAGCGGCTCAGCGGGGGCGGCGGCGCGCGGGCCCGGCGTACCTAGCGTGGTCAGCACCGACACGGCGAACAGCAGGCAGCCGGGGAAGGTCCACAGCCGGCCGCCCTCGCCGCCCTCGCCGTAGCCCGAGCTCACGGCCGCGAGCAGCAGCCGCTCGTGCTCGGCCACGTACTGGCGCACCTTGTTGCTCCACAGCGGCTCCATCTCCCTGTCGGCGCTCTGCAGCTGGCGCAGCTCCGTCGCCAGGCCGATCGCCAGCTCGCGCTGCATGTCCTTCAGCTGGACCACCTGCTGGCGCTCGCGCGGCCCCTCGGTCGCGTAGAAGGCGCCCGCTCCCAGCACCGCCCACAAGCTCAGCAGCCAGGCGAGGCCTGCGGAGCGTCGAGTCAAGGCGTTGCCAGGTGGCGCGGGAGTGCGCGAGCGCTCCCGGTCGGGAAACTCACCGAACTGACACAACGCCACGCGTCCTAGAAACCGAAGCAGTGGAAATATCTTTGCCGACAATCGCTCGGAATCGGCTGCTCGGCTGTCCTCGTCCGCGATGTCCTTCAGGCTCGGAAGCACTCTCAGCCTGTACAGAACCGCGTCGGTCGTTTGCGCTGCCACCGACGTCGTTGAGGCTTTCTTCCTCGGTGCTAAAGTTGGCCGACAGTTGGCCGATGCCATCGTCGTTTGTAGCTCCGTTCGTATTGGCGGCAGCGTCGCTTTCAGCGGAGGCAAATGTGCCGTGATGTGGTGTACATGTTCCTTGTTTGCTGACATTTAAAGCAGTATCGTTGGTCTCCAATCGGATCGCAATCAAGCACGTTAAGCAGCGATACTCGCGATTGGCCAGACGTGAATGCTGTCTGTTCGTCCAGTCAGAATCAATTGCTCGTAATTCGCGAAATCGCAATAATCGACATAAGACACGTCTGCACCAACCTGGCATCGCTCAAAAGCTCCAACGGAACTGTAAAGAGTCCGTCGTCCGCGAAAAGCGAGAAATTTCCGTGACGTAAGGTCGACGCGCTCTGTCGACTGTTCTGTCACTGCGTAACAGCGTGTCGCACTCTAATCTGGTTTCTTGCGATTGACGCGGTGGTTGAGTGCCTTAAACGTCATTTCAATTTTCGTATGTGCAAATAGCTACTCTATTGTCAGTGATGCAATCATCGATAGACGTTCGACGGTTTTCATAAGATCATTTTTCCATTTCAAATTTACGTTAATTTTATAATGAAACGTGCAGTCGTTAGTACGCTATTTATAATGTCGGTATGCAAAAATAGTGAATTACGCAGAAAGTACAATTATGTAATGAAAACTATTGCGAAAGGAAATCGATGACACGAGCATACGCCATGGAGTAGTATATTAGACGAAAGAAAAAAGAAATCGTCGCAATTTATCAGGAATATCGTTTGAAATAATGGTATTTACGGTTTGCTAACAGGACGAAAATCAGTACACTGTCCAATTATTCAATAGAGTCAGATGTAACCTCGCCACAGAAAAATTAATCGAGTTTATGCGACAATTTCTTTTGCTCTGCGCGCTCGTTTTACTCTAATTACTTCGTAGTCTCAATTTTCATATAAAATGGGGCTCCCTACACACACACACACACACACACACACACACACGCGCATACACGACTGAATACTTCTGGAGGTGCGATTTCGCTGGACATGCTTGGTCGCGTGACGTTTTCTCTCTTTTTTTTCGTTCCTGACCTCGCAACTCTAACGTGCGTACCACTTACGATTCCGTAGACCTTGAACTTGAAAAAACAATTGAACTGCTTTTTTAAAGAATCTACGACAGGAAAAGTTTTGCCACGGAATGTGAATGAAAGATAAGTTGCGTTTCGACTGATTGATGATGATTGTAACGTACGTAAAGGCCCCGGAATTTCCGTAGTTATGTGATATAACGCTTGCGCTGAGCAGAAATTAAAAAGGAAAAGTTAGACGAGGAGCATGCAATTCATTAGCGGTGGAGCTCGAGAGTGTTTTTAATTACACAGCCGTAGGGCAATGAATGCCAAGTGTCGTGCAACAGGTCACCTTTAGTGATGGTCGCGCGATAAACCACATCGCCTTCGTTGACTTCATCCTCGGAGTTCGTCCTCGGGGATGTCTCCCTGGAACATTTATTTAGTTCGTTATGTAGACGCATTTTTTAATCTAATAACGCTCATTTAATTGATATTGTGCTCAGGTAGCACTATGCTTTTCTATTGTTTCACAGGGCCGTATCATTTCTATAGACCGAATATTTCGTTTTCTAGATAAGTTTCTTTTTAATTAACGAAGACTAAGTAAATGAAAATACAATTGTAAGTTGTTATTATAATTCGAGTTATTACCATAATGAAAAATTGAAGTCAAAAGTGTCGGAGTATACCGAGTTTCATTACGGAAATGATACAGAAAGTAGAGTAATTATTAGTTTGGTCAGACGTGCATTTATAGTTTAACAAGTTCTTGAACTATGGCAGTCGTATCTTCGTACCCACTGAACACATATTCGCCAAGTTTCAATGTATCATCAGAAAGTATATGTCTTTTTCAAAGGTATCTTTACGTTATCTTGTCTAAAAAGAAAATTTATTGCAGGAAGTTCATTTTTTAAATACTCTCGTATTTCGTAACGACGGAAAATTCTAATGACATTCTTTAAAAGTGAAGAATACACTTTTATATCTTTACTCGATAGTTTGACGAATATTGATTGTTCCATAAATACTTTACTCCGTAAGGACAAACGATTATTAAATTCCGTGTTTATATTCGTAAATTCGTGATTCATTTGTGTTGAAACATTTTAATAGTAAATGCACGTATTTACACTAGCGTCAATCAAAAAGTTGTTTCCAGATATATTTTTTAAAGTTCAGTTTGAATGAACTTTTCACATTCGGTTTGGCTTTTATATAAATAGCTACGTTATTGACAAGAACGTGAATAAAAATCATTGAAAAAATAGTAGTGTGATCGATTTTTCATCAGGATTATATGTACTGAAGACCCTGCGTTGCGGTATAGTCAGTACATATGTGTGTCCGTGATGAAAAATTAACGAACGATGATACTACGTCGACTATGCGTATGTGTGCGCGCACATCAATAAAGTTTACGACTTCTCCCCCAAAGTATATTCGACAAATGCCATAAGCGGGAAATACTGATTATATATGTTCAAGAAATTCAGTATACAACGATAGTATAGGATATGATTGACGGATTCATGCAGCTTTTACGAATGAGCTTTTAATTGATACGGATAGGACGAATTATTAAGCTACTGAAAAAATATTAGATGTCACGAAAAGAATATCAAACAGACGTTATCGTTTCAAGAACATCGATCGTCGACGTGCGCTCACGTAACGTATCCTCTTTATTATTGGAAAATAAAGAGAAGTTGGAAATGACTTTAACGTCGCGGCCCTTTGTTTGCAAAACACAAACGAATGGCAGAAAGCTCACCGTATCCTCTCGAGTACAGTTTTTGAGGTGGCAGACTCGTCATCGTCGGCGTTAGCGGGACACCTGGATTCCGTCATGGTGAGCCTGAGCTGGGTAGTGAGCCTGGGCTTGCGCGCCTCGTCGGCGCGGCGATCACAGGCGAGGAGCGCGGCTGCGGTGGCGGCGGCCGGTTGCACGCGTCGTCGTGACGGTTTGCGAGCGACGAGCCAGCTCGCCGAGCGCGGCCGGCGCCGAGCGAACTCGGTCCTGCGCCGTTGTTGCCTCGATGCCAAGTCCAGCGACACCGAGCGGCTGCCCGCGCCGAGCGTCGACGTCGCCGCCAGCGGCGGCGCTGCCGGGAACCGCGGAATCTCCATCGTCAAGTTGCTCGTCGTCAGTATCACGTATGGCGAGGCATGCACTTCGTGTCGATCACAACGATCGCGCGGGACGGCTGGCCTGCTGCTGGCCGCTGCAACGCCATTCCTTTCATTACTCGCATTCTTCGGGCGAAGAGCTTTCGCGCGTGCACACTGCAATCTCAGACGCGAGCTTCACATTGCAGATTAGTCTGGAACTACGGACTTTTCGGGACACATCGCCAACGTTATTTTACTCAGTCTCGCGTGACAACAAGTTGAACAAATTTAACCTGTCGTTATTGAAATCGTAACGTCACGCGCGACCTTCGCAGACCTTTCGGAGCGTCGATCCACACCTTCGCTCGTTCGTATCCACTTTTATCCAATCTAAGTAATGCATGCGTAATCTTACGTTACCTTGCATTACATTCCAGCCAGATTTGGCCAACGTATACTCGACCAATAGTAGTGTAGAGAAAAGAAAATCTGTTTTCACTTAATCGAGAGAGAAATTGAATCAACGTGAATTCCAATTCAACAATTCAACAGCTTACCGGGAGTTGTACAACGGATAGTTGTTACGACGGATGCAGAATGGTATAGGATTGCGATAAAGGCAGCGCTTTCATTGCCAAGTGCTTGCGATTGCAGCTTACCGAATCGATAGGCACGCTTCTTAAGTAAATCTTTTCTAGCGTCGCGTAAAAGTTCGAACGATGCACGTCATGTTGAATTATTCAGAAGTATTATTGATTGAATGGCGACATTCGTGGATCAGAATAACGCTAGCGATTACTTATGTATGAAGCAGGACAATCATGTTTTGTAGTCAATAGAGAATGAATAGGGTGTAGATAAAACCGTACGGAACCGCGACAACGAGGTGCGAAGAACAATTGTGAGACGAGCGTTACAAGCAAAATTGTTACCTCAGCTGCAACAGGCTTGATTCTAGCTGCTGGGCTTTTCATTTGCGGATCTACGAAACTGTTTGCCGATAATCGCGCCCTTCCGACAGCGATTGCCTCGCGCTGGAAAGAAAGCACAGAACTGCGAAAAAACAACGATCGAACTTCGTCGCCCGGAGGGAAAGAACATTAACTTGCCGCGCCGTGAACGCAACGAGCGATCTGTCCCGATAAACCTGATGTAGCACATCTCTTAACGATGCGACCAAAGTTCATTCGCACCAGCCGCATGCAATATCGAATCTCGAGTTTCCATCATCGGCGCACGCACACGCGACGACGTCGGGAATGATACTGACAGTAGCAGTGACACTATATATCGCTTCGAGGTCTCCACACATACACACGCTTCCGTCTCTATGCTATGCACTTGTCGCATGCTTGTAATGCGCGATGATCGACTGTGCTTTAAAATTTTCAAAGCTTTAATTGAGTCACGTTTGAACCGTGCACGGGTGTCGACGCTGTACACCCCCCGCCGCTAATCATTTATGAGCTCGAGTTATTTTTAATGGGGTGTGTATCGGTTCGCCAAAGTTTAAAATAGCTTGTTGTTTCTTATGATGAGAGCGCACAAGAAACGCTGGAAAAATGCATTTTATCTTTCATTTTATTCGGAAATCTAACCGAGTCGCGTCACGCTTATTTTCGATATGTAAATTCTGAAATCGTTGTCAAGGATAATGAATCAATGGAATTTTAGAGCAAACGGCGTACAGAGTGCAATAAATTGAAAACCATTAGACGTCGAAAAATCTGCAAAATCTGCAAAAACAATGTGATTTGGAGAGAAATAAAGGTGTTTGGAGCCAGGAGCCACAGAGAGGAGGCAGAGATTGGCTCCCAACGATAGGACGCAAACAATGGAGTTGGTTTTCCGGTCACGCGCGTGCTTCCCGTGCCCATCACGCGCAACTTAATTTCGCGAATGGCATCAGCGTGCTCGCAGTAGCTCGACGTTAACAAACTCTCGCACGGTTGCTAAATTCTCACCTGTGGCGAGGTCGCTCGTTCGCATGGCCACTGAAAAGTGCAGTTTTGTTTGAAAATCGCGATCAAGCTCGACTCGCGTCACTCGCGCCTGCCAAGGGCCTCGAGATCAGCCTCTTATCGGCGTCGTCGCTCAGTCTCGCTTGTTCAGCGTCGACGCTCTTCGCGCAAACAATTGGCTCCGATTGCCGCCGTTGCCGCAAATCGCACGCGTATCAACGGTCGCGTGTAAGTCGCGACACGCGCCTGGCTTGGATTCTTCGGCAATGCCAATCCAAACGTTCCGCCCAGTATTTACCGGATCGGCGATCGGCTGCATAGCTCGCTCGGATCAGCAGGCGCGCCGCAATCTGCACTGCTGGCCGTGTCGAGGCGCGAGAGCCTCGCCCGGGCAGATCGAGATAGCAAGAGCGCGCAGCGCGTACTGATAGTCGAACTCGCTTTGTACGCTCGATCTCGCTCGTGCCGGTGCAACGGCGCCGCCGACAAGAGTTGGCTTTAATTAGACCCTGGCCTTATAATCGATGACGAACTCTGGGACAAGAACAGGGGAGGGGGAGGAGGGTCGTCTATCGGCCAGCTGCAATCTCTGCGCTTAAAAATAGTAAAATAGTAGGCCGATTTTTGCATTCTGGCACGACAACCGTCTTCCTTTTTCCAATTACTGACAGTTCGGTGCAAGAGAACGGGGCCAAGTGGCTGCTCGCAGGCTAGTTGCTGTTCTTTTTCCCTCTTCGGCTCTCCGCCATCCGGAGCAGCTGGCTGGCTTTGCTTTGTCATTCACGCATACTGGTACTTTTCGCGTTTATTTGCTGGGCCTTCCAATGTTCATCGGACGTCACTTCAGCAATCGCGCAATAGTGACGTTGCCCAAGCAACAGTTGTAAATTGCCGTCATCGTGCACTCCAGGACGATGCATCTGCTTCAAGCACGTACGCGTCTGACTTGATCCTGATACTCGCCACGCGTTTCTACATCGATCGTTGTAAGCAAGCACATGCGTTTTACGGAAGATTCAAATGCAAACGCACTAAGGTTTCTTCTGCCTAATTTTTTCATTCCAACTGATAAGAGTCGAGCGAAGATTATTGCCATCGATACGTTGATTGTCCAGCTGGATTGCGTTTGCACGTGCGAGGAAAGCCGCGCACTCGAGTTGTAAGTATTATTGGAAAAGGCATACGGTACGGTGCAGCGAGAACTGTCTTAGGGCAAAAGCCTAGCACGCTCGACGATCGATCGGTCACGCTCGCTTTAAAGTCGCAGGGTTCTAATTTTGCCATGAGTTAATTTGCTCAGTTGCGCGCGTCCGACGGAGAATCGATGGCTTCGCCGCGTCGGGCAAAGACCCTCTCGCTCGAGCGCGAGCACGTGCACTTTGGCCCGCTTTGCGTACTTATATCGATTCGCCGCGAAATCAAGCATGCTTTACGACCATTTCGTGCTTCGCAACGCCGCGGCGTACTGTGTACTATGTTCGCCCTCCCCCGTCCAAATGGATTCAGATTAGATTATCGCTAAACTACCGTTTGACCGCTGTTTCGCGCAGACAGCGTGGCTGTGTTAATTTTCGGCTAACGAAAAACGAGCATTCGACAGCTGCGCGCATCGATCCGCCATTGATTTCGCGGAGTACTTCCGCCAAACGAATCACTCAAGCGAGCTTCCCACTAGAGAAATTCACGTGACGCGAAGAAGCAAACGACCGCGGAGAAGTGGCATTTGAAAGGAAAAGCAGCGTGCACGGCATTGCACTTCTTGGATAATGAATGAAGGCGTCTGTTTCGCGAAATTCTCTCTAAGAGTAGCGAACTCGAGTGGAAAGTAGGTGACACAATTCTCATTCTCTTAGCATCTACAAGCAGCGTGAAAAGAACTTACTTTATGTCGGCGCTCCCTCTTTGTAAGGTTTTTCAAGCTTGAATAATTCTTACCGGCAAACTATTATTATTCAACGCCGCGTCGTTTCAACATTAACAGTTCGCTGTTTGCACCGAAGAGCTACATTTTTCAAGTGACTTTCATCAGATGAACTATTTCGCGAGTAGATGGTGCGTCAACAAATGCACGTATCTTCGCTAACGCATAAAGAATGCACGCTCTGGTCTTTCGTTCGAGTTTTTCACAGGCAGCCTTCTCGAGATGAAAGACGTAAAAGAAAAGTTGAGAGCGGGATAAAAGCGAGACAAGCGCATTGTTGTGGTGGAGCGCTCTATCGATCCAACGGTGCTCAAAAAATTTCTGATGTCTGCTCGCACAGTTTCCTTTCTCTGCACTGTTCGTACGTTTCTACTTTTTAACTATTATTTTTCTCGCGGTGATTTTTACTCGTACGCGCGAATATTTTCATAGGAAATAATTTTTTTTCGCTCGTGAATATCAATTAGTTTCATGACTCCGGTGCAAAGACATTACAAAATCTGTTGCTCCTGGTTACTACAACCGGTCAACGAGATTCAAATTACGTATGTGCTGGTGTTACAGTTTTATAAGATTATTCTATATTTTTAGAGTGTACAGGTCCAAACGCTTCTAAAATCTATAAAAGCACAATCTCTAAAAAGATCGTAAAATCTTTCGTAAAAGTTATTCCAGGTATAACTAACTCGATTAACTCGAGAAAGTCTTTATCAAGTAAATATTGTAAGGCGCATACGCAAGGAAATGAACGTCAAACTCAAAACTATCAGCCTAAAGGACGTTCCGTAAAAAAGTTGGACGTGCTATTTAAAGGGGACTCCAGTGCAAATGATATAACTGCTCGATATCAAAGTTCATGCAAGTTCAGTTCAGCATATTAAAGTGTGATCTCTCCAAGAATTTCCGTCGGCCGTTGAGCATGGATGACACGTTTTAAGCAATCCACTGGTTCAACATTTATTGCGTTCAGATTTTAACTTATTCTTAAGAAATAATAACGGGGAACGGTCCGTTATTGAAAATGCTCGAGCACCGAGATTGCAAATTATTTGAAAATAAATCTTAGGGAAGGATATGTAAGTTGCGACGAAGTAACTCAGTGCTAAGGCATATTTTCCAACTAAAATTTGATAATTTTATTTGAATCCACTTGTCCAAATTGAAATGGCCTATTGACAGCGTCGTAATGTTCCAGCCGAACGTTCAAAATGACAGCTAAAGACAGAAGGCTCGTGTGGACGGAAACGAGCCAATCGAAATTGGAAGGTCCACTCATCGTTTGGATCTTGGTCAAGCCCTGCGGCGCCGCGAAACAGCTGGACAGTCGGGAAAAGCGGAAGAGTCGTCGGGGCAGAGCAGCGGAAAGGAAGCCAGGCAGGAGGGGCAGGCGATCGAAGAGGGCCGGGTTACCGTCGGCCGCGCGGCAGCGCAGCTAGCCTCGGCGAGATGTCGTTGGGGTCGGCGATTGTGCAGCGGCGCTCGCTTGCCCGTGTTAGTGCACGTCCGTGCCTCGGGGTGATGTAGAAGGCGCGCGCGAGGTTCAGTGCGGCAGCAGCGATGCGATGGCGCAGGTGCGGCGCTCTGGCGCTGTCCGCCTGCTGCCTGCCTGTCGCGCTGCTGCGGCTGCTGCTGCTCGCTGGCGGCTCCACGACCAGCCGCCAGCGCCGCTCCGACGCCGCCGAGCCCGTCTACTCGGTCGCCGGCGAGGAGGCGCCCGGCGCTCCGCGCGGCCACTTGTACTTCGCCGGCGCTTACATGGCCGAGACATCGCCCGGCAACGTGTCTCACTGCAGGTACGTCCTCTCCAGCGACGCGTCGCAGGCTCGACTCCGGCGCACGTGGACCGCGCCGAGCTGATCGCCTTGTCCGCCCGCGTGCTCGCGCTTACGAAACACCTCGTCCCACTATCGATTCCAACTTGATCGCTCCGCACCAAGTGCGTCGACCTGATTCGGCTCGTTCTCTCTGCTCGGTGCACCCTCGATCAGTCGACGTCGGCGACTCGTCCTCGAGGAACTTGGGCAAAGCCCGACGTGCTAAAATTACCCGGAGTGCCATTTGCGTACGCGGCCTTGCAAGTCGACCAATCGATTGATATCTCACGATCAAAGTCCGCGAGCCCGACCGAGTCACGCAACAGACGCGAACGTAAGCGCGACTTGCACGTTCAGTGAGGACTTGGCCACGCGCCTCTCGCACTGTTCTCAGGTGGCAGTACGACCTACCGACAAAGTTGGCCTATCTCGAGCAGGAATTAATTGGCAGTCCGGAGTCGCCGGCAGGCCGACCCTACCGCGTATTGCCGTTCGTTGTTCGGGGCCTGAGTCAAGCACCTTTGGCACAGCTGACCCTCTGCACACACGCAACGGCCGATCAGGTGTACAATGTCGTCGAGCTCGCTAGGCGATGGGAAGGACCTGTCAGTCTTGCCGTTTTCGTGCCTGCCAGAGATGCCGGGATTGCTGTCAGGATGCTCGATCGGGCTTGTCGATGTGAACCCGCCATGATCAAAGTTGGTGCACTGCATTCATTTCTCTAATGCGTAGTCTTGGCTCTAATAGATATTAGGAATTGCTGCGAGTTCTCCAAAAGCGATTGTCCTATGTTCGAAAGCTTTCTTTGATGCCTTATTTAATTGAATTTTCGGCAATGTCAAACATTACTCTGAAACGCAGCGTTGAATTTTAATGGTCATCAGGTCTCCGTCCACCTAATCTTCCCTCGAGACATGCCACCAGAGCTCACTCCTCCGCTGTCGATAGTCCATCAATCAAGCATTACCGCGGACTGCTCGGCCAGCGACCTCCAAGTCGACTCAGCCAACGTGACCGAACGTCGTCGCTGGAACGTCGCTTATCCTATCAACGTGGCTCGCAACGTCGCTCGAACTCTGGCGCCGACTCAGTGCATCCTCGTCTCGGATGTGGAACTATTGCCGAGCGAGAAGCTCGCCTCGAGGTTTCTCGCGATGCTTAAAGGTCGATCGCCCAAGCGAGCGATCGCCTTTGTTCTGCCTACCTTCGAAATCGAGGCTGGCGAACCTTTGCCAAAGAACAAGAAGGAACTGCTGGTTGCGCTTAGAGCTGGTCTTGCAGTTTATTTTCATAGGTCGGTCCTATTTTGTACTCTGTACGATCGATTATGTATAACAATTCTTATTTTCTTTTAACAAACTTCATCCCAAAAAATCAGTCTCTTTTTCATCATTTAGCTCGGCCTTGCCTCTAAACGTGCGTTTCTTCGAAAATACTATTTAACGATATATTCAAAGTCATTTATTTCTACCAAAACTCCCCTATAATCAATCATCGGAGCACGCCGATCCCCTCCACTTACTGGGCACACAATCAACGAGAATAGAAGAGTCGCCGTGTTGATTTTATACATCGTGGCTCTTAAAAAAGATTAATTATTTTCGATAACATTTTTTAAATTACAAATGATTAGCTTAAAAATATCGTTTTTTTTTTAACAGTCCCCTTAAACGGCCATCCCAGCGTTAGAAAATAATGTTGCTAGATTTATTTTTAGCATAAAAATATGATTAGAGGGCGCTAAAAGTACAGGAAAAAATTTGCTCATAAATTCAGTTTATATTATACTACAAAATACCGGAATTTTTTAACAACCTCTAATAATGTGAAGACAATATAAAATGATATTTTAAAACTTAGATAAAAAGACTTTAAAAATTGATAAATGAAAATAGCCATATAATAATTGATGAAAGTTCAATCAATTAATTTAATTCATGTGGAAAGGACTTTTTGTTAATGAATTTATGTCATAATTGTAAGATAATGCAGTATTTAGATCACCTCATGCCTCAATATTAAGTGATATTTTTCCGACAGTTTCCGAAGCTAGATTATGTCGATGAGAACAGTTAAACTTGTTACGGTAGTTGCTTTCTATTTAGAGAGTTTACTACACTTTGCCAGCTATTTATTTTGCTCTTGAATTGCCTGCTTAAGACTTCTTCTACACATCGATTGTGTCTCTATATTTCCAAATTGTTTAATTGTATCATAATCATTATTCAAAGTACTTCAGCAAAATGCCTGAAATCATTAAATACAAAAAAAAGGATGAAAAAAACTTCTAGTCTTTTTCTATTACGGATTTCGTAATCAAGTCATTAGCGATTTAAATATATGTATATATCATACAGACCGTTCAATTTATCAGGGCTAAATACGTTAGTACACACCATTACCTGAAGGTTTATTAGGATACCAAAAATGTAATGCATTGACGTTAATCCATATACTCAATTTTTATTAAAAATAAAACCTATTATCGCTTGAAAATAGTTACAATCGGTCTAGAAAACAATCAGTCAGTAGAAAATAAACGATAGATATGACGTTCAACGATATTTCATGTTTTGAAACTATTGATTTTGAAGTTAAAAAGTAATCTCGTGTAACGCGTGTCCCTCTTCACTTTCGAAAGTTGTTCGAGTCGAGTGACAATTTCAGCAGGCCCGAATTGCACCGGTCGTAAAAAGTTTATTAATTTCTATCGCCTGGGAATACTCGACAGGTTCTCGTGTTCACACTGTCAGAGGTTTCCCGGATTGACTCGCTGGATTCTACGACCAGATCCGGGAAGAGTGAGACCGCTGATCATCACGAGGAGGGAGTATCCTCACCACAGGTGGGAGCCTATTTTCATCGGGACGAAACACGATCCTCTTTACACGGAGGAAATGTCCTGGGAGGGACGACAAGATAAAATGACTCAGGTAAATATGAACGCGTACTACGAAAATGTCCGATGATGCTTTGATTCGTGTACTACGTACATGGATTTACATGTAAATCATCGAAATTATGAAGAGTCGGAAAATAGTATGTTTTACCGTGTTAAAAAAGTCATTCGGTAACCATTGACATACTTTTTGCTTGTTTTTATCAAAGCGACTTGGTCTCGTTTGCAAAATAAAACTTGTTTGCAGATGTTCGAAATGTGCCTAATGAATTACCGTCTGATAATCCTGGACGGTGCTTTCCTGGTCCACACGCCGGGCATCAAGCGTCGCTCTTTGGCGGACGAGGAGCAGCAACAGCAGCAGCATTCAATGGACGAGCGACAGCGCGCCTACGAGCGACAGAACGCGCGAATTTATCAACGAGTCACACGCCGACTGCTCAAGCAATATCCCGTCAATCACCGCTGCAGGCCTTGAACGACGATTTGACCCCGCCCACGTAGATGTTTACTTGATGGGATTTGAATAACGCTGACAATACACGTGTACTAAAGGGGCGACGAGGTTTTTAAGACAATTAAATAAAATACAAGTAGTCGTTGTAGGGCTTTAGAGTCTCCTGGTTGCGATGCTGCTCAAGTTTTGAATTTTCAAGAGTGAGTACATCGATATGATTTTTAAAGCGTGCGAGGCCATGATGGTGGTAGTTTCACGATAACTTGACCGATCAATTGCCTTTCAGTCACGGTCAGTCAGAGTTTACATTATAAAAATACTTGACAGATCGAAACCAAGAGATCCGAATAATAATAATTAGAAGATGTAAGGATAGCAATAATAACGTAACAGGCGTTCCTTGGATTGAACCATTGCATAGCATACGTTTGATATCAAAAGTAATAACATTAAACATAGCTGCTGAGCCAGACGAATTGTTTTTCAGACTCTGTCGTCAATAGTAATTTTGTACAATTTACAACGTAGTAACAGGCAGTAGATTTTATCGAAAGAATAATAATAATAATAATCATAATAATCATAATAATAATAACGAGAATAGTTCCTTTGAGAAACAAAATCTCTGTTAGCAGAGCAAGTCTATCTTTCTTCTCCGTGAAAGGCAAATTTTCGCTTGGCGAATGAAATTATACATTTTAACTTCTATATATACATCACTTTTTAACACGAGCACATTTTAACTTACGCACGGATAAGAATTTTTTCGATCAAGATTTTTTGAATCAATAAAGTCCACTCTCGAGTCGTAATAATAGGTATAGAAGAGCTTTACAACCGTTGAATGACGGAGACTAAAGAATAAAATAAAAACGTTAGTTTTTAACGAGTTTTTTATAGAACGACTTTTTATAGATACATAGAACGCAACGCTTGAATAGAAACATATTGAGAACGCGTAAATACAACAAAAAAGGCGTTCGCTAATTAGAGTTAATGAATTTGCATAGACTGAAGCACTAAATGCTCATATCAACGATCGTAATTATGTAAGTAAGTACAAATTGGACTTGTGTGTGGTTTTTTAGACAAAAATTAAAATAAGAAACGGAGGTGACTTTCAATTTCAACGTCGTTTTTCGCGTAGAGTCGGTAATTTTGCGAGCGAGACAACACACCAAATGAGAAAACAAAGAAAATCAGAACAACGACAACGATATATCATCGACATTTGTAATGTTTTGAATATCCCTTTTATCGTCGAGCGTCAATTGTAATTTAGGATTTTAATGTACGCGACGAAGTAATAGCTTTGCAAAGGTGCATCGCTTGTTTTTATGCGCTAGTTGCAATTATACATAGTTTATAAGTATTGCATTTGGAGAAATAAAATATTTTATCCCTTTTAACTTGCATTTTTATTTTACTCACCAATAGACCACATTTCAGTTATCAATATTTTTCACGCAAACCTATATAGATATACCCTAGAAGAACAGTAGCTTGGCGAAAAACCTACTTTTCTATTTAGATAATAATACGGAGTTTTTGCTGTTCTTTTCGTGTCCCCGAAGGGCATGCGGAGACGTGAAAATGCTGCGTGCGCAAACAGGCCCCACCCTGCAATGGTGGCGAGGGGAGGGGAGCCCAGAAAATTGAGTCCCGTGTGGCGAGGCGGATGGGCGCTTGGAGAGGGCGACATGCTGGTCGACCAAGCTTGCTAGAGGTAAGTCGTTACGTGACCTTTCTGTTTCTTCGCTTTTATTGTGCCGTGATTACGCATCGGTGTTGTGCCCTTTTGTAGCTCTCTTTAAGTTAATCTCGCGTTTTAGAGTAATTTATCTTCCTCGTAAAGCAACGACGTTTTCGACAGTCGTTTTCGTACGACTTTGGCAATTGACGATTAACCATCCTTACCTACCTACATCGATCACAACAACGTACTTTCAGTTACAGTTACAGTTCAGCAACTATTACAGCATTCTGATTATACCGTTGCATGTTAAGCTAGGCAAGTTCAAGCGCCGAGCTTGCAAGCTCTACGCCCAGATGTCGCTTTGCACGCAACGTTTCAACACACAATCATGTAGCAACAAAAATATCGTTTTCCTATTCTATATATGCAAGTTTATTAATATCAAGAGGTTTGGAGAGTGACGGTGCATTACCCAATAGGATTTTGTGACGCAGGATAAAAGAACCTACGTCACTAGGTATTAATGTGTTGGAGGCCGGGGATCTTTATTTTTTGGGGATTGTTGAATAGATTGCATCATCATACGCTTCTGATCCCTACGGGATCAGGATACTTTGATGTGTTTATCGAGTCCACGAACCAAGGGAACAGTCTGATTGATATGCTTTACGTTTCGAACGCATTTGACTCATCTCTATGATCTGCGCGGCATAGTTTATTTTTCCCCGCTTTGAGCTTGATGGACAATAGGCATGCTTTTGTGAATAATGAGTCGGTATATCTAAAATACTCGGTTTGGCTACGCGAGTATTGGAAATATTTGATTTCTCGAAACTGCAAGTCGCAGTAATATCGTCTAGCAATTTCCACTGGTAAACAAAAATTGAACGACTTTCTAAAATTCCAAATAAAATCTACGAAATAAGGAATCAGCGAAATTTCGGATGCCCTCAATATATTGCATGCGATACTCCTTGGATTGGGTGTGCAGCTAAAATCACATGCGCGTGATACGAAAGGCCTAATGCCGAAGTTCGATGCAGCAAGATATCGCGCTTTGGCAAACAAGCAAACTCGTTAGGTCGTCAAGGCGAAAGCTTCGACGTGCTGTTTACGTAGAAAACTGCAGATCGAGCTTATTCAAACGATGGATACGAGAGAATCGTATAGACTTACGAGAACATGCTTCGAAAAAATTTCAACGCATATGTTCTTTCGTCTTTTATTCAGGTTGTTAAGCATTGGCTTCTTCTTATCTTACGCACATCGATGATACTAACGACGCTCGAGTGTCCGAAAGACAGACGGCCCCACAGGAAGGCCAATTAGTTTCGGTATATCGTATTTCTATCCAGGCGCAATACATTGATATCCTATCGCACGGATTGGACTCTCTTCCAAAGTTTTTCGACGCCTAACTGTGAACTACGTTGACCTCGTGTGTGAATGGACGCTAGCATTGCTGTGGGTACTTTTATGAATAATCTCCAATTATAGTAGATCTTTAGAAAGAAAACTTCTTCTTTTGAACATTTTTTTTGTAAATATAACTCAATTTCTATTGTACTCGAATGAAAAAGACGCGATGAAAAAGAAACACGTCATTTTCAATAGTCCAACATCGAAGCAGGTATTATTACATTTTTTTTCACAAGTATGACACCCCACTAAGGAAAATGGAGGCCGTACGAAATTTAATATTTATTAATAATTGTGAAAAATGTACTATCAGAATAAAACCCAACTGTGTCCTTTTAATAAAAATTTATCCCTAATAAAACTGCATTACCAAAGGTCCTTTCGGGATGGTACAGTTTTTTTCTTTCGTGTATTCAAAATGGTTTTTTCATATATGAAACTTTACTAATATTTACTTGCCGTCATTATGTATTATCTGCTTATAGTCGAGAAAGCAATTGCTCTGTTTTCACCATTGCGAACTGCACGGATATTTGACGAGGCGTGTATATTTCGACCTGATGTTCACTCGCTGAAATATTGATCGCGCTACAGCGGATGAGACTATCTACTTGCGTAAAGCATATGTCGAATGACTGAATACTTCCTCGTGTACTCCTCTATTCCATTCTTTATTTTTCGTTCAATATCATACTGATGCACGCTTATTCTTCGTTTAATTGAAACTTGTTGGCTTTGTCGTATCGTTCAATATTATTCCATCGGGAAATTGCATTGGCTCTCTTCGCGAGAGGTGAGATATCGAAGAGCTTTACAAGCGACCGGGAAAGAAATAATAATTATTTCCAGTAGTTTTTAAAAATTACTTGTAGACATTGGAAAAAATATGGGGAATTAGGTTGCAATAATTTCGAAATATCAACAACAGATGTACATACGCCAATGTTTGTTGAACATATGGCGCCTAGCAAATGGAAGTTTGAAGATATTTTTCGATTTTATTAAAAATTAGTTTTTTTTTCGACTGATACAAGTTGATGTTTATATTGATAATGGAATGATAAGAGTTCCTTGATTGGACTAATGTTTTTAACTGAAATTTACGACTGTTATTTATATCCAGTAACGTTACTTCTAATTAGAAAAAAAAACTGATGCTCACCTTGTACATTATTTTTCAATTAATAATTAGTTTTTCATTAAAAAATAACGAAAGTAATTTATATTTTCAACGATTATTTTGTTCAATAAAATGTATACAATTTCAACAAATTCACGAATTCAAGTTTGATGAAATATGTGATCAAATGCGTCATAGAAAAATACTACGGCACTTTTCGCCAATCTCAAGAGTCAACCTGCTTCGTCACAGCCACTAGTGAGAAAAAATAAATCTTTTATCAAGGCATAGCGTCGTAGCTCAATTAACTTCGAGTTTTCTAAAAAGCTGAGTTGCCCCTCATAATGTTACACCACCCTCCAAATAGCCTCGATTTCCATTGCACCGTTAGCCTTCCACAAGCTCGAGTGGCACTATCCGACAACTGCTTCAATTCCATTATCGAGCACCCTCACCGAGCAA
The DNA here is from genome assembly GCF_024137745.1 of Phymastichus coffea. Lineage (NCBI taxonomy): Eukaryota > Metazoa > Arthropoda > Insecta > Hymenoptera > Eulophidae > Phymastichus > Phymastichus coffea. The sequence goes on from NW_026706865.1 coordinate 1,551,465, forward strand.
ACAACAAGAGAGAAAGAAAGAACTAGCAGCTGGCCTTGGAAATGACGTGAAAAAAGAGGCAACTTGTTGCTCAATTCAGCGCGCCACAGGAGAGATATAATAAGATGCTGGCGCGACGGCTTCTCGTCTTGATTTGTCGCGAGTGATTTCTGCCTCACCGCGGTCTTGTTATAACGCGACAAAACAATTTTCCCTACAGAGTTCGTTAAGGGACTGCGCGCTTACATACGCGGAAATTCGTTCTAATTTCGTGCTAGTTTTTTTTCCCTTTCTTTACAAGTAAATATCATCTCTGCTGATTGAATTATTCGGTTATTCTCGTTCTTTCGCCTTGGTCACCAAATTGTTGCGGCAAAATCATAACAAGGATCTGTGTAGTGCGCAGCTTGAGTTGTATTATATTGGGATACTCGTGTACCTACATGCGACTTTAACAGTGGGCACATGGGCTTATACCGTTTGATTCTGTTATAGCTTAATTTCGTGCACTTGTTTATCGCAAAATCGTAATATAATTTCAGCAATGTTGCCGCAACAAATAACTTTTACTTGCGAGCCATTTGATCATACGTTTTCACAAGCCTGGGCATTACAAATCTAAATATTAATAATACAAATTTATTCGTCCATTAAAAGATCAAAAAGCGAAAAGAAAGCGTATACGAATATACTTGTCATCAATACGCACATCACAAGGCGTTTGAGTTTTCATTTTGCTCTCCATTTGGCTTTGACACAACTTTTTTCTCTGTATATACTTCCAATCACGCCAATGTCAGTCTGAAAAGCTATAAATCTCCTCATGAATTTTTCACTCTGACGTTAAAATGAAAATAGGAAAAAAGAAAGTTCGATAAAGATCCCTTGATGATGTCTGACAGTTCGTGGACCGTAACTACTGAAAAAACACCCGAAATTATTAAGAGAATGATGTTAGATTTCAGACGTTCGGGTTGGGTTGAGTATTTTTTGTTCTTTCCTCGGCAGTTATATACTAATATACTGATATATATATATATATATATATATACGTTATCGTATTATTTTTTTTTGCCTTTATAACAAATATCAAAGTTGAAAGCGCACATTTTTGAGGCTTAAATCTGTTTTTCTGCAAATTAACTGTAATGACGATCCAATTGTTTTTGAAGACTTTAATTAGAACATAAACTGTGCTACGACATTTTTACATTATTACGTAATAGTTTTTTACGTTAATTATTCTTACGTCGGTGAAAAGATTGTTCTTAGAATTCTTTGAAAGCCGATGAAAGAGCACGACATCGTACACTTTAGTGGATAATAATAAATATACTGTTTAAATAATATCTGTCAATATAACTAAAAATTTATTCGTAATTTATTGCGAATCCACTTCTGTATCTCGTAAAAGAGAAAGTAATTATACCGTGTATCGTTGTAACAAAACTTAAGCCTATTCAGTCCGTACCAACGTTCGAGCGAACCGTCGTGATATAATGATTTAAGTTAGAAAGAGGAAAGAACGGCAAGAGAAGTAAAATTTCTTGAAGGTGTTACGTACAATGTGAAGTTTCTGGCGGCGTACTGTTCACTCGGTCAAAACCGACACGTTCTCAGATATACTCTTTGCCGGAGAGAATATCTTTTTCTTATTCCTAACAAATAAATTTGCCCCCCCCCCCCCCCCCCCCGACACCAGCAAGCTCTTTTACTCGGTGGGAGATAAACTAATTTTAGTTTTTCATGGATCAGTGCGAATTTAGTTTTGTGATATCATTGGGAGTTATACTTATTAGGACAGATCTCATGGGCTATAAATTGACATTTTGCTTTTTCTTATTCATTCCAATCGTTTTTCTTATAGCTTTTTGAAGTGTAGATTAAATATACTTATCATATGAATTCTTACTACTTGATCAAATATTATTCGAAAAGAAGGAACGTATAATTTAAAAATTAACAGCTGACAAAAGAGAGCATGGTAAATGCATCGAAAGACCGAGTCACAATAAGAGTATGAAAAGCCGTATCGCAAATGCGAGGCCAACAGCGATAAGACGACGAGTACGACGTTTCGAGAGCAAAGAGCCGCTGGAGAAGTAAAATCGCGACTGTATGTATGTACATCGATGAAAGCGCGCGCGGCTCTTTTCAGTACGCCCGCGTAGGCGACTAGAAGGGCGCGTTTCACTACCAGTTGCGTCGCAACCAGTTGCACGAAGCTCATATTCCTCTTTAGCTGCGGGAGGATCGAATGCGTGGGAGGAGAGACAAATTGTTTTTGAGGCCTACTTCTTGCAGTTATTTGTTCTTCCTCTCTTCAGTGCCTTTGTGTTAGCTCGATAGAATTGACTTTGATAAGTAACTCTTTTTAAATCATAGCTTTTTCTACAAAGATAACGATTCCCTTCAATTTTCACGTTTCCAAGTTCAACCTAATCATTATGCGCTTCGTTCATTTTTCATCTCGCCTTCGCTACTGACATTGAAGGTTCTTACTGTTAGAGGCAAAAAAATACAAATGAAGATATTTGTACCTTGATAATGAACACTATCGTTAGCACGGGGGGATTGCTTCGGCTAAATGAAAAATCTTTATTATACGGCAATTTCGTTTGCATGTTGACCCTCATTAACGATCTATACAATTACGTTCGTTTTACGAACGGAATGATCAATTAATTTCTCGCATTTCCTTTTGCTAACTATTAGCGTCATAACTAGGATCGTTTGCAAAGTTTCACCAACGACTTTTCTCACCTGGAAATTCCAAACAATATATCTCGGCATTTCCGACATGTTTCAAGCTTCAAATATTTAACTCCAATCATAATAATGCTGATCACTCAAATTTGAAGCAAGCGAAGAGAAGTTTTTAAGCATCTAATCGTATTCCAATATTATCTGCAATTCTAGGTAAACTTCGCAAGAGACTTGCGAATGAATCTCCAACTCTCTGAAATGTGCTTCTTGCATCATTCTGACTTCGCCGTACAAATGAATCCAACTGAAAATTTAATGATTGCGAAATCAATCGTTAATTTTCCATTACGAGACGAAACGATATGTACAGTGCCTGATCAAATATAAATTATTAAAACGAATTATCTCATACGCTTCAACTTCCCTGTGTACAGCGTGTCCTTTGATTCGCCCGTGAGTGAATATCATTCTATGAAATCATAAAGTCGCCTGGCTACTAGTTAAATTACATAGATAGATTTAGATTGCATTCAAGGAGAAATTGGAGTTATATTACAGATACGTAAAGATTTATTTGTGAACAAAAAAATCCAATTTGAAATTGAAAGTAAAATTATTGTAAAAATCGACTAAATGCTTGATACCAAACCACATTTCTAGGAGCATTTCGGATCAGTCAAATGTTAGTTTGAAAAATCATGAAAAAGAGAAGGAGCTTGATCAATGGTCGGTTATATACACATCCTAAGCAGTCGATCGCGCGCGCGGCGTTATACGCGCGGGCGCGGCCACGCCTCCCCCTGGTGAAATCTATAAAAGCGTGCGGCTGGGAGCCAAGAGCGTCACACACACGCTAACCCCGCTACCGTGAGATAGCCGCCAACTAAACATCACCTCTCTGCTCGAAAACAACGCGTGAGTTACGGAAACAAAGTCAAGACTATCCAATCGTTGTGCAATAGTAACAGTCAACAGAAACCAACTACAAGTTGCTGACATGAAGATCGGTCTGGTTGGGCTTGGACTCATCTGCCTTGCGCTTGCCGCGCAACGTGCTAATGCCGGTCCTTACTTAGACGACGGTGAGTTTCACATGCTTCTGCATTTTCTCGTTGCTCGTCGATTTCTTTTTCTTTTCATTAAGTTTCCTCGCTACGGCAGTCAGTGCTTTTTTTTGTTCAATAACGAAGACACCGTTCGATACAACCGTACTTTTTTTCGTATTTTTTTCTTCTGTACACCAATTTCAAACGAACGAAATCGTAGTCGAACGACGAGGCAGGCTATCATTTCATTTCATTGAATAAATACACGAACGATCGATGAATTAATTTCATCAATCAAGTTGCTTTGCTTTTTTACAATTTATCGAAGTCAAACAAACGCTCGCGTTCGATAAATTATCAACGAAATTTTTTCTGCTCCACGTTGTGATGATTGGCGTTTAACTGTATCGCCGATGAATCAATAACGGACGCTGCCCTTACATCTTAAACCATTATGATTGTACCATGCAAAAACATCAAATTCCAAATTCGTTATTTGCTAAGTTAGTCGTTGATTTTCAACGGAGAAAAAAAAACGATATGCACAGTAACTGAATTATTGAAAAAATTATTTCGTACGTCGAAACTTACGTATGCACAGTAGATAAGGAGTTACGAGGAAAGAGCTCCCTAGATCCTTTTTCCGTTCTCTTCGCACGCTCTCCAGAAGTATACGCACTTCTCCCACGTAAAATTACCATATGTACGCGTTTGCGTCGCACGAGAAAAAGGCAGAGGAAGTTTGTTAGTACAAAATTTTTATAAGTAGCGTTGAATAATAAGCTGACGCATTGCCTTTTTATTATGGCTCTCGAGGGGGACAGATGTACTCTTTCAGCGGTGACAGGATCATTTGAACTAGCTGAATAATGAACGAGCCAAATGAAACGTTGAACACACAACGTATACGTACGACGCGAAGGAACCTAGTTTCAAATTACGTCTTTCCTCTTATTCCGCGATAGCGTTTGATGTACTTTAAGAACGACGACTAGCTAGAAATAATTTGCGCATGCTAATGAAAATTATTAATTTCAAATTAATTTTTACGGAAATTCACAGTAACGCGCGGGTTGCGCTGAATTATAATGCCATTTTCAGGAGCTATAAAGTGCGATGGACTGTGAACGACGTAATAAAATGGAACCAAAACTACGATCCAATAATGCCGTAACTGCCCGCTCGAGTTTATGGCGATTATTTGGAATCAAATTCAGCGCACGACATTAAAGAAAGCCGTTTACAAGTCAAAGTATTGCTAGGTGCTAGTAGTGAGTTCTTATGAGTTCCTGGTCAGTAAATAAGTTATCTTTCAATTTTCAAAGGCAACGAATATCGTGTCGTCCCCTCATCCAAACTATTTTTCCGAAGTATCCGCAAATGAAATTTGGATATCGAAAAGATAGGTAGAGTTCCCTAACGAACTTTCCTTTGAAATAATTAGCTAAGCGAAAGACAGAAGCTCGCTCCGATAATAATTTCGTTTGCCCATCTCCAGCGCAACGAACGCTCTTATGCACGAGCGCGCTCGCACGGTAATTTGTCGCGGAAAATTGCGTATTGTGCGAAATTAAGGTAAACAGTTTCGAGGCCAAGTGGAAAAACCTACGTGACCTGCGCGAGAGAGCTCTGAATATTTTTATACGCGTAGAGCTCGAACTTTTATTTATTTGAGTCGTGGTGTAGCTTGGAAATGTACACCCGTGCAAATTCAATCCTCCGGGGTAGCAGCAAACGGAAAATTCTCGCAACTGAACGCTTCTAATGGACTCTGGCGATGTAGCTGCTGCGACACTGACGGCCCGACGCCGGCTAAACTGAATTCCGATGAGTTACCAAAGTAGTTTACGAATGAAATGTCGGGTGCACGCTCGCTGAGTATACTTTAACAAGAACTTTCTGCGAAAGAGTGTTGCTTAATTTTTACTGACAACATCGGAAAGAAAAGTTCGAATGATATTAATGATTCATTATTGGTTGATCGATCGAGTGCCCTTTATAAAAATTATCCTGATCAGCATACCGTCAAGAGATTCAACAGTACTACACAGCTATTTTATACATTGTCCAAAATATGATTGATCAATATTTTATTCGTTTTATTATACTGTTGGCCGTGCAATGTAAGCTGTATATGATCAAAATTAAGCTAAGTAACCTGACTATATCAAGGGGTCATCTATTATACATTTCATGCACCTCACGGCTCGTCAGCACAAATCTCAAGTATGAATTATCTTTGATAAACTTCAGTATCTGGATCCGATTTGAAAGCAGATGCACCTTGCTCGATGCATCTTGTCCGACTGAGAAAGAGGAGAAAATTCATCCGATCGATCAGGCGAGATAACACGAGGATCTACATAGCCGGGGGATGAAGCAAGAAGTCGTCGCGACATTATTTTTCAACGCGTTAGCTGTTGTCGGGCGACGAGAAAGAAGACGCAGTCGCGCCACGCAAAAGTCGTGATCATATCGGAGAAATTGTCCGTCTCGCTTTCCGCAATTTTTCCGCAGTGTCATCAGAAATTTATCACTCAGACCAGCGAATTCCGACTATTTCTGGAGTTTACATTGCGTGTTTGTTTGGTAGGTACGGTGATCAGTGCGATAATGATCTTTCTTTCGACGACTTATTTAAGAGTTTCATCTGTTGGGGCTGCCAATACAGAAGAGTATAGAAGAAAATCAAATATCGTCTTATCGCATTTCCGGGATAATCCGGGACACGCAAACTGCCAGCAGTTGGCGTTAATTCCAATGAATCACCGTTCGTGGCCTCGGTTACTGCAAACAAACCACGAGACTCCGTAGATCCGGCAGTATAATTAAACGAATCTTCCTCTCGTTCGAACCTCAGAGACCTGTCGCTGCTACAGACACAGGTGCTTTTCGGGCTTTCCTCGCAGGTATCTCACGCGGCTACGACCGACTTTAATAAACCGACGACAAATCAAATTAGATCAGTCGAGACGTTGTTGCTGTCAATTTATGACGATCAACTGGCTTACGAGGCAAACAAACTTGACGGACAGAAAGAAAACTTATTGCACTTTATTGCAACACAAGCGGAAGAGCAAAGTTACGCGTTGCTTTAATCAAAATGGGTTTTACGAGATCCTACCCTTTTAGGTATTACAGTCGCTCTTCCTTGACCAACTTTATATCGAATTTTAGAGTTTGCTTCATTTCCCAAGACTGTACAGAGCTAAGAAGTGTTGTGCTATTGTTATTTTGTCTAGAATGTATCCGACATGGATTTCCATTTCGACTACCGTGAGTAATATTGAGAAAATCATCAACATGATAAAAATATGAGATCTAAATATTAAGATGCATTTTTAATGTCGATTCCGTGATTTTTAAAACTCGAAAAAAAAATCGAAAATTTCCGCTGTGTTAAGAGGCTGAAGAAAAAGAAACGTGCAATATGAAAGAGGCACGATCAAATCTTTCATCAAATCATTCATTAAGAATCGTCCCAATATTTAAGGGATGCCGCGGGTACTCACGACTTTGAGTATTACAAATTTTTCAACGAGAATAGCAACTTTCGTAGTTTGAAATCAAATCATTCCACACTGGTACTTGTAATAAAAATACTAAAAGACTTTCTGCCGATTTTCCATTCGCGGCTTGTGCAAAAGCTCGCACAAGATCATTTGATCGCACGTACGCGCGAAAAAATTAGACAGCCAAATGGAGTTCACCAAGTAGGAAAAGTGCTCGTCACGCGCAAAACTTGTAAAAGCAAAGAGATAGAAGGGAAGGAGAAAAAAATACGAGCGTGACGCGCGTGCATACAAAAGCAAAAGGGGATTTGGGAAAGCCCGCGGGGCACGTAATAAGACGATACACAGCCGCGAAATTAGACTTGGAAGCGAAGCTATCACCATTTCTCTTACTTTTCTCTCTCTCTCTCTCTCTTTTCTTTTGCTTTGTCACCGAGCGCCACGCTACGGATTTGCCAAGGATTCGGGATACCTGAATTTTATGAATTTATTTGGATTATTATTCCGCGCGTCGGGGATTTTTTCTTTCCAGTTTTTCGTTATTTTCCGAGAAATTTCCAGTGGTGGCATACCGCTGAGATTTACGATTTGCATATAATACATCACGGGTGCAAGCGTGTTTTTTCTCTTTCTTGCTTTGGATTAAGTTTTGCACGGCATTCGTGAAATTTCGACGACGCGCACGTCGGGCTACTCGAAGGTGCATGCTTTAACGTAATTCGCTATTTCATTACAGATAGAAATGCGAAAGAATTTGGAACTATACTCGTATGTTAGGATTAAAGTAACGTGTAATTGACCGTGAAGTCTCGCAATGTAGACCCCTTTTTGGCACTATAAGAAGGAGAATTCGTTATGCCTACGGTCACTGCGGACGATTTGCAAGCTCACAATGAATAACTTTAGAATAATATTAGAAGTTGGTAAAATTAATATCTGCAGACACGTTATAAGCTTACATAAGTTAGAATATTTTGACTGTGGTATCGAGCGCCAGTGACACGATCGCACGCGTAAACGGATCGAACTATATTAATCAAAGTGCATGTGCGCAAAGTTGATCGATTAATCTGTGCAACCGTTGAATTTCGTATTTCGTATGTTCGCAGAGGAGCAAAATGCTTTGGCCGCTGCATCGGAAGACGACTACTCCGACAATGCGATAGACAACCTTCTGCACGCCGTGCAGCAAAAGTAAGCACCCGTTGCACTCTGTTTACATGTACCATGTTCCTACGCATGCGACCATTGTGAAAGCTGAACTTTTGTGGAAGTTTCTTTTGTTTGTTATACCGAGTTTGTTCTGAGGAGAGTGAACGAGCTGGCTTGTGTCTGGAGGAAAGCGCCCCGGGCTTCCCAATGCGGGAACAGATCCGCAAAAATATGTGCTCTCGCCAAGGACGCTTTCCTCTGCTGTACGTGTGCGCTCTGTGAATGTGTCTCAGATGCAACTCCACAGCAGACGCGGACATTCAGCGGTCGATCTGGCCGGCAAGTTTGGCGCTTGCCCGCTGAAAGTCCGCGCCTTTTTGTCGCTTCAGCGCAGTTTTCCTTTTGTTTTCCTGTTCTATCGTTGACTTTGGTTGCCCAGGCTGCCAAAGCAATTGAGTGTTGTCGGTGTTAGGCTAAAGCTAGAGTCGCAAGTAAAACCAGAGAAACAAAGAGAAAACAGACAAAAGCAAAACGATCCTCTTTCGATTTCCCTAATCTGGAATAGACGTGCCTCGTGGATCTCTATGTTCAGGCGTGCGTGCGTGCCTCGCAACGGCATCTGCGACCATCGGCCCAACGACTGCTGCTTCAGCTCGTCGTGCCGCTGCAACCTCTGGGGCTCGAACTGTCGCTGCCAGCGAGTGGGCCTCTTCCAGAAGTGGGGATAGACGCCCGTTGAGCGCCTCGGCCTTCTGCTGCTCCATCGACGTGCACACAGCTAAAACGACAACAGCAACATCACCGACAATCCGACAAATCTTTATCTGTCATTCTCTTGATTCCCTCGCTAATTGGTGTGTATGTTATTTATTCGTCACTGTAACTCAGCAAATAAATGCGAGTACGCTCTTCAAAATCAAAATTCTATTCGGCAAATAATGATCGATGATACGTACGTAAGTCGGACATGCACTACCGCGACCAACCCCATTATCCCGAGGCGACTTGAAACTTGCGACCGACTTTGATGACGACTGCGACTGCGACTGCGACTGTGACTGCGACCGCGACCGCGATGGTGACGTACATCAACTTTTAGTTGTCAGATATCTTTCCTTATCATACACTGTACTCGTGTAGAATGTAGCTATCGTAGAGACAGAGAATGCATGTATAACCGCTATATCGCGAGCTCCGTGTTGGCGAGCTGAACAATTCACTCAAGACTGTTGATTTTCTTTCGAGTATATAACAGGATGATTATGATGATGACGACGCTGATGATACGCATTAGTCAGTCTCGACCCCTTGTTTACCAATTTAATATCGGTAGACCTAATGCGACACTTTCTATCTATGTGATTAAACATTTTTCAACAAGTCATTTAATCGTCATTACGATATGCGCAGAGAATATCTGTACTGTCGATAAGACTCTGCGCTATCGGATTAATTAATGTGCAGCCAACAAGTTTTTCAATTCTGTAGACTACTAACTACTAAGTAGCAAATACAAAATAGTCAATGGTTTCAACGAGGCATCGTTGGAGTAAATAGTAGCAAACACGAGTAGTAAACAAAGGGGTCGACACATCGTTGAAGCTGCGCTTGCGAGTTCGCGCGATCTGCTGGTACGGACAATGACACAAACCTATATATATTCTCGTTCACAAAAGTTGGTTAGTATATCTTGCAACTTGACTATCTCGCGGCTAACTACTTTAATTTGTCACTTCTAGTAGAAATATACAAGTACATGCAGGCGCACAACGTTTCCTACAAAGTCTTGAGCACATGGAAAAACCAACAACAGAGATCCTTTCGTTTCCGCTCGTAAAAAATACTTGCACACAAGCTTACCGAGATCTTCTAGTTGTGTCGAGGAGCCATGTATTAACCGGGGGGAGGGGGGTAAGACTGAACAAAAAAAATCCCATGAAGTATATATAATATATTTTGTAAGAAAGCGATTCCACTGACCAGCAGGTTTCGGACGCACGTAATGTTGCAAAAGACAGCGAGAGACAGATTGGGCAAGAGAGAGAGAGAGAGAGAGAGAGAGAGAGAGAGAGAGAGAGAGATTGTCAAAGAACCCTTTTGCTTGCTGACGCGTGTCGCGACGCTCCCTGTGTCGAAACACGCGTGCTACCCTCGCGAATTTTTTCTCTCTTCTGATGCAGAGCCTCTGACGAACGAATCAAAGACGAACAAGACTAAAGCAAACTTTTTGATAACAATAACTATGTTACTGCTTCATCGTACTGGAACTTTCGATCTTTCTTCTCGAAGGTATAGATGGAGAATACTTGCAGATCAGTCGAACGTCAATTGTTGGGAAAAGATGAACCGAGGGAAAAGCTAACGACGCAGCGTTATTTTTCACACCGACTCGGCGAGGAGCTCGCAAAAGAGGGTTAATGAATAATCTTTCGCCGGCGGCGAGCCATACGAAATGACGTATCATTGTCTCAGCTAATTGTATTACCATAGCTATAGCTCTATGTGACTTCGTTTTCCGTCTTTTTTTGTACCGTTGTCTGTATTTTCAGTTTCCTTCCGTTTCTCGCGCGTTTCGTTTTCCGAAGCATCGACGAGGCGAGAACATGGCTAGTTTTTTTGTCTCTGCGCGTGGGCCATTTCCAAAGCAAACAAATGAATAAACAATACCTTGGTATCGGATTAGTCTGCGATATGTACTGTACCTATTGTTTATTTTTTACCTGATGTATATGTATAATATCATGTATAATATCAAAGAGAATCAATATAATATATGAATTATATGAAATATTAAAAATAATTATCACATTCCGTACAAGACTACTTTATTTCTATTATGAATCACGTCCCGTGAAAAAGAAAAAATGGTCCGGAGGAGCTCGTCGCCAATTTTAATTAATTTCTAACAATGCCAAGTTCAAAGCCGTTCATGGCGAAGTTTACCAAACTCCGACAGATGCAGCCTCGGTTGGCTTGTCTTGTTAATTTTTCTTGTTATTTTCTTTTTTTAATTAAAACATCATCGTAGTTCCTCAGCTCATTTCAAACTTTCTTCCTCCATCCTTCTTTCCTTTTCTTTTACTTCGACACCTGATATTGCAATATGCTTTGCACTGCGTATTCTTTTAACAACCATGATTCGTAAAACTTTAGAGATTAATATCGCTCAATAAATTGGCCAAAGCACCGTCTGCAATGTGACAGTCTATGGAAAAAAAAGGAAGAAAATACACAAGGCCTTCAGCCTATCTCTGTAAGGGCCAGAGGTATCAATATTGAGCTCTCTGCCGTGAGTAGACGTGTATTGTCGGGGAGTTTCGATTATGTTGTGAATATGACTTGAATCAAACTTGCTATTGCCGCCCTTGAGGAGCATACAAATCAGAATCGCTTTTGTGACGCGTCAGAACAAAGTCAGAATCTCGCTTGAAATTCCGTGCTCAAGAGACGACAACGCTTCATAAATAATAACCTGCTTTCATAGAAAGGCCGTGTTTTCCACAGGCAAACGTCGCATTTGCCGCTGATTTGCAATGCATCGATATGCGGAAGTCAGCGGCACGTGCAAACTCAGTTTTTTGTCCTCCTTGTGCTCTTTTATTTTCTAATGTGCTTAGGTGTTGGCAGCTCTCCGAAGCCACTTGACCCGATGACTCGGCGATGTGCGACTTAACGCAACTTTTTGCTCCCCTCTATCTCCTTTCCTTTGGTTCAGCCACGGCATATGTGCCGATCGTGCCATGGTCATGACGAGTTTACTTGCTGCTTGGTGGAACAGCGATCGGGATTTCATTGGTGTGAAGTTCACGTGTCGAGCTTCATCATGAGAGAACGACGGTAATGCCATCAAGGCGGTCTTTTTAGTCGGCCTAGTCGCTACAGCCATGCGGCGTAAATAACTATACGGTATTCGAGTGCCTCTAAATTCTACATCAATAAAATGGACATTGATCCACTAAACGAGAGCAACGAGGTCGAAAAGCTTTCTAGGCCAATCAGGCCGAAAATGGACATGAATAAATTTGGGAAGCGTACCTCGCGGTCGTGACACGCGCTCGCTTGATTACGCTACGCGCGTGTCCGGAAACTGTATTATTGTGACTCACGCGTTTTCCTCCAATGCGGAACGATTACTCGTCACGCTTGAATGACTTCTCGCGTCGTTAGACTGCCTCTTACGGCAGCGACGTCGCGATGCTTTACTTATTTGATAATGAGCAACAGGCGCGCGCGGGAATTCAACGATGCGAGGGCCGCGATCATAACGTGGCATTGTTCTCGAGTGATTGGATTGGTCAATTATAAACGGTAGAATGTTTACTAGCAATTGTTATATTTGCCGAAAACACAGAAAAAGAATTCAAGGTTGAATTTAATTTCGCTCGACAAATAAAAACAAGAATACACATGAAAGCTACGAAACGTAATCGACGATATTCGCCGCAGACATCCTTTCTTTCAATCTTCCGAAGCGAAAAGACAAAGAATGAGATAAAAAGAGATAGGCATTAAGCAAAAGGAAAAAGAAAAGCTCATCGCCGTTAATTGCACGGGCAAAGTCGTCTAATTAGACGCTTCTCTAGCGCGGTGCGGATATATCTGGAGCGAGAGACTGTGGCGCGTTCTCGCAGGCGCCTCGCTGATATAGCTACACGGCAAAGGCCAATTGTTTTTCCAGGTCGCCGTTTTAGAGACCACGCGTGTGAAAACAACCGCGAACGGTGTCTTCATCTACCGCGAGGCAGCGCACGCGACACTTTTCTTTTTTTCGTTCGGCAATTGAGGCTGCGTGATGTGGGAACACGGCAGCTTGGAAAGAACTGCAAGAGCAATGGTTAAATTAACCGATTAATTTACGAGCAATGCTGGCCGGGCGAAATTGGCATAGTTCGACCGAGAAATCAGAACGATGTACGACGTTCGAACGGATAAATTATTTGTCGATCGGATGTTGGCTTAAACTTAACTCTGCGTCCTTCGTTATCGCGTCTATGCAAACAGTTCTCTCCAATCTTACGGAAAGCTTTGAGGGTGTACCTCTTATACTCGCCAAATTTTATGTTCTATGTATTTTCGCGGAAGTATTTGCGCGCGCATTATAATGAACGTATTTTGTAAAGAATTTGGAGTTTTGTACAAATTGTAATTGCAATTTTGTACGACGCGTACATTCGTCGATGAATTTTCTGCAATTGAAACTTAAAGTTTCATGAAAGGAAATACATTATGCATAGGTAGAACTTATTGCTCGATACTCTGATATGTAAATGAAAGTGCGGTGAAAATGCTTGGCGCACGAAAAGAAAATATTAATCGAAGGACGCATTCGCCGGCGCGAGTAATTTGGAGATAGCGCTGAAAATGAGCCGCTGAAAGGACACATCTGCGACATCGGAGAAAAAAAATTAGTTCAGAAAGTGCACCTCGGACAGAGTTCTTTTTCCTCTGGTTAATCGCGCGCTGGCAGACCAACAGTACGTATATGTGAGCGTACTCCAAAAAAGCAGCGGCACGTAACGGCACGCTTTAAAAGCCTCTTCTCATTCTTACGAAATGTCGCGCGCGGTGAAAGGCGCAGTAGTGGTAGTGTGCGAGAGCACGGGACCGAGACGAAATCGTCTTCGGACAATGCCAAGCGCTACTACTACATTTTTTGCGCTAGAGCGTGGCTTAAAAAACAAGACTGAATACGTCAGCGGGGAATGGGATTCCGGTAAGCTATTTAAAGTCGATTTGGTAGGTCTGTTTTTAATTAAGGGGATTTGCGTGGGCTGCTGCTGGGGAGTTCATCTCGCTTGTTTTTCTCTCAAGTTTCTCGATAAAAAGTACAAGTTCCGTTCGCAGGGAAATACGTTACCGTTAGCCACATTTTTCAGGATTTTTCTTCCATTTCTATTCAATAAGAGATTTTTTCTTGGCACACGCTGACTTGTCGAGGTTTAAAATTAATTTGCATATTCCATTGTGAATGACATATCATCTGTACATAGAGAAAGAAGTTACCATTCTGATAGGTTATTTCAAGTGGCAATTTGATCCTCTAATAATTCATTTTACACGTATTATCGTTTGAAAATAAAACTTGATTTAGAAGGCACCAGATAAAAATTAGAGCCCTGGAAGAGAATAACGGAGGACAATTAAACAGTGTACAAACATAAAGTACGAAGTGGCTTGAAAGAAGGGCAGAGAGAATTACACTCGAGAGTGCGGAGAAGACAAATCTTACGTCGAGATCTAAAGGACCCCCAGATTATTTGATGTTTTCTCTCTTCACTCCGAGTATACTCTTATCTGCCTCAAGTTATAAACTTTTCCTATATAAGTAAGAAACGATTACCGAGCTGCTTAATGGGCTTTGAATATATTTTTAACTATGGCTCCGAGGCAAATCTCAAACTAATGCGATAGCGAAGAATGGAAGAATGGGAAATAAGCACGAGGCAGTAAGCAACGCTCCGGACGTCTCAAGGATTCGTTAACTTTTACTTTTTTTCCTCTCCCAGCCTAGCGCCTGCGAGGCCGAAGATGCGCGAGTGAAAGTTATGATTGGTTCTCTCTTTTTCTCCCTCGGCATTGGAAATCACCGGCGACACGTGATACTGACCGCGGCCAGTGAACTTGACTTCGTTCCCGAAACGGGTTCTCACGCCAAGAAAGTGTGCAGAACAGCAAACGACGTCGCGTCGGAGATGATGCGGCTATTCACGCGTACGAATGAAAAGCAGCGATTGGACAGGGCCGCGCGACGCATTCTTCCAAGAGCGCGTCGATGAGGCGCGGCAACGCGGAAAAACCAAGCGGTCCAGCCTCGCCATCGCGGCAACTTGTTCAACGCGGAAATTGCAAGTAATTCCTTCGTTAGCGAGCGCAAAATTGCGATTCGCGCACGGCCCGTAAACTATGTCAAGCAGCCGCGAACAAAAGTGGCGCGGCAACAATCGCATCCTATTTATTGCTTTGCCGCAGCCTCGCACGGCGACGCTCCAAATCGATGCCCCGTTGCCACGAGGGAATAAATACCTCAAACCAGATGGAAATGCGGCACGTCGATACGAAGCGAAAAAAAAAGAGAGGGAAAGCTGCGTCGCGCTCGACGTGTACTTTTCAACGTTCGTAGCAGCGTCATTGCGCGACTCTTTGCAAAAGCCATTAACTTGCGCGCGCCTCTTCATCTTTACTTCGCGCCTCGCGCCGTTTTGCGGCCTACATTCCCTTCGGTCAATGTTGATGCGCTCTGTTAGCGAGTCCAAAAGCGGAATAGAATCTCCGTGCAAATACACTTGTATCCAGAGCCAGCTGCTCCGATAAGGGAAACGCGCTAATTCACGCCCGCGAGGCGCGAATTTCGTGAATTACTATTCGCGTTTCGCTGAGCACCGTGCGCCGCACGCCGCACGCCGCACGCCGCACGCCGCACGCGGGCAGTCAGCTGCGCAAAAGCGCGTATCGCGCGTTTAGTGCACATTTTTGTCGCATTTTCTTCGCAAACTGCACTCGCAACTCTCCGGGAGATCAAGTAATCGTTCGTCACGCTGGTGCGGGATCTCTTTGGAATGAACTTGCTGCAGTTTTCGCAGGACAGCAATTGCATTACTTCGTTATTGTCTCGTAGTGTTATCGCGCGCGTCGTTCCATCACGTCTGTAAATTAAGAATCTGCAATTGGTGTTTTATAATATCAGGATTATTTGACGATTATTCGCCTTATTGATTTAGCTTTTGTATTTTCAAACATTCATTTTCATCAAATATGAGTATATCAAATCAATGACGCAATATTCCAGCTACTAGCTATTGAAAAATTGGCAAAATTATTTTATAGGTAATAACTGAATATGCGTTAAACTAATCGCTTTGATTTCTAATAATCTCTGGTGACTGTTTATTGAGTATGTGATAACATGTAGTTACCGATATTTCCGTAAACTCGATTATTCTCTGTCAATATCATGTTTTATTGTGAATAGGTGGATCGTCCGTCTTTCCTTGTGTATAGTCTCCAAATATGCACAATTCATTGTATGAAAAAAATGGAAATCAAATAAGAATACGCCGCGTTGGGGTCCTCTTGATTAATAGCTTAGCTTAGACTAGAATATATTGGCTGAGATCAATGATGAAGCTTTCGAGAACAAGCGAACTGCCTAAGAAAAATCGTCGTGTTTACGGGCGCAAAAGTAGTCCGAGGACGTACCCGTGGAAGAAACAGGGCAGCACAGAGCATACGCACTCCAACAGTGAAACGCGCAAACGACGATTAGCGTGTTTCGTTGCTGTCCAATAATCCAAATCGCTGAGGCACGGACATTTGCGAAAAACATAACGAGACCGATATCTCGACCGCTCGCTTCTCCGACATGGCCGATTGACGTCAGTTTTCGTATGGGAGTATTATCGCTCATCCACTGGTCAATTGAAGAGCCGTCAGCGATGGGATGCCCACGCGCGTTCTAGCCGCATGTTTACGCGCGAATCAACGTATTTGCCTACGTAGGCGCGAGCTTTCGGATGAAAGCGCATTCTGCGGATGGCAGGATTTCATCCCCGCGCGTGGGAGAGATATGGATGTATATATATATATATATAGAGTTGTGCGCGCGCGCGAAGACGATTTTCGCAACAGGTGTCAAGAGTCGGATGTGCGATCGCGGAGCCGACTGACAATGGAGCCGCGTGACGCGACGGCTCGACAGCGGCCTTCGGATCGTCAAGCGAGACGAGCTACGCGAATCTGCGCGATCCGCAGCTGTTCCTTTATACGACTCAAGTTCTAATTTGAGCTCCGCGGTAAGCGCTGCCGCGGCATCAATAATCCACTGCTTTGGCACTCGAGAGGATTCGCGGATAACGTACATCTTGCGATAAAACCAAGCTCACGCTCCGACAATTCGCAGATGCGCGATCTCCGAGTGCATTTTCCTTCAAAGTAATCTCGCGTAGCAGCCAGCTCGGAAGAAAGTCCTCGGCTCCGCCCGTAGCCACACTCCTATCGGTAAACACGACATGCACCCAATGCATCAGTCGTACGCGTTGGAATGCAGCTGACGCTGCGCGCCTCTGACGCAACGCGACGAAAACTGTTTTTCCTGCCTAGCTCTTCTCCCGTCCGAGCTAGCGCGCTCGGAGGGACGCTCTCGCACATCCGTCGACCCGCCGACGTTATTAGCGATGCGCTTCGTTAAGAGTCGATCGCGCGCAAAGATAATGAGTTGTTATCTGCGCGTCGGAGTTTCGTAACGACGTAATTGGCGAGTTCGGAAAAGCGCATGCTCGCCGACGGCAGCTTCAGGAGAAAGAGAGCGATAGTGCGGATATTCAATCGTTGACGTTGGCTATCGACATGCGAAGCGAACTAGTTGACGTCTCTGGCCCCGTGGCTCAGAAAACACAATACTTGGAACGAAACCGCCGGGGCACAGCTTGTGTTTATAGAAAATTCATTTCATACCGTGACTTTGATTTGTTGATGCAACGTGCTATGCTCGTGAAAAATGTATCTCGAATCGACTCAATCGATTTATCACGATTGCGCGCACGACTGTACTTGTACGCTAAGTGGATTACCAATGAAAAAGAAAGGCGAGCGAATACATTCCTGCGAACAACGAACGCCCATCGACTCTCTTATCCCGAGGATAAGCGCCGAAAAGTCAAAACACACTCGGCCAGTCTCCCTCGCTATATTTAGCCGCCGAGTGCTGAATAAAGATTTCCAAGGAGTGCGAGGAGTGTCTCTCGAATATAACCGCGCGCGAGGATTCTCTTCGCGTGGCGTCGCCGCTGAATATGCATGCGAGGATGACGAGTCGGTTTTTGTGCAGCGCATTGTCACCGATACGGCTCCGACTCGTCTTCTTTCTTCGGGCACAGCTGGGAGCAGGTGGCATCGCAGCCTTTACAAGATCAATTGTCCGAGGAATGCATTTATCGCGAACGGTGAGTTTTCCTCGTACGTGTATTTAGCAAAAAAACTGTGTGCTTTTGCAATCGCTCAGGAGTTGTCGATCACTTTGAAGGCTCGACTAAACGTCGCAATTTTTATTTTACGCTTAATTACACGATTTTGCCGATTAGGACAATTAAAGAACAAAAAATGACGTAAGTGTCGCAATGATCTTGTCGCTTACAACAAACGAAAATGTCGAAACGAATTCTGCTCAATTGTCATGTAAAAAAGAATAATTTGGCTCTAAAGAGTAAACCGCATACACAATTGGAAGAAAGAGGTCCGAGGTTGCGGCAAATTGAATATCGCGCACAGAAAGAATTTTTGTTCCATTTTGTTTTGCGCCGATGTGTTCTCTGCGCGACGTGTTAAACTTTAAAAGCCTCGCGTGGTAAGAACGCGTTTTACCGGTTTTACTTGCCAAACGGAAGGACTCTACTTCGGTTCTGTCATTGCGTTATTTGGTTCACATGCTCTCCACAATGTAATACATATTTTCCGCGAAACGCATTCTGCCCTATGGCGTGAATCTCTCCCCCGTCGTTTGGAATGCAGATCGCCGCGAAAACGAAATTAAGCTCAGGCACGGGTTTTGTGTGTGCGTACGTGCGTGTGTATACGTGAGCAGTGAGCGACTCGCGGAATGAACTTGTGCTCGCGTTCGAGATGATTCCTCAATTACATCGTCTGCCGGAAGAGATTTGTTTACTTTGAGAAAACTGGCTGCCTGATTGTTCCATTAATTTTGAGAATTACGCGTATGATGCGTCGCGGAATTCTGCACGGATCGCTGCCAAACTGGTCGCGCGGGCTGCTTGCTTGTGGAAATGCTCTCTGCCTCTCTCTGGGGTTTTTCACGATTCGGAGGTCGAGTATTCAACTCTCAAAATTGGTATTTGCTCAAGCTCGTCTCGCTGACGCGGATCCGAAATAAAAGAGCAAAAGTGCATGCGGCGCGCGTAAAAATTCAAATCTACACGCTTCATAGCCAGAACGCGTCCGCAGGAGAAAAAGGCTGGCGCGCACACACGCACACCTTCGACTCTCCCATAGAGAGCATAATACCGAGGTGAAGGCGAGGAGGGGGAGGGAGAGAGAGAGAGAGAGAGAGCGAAAAACGGAGCTCCCTTCTCTGTCCGCGGCGGCGGTGTGCCGCGACTACGGCTCTCGCGCTCTCCTTGTCTGCCTTCAGTGCGACGCAACGCGCAGGCTCGCGCGCTTCACCGGTGCACCCACACACAGTCCGCTCGCACACAGCGATCCCGCGCGCCGTTTAGTTGTTATTATCATTCCTCCCCCCGCCCCTCCCCGCCGCTCTGACTCCCCTGTGCTTGTGTGTATGTTTTCTGGTTCGATGGTCGACAAGTCAGTGATGTGCGTAACAGCTGTGTGTTGTTGATAAAAACGCGGGCATCCGTACACTATGTGCGGCGGGAAAGAGTTGTGCGCGGCTGGGAAGCACAGGTGATATGTAAAAGGACGTCGACGGCTGGTGTGCAGCGTCGGAACGATCGATAGAATCTTCTTTGTTTTGCTTGCTTGCACAAGCCGCGCTGTGCCGTGCCGTTGCCGTTGCAGGATGACGAGCATCGGCGGACCGACACTTCTACAACTCGCAGGTGAGCGTGGAGAACGCGCGGCTGAGTTTTCGCGCGCGCCGTGGATTCCGGAAAAATTGCCGCTAGCAGCTCTCGCCGAGAGATCGCCGGACGACACGGAGCTCCCCCGCGTGCATCTTTTTTGCTCCTTCTTTTACGTAACTCAAGTAGCAGCTCCCGGGCGAGAGATTCAAACCAGTTTCTCCGATTGATGTCTCGACGGACGTTCCGTATCGTTTGACGATCTCGTCGTAGGCCAAGAGCGAACTTGAGAGGTTTGAGAGGTCGATCGCAGGCCTAACAATCGCGCGTGGAGGCGTCGGCGGGGACTGTTTGCCCGCTCCGCCCTTCGTACTGGCCGGCCGCGGGACGTTCGTTGTCGCTCGTCGCCCTTATCATTTTGTTTGCCCATCGCGCGAGCCGCGATGCAAGCGCTTGCCGCTCGCGCGCGCGCCCGCAATATCGATCGTTTCGATTCGCTACGTACACACACACGCACACACGCACACACGCACACACACACATGCACACGGCGAATGGCTGCTATATAGGTTACAGTCGCGAGCGGCGCCGACACGACACGTTCGCGTGCATTGAACTCTTGGCTGGCTCTGTGCGCGAATCAGAGTGGCATCTTCCCCGGACGCGGTCGATTTCCTCGACGAGCAGGTTCTCCTCCCAGTGCGTCGAGGTCACTGCTTCGCCCGCGACCCGCGCGCGATTACGTAAACCGAACGACAGCGCCTGGCGCTCCCAACGAGACTTGGCGACGCTATGCGCCGCTGCGGCCAACCTTGAACGCTCACCTGTGCAGCGCGATTTAGAAAGAGGCGACGGCTGGACGGCCGCTGCTCGATCCTGCGTTTCGTAAGCGGAGCGGCGCGGCAAAGGTCGAGCGATCGGGCCCCGCCGGTCGTACTTATCGCACGGCGTCGACGCGCGCGAGCGACTCGAATGTAGATTACGTAACGCCGCGCGCCGCGAACGAGGACAGCCGTCGCTCGCGATCTCACTCGTTGAATGTGCGTTTGCAGAGGTCGCCGAGGCGAGAGGAGCTGCAGCAGCGCGAAGGAAGTCAGGCAGCCACGGCGAGGCGCAAGAGTGAGCGAACGTGAAAGGAAGAGCCTGGGCGAAGGCAAAAAGACTCTCTGCGGCGTGTGTGCGAAAACCGGTTCCGCGGTCTTTTACTGACCAACATCTTAGCCACGAGCGCACACGGAAGGCGATCGAGATCCTCGAAACGAGACGGAGGGAAGAAGCGGAGCCGCACGCGAAAACACGGAGGCACGGCGGCACGGAGGCACGGAGGCACGGAGGCACGATCGACGATGAGACGGTGAGATCGGGCGCGCGCAATCAAGGAATAGCGAGAGAGAACGCAGAGCTGTGCGAATGCGGCTATGAAGGATGGCCGAACACCGGCGAGGCGAGAGGAGCGTGCGCGGCGCAGTGGGCTTCGCCGACCAAGACCCGAGTCGGGGCGAGAAGAGAGCCGTGGCCGCAAGGTGCGCCATGTGGGCACTGTGCCTCGGCGTTTTCGCCTGTGTGCTTCAGTGCGCTGCAACCGCTACCCCCACCTGGGCGTACTTTCACAATCCGGACGGTAAGTGCGCGCCACGCGTTGCTCAATCCTCTCCGCGCGCCCGTGCACGTGGGTTCGTTGGCCGCGCTATTATTCCGAAGGCTGCCGATCGAATGCCAGGCCGTATCGCCGCCGATCGATTTCCAGCGCCGCGTCGTTGAGCTCGTGTCGGTTTTCATTGCTGTCGATGGCGATTTCCGATCGGAAGCGCCCGGAGGGAGACCGGCTTCTCCCGCTCTTCTCGTAATCGCGATTTCATCTTGCCGTGACTTTCCGTTACGTGCGAATCGAGTCAATCAAGTTTTCGGAGGGAGCGCCATTGCGAGACGTTGTCGTGTACACGGTTTCTCCCCGGAGGGCACCGCGCCGCTTCTTCGACGATGAAAGCGTCGCGCGCGTTGACTTTGCCGCGATTGCTTGCTGTCCGCATTCTTTTGGTTAGGCGAAGCGATCGCGGAGTGATACGGCGGCGCGGCCACGAACAGAATGCCAAAAGTAAGTCGACAGAATGTAATCACCAAGAAATTTCGTAACGTTGTGGCCGCGCGTGCGTGCTGTCTACAGTCGCAGTTGGACAACGGATGTCGGCGGTGTTACGTCCGATGAAAATGAAAAGCGCTCCAATCAGCATCAGAAGTTCCGGCAAACGAACGAACCTCGTTATTTCGCTTCGCTTTTCGCTTTCTAATGAGACTAAATAGGACCAGACTACCGCCCGGCTGGCCGGATCGTTGGACGATTCGCGTGCCTCTCCACGGCATTGCGCAAAAGCAGCAAGCATCGTTTGTTATGCCAGCGTCACCAGCGTCCAATCAAACGCATAGCTCGTCCTATATGTCGAGCGGACAAAAAAAGAAGCGTGGGACGACGGATACTCTTCCGGGCTTTTCCCCTTCGAGATTTTTCAATACAGAAACGAACGTTTTTGTATTGAATTTCAAGAAACGTAGAGAGAAATCGAGCATCGAGGCTAGGACAGAAATTCAAATTTGACCGCGTGTGATGGGAGAGAGGCTTCCGATCTGGACAGTTGCAATTCAAATTTACAACTTATTTTCCAGTCGCTCCATAAAACTACATATCCTTCGTTTGCAAGTAACAAGTGAAATAACATCGCATTCCGGAAAATCACATCCGCGCGACGCTTTCGCGAGATCGTTCCGACTCGCGGCAGGAAAAAATGCATTTGTTTCTCGTTCAATCATTCGCTAATCCGCGAAGCTGCGGGCAAAACAGGCGCACGTTTAAATGAAGCCTCGACGCGGCCATGAACAAATATTTGCGTGCACGTGCGTCTCACGCCTTCTTTATTGCGATCGAGCTTTCGTTGCTCGCAGCGCTTGCGCATCAATTACGCTCGCGATAAGCTAATTTCACCTCCTGTTCATTTGCTTCGGAGAGTGCCTCCTAAGCGGCAGTTCGTTGAAGATGCGAAGCTCCTTGATGAGGCGCGGCTTTGCATTACTCACTTTCTTGATAAAAGTAGAAGGAGGCACCAGCATCTCCATATTCAATCCAGGTCTAGAGGCGAACGCGTCGTATAACGCCCTGGGACCTTGCCCCTTCAACGTCGGCATGCAAATGCGCGGCACTTTGCATCGGCCGTCCATCTCTTGTCCGCCGAGCAAATTAGTTGGCGCTCACGATCGCAATTTTTCTGACTGTCGCGGCGGTGCCTTGAAAAATTGAGCGCGCTTATTCCCCGACGAGGCGCAAGCCATCACGAAGAGGCGAGTTGTTTCCTTTCGCTTGAGCCGTCGATCCGCAGCTTGTTTGGCCGTCAAACTCGACGAACACGAGACTTGGTTCTTCCGCGCCAATGTCGTCGTTGTGTCGAGGTTTAATTAAGTGGCGCCATGCGCATCGCTCCTCTTGTTCGTTCGTTAATCTTATCCCTTGAAAAATCGGCCTCAAAGGCATCTTTCGAAAAAAGAAAATTACGCCGAGGGAGGATCAGAAGGGGAGGCAAGCACGAGCACTTGCGTATGTTCGACGAAGAGGCAAGCCGTCCAATCAACCTCACCGAGCAAGTCCAGTCCTATTTGGAGGTGGCCGATAAGATTGCTCGCAATTATTATCGGCCAGTGTATCGTGTATCTTTTTACGAGCATTTCCCCTCGCAGCTGGTCTTACGAGCCGCCAGTCGCGCTCGCAAGCTTCTTTCTTACGTACTTGCTGTCGAGGCCGGCGAACGACGGACATGTAGCTTTTTCTCTCTCTCTCTCTCTCTCTCTCTCTCTCTGCCGCGACAATCCGTTATACGCTCTGGTCGCGAGTAACAGTATGTATATCCTTCTTGCGTGCAGTCACTGTGTACGCGATGCACCTGTGCGATCGCTTCTGTTCCGAGAGCTCATTGCGTAATCGAGTGTGCGACTAGCCATATTATCATGGTATTTTCGTATCGAGCTGGAATGAGAGTGTGCCAAGAATGTATCATTAGTGACAAGTTTTATAATGCAGATACGCTTGTTGTCTGATTAATAGCTGCGTTCATGCTATTCCGTGATGCACGTCAACTGATTTCCCACTTCGAAAGGAATGCACCTTGACGACCTACACTTTCGGTCGTTTGCTTTCTAGACTCGCAATAAACTTCCGGAAGCATAGTGCTGCTGTAGAATTTAAAAATCTTTAATTGGTGCATCGCGCAGAAGGCATCAAAGTCACGATCGCCAAGCACACGCGCCAACCTACCAGTTGAACAATCAAGGCGCAGAGCAAAAGCCTCCGCAACGTCATCATCGTCCACTTAGCCGTCTTCATTATGTAGAAGACGTTTTCGAAAGAGGGAGCGATCCAGTCGAAGCATCGAAGAAAAGTCGGCATTGTTGCGACGCGGACGTACGTATAGGTGGGCGCGGGCGCCCGGGGCACAACCTATTACGTACTTTGAGTCGATCAACGGAGTCGAGCTCCGGAGCTGTGCGCCTCATTTCTTTCGCGTCGACCTGAACGATGCTCGGAGATTCCTTTGCAAATATCTCAAAACAAGTTCACGTTTGAAGGTGTTACTGCGCGACGTATGACCCTTCTTCGCTTTCCCGTCGCGATCGTACATGTCATTGCGCCCCGCTGCCCTGTTTTCGGGAAAGCTTCGATGTTAGTTCTTACAGGGGCAATTGTATCCAGCAGCGCAAGTCTCGAAAAGCAGCTATTTGCGAACTTTATCGTTAGTCAGGCAGCGGATGAATCGTTGCTTCGAACTTGCGCGTCAGCCTCCGCCAAGGATTAAATGTAAGTTAACCCGATGCATGCGCAAGCGCCTTCAAATCTCATTATTTACTTTGTCAAGTGGAATTTCACTTGCACATTGGCGCACATTTCCTTGCTCTCCGTGAAAACGAGCGTCCAGATGAAAGACACGCGCACACTCAGTCAGAGAGTTAATAGGAATATCTGCAAGTTATTTCACGCGCACGCTGCACATACAGCACTTGCTAATCGCGTGGAAATGCCTTTTGCATTTCGTAACGATCGATCTTGGGAAATCTCTCTCTCGCGGCTGGCTAAGCAGCAACAATGCAATCTCGCAAGGCGACACGAGTCTCCGTGTAGAAGCAAGTTCAAGATCTCGAAACATCGAGAGAGAGAGAGAGAGAGAGAGCAGCGAGCGTGCCATCGGCGTTGGGAGCCTATTAATAATCGATTAGCGACGAAATCGGTCACACCTGCGCGCGAGACAATGACAAAGCGATCACGCTTTCGCCATTTGGACACAAGATGACGAGGATGAACTGTTCGCCTGGGGCTATGGGACTCCGACTGCCTTGCTTCTAATCGTAGTTTTTTAAATGAAGCTGCTGTTTTGTTGAGCAGATTTGAAAAACAGTCATTCTTTTGACTACAAAAGAGAAAAGAACGCGAATTATAAAATACGAGCAAAGTGTCTCGACAATTGCATCGAGTTGAGTGCAAAGGCTCGCGAAAGAGGGAATGCTCGCCGGCAAATTGTTTATTCGGAGGACACCCAGTATAACCGATGTTCACCGAGAGAGAGTGAGATACCGCTATATAGACTCTGCTGGCAAGAGTGCAACGGCCTCTCTCCTCGCAGTATATACCTGTCTCACTTTCTTTGTCTCTCTCTCTCTCTCTCTCTTTCTCTCTCTCTCACTCTCTCACACAAACTTCTTTGCCATAGAAATTTTTTTATACATACACTACTCGTTAGGGTGATCGACGAGCGGCGCGATTTTATTCTGTTCTTCGTGCACATGGACTAATTAAGTTTCGAGCGTTGAGATTAAAATCTTGAAAAAAACGGGTATTATTCTCAAAAGCATCTTACGATCGCGAAACTATAAACTTGTTAGTTTTGCTCTGCTTATCGTTCATAACCAGCGATGTTATAATTCCTGCAGGATTATTTGTTATCAGGGAGCAGCGGTTATTCGAATCCAAAGGAATCGAAGCAGAACGACGGTTCGACAGCCTATTGCATACGGTAATTGGTCAAACGCAGTATATATTTCAGTGCTCGCATAGAAATATGAAGCTTTTGCTTACCGGCACTTGCTTGTGCAACGCGATTGCGCAAAACACACGCGTGCATAATCGATTACACGTGCTTAGTAACACGCAATTGCTCGGTTGCAAAAAAGAACAAAGAGAAAAATTCAGCTCTACGCGCATCACGTTAGCCGTACTGCGAGAAGCACGTCTTTAATCGCACGCGTTAGATTCATCAACGAACGCTAATGCAGAAAATGCGACGCCTTTTTTCGAGCCAATTAACTCATTAACGATCACAAGACGCTTTTTTGAGAGTTTTTGAATTGTTTCCGTGTAATGAATTCGATTGGAAAAAATTCAGAAACAACTGGTTGCATTATTTTTATAGGTATTTTTTTCTGTTATAAGTCCCGTCAAAAAAGTTTCATCGTCGAAAAATCAAAGATGTAACAAAAACCCTTAATATTTTCATTGAATTTTTTCTTTAAATTAACATTTCGTTCCTAAACATTTTTCAATATGCCTGAAATCTATTTAGATCGCGGCCTCGATGTCTAAGCTAAAGTCTAAGCTAAAGTTAGTAAAATATTCCGAATACGAAAATAATTTGTTCAAACAAAATGACGGCCGAAATAAATAAATTGTTTTTGAAAATTAACCAATTTTCTACTTGAAAACTATAGACTTTGTGAGAATTATACAGAAACTAAAATTTCATAGAACAAGTCAAAGAATACTCTCAAATTTTTTTTGAATATTTGATTTTTCCATGGTAAAACTTTTTTGGTGGGACTATTAACCAATATCATCGGAAAAAATACTCTTGTAAACATTGAAACCAGTAGTTTCTGAATTTTTTCCATTTGAATTCATAACATGACTACAATTCAAACTTGACTCTTGGAAAAGCGTCCGGTGAGCGTTAGTGAGTTAAAATCCTTATTTTTCCATTTGGTTGCGCGTTAGTTACGTTTGTTACGCTACGAGTACGTTTGCGGGCGGATCTAATATTCGTCCGCAAAGATAAATCAAGATGAAATACAGCGCGAGCAACATTTTAATTGATATATCCGGTTGTAGTCGCGATTCGATGTCAAAAACTCATTTCGAGCTTCTATATTGGAGCTATTGTATTTTCATACTAGCATGAGTTAAATATTGTATTGCGCTTTCCACTCTAAGGAAAAAAAAGAATCGAAATCGATCGCGTCATTTGAAAAGCATCAGAATTTTATACCACACACGAGTGTCGTATCGTTTCACAAAAGACAATGCATTTCGAGCCTTTTGTATGTGCAAGGTGCTCACTTTGTAACTTGAAAGTACTATAATTCAGCTCGCCGTTTGCGAAAATTCCCACGTTAAGGTTCTACCACGGTATATCCGTCATTACGTCGGATGAAAGTGCAAAGTTTCTATTCTACTTTGATAGATTTGTGTTGCGGATACCGTTGAAAAGATTTTTACCTCATCCTATTGATCTTCGTAATCAATGCGCCTCTCGAACGCATAGATTACATTCAAAAGCGCAAGTATTTCGACATAATCAAACGTTCTCGGCCAATTAGCGAATGCCGATAGCTGTCCTTTGCAATCAGATTGCGCGGATAAACACAAGATTAGTACACATAAGCCCTTTGCGCCGACGATGACAGATGCATCGCAGTAGACGACTCGCGAGAACCTCTCTTTTTCATTCCACGACGGCACCATGCAACTATTTCTTACTATCACTAGTGGCTGCCTCTGTTTTCTTCTTTTTCCGTCGATTTGGAGCTTTTAATCGAGCATTATATTCCAAGCAAACCGCGGAATTCTGCTGGTATTACTAGGCCAAGTATTTGTCTCCGCGAGAGTTTCTTTCTTCTTCCTTCGCTGCATGTCTCTGTTTTACTTGGTAATACCAAGGATTAACCGTTTCTTGGACTGAGCATGAAAAAATGAAAACGACGGTGATTACCCGCATTGATTGCCTGCTTCCTTTTATTCGAGTTCTATGTACCGTCGATGAACAATGTTGGAAACAATGGTTGCTACTTCGCGCAATGAAAATGAAGCTTTTCACCTACTTTTGTATGCGCTCAATCTTTACGTAAACTTACCTAACGGAAAGTATTTCTCCTCAACTAGAAAACAAAACAGATCTGACGATTGAATAATATCCGACACGTCCTCAGTCGACTTTACAAGTAGTAATGCGAAAGCCAATCGTTTCCCATAGCCAACAAAAAAACCTCACAAATCATATACCACAGCCTATATAATCTGTCGGTCGTGTATATAAAACAAAAAAAAATGAAATAGCCAATGAGACGAATTATCAAACTTGTCTATTTATTAATCGTGGCATAACCCTTTCGCGCTTGCATTGCGGTTCTGACAAATGGTCGTAAAGGCTTCCTTTCTCTCGCTCGGTCTCGTGTATCCTCTCTTCTTCTTCGCTCCCGATTCAATTCGCAGTTGCCTCCGTGAGAAAGAAACGATTTTCTCGTGCCGCCGAGGCGGCCATGCAAATGAAACGCTCGAGAGTTTGTTTTGTCCCTCTGCCGCGAATTCCAACTTCATTTTCACTGCGCTTATACGAGACACAAGTTCTCCCCTTTCTGCGCTTTGCGACTGATGTCTTCCTCTTTTGTTTTCCGACACGTACATCAAGTTCTTCCTTTTCTGGTCGGTAATTGGTTTGATTTCTCCGCCGCGAAAGCTTCGCGGAAAATTCGATCGCGAGAAGAAATAAAATGCAATCACTCTCCAATAACGCAGCAAGCATGAAAACGGAAAGCCCCATAAATTTCTGTCGGCGGCGCTTCTCCCCTCCCACGTCCCTCGGATGTGGGCATACTCCTTGATGCCATTTGCGTGTGGCGTTTTTTTCCTCTTGAGGGGCCGTCAAGCAGCACGCGAGCGGTTGCTTGCTTTACGAACAAATCTTGGAGGTTGCTCGGCATTATGCTCCGCGACGCTTTTGCGATGGAGGAAAAGGCAAACTACTTGTAATTAGCTCGCGTTCACTCACGAGAAACTTTAGATCGCGTGCGCATCGACACATTTCCAATGGCGGCAAGGAATTTCATTCGTTTTCTCTTCTGGTCATGGCATTTTAGTAATTTTCGATGTTCATTGTTAATTCAACTCAAGAAAGATTATATTCTGGTAAAACTTGATGACTGCGATAAAAAAGGAAACCTTGCCAACGAATCATTCTCTGGCAGTTGCCGTCAGCGCAATCGAACTTCAGCGTAGCTTGCATCGATGTACTCACGGTAGCCGGTATTGTAAGTCCGTGAGGATCAAAAGACAAACGCTCTGGAACAAGGCAAAGGAGAGAAGTTTTACAGCGTGAAGAGTGCAGACGTCGAGGAATTCTCGCGTAACGAGCGAATCTCTCTTTCTCTCTCTACAGGGGGAACTTCCGGCGGAGAGCTGCCACCCGGAACAGCTCAACCGCCGCTGGCGTAGATCGTTCGACCGCACGGCTTTCTATACATACCACGTTGCAAGATTCTTTTTTTTCATATTACAGGCGTGAATGTGACTTTTTAATTTGCGACCAGTCAATTGCAGTCGAATAAATAGATGATCCTACGCAGTCACATCGAGTGGAAAGTCTCTTTGAAAGCCACGTCTCTGCTTCGCGAAGAAAGAAGAGACTTTGCGATTGAAGTACGCGTCATTTTCCACTTGAGAACTTTCTTACGCGAAACGTTACAAAAGGCAATATACATGGAAAAATGCTTACGGGGACGAAACTTTCTCTCTCTCTCGTCCGATGTATTCGCTATAAACTTTGTGATAAAAAATTTCCATGTACAATTGTTGAGTATCGTCGCATATATTTCCAGTGGCGCGGAGGACACCCATTTTGCATGGGAAATAATTCATTCAAGAGAGCACGCGTAGGCGATGGAAAAAAGTTTCGCAGCGGAAATACAACATTTGAATTTCGCAAGAGCGATTTTCGTTTAGTTGGTTTCTTTTGACTCTTTATCTTCTCGCGGTTGTATCGTGCAGTTATCCGAAAAGTTGGAGTGTCCAAGCCACGTTTCGTCTCGTTTTTCAATCAAGACTGAAAGAGGAATGACAAGCACACGCACGTCACGTCAGTTCATAAATATCAAGCTACAGCAGCTGTCGAGAGAAGAAGATAAGCCGTAGATTTAACGGCTAACGTGCGTCCTCCTCATTTTTCACGGATTCACGAGCGCGCGTCCACAATTCCAATGCAGCTTGGGATAACTTTTTCTGTCGGTCAGTCTCTGGCTGCGTGGGCGGATGTTATAATGGCTACGCGACTCATGCTATTATCGACGTCGCTTTACTCGATCGCCGAGATTGGCGTGGTTTTTCTTATATAATTCCTACTGCAAGGATTGCATTCTTTTGCGAAGCTGATGATTGTCGCAAGACAAATGTTTCATTGCGCAATTACTTTTCAATTGTACCAATTATATTCAATATAATTCCAAACTGATGATAGAGAAGCCGACTCATCAATTTATCAAAGACGAATCTACGAAATGTAAAAAACCTCCACTAAACTCAAGTACACATGTGCTCTCGTGTCACAACACAATATGAAAAACAAACAAAACTCTCCATTTTCTACTCAGTCCCTACTGAAAATTCACGGCATGCCTCGCATGTGTACGAGAGAGAGAGAGAGAGAGAGAGAGAGAGAGAGAGAGAGAGAGAGAGGGAGATGTGCGTGTGTGTGTGTGTGTGTGAGAGAGAGCAGCTGCACACTCAGGCGCTGCGCCAGCGAAAAGAGGATATATTTCACTTCGGAATGCCTCCGCACCTGTTTATTGCCTAGGCGTGAAAAATGGGGATTTTCACGAATGCGAAAAAAAGAAGGGAAAGAAAAAGCGAGGAAGAGCAGCGAATGAGTGAGGCGCGCGATCCTCATAAGGCTTTCGTGGATCCAGTGATCGTAATTTCGTAAGTTTACCCTTGCTTTCGAATTTTATCGAGGGGGACAATCAAGCGCGTGATTTAATTTATTCGTCAAGGGTGAATGCGATCGGACGCGATGGAAAATGGAAATCGCTGCGCAGAGTTCGCAAAAGAAAATCGGTGCTGTGCATCGAGTCGCGGAACGATAATCCGCCAGCGCAGAGCTGATAAGCGAGCCGTAAAACGAAACCGCATTATGGATGGAAAACAAGCCCAAGAGGTTATACGACGCACATTGCGATTCCGCGCGTCGTGCCGCCGATATTCAGCTCACGCTCGATGCCTGCAATCCAGTGCTCGTCGATGCGATTTCGATTCAAGGAAAAGAATAGGTTCCCCTGGCACACACAAAAGGTAGTCGCGAAACGAGGAAGGGCGGGGGGGGGGGGGGGGCGAAGGCTTGGTCACACTCCGACGCAGAGAGACGCGGCCTCGTTCGCGATCAATTGCAAAGCCAATCTGCATTCGGCTATTACGCGTGCACGCGTTTGCGCGAACACGACGCAGTTGTTGTACGCGGGCTCGCGCGATAAAAATTGCCGTACGCGCGCTGAGAGTTTTCGCTCTGTGCAGGAAAAGTTGTATCGCAGTTGCCGTCGCTAAAAGAGATAAGTTACACTCGGTGCGCCAGCGCCACAGGAAATGCCATTTTACGTATGCGCAGATGTACGCGCATATTGTCCCTTATCTCCTGTACTTTTTCCGAGAAATATGAAGTTCTCGAGCGACGTCATTGTTGCTCGACGCGATCGCATCGACGTGTAAAACGAAGTTAAGAAGGTTTATGATTTGCGATCGACTTACGTTGGTTGAAGAAGGAGAGAGCCAATGAAAAATGGAATCACGTATGGTTGGCTATTGGGCTTATCCGATCGCTGCGCGACTCGTTTCCACCTGTTTCGTGCATTCGCGGTTGCAGCGCGTCACTGCTCCCTCCCCCCTTCCTTTTTTATTAATGCGTTTCGTGCCAAGCGTGAAAGTACGCGCTGCAGCGAAGAATCGATATGACGCCTGTTGACGAGCACAATGGTCGCAACTCTGCAATTTCGCTCGAAACGCGCAAGGTTGCCGGTCCCTCTGCGTCGCGTTGACTTTCATCGCAGCTATGCTTGATTGATAGGAAAATAACCGAACTATTGCTCGCGTTGAATTAACCGAAATGCCACGTGTCTCGACGCTCGCCATCCAACACTGACAGAGTCGAACGTCGAGCTCTCTGTCGCGCGAACGTTGCTTCGACCTGGTTTAACCTGCTGTTCGATTGGAAAATCGTATAATTCGATCCACCTTTGCACAAGTTTTTTTAATCGCCGAGATAATCGAGGTCGTAGTTCTCTCTCTCTCTCTCTTCTAATTCAGGCCACGCGCGTGCATGTGCACGCCCACGCGCACGTACACGGGTGTTTACGAATAACGCGACGAGCTTTTAACGTCATAATCGCTCGTGACAGTCGTGTGCGCGTTAAGTAGGACGGAGAGCTGTTGTGCCGTCTCCGTTAATTTATGCGCAGGCTCCATTATCTTTTGAGCTTTGGTCGCGCGAGCGTGCGAATTTTCCGTGAATTTCATAATGGCACGTGTAACGGAGTTGGCGAACAAGTATTGCGCGCGCCCTCGCGAGCCGATGCTCTTACGTTTTCTAACATGGTTGCAAAACTCATTAGCTACATATAACTTGGGCTAATTAAATTCGAAGACTCCGCGTGCGTCATTGGAGAAGAGTGCCAAGTTAACGCCACGCCACGGCTGGACCGACTGCCTCGCCTTTGATGACAACGCAATGGGATTAAATTTTCTTTCTGCTTGATGCCACATTATGCCAGGGCACGATCGCTTTTATGCGCTTGCGAGTGCCTTGCGCGAAGGAAACGACACGCAGACAAGAAGCTTCGCGCAAGCTCGGGGGAACACACGGCCATCGTCGCCAGTTGAGAAAGCAAAGCAACGACGAAGGCGAGGTTTATAACCAAGGCGTGCCACGGTGGAATGCACATCTAGGTCAGCCAGCGCGCCACAGTCAACGACGAACACATAGGTGGCACACCGCTGTAAACTCGGCGCGGTGCTCTGCGCGACGCGTGCCTTGTTTTTCGGGAATCCGTCTCGCGGAACGGAATGCCAACTCTCTCCGGGCGAGTGTTCGATACGGCGAGAGGGGCGATCCGCTTCTCGCAAAAGCGACTCGCCTAAGCTACGAACGAATCGGCCAGAGGGACCAAGGCGACGCGCCAACGAACACTTTTGGTGGCAATCGAGCGAGCAAATGGACGCTGACCGCTCACGCACGTCTCTGCATCTCCGCATAATTGAATTATACTCCGTCGCTCGCTCGGGAGCCGTGACCCTAATCCGCCTAAGCATAAATTATACCGACAATCGACAAGCGCAATCTCTCGCTCGCGGGATTAATTTCAAGGGGACAAAGCTCGCTTCTCACGATCGCTTCCGCGATCCGAGGAGGATTATCATCAGCTCCGGCTTGCAAGCTGATCTTCCGTGGATCGGGTTCCGGCGAAAAATTACTTAAGATCACGTGGCTGTGCGAGAGGTTTTCGCGCGTGATCATAATCTCGCAGCGGCCACGGCGAGATCTGGCGCTCGCGCTCAAATTCAATTTTTACAACCGCGTGCAATCCAAGCCAACTCGCTAATCCTCAAACGCTAATCTTTCTCGTCTCTGCATTTTTGGAATCCTTCGGCATCGCCGATGCTAAGCGTCGCTCTCGCTCGGCGCGCGTAAAAGCGAAGCTCGTCTCCTGCTGCCCTTCCAACAGGAATCCACTGGCCTGTTTTAGTTCGCACGCGCAGCCTTATTGTGAAAAAGGAGCCTTTAATGCGCCACGGAAAACGAGAGCTACACCGTATTACCGTTCGAATCGATTCGCCTCTCTAACGATCATCTGCCCCTCGGCAATCGATTGCCACTTTTCAAGAGTGCACCAGCCATGACAACGTCGAGGTCCTGGTGCGCCTTTGACTCTTCGACGTTATAATCCATTTAATTTGCGATGTTGAAATTTCGAATGAATTATAGGCTTAGGTGTTTTCTTTGTAACGGCAATAAAAAGCCTTTTCAACGCGGTTTTAATATAACTCGATTGTTGTCGGGACAAAGAGGCAGCATTCCTTTATTTATTTGCATGAAGCCATTATGCAATGAGTAATCTTATTTCATGTGACAATGACAATTGACAAAGCAAAATTGGTGGTCTTCAAATACGGAATCCAACGAGCAAATTTCATCGGCACTCGCACATAAATTACCTAGCAGTAGAGAGCTTCGAGGTGAAGAGGAGGCGGTTAACGATGCCGCCACGATAATCCAATAGCTGTAAAGTGGTTTTCGGGGTTGTGCACGACGTCGCCCCTTTGGCACACCGCGATGTTTAGTCCGGCGGATGCCGTTTTAGCGTTTGCGTGCGTCATTGCACGTGCCAAATTGAGTTTGCAAGCCCACAGTCTTGCGCCAATTTTCGCCAGACGATGTAACCTCCCTGTTTTTCCATTTCGAATCCGCCAACCATAATCCGACGCTGAGTCGTATAATATGGAAATTCTGCTCTGCGCGTGGCTCCCGGAGAGATAAGACGCCTCTGCCTTTACTCTTTGACGAGGTTCATTATAATGGCCTCGATGTTGCTCAGAGCTTCGTTAATATTCGACGCGCTTGGCCGAGCCCTTACCAGATAGGCAATTGCGCGCTACCAATTTTGGTAATGCGACGACAGGTGGAATGACGTTTGACCGAAATTTCATGCCGGCTTTGTCGAGTTATAAATTGCCGTGCAATTTTCGAGCGAGTCGTAATGTCGTTCGAGCTGCTCGATGCTCACCGAGAATGCGAAGTGTCAGCGTAAATAAATGAATAAACATTGTGTAATAACAAAGGCTACCACAGTGAAATAACGCTATGTAAATTTGACGTTTTCAGTGAGTACAGCGACGGAGCGAGGCTACTTCGGGCCATGGAGGCAGTGCAAATACATGCTGTACGGAAGAGAGCGCTGTGGTCCCGGAGTAACGAGACTGAAGCCCATGTGTGAGTTTATAATTGTCATTCTTGTTTATAGATATTATATCGGGGAAGACAGTGAAAACGAACGGCACAATTAATTGCGCTCGCGGCGTAATCCCTTTGTATGCGCCGTTCAAACAGCTAATCTCGCGCTGCACGTGTATGTTTAATGTGTCAATGTGTGACTTTAGATAAAACACGCTTGCCTCGAAGCGGCGGAGTGCTACTCAAACTAGCTTTTATTTCTCTCTTTCTCTCTCTCTCTTTCTCTCTCTCTCTCTCTCTCTCTCTCTCTCTCTCTCTCTCTGCCGTTCGTGCGAGGGAGTATACAAACGTAGATACGCACGTGTGTAGTTGTGTTACCGTGTGCAAAGTCAAACATACGCGGTTGCAGTAAGACCAAAGTTTTGCGCTTTTTTCTCTCTTGTTTCTATTTTCTTCATTGTCACTTTATTTCGAGAACGCCAACTCACCCGAGATCAGTGATCTTACGTACTCTACGGGATATTGTCGATTTCACGAACCCATGTACGAAAATCATATTGTTTCAACGCATCCAAAACGCAATCTAATTCCCGCGTTCGAAGGGAGACCTGCCGCGCAGCATCTTTGCGCGGAGATTGCATCTCACTCACGCACACGCGAACAAGTTATGTAGTATCGCGTGCGTTTTCGTCGAAGCACGTGCCTGCGATAAAAGCAATAACGCGGTTTTGCCTTGTTAAGACGTGATCGCGAGGTTGCCGGTCGTTTCGTATATAAACGGATTTTTATACGATTCAAACGAGGATTACTGCACTGGATGTTCTGCTGACGAGGTATGATTATCCACGATTGGCCGTCAACGTTCTCGTTTAACGATCGAGCGAGTAAAAAAGGAAGATCGTAGATGGTAAATCATCTCGCGAAAGTTTAATTATAACGATCTCTGCATCCAAGTTGTTTCTCACACTATAAATCTACGCTTTGAAATACACTGGTGCAAACGAGGCTTCTGAACGCTTTTCTTTTCTTTACTTTTTCAGGGACAGTTTGGGTAGCGGGTCTCGCAGCAGCAGGTGCCTCGATGTTGCTGACCTTAGTCGTGATACTGGCGGTACTTCAACTAGCGATGGCATCGTCGGCGAAACGCGTGGTCGTGTCCTACAGTACTGCCGTGATGGGCAAAGTCGCTTTATCTCTGCTAGCCAGTAAGTATATTTCTGTCGAGGCTGCGAGCACAGATATCGCGCATTTTCTCAGGAGAGATTCGGTCAAGTTGAAGCTTGAGGGAAGCGCTCTTTCGAATTAGCTGCATGATTGTTGTGCGCTTAGAGCAACGGCATCTACGTGAACGCCTTCTGATCGGTAGTCTTGTGGCGAGGGGCAAGTTAATTTGTACCTATGCCAAGCGCAACGGAAACACATAAACGAAAGCTTGCGACGATTGCGCTCTCGGCTCCATTAAGTTTAAGCACCTGAGCGGCGTACTGCCTACTGCATGCGAATCAGCATAACAATGCTTGAGCGCGCGTCCGGAATATAATAATATATAAGTCTCCAGTGTCAAGCTTGCTACGCCATTGTTGCGCGAGAGAAAGTTGTTTTTCTTCCGAGTACTGTGTCATTTTTAAGAAATGCTGATGGATACAGATGCTTTTTACGTAGCGTTTAGCTCGAACGCGGCCAATCTTCGAGGCTGATAGATTATTGAAACCGATACAGGTCGTTCAATCGATTCATCGTTATCTATTCCTAGAAACTTCCTTTGAGTCTGATGAAAGAAATTATTGTAAAATATTAAATTTACCACGATGCAGCATGTATCATCAGCACATATCGTTGGCTTTACAACACGCGTCGCAGGTACGTAGCACGACAAAAGCGAATGTCGCTAGAATTAGCGGCTGGCAGGCTAGGCGTCGCACTCGAATTTCCGCAATCTGGATCCAATTGCAGCCGCACCGGGGCTACCCGATCATCGATAAAGTGGCTCGCAGACAGCGACAATCTCCTCGTCGTTAGGTGCTAGAATTGAATATTTCCGCGCGCGCCTCACGGGCGACAAGGACGTATCGTTCGCTTTTACCGACGCAAGCGGCTAAATTTTTTTGTTTGCTTTGCGATGTCGCGCGGTTACCCGGTGCGCCTGTAAACGCCCACTTTGCGTAGAAACGCGATTCCATTATTATCGTTGATTTTCAATAACAGCTCCCGAAGGAGGATATAAATCGCACATATTACTGAAATTGTGTAACGACGGTATTCATCGCACGACAATCATAACGTCCGAATAAATCAAACTTGAATTTATCGCCACTACTAAGTGCAAAATTCGATCTAAGCGAGTTATGGCTTTAATGCGCGTTAAAGATAGAACTAGCTTTGTTAATAACCCGTGTGCTTTCTTTCCTCCGTTTGTTCTAGCTTGTTTGGCGGTAGTAGCGGCCAGCCTCTTCGCCATGCAAACCGACGACCGAGATAATAGTTTCATCGTAACGAGAGGCGAAGGCTTCTACATGCAGGTAAGACTATGTATCCGCATTTTTTCGTTTTTATAACAATATATTTCTGATAACATACAAATGCATCTCGATAATTTATAAGGTCACGGGTTTCCTTTAAAACAGTAAAAAAAATATAAAGAGAATTTTATGCCATCGTTGGTTTTTGAATGTAAATACTATCGAACAGAAATGTAAATGTTTATAACGAATTAGCAATACTGTAGATGTTGAATAAGCAAAAATGATTGGCACATATACGTACATGAAGCGCGCTCAAAGAAAACGGCCAGAGGCGCTTCTACCGATAATACATAAAACGAAAATTATTCATCCAAGCGTGTGTTTCAAAACATTAGTTATACGTGTAAGCCTAGCAGTAAAGAAGAATGATATTTAAAGTAGTAATTATTCCCGTCACGCGTGACTCAAGAAACAAAAAAAGAAAGAAACGCTCGTCACATCATCGCTACCGATACAGAGACAGCGGCTGCCCACGCCGATAAGTAGAAATCTGCATATGTAAATTAAAACCATACTCACGTGTTTGTCTTGACTGGAAAGATTAAGTGGAAAAGAACAACCGTATGCTTTCCTACTCGAGTTTAATATTTGGTTTCTTTGGTCGCGTCTTTATTCTTTCTGGGACGATTGGAATTTAATTATCAATCGCGACAATGGCAACAATGTCGTTGCATGTAGCAGCCTCAGGCTGCTCATTGACAGAAACCAACCAAGCTTGAAAGAAGGAAAGAAGCAATGGCGCAAGATAGACCATAAAAAAAGTTGTTTATGAAGCTCATCCGTTAAAGCCACTCAATTACAACGGAGACAAAACGCTTGACACATTTTCGAGCCTCTGCACCTCACATACATAACTTGACCACTGACGTGACTTGGTAAAATTAACGGCCAGCCTCTAACGCGTACAATGGCCTATTTTACCAACGCTCTCTCTCTCTCTCTTTTTCTATTTGCCTTCGTCGTGCGTTGGTGCTTCCAAATGAAAACGAGCGTCAATTTCGTACTTGCCCTTCGTTCCAACTTCAAGGTAAAAGCTTCGCGCGCGCGCGCCTCTTGGTTTTATTTCAGTAGGGAAAGTTTCGTGTAAACATGTGCTTTCGCGTAGGACGTCTGTTTGAATGGACTCAACAGAATAACGTAAAGCAGGGATAATTACGGAAATGGAATAAATTCCACAAAAACAAAAAAGAAAAGATTCCACTGTGAATCGTGGAAGAAACGTAGGTCGCAATGGGTAACGATAGAACGACGACGGAAAAGTCAATTCCACTTACTAGCGAACCGACAACAGCAACAACAACAAAATTCATCCGAAAAAAGAATGAAAGAAACAGTTTGCTTCCTGATGATACCCACACCCACGACACGTAGGGGACAACGAAACCAATTTGAGAGTTGCACAACCGGAAGCCTAATCTCGCGGATGGAGGCCGCGTGGCGATTTTTGCAGGTGCGTGCCGGTTGCTAGCTACGACTCTGCGTGTGCAGTACTTTTAAAACAATGAGTGTACTGCGGTGCCGACGACAGTCGCTCTCCGACCGCTCAAGTTCGCGCAGCGAGCGCGCGCGAAAGCAATTGATGCGATATTACACTTGAGTTTTTCGAGGGCAGAGTATCGGGATATTCTTTTTTCGTGTCGAGGTTGTTGGTTATTGCCGATCTTCGATCTCTCGTTTGATGATCTTCCCGTTGCGTTCGGTCGTAACGTGCGTCGATCGTGCATTCATTGTGCGTTCGCGGTTTAATGCGTGCAATAAGTATAATTTCAATACATCAAATGAAATCTAGTCGTTATTGTGGAAATAGAGAAATTTTTCTGTGCTTCGAGCACTCTGTGCAAATAACGAACAATCCGATTACCGTCAACTCTGCAATTTGTAATGTCCACTCGTGACGATCTTACGTAAGGACTGTCAATCAATAATTGGCATACCGTACGTCGAGGGCGGAAAACTATGTGTGCGGTAGGTCAGTATTAATCGAGCCTCGGTTTGCACTGTACGTTCGTCGATATGTTGTGCGTTTATTGAAAAATCTGCAAACCCGTCGCCATGAGTTCAAGCTTGGCAAGGCCGAAGAGACGGCGCGCATTGCTGCAGGCAAAAGACGAGATCGAACTCGATCGCGAGCGGAAGCTCCGAAGACCAGCCAAGGTATGGCGCGCCAGTGGATCACCATTTTTGGTATCGCAATTGAAATTCCAGGATGCGCACATTGGACTTTGGCGTGCAGGTGTTGCGACGCTTCGTCGATAATTGTTTCTGCGATGCAAAGTCGTCGGCAAAGTTTCAGTCGCAGCGCTTACGACGAACAAACATGGTGGTTATCGCGCAGAGCCGAAGCAAGTCGAAGGAAAAATAGCTTTACGACTTGTGACCTAGCTCTCGCTTCTCGCTTTATCTCGCCGCCTGACACGAAACATCGTGCGCTCGTACAGCGGCAGGGCGTGCGCGGTGCGGGTAACGCGAGTCCGCGACTCGCGTTTTCAATTTCACGCCGCGCAGAGAAAGAAAGAACTACAGCCTTGGCGAAATCCTAATCAAGCGCAGCCAGGAGTTCTCCGTTTGATATTTTCATGGAGCACGTAGGCATTACCCGTCCTTTGTTTCGCGCGGAAGCTGCTCTGGATGAAAGAAAAGAGGGAGCGCGACGTACCCAGATTTGACGAAGAACATTGGACTCGGTCGACGTAGGTAAAGAAATAGCAAGACGCTTGTTGACGTCTCGCTGACAATTCGTTAACCTGCTCAGAAATTTACCAATGAACGTAATAACCGAGGAGGTCGACGAATCAGTTAGCGTCAACAAAGGTTAACAAGGGTTGGGTTCGGGTTGGGTTTTGTCATTTCTTTACCTACGCCAATCGAGCCGAATTTCTTTCGCGTGAGAAACACATTGCACATTTATTTTCCGACTTTTCCTCGGAATTCCATTTGGGCTTATCGATTAATAATTGCTCTTCGGTTTATCGACGTTCTCTTGGCGTAATTGCTCAGTAGCGTGAAATTGGTGCCCACGCGCACAAATCATCGCGACTAATGAAAGTATCCTGATTGCAGGTGGCATCGATAATCCTGAGCTTCGGCGTGCTAGTCTCGGCGGTGTACGAAAGTATCTACGCGAGACGTGGTGGCGACCCAACGAAGCTCAATAGGACTTACTCGGACACGCGTGGCGCGACCTTCAATAATCCTGGCTATCGGGATCCCCGGCATCCGAATGGTAAGTGTGCGCCAACGAAGAGTGCAAACCTAAAAATGTACTGAACCTAGCTTAAAATAATCGCGTTATGCGTGGACGAGCCGAATATTCAGTTAACGCTTTTAGTCTTCGTAGCTGAGCGGTTGCGTGCGACCGATCTGTTTCGGTTGCGCAACGTGCACGCGCGTATCAATCGGCAAGCTGTCTGGCTCGCGTGCGCGCGCGACTGATCAGCAGCTCCAGTGATCGCGGCGTGACGGTAGTAAAGACACGCAGCTACCGACAACCGTGTCAATGACGACGACGTCGCTGCGCTACCAATTATTTACCGCGCCGCGCGTTGGCCGAGCAACGACAACAACAACGGATTACCATCGATTAGACTGACGGATGAGATTTTCAATTGGAAAATTGAATTCGCACGGACTGCGGCCACGCTCTAAGTTGATTGGGGAAGATTGCATCGGAGGCGATTCTCAAATAAGTGCTTCATCTCGCGGTCCGCGCGATTTTTAATAACTCACACTTACCTCGAATGATCGAAAGCAATGGTCTTCCAGCTGTGGGAAATTGACGGCGGCAAGCCGTACACGGCCCGATGAGAACGTATACTCAAGGCGGGCGGCTATTCGT
This sequence comes from Phymastichus coffea, assembly GCF_024137745.1. Lineage (NCBI taxonomy): Eukaryota > Metazoa > Arthropoda > Insecta > Hymenoptera > Eulophidae > Phymastichus > Phymastichus coffea. The sequence continues at coordinate 1,592,753 of NW_026706865.1, forward strand.
GCAGGCGCATCGCGGCCGCTCGGAGCAAATTGCTGGCACACACCCTAGCGCGGTGTCGCTTTTGATTTCAGCTGCTCGCATGAACACCGGCTTGCCGTGCAGCACTCAGGGACTCGTGCAATACTGAGCTTTATGTAGTTTTGAGAGTGGAGAGCTTTCGACGCTCCAGTGTATATTTTACGAAGACCACAAAACAAATTGACTGACTTCGACACTGCTCGTAAAGATAAACGAATTCGAGGCTCTAGAATTGCCAATACCTTTTCACGAACTAATAAGCAACGCGAGCAATAAAATGATATTAGGGGAATGTTTTTTTAACGCCAAATAGATGTACAATTTTTCTCACGTCTCCTCCTGGCAATAAAACAACAAGCCACCTTGGACTTAACGGAAAGGGCAAAGGAAAAAACAGTTACGAGTGCTGGTAGACACGGCGGCACGTGCACGCAGACGGATTATCATCGAGGCGCCACGTGTTTCGGCAGCACCGGCACACCGAACACCTCGTCGTAAAGCCACGACCGCGCACCTAACGCAAGTTTATTAACTGCGCAACGCGTGTTTGTTCGCAAGGTCGCGCGGGAATGAGATTTTCGTTGGGCAGTGCCCAACGAACGACGCCCGTCGATTGGAATGCTCGGTCGCTAAACAATAGTGCCTTTCTGTCGACAGGCGGCAGCATCTCGATGACCGACGCGAGTGGCAAACCGTACGGCAGTACCTCGGGCAACGGCTCGATGGCGAGCGTGGCGACATCGGGCAGCGTGGTAAGTACCGCGTCGCCGCTGCGGAGCTCGCTGAAAAAGCCCAAGCCACTCGGCATACAGAATCCCGGATTCTCGACGCACAGCCCGACGTTGCAGCGGAACGGCTCGCAGAAGAAGGTCCGCATACAAACGCACTCGACGGAAGTATGACCCGGGGAGGACGGCCCGACCCTGTGCACCGAGGTTTAGATCCGAGCTAACCCCGTGCCAACGCTTAATCTCTGTAGGGCTTTTAGGGTTGTGGCCGTCGCCGAGCAGTGCTTCTCCCTCTTCTTTTATGGGAATGTTTACGGTGAGATTGGGTTGCCACTCGAATTGTCGCGCGTAACTTTTCTTCTCGTTTGGACATTGTCCCTTTTCTTTGCTCACAATTGTTTCATGTCGTGCAATCATCGAATCGTTTGAAAAGTAAGCGGCGCCGATTCATTCGAACGATCGCAGTCTCACTCTGAAAGTGCGAAAAGTCTTCGAGAACTAGTTTTTTTCTTTGTTATTTATTTGCAAAGTATCTCTGTATAGTCGATACGTAGATCTGTCGTTTCGTTGATATTAAAAATCGCTTCGATATACACTTTATACTTTACACGCGTATTTTTTTTTTTATATTTACAAGGTATATATTGTACTAAACAGCAAAAACCGACAAAGTCTTTATCGTCAGCGTTTTACTAGTTTTAAGCATTGCGCAAAGAATCTTTCTAAAAGATTGTTTTATGTACCTTATATTGTAACATTAGATGCCGTCCAAAATTTAAGTAATTTTGTGCAATGAAGATAAAGTGCCTGCTGTCTTTATCAAAAACTTGACAATCCAAATAAAGGCCTAAATATTTTTCTTCTTTCGCGATCTAGCACAAACAATAACTTTGTTGAATTCTTCTAATATACTTCTCGTATCCTCTTATAAATATACGAGTATATGAAAAACTATTGATATTTTGTGATAGTAACGTGTTGCACATTAATTTTTCATCTCGAATACAATGTTATATGGATGTTATTGTATTTTTTACGTTAATAGATTGCCTAATGTATTTGTAGCTCAGCTATAAACCATGTATCGCTGTAATCAATTATGATATTAGATAGTGAGATACTGAAGAATGATTAAATACGACTCAATCAAAACCATCAAACGTAGACGGGATTTAAGGTATGAAAACCATAGAATACGAACAATGAGAATGGGAAAACGAGTGAGTTTGCGTGGATAAAGCGAAATACTTATAGATTTAAGCACCGATACGATAGTAACGTATCCGTCCAGCCCTTCCTCGGCAGCTTTTACTTTGTGAACCGCCATTCGGGCGGTCGCGAGCACAGAACATATTTATTACATGTATATGTAGATGATATTATTATTATTATTATATGGATATCAGACACGAACATTATATTCTTCTTAATGGATATTTTTTTAAAGTCATTTTTATCGTAAGCGAAGATGAGAAACCGGAGAAAGGCATCGCGCGCAAGCGCGTAGGTACAAAAAGCGCCAGAAGAGAAATCGAGCGACCAGCGGTGTCGTCCCTCGGCCCTTACACGATGACCCGTCCAAATCGATATTTTTAGTTTTATGTCTTACTATTAACCTGGATACGTTAATTTTCTTACTTTTAATCTTCCTTGTTTAGGCATCGACAAGGGGAAAGTATTGCTTGCTATAGGGATATTATCAGCCGGCCTTGACGAAAAACCAACAAGCAAACGACAATTGAAATTGTTACATATTGCGACGGAACCGAAATACTTTTATTGGGAAGAAGGAGCTCGCGCGGAGGAAATAATTTGCATTTCAGTTCCGCATTCGAAGCCTTGGCTTGTCAGGCGTTTCGCTCTTACCTTATTAACGCTGCTGTTGCGTTTACAATTTAAACGCATTGACCATTGAGCACTTACCTGGCAAGTTTCGAGCTTGGTAAACGTGTACTTTTATAATGCCTTACATCAACATCGCCAAAGTGCGTGGGAGTGAGATTGCCGAGTGACCTTAAATCTTTGTACATACACGAACAAATCAATATGATAACGGATCAATTAGTCGAAAAAACAATGTAAGCGGCAATTGTTTTCTAAAAGATGTGTAGCAACTTTTGCGTCGACAGACTCGTCGGCAGAGGCTGCAATAAAAAACATGATTAAACAGATTGTACAGCGATTTCTACTTGTCCCTTAAATTCCACTTCGCTTTCAGCAAGCTTCATACGCACACACATACACATGCATGTATGCGTGAATACGTATATCGTAATATACAGCAAACAATCGTCAGCGAGATGGATTTGTCGGGGTCAATAAGCTTGATACGACGAGCGAGGTATTATAAAATAAATTTTATTAACAATTAATAAACGTCCGTAGTTGCTTACAAGGTAATAAAAGTCTGAAACGAAAAAAAGATGATGAGGTGAGAACTCGTATCGTTGCGGATTCACATTTTCATTTTTAGTGTACTAAAGATAGAGAAGAAAGCGCGTCGACCAATGTACATTTATACAACCCCTAAATAATCTTCGTAATCGCCTCTTCAGCCAGGAAGAGCAAGAGAAGACTTCTCAGAAACTCGGCTTTCTATAATAAATAAAATAAATATAAGTTTGTTTGTTTTTTCATAGGAACTGCAACAGTACTGCGTCCACATCCCACCCACCCACCATCCCCTCCCCATCTCCCCGAAACCGCGCATTAGAAGTGTCGTAGAAAATTTTCCGTACAAAAAGCCAACTCTACCGCGAGAGAACACAACGTAGATACATTTTTATGTACAAAAGGAGCAGAGGCAAGTCAAAAGAAGCTGCCTCTGTGCTTGGGCGCGCTCGAGATTAACTCGCGCCGCTTCCATACTGGCTGCGTAGCCGTCGAGGACGCCGCGCTCGAAGCCGGCGCTTTGGATTGTAATGCCGAGCCGATCCTCGCCGCCAGCGACGACGAAGTCGCGGACGCGCCGGACACGCCAAGGCTGTCCGAGTCGGGAATATGACGCGTCTGATGCCTCGAGTCGGTGTAGCGCCGCTTCGTGTATTTCTTACTGTCGAGTAGCGACGAGCCCGACGTCGTTGTGGTTAACGACGGCGCTGCCCGGCTCGATTGGTCCGCCCGGTTGATGTGTAGCATTCGCTCGATGTCTGCCGTCTTGGACCTGCACAATCGACAGGGGCCACGGTGCATTGTGTCGACGACGCTCGACTGTGCCGAGAAACTCACCTCATCACAGCGCCACCGATGCTAGTGATGCTCGGCGTGGAAGCGGGCAACCGACTGGCGTGTTGCGCTTGCTCCTGACTGGTCGATCTGCTGATCTGCCGGAGCTCGCTCGACGTGGTGAACGACACCCTCTGCAGCACCGGCTGCTGCTGCTGCTGCTGCTGCTGCTGCTGCTGCTGCTGCTGCTGAGGCGGCGATTGATCGGGAATATACGAAACAGCCGTGACAGTGCTGTCGGGACTGGCGGGTGGCGACGACGTCCACGAGGGTGGCGAGCTCGGCGCCTGGTCGCCGGACAAGGTCGCGGAAGAACCCACCGCGCTATCGCTGCCGTGGCGGCCTCCACCACCTGTGCAACGAACGCACCGGTTGAGCGGCTGCCCGCGGCAGTGCGAGCGCGCAGCCAGCGATGCTCACCTTCGCTGCCAGAGACCGAACGCTGCCTCTGCCTCCGCGGCGGCGCGTTGGGCGAGGCCTGCACTTGCTGCTTGGCGTGCGCGGCGGACGAGTCCTCGATGTACGGAATGTCCGGGTCGTCGAGGTTCAGCGTGAACGCGCCGGACATGGGTATCGTCAGACTGGCGGTGATGATCTGCACCTGCGACGACTTTCTGGACGGATCGCTCGGGTCTTCGCTCGAGCCGCTGTCGATGCTGTTGCTGCGCGTCGACTCGGAGTCCTTCCTGCGCGCGGTCGGCCGCTTCGGGCGCCGCGGCCGCGGCCCGATGTCGCCGCCCACGCCCGCCGACTGGTGCAGACACTCCTCGCGCGTGTACAGCCGCTTGGCCTGCTGCGCCGGCGGCGCCGCGCTCGGGCTCGCGCTCGGACTCGCGCCCGAGCTCGCGGCGGCCGCGAGGGCGACCGGCGAGCCGGTCGACGTGGGCGACAGGCTCTCCTCGGCCGAGCAGTTCTCCGTCTCGCTGCAGAGGTCCGCCTCGTCGGGACATTGCCTGCCGAGAGGGATGGCAGAGAAAGGGAAGTGAGGAGGCGCTCGGAGGGTGGTCGGCGAGGCAACTCACTCGTCGGCTCTGCGCGACAGCGCGAGGTCCAGTTCGGCCGGGTGACTGTCCATCATGTGCAGGTAGAGCTCGTCGAGCAGGGCGGCCGGCACGACGAACAGCGTGGACACGTGCTCGAGGAGGGCGCGCACCACGTTGATGACGTCGATCCTCTCCTCGGCGCGCTCGGCCGACACTTCCGAGCGCGCTTGGCCCGGCTTCACGCAGTGCAAGATGTTCGGCGCGAAGACCTTGGTAACACACGCGAACGGCCACATCAGCGGGGCTCGACTGCGTCGTCGGCCTGTTTCCATACTCACGGTGGCCAGATTGGTCGTGTCCATCTTGTTGCCGGCTAGCAACTGGCCGCCCTCGTCCCGGCGGTCCTCGCTGTGGCTCGCCACCTCGCTCAGGAAATTCAGCAGCGCGTAGAGCGTCTCGCGGTTGGGCGTCGGCAGCAGCTGTATGAGGTGCTGCAGTGCCTCCTGCTGCAGGCGCCTGTTGCGTATCTCTGCGAACGAGCCGAGGTCAGAGCCGAGGTCAGAGCCGAGGTCAGACGCGGTCCTGCCCCGTGCGCGTCTGCATTGTCGACCGCGGGAAGCGACCGAGTTCCTTGCCCTTCCCGCCCATACTCACTCTGGGTGTGGACGAAGGCTTGATAGAGGTCGCGACAGAGCAGGGGGTCGGGCAGATCGCGGAAGTACTCCTTGAGCAGGGCCGCCACGTCGTGCGGACACTGGTCCGGGCCTATTCTGTTCTCCCGGCCGCAGTCCCAGTCCTCCCGCAGCTGCGTGCGCAACAATTACCTCGTGCGTTTATTGGCGCGTCCTGGGGGAGCTCGGCCTGAGCGATGTCTCTTACCTGCCTGACGCGCTTCTTCGAGGGCGACACCCGGAAGATGCCAAGAGTGTGCAGACCAGTGGCTTCCAGGTGCTTGATGCATTGCCTCACGATCGACGGGACTGCGTCGTACTCGGACGTGCCACCGCTGTCGCTTAGTTCCAGCACGCCCGAGTCGCTGCCCGTGAGCGCGCCCCCTTTCGAGGATAACGACTCGCACGAGCCTGCCTGCAAAAGGAGATCGATTGATCGCTATTGCCTTTTGAGGACCGTCCTGGCTTGGCTTCGAGCACCGTCAACGCGATAGATTCGTAATTGTTACGCTGACCACGCGTTCGATACGTTTCGCACCTTGCCGCCATATCCGATTGATTACCCTTTTCGATATCTTTTCGATTTCCTATTAGACTAACTTATTAGAATATTATCGATTCGCTTCTCATTAAATTTAGTATTTTGAGATTTTAATTGTCATTTCTCATCAGACGGATTCAACTTCTCGATCATTAATATTCATCGCGATCGCATGAGCTGTCGCATGCAGCTGTCGTAGCATTTCAGTGTGATATCAGTCTAGCGAGAGCAACTGAGACGAATGATACAGCACGTCGCGTGCTCGTCGAAGGCTCATTCTCTCGAGTGCGCGCTCGTTAGGTCGAGTCTCGCGAATGCAAAATTGTGCGCGCACGCTCCATCTTAACTCCAGCTCCGAGCTCGCTCGGATATCTTCCACTCGGCCGTCCGCGGCAACACGACGCCGCGCATGACGCCGCCAAAGCAAGAGCAGTGACGTAGCCCAGCGACAAGGAGTGGCAGCTTTCTTTCGCGTCATCGTTTATGACTCGTGTGCCAACGATATTTCGTCGATGCACGCTTTCCGAACGAGGCGACGCCCGTAAGAACGGCAAAGTTTGCGTAGGACGGCTGCGTAGATCGACCGACAATTTCTCGAGCAATGTAGCGAGTTATTGCGCTTTGGCGCTAAACGAAGCATCTCGCACCTTGCTTTCGAGGATGCTTGCCAACTGATCGCAAGAGTTTTCGTTTCGTAGTTGGACAAGCCATACTTTCGCTCTAAAGCTGCACGCGTCTGACCAAAAACGATCGATTCCACTGCAAGTGCAAATATTTGTCTGGCGATACTTCCACATCCGTAACGCTATTTCTCACCGCTAATTTTCTCAACTTGACGATGAAATTATACAATTCATTGAATTTTCGCTCCAAGCAATCTTCGTCCCTTTTTCACCATCGCGCTACGTTCTCGCGAAACTTCCAACCAAGCGGAGGAGGCAAGCATAAAAAATTTTCAATTAAGCTAATCACGCCTAGTTTCACTTTACATCTCGACGTTACCATTTGAAACTCTTACGGATTCACTTCAATCCACTCTATTAAATCGCCTGAGAGAGAATCCAATAGTAGGACAATTTCACTGAGAGCCAGTAGTAGTTTGTGACGTGAACCCTTACGCGTGAACGAAAAAAAAAGTTGTGGAATCTGGCAATTTCGCGCTCAACTTGACAGTTTTCGATTTTTTCTTGTATGCCCGTCAATGGTATGTGAGTGATGCTGTCGTTATCTTTCCCGTGCACGTCGAAGAATCCACAAGGATATCGTAAATTTCACGACGAGATGAATTTCAACGTTACCTAACATTTTCTACGGTCTTTCTAAAGTAGCTGAAGAGCTGACCCAGCGCCCTTCTCGGCAAGCTACTTTCAAGAAAAAAATTACGTTATTTCATTAATTAAATGGACGAAGGAAGCTATTTATAGAAAAATAATATATTTCTTATGGTTCTCCCCCCACGGTAAGAATCTATTTACCCTTGCCACTCGATATCCCGATAAAAACATCACTTAGGAAAGCCCTATTACTAGCAACAATAAACGCTATATACACATACACCACACACACACAAACACACACACATACGTATACCTGCTGAAGCGTCAAGGTATACGTGACTAGACGCACGCGATTTTCCTTCTCGGAGGATCCGAATGGAAAGGACAAAATGACGAGCTCCAACTGCAAGAAGTGCTTGCAATTTCTCGAACGACAACTTTAATATTATGATGATAGACTCATTGCCGAGAGTATTATTTACAATTGCAAAGTGGCAACGTCGGTCGGACGCAATCTCGAGCATCGACGGGTCGCCGTAGTTTTTAATTTCGAATTGCGTCCCGAGGCAAATTTTACCCGAGTAAGCTCTCTCGTCTGTTCATTGTCATTTTGGATTAGTTTCTTGCTACGTATAGCTCCACGAGAAATCGAAGTGGAGAGAACAAACACTACCGGGAATCGAATGTATTGAACTTTGTTCGGAAAGGCGTGGCGATTGTGTGCGCGGCGAAGGAACGTTGAATTATGAAGATTATATTTTTCAATCCAGCCACCATTTCGGTTGCGTCAGTTCAAATTGAGATAAGAGAAGGAACGATGTTACCACGACCAGTAGAAAGTCTTGGCGATTTTGGAAAGAGTATTCGCGCAAAAGTGGTGGCAACGAGCGATAGAGGTGGTAGAAGGAGGAGCTCGAGCTCGCCGAACATTTATTTATAAAAGCGAAAAGATGCGTGGGTGTACGTGGGCCGAAAGAGGCGGTCTACGTCGTCACCGATGACACTGGGCTTTTGGACTTTTAGTGACGCGCGTTGCTGCGCTTGCGTGACGAAAGAGGCGCCTACGCCAACGATGACTTTCACGGCTAAATGGTCTTTAGCTAAGAGAATTTGGCGAGAGGGTGGCACCATTGTTTTGTTGTTTTGCGCCGACTGCGTGCCTTTCGCTTTTTTCGCAATGGTATTTTGCAATCTTTCGAAGTTGTCATTATTACGATTTTCATCGAGTACATTTTAACTATACGTGCCTCTGCTCTAATACACTGTACGCGAAGCTATCGTATTCACAATTCCTCCATTTTGCGGATCAAAAAAGTATTAATCATATATCAATATTACCTCATCGGTCTTGGAAGCTGTTGTAGTCTCGATGAGGCTTGTAAAGCTGGTTCGACTTCCATGATGGCTACTGCGACTCAGGCTGCAGCCAACGTCGACGATCTCGCCCGAAGCTATCCGTGCGAGACGGTCGTTTTCCAAACACTGCGCCATCGAAATACCAAATACCAGGCCACTGCTCGATTCTAAACAATAACCCAATGCACACAAGTGTTCTGGTTAATCAGCTTGTTTTCTTACATACTTTCTCCGTAATTTACTAGAATGAATTGCGAAAATTCTTCGCAACAGTGCCTTAATTTTATCCGCGACCAGGTAATAAAGAGCATTCCTCTCGAGCTCCACGGGGAGAAGAAAAAATATAAGAAACGAAAATATAGTATTGGGTTCCCTCATCCCTACGACTATCGAACTTCTGAAATAAAGCTCAGCATGGCTGTAAGTATGCGGCGTAAGCTCGAGCGAGAAAAATTGGGATCTCGGCCGAGACGCGCTGGTGGGCAGACGACCGGGAAAAAGCGAGATTTTCCTTGTCGAGTGGCTGAACATGAGAATTTGGCCACTTTTGCAGTTACGCGGGCGCAGCTCGAGTCGCACTTATTGCCGACAGTGGACGAAGCTCGTCCTATTGAGTATGCGTGGCTCGCGCGAAGGAGGCTGACGCGAGAAATTCAAATCGTACGATGCCGACGAGGCACTGTTGGAAAACGACTGTTCAAATTTAACGACGTGCTGTTTTATCGAAAATCTCGCATTCGCCGCGCGACGTCACGTTGGCACGAGCGATTCGCAATGCATTGGATTTTTCTTTTGTAAAAACTGTACAAATTATTAACGGAAGCTTGAAAATTGATGAGAAATAATGATTTTCTTCTCGATCGCGTGGGATTAATAAATATATGACCTACGGCCAGAACAAGTAGCGCAAATAAGCAGTATTATTAGTGGAGCGTTGTTTCGTTGATCAAAAATCGTTTTCGTTCACAGCGAAAGCAATGCACTTCTCTTTCGAGATAGCCAATGATGCCAGAACATATTTAGCGCTGACAGTAATGTGATAAATAATGGCGATAATTTATCTCAGTCTCGGCCAATAGTTTCTGCAATAGGCAATCCCTTCGAAAACATCCTCGTTCCGAAAGCGAAGCTCAAGCAGGCTCGGCTAATATTCGATTTGGTCCCCACGAGTACCTCCAACGTTATGCAAGCGCGCGTACGCGTCTTTCCCTCGCTCGCGATTAATCAAGTGCGTCGGCTGTCTCCCCAAAAACCTATTTATAAGTTTTCAATTACGCGCGCGCCGACAGTGAATCAGCAAAGCCGCGAATATCTTAGTCGGAGCACGAGGCGGATAGATTGATCGCGATATTATTCCGATGGGACAATTGTGCTTCTTGGAACAAGACTCGCGCGGCATCGGAGAGCTAGGTTATTCCGCGAAGCAATGTATTTACACTCGCGTAATCGCATCCACTCTCGCGGCGATTTATGCACTTCCGGGAGCCCGAAAATTCGCGCGGAAGTGCGCGCTTATCGCCAAACGCGCCGAGGGCAGTAATGAACAGGCGTCTTCTCTGAGCGCGCGTACGTACGGCCCACGTCCGAAAATTGGCCCCACAAAGTTCACAATTTAGGACGGCGCACCGGGAAGTCGACGGGCGGCGATAAGTGATCGCGCAATCCGGCTGCGCGAAATCCAATATCCCTCCTCTCACCTCGATAGCCGCAAAAGCAGAGCCCTCCGGGCTGATTATAACAGCTCGGCTTCGGTAATCGTATTCGCCCGCGCGCGCACGCACTGCCCTGGCCATTGCTTTAACCCAGGTGCAATTTGCCGTTTTGAGTGCAAACGACACCTGCATATACGGTTCGGTTTTTCTATTGAGGTGAGGAAGCTTTAACTAAGCAGCACGATAATTCAATTAAATAATCAACCAATCTTCCATCACTCGAAAGCTACGTGCTCGGAGTATCGACTAAGAAATTCTTTCGAGATACATCAAAAAGACCGCATCGAATCCTCGTTTATATTTATCGTGAACACGTGAACCTCGACAACTTCATAACTTTTAAATAAATCTATCGAAACCCATAATGCACGACAACAGACGTCTTACCGAATACTTGCCACGTGAGTCATAGAAGGTCCAAGTTTAAAAATACTCCGAGCAGGGAGATAAAAGTGACGCGTGCTCGACGCAGGTGCGAGTGAATCGTAGGCAAGAGACGGAGTTTCGTCTGCGCATGAAGCACAGCAAATTGATTGTCAGCTTAAATCGGAAACCACAACGAGGAAGAAGGGAGGGGCTACAGCATCAAAACCATGCTTTGTGGTTTAGGAGGCTTGGAGACTGAGAGAGGTAGTTCGATAACGCTCGCAAGTCGATTTGGGCTTGTTGTTGCAGCCCCTTCAACGCCTCCTAATTATTAATTGTTATTGTACAGACATCGTCAAACCATTATGTTTTCATTTTTGTCGTTTCAAAGAAAACCGATTCGTTTGTAATAGTTAACTAATTCGAATAAATGAATTAAATGGATAAAAATACTTCCCGTCAATCTTTCTTTTCACTGCTTATGTTACGACTAATACTACTGCACATTAAAAAATTAGTCGTCACCCTAATGGTCATTACAAGAAAGAGAATTCGTATAGAAAAAAATTCATCAACTAAAACGACATACGTCCAAGCTTCAATAACTCAAAAGTCGCTTTGCTGAACAATTTCGATCTCGAAAAAAAGTATCGTCTCAAGGACAATTTCTACAGGATCATCCGCGACAAGTAGTAAAAGACAGTATACTGCCAGACGCTCGTCGTCAAGCCGATCACGCACTCTCGTAAATGCAGCTCAACACTTCTTCTTCTTCTTCTTCTTCTTCTTCACTTTTTTTCTCGAGAGAAGAGAACTTCATATCTAGTCTGCCTTTATTTCTCCAGAGTTTTGTTTAGAAGTAAAAATAAATCGCAAGCGCCCTACTTCACTTCATTAAAACTTTCAAAAAGTCTCTCTGGTGAAAGAGAGAGAACCTATAAGAATTCTCGTTTTACTCGATCGAAGTGTAGCGTAGCGTTAGGTTTCTTTCTGGTGCTTTTTACATTCTACTAAATTTTCTTTTGAAGCCTGAATGAAGCGAACAAACTGTGAATACCAAACACACTCCGACAATAATAAATTAATAAAAACTCACCTTTCTCCTTCTCATCCTTGCTTTTGCTATCGAAAAATCCCGTAGTAAGGGCCTTCCTCTTGAGCAGATAAGCTCTCCTCTTTGGTTTCGCAGTGACCGAGCCACCCGACAGCGACTCTACAAAAAGCGCGTGGAAATGAGCATTTTGCGAAAACAAACAGCAAAGACATTTCACGTACCCTTCGCTAAATCAACGTCAACAATAAACCCGAATTCCGCAAATAAACGAAACAGAGATCAAAAAGGTGCGCGCGCGATAATAAAAAGACCGAGGGACACCTACCTACGTAAACGCGAAACTTGACCCACTTTTATCGCTTGTGCGTGCGTTAAACCTCGCGAGTTCTTCTTCGAAATAACAAGCGCACCACTTGATTTATCCATTTATTGTTCTTCTTCTTGTTTCTTCGAGGTATTAATGTATTTTCACGATTCAATTATTTTTTTCGCGAGAGGGCTTTACGGGCTAATTTGTCCGTTTTTCGTTGAGGTCATTTAATATTCGAAATTTAACGAGAACCTCCTAGTGATTTTTTAAAAATATCTTCGTTGTGTGGCGCTGCGTTGCCGCTGAGAATTTTTTCAGAATACGAGCCACTCTGCATTTCCGGATTATTTTTGTCTTTCGAAACGAATCAAACCGCATTCTTCGAAAGTGGCCACAGGCAAAGCTGAGCTTGATAATAGACGCACGGAAAACAGTTTGTGTGCGAGTTGGACGTGCCGGCTAGGAACTCCACGAAAATCCAGTGAATGAAAGTGTTAGAAGCTCGACGAGTAAAGACGCGAATAAAGAAGTGATGCGACTATACGGGCAATCGATTGTCAATAGATCGGCGCGAAGTAGACGAGAAAAGCTTGCAATGAATCGGTGGAAACATCGAAGATTCACTAGCTATCGTTTCGTGGTAATACGAAGGCGTCGGTGGATGATTCAACTAGTGGAATAGTCGAATGCAAAACTCGCCACTTATAGCGCACCGCGTCGAAGTGCTGCTCGTTAACTTCCTTGTCGATTTATTGCAATTCGACAGCAGTTCCGGAAGGCACTAAAACAGAAAAAGGTCACTTACCGCTGGGCGGCCTGATGTGTACGCCAAGATTGAGCGCCTGAAGTTTCGCCACGGAGACGCGGCACAGCACCTTGCGCTCGACATCGGACAGTTGACGTAACGCCGTGTCCTGTAACGTCACCCGACGGCCACTCGTGCCCGCCCACGTGCACTTGCCCTGCGAAAATCCACGCACACAGTGCACGTTTTACGCGATGCAACTTTCGACTCGCAGTTGGCGCGACGCAAGTTTCGCGAATGGGCATCATCGAGGGTTCCACTGGGAGTTTCACAACGCCTGTACGTACGCCCGTGGAACTGCGCGCGAGGCGAGACGCGCCACAATCGGAATGCAGCTCGACCGATCTGCGGCGTCCGTAATTGTTATAAGTGCCGGAGGCAACTTTGTCGTTTGTACGAGCGCGGGCGCATGTTTCTTTCCTGACTTTACGATCGAAACCTGATGATGTTTACGAGCACCGAGTTGTACAATTGACTCGCGGTCGCGTTCGTATTTCGTTTAAAAAAGTTCACACTGCAAAATCGATATATCGATATATATCCAGCTACATGCGTAAGCGCGTACGCGTAGGCGGATTAGTATAATACAAGCTTTTGCGCCTCTGATCGCCATGGCTCGCTTGATTTACGCGATACACGTGCGCATTCGATGCGCTCGATTGAAAGTCTTGTTTATCGATGCAAAGCTTGCGCACTAAATCCTATTTAGCAAATAATCGAGCTAACGCACATTACCATGAAAACAATATTTTACTCCGTCAGTACGACGCGCGACTGCTTTTCGAAGGAATGCCTGTTTTTTTAAGCGAGCAAAAACTGCTGGTGCTGGTCGCTTGTTGAAATCCCAGCTGCTCTCGAAGCTGATGCTTGCGAGGTGTCTAAATAAGACGCCTGCGTCGCGCAGTTTTATCTTTACAATGCTTTCACAAGATTATTTTACTTGAAAGCTCGAGCTTCCCTTTCCTCTTTCTTATTCGATGCGCTTTCATAAATAACGCCCAGCGTAATGTCCTTACAAAAGAGTATTCGAGAGTGCTAACGGATTTTCCGATGCTGCTTTCGAGAAAACTTGAATCAAGCTGAGCGAGCGTTTAATTACCCTTCGGATGGGCGGTCACTTCAGGCTTCTTTTGTGCGCGAGAGACGATTGCGTCATAACAATGCTTTAATGCCATCCGTTGGCAGATTAAAAAAGTCAGTGCAGAGCGGTAAGAAAAGATGCTATCGCGTATGAACAGACTTGAATAGAGCGGAAAAGCTTCGACGACGAGACATATCGTCGTTATGGACTTTTATTTCCACCATTAATCGGATTCGAAACTCAATTGAAGCTTTAGCTAAGAGAAAACCAACCGCCTGCATCATTACCAATTTTTATTATAACCGAATTATTAATTTTCCTATTAAAGGGACTCGAGAGAAACGAAGAAATGTAGCTGTGAATCCAAACTCGCAAATTCGAATTCATGGGTGAAATAAGAAAAGAAAGTATTAAAGAAACGTCGATAATCTGAGTCCTTGGAATAATATTTTACTGAAAAGCAAGTGCTAATGGAGAGCAGCAGCAGCAGCAGCAGTAACAGCAACAGTAGCAGCAGCAGCAGCAGCAGCAGCAGCAGCAGCAGCAGCAGCAGCAGCAACAGCAGCAGCACTGGAAGAGAAAAAAAGAAAAAGAACCGACGACGTCGGTACGCAAGCTATTTTTAACCAGCGAAATTCCCGAGGCCCTAAATTGGTTGAGCGTGTTCCGCTTTAACCGGCATCTTCTTCGCTAGTTTACATTCTCTTTCTCTCGACCGCGCGCGCGCACGGCAAGGTCGCCCTTTTCCCTCCACACCAAGTTTACCTTGTGCCGGCCATGAATAGGAATTGTATTGGCGTGAGGATGAGATTGAAACCACTTTGTCTTTGCGTGGGATTAAATAGCAGCGTTGATTCTTGCCAAAAGACACGTGCGTTTCAAGTGTACGTGAATTATGGAGCGGATTCTCGTAATTTTTCTTTCGTCGCTTAAAAGACTCGAATAACTTGGAAACACCGAATGGGATAATATTTGACCTTTAGCAAGACGAAGAAACATTATCAACAGCAACGGTTGATATCGAGGACATTGAAACGTGAAATGCTTCGTTTGAACGACACGTGAAATCGAATGGAGCTTATTAAAAATGACAAGTATAAGCGTCTCACAAGGATTTCTATTCTTTTCTATTACAGCCTATATTTAGGAAATGAAAAAAATAATCTTGCTCGAGAGCAGGTTTCTTTCTTTTAGCCCGATTCTGTCGCTGGCGCTCAACGTTTTTTTGGAGTATTTCCAATCGGCTGGCAGTAAACCTAAATTTTGAGAGAGCTTCAAAGACAGTTGTCAAACAAGCACTTGTAGCACTGGCTGCCTAAAATTATTGTGGAGCTAGAACGTTCAGCGGGAACAGCCAAAACGAAACGGAGAAGAAAATAAAGTTTAGAATCGAAAAGAAGAAGTATCCTACGTCAATGGGAGTAACAACAGATAGCAATTTCATAATAACACACTCCAGGCGTGAAGTAGGCGCCGGCGGTTTACGACTGCGATCGTAGGCGACCCAGTGAGGCGATGGAAGAAGAGGCGAGAGAAGCGGCATCGGCCACGTCCGCGAAGCCGCCGGGATTACAAATCGACGGCGCTGCTCTGGCGCGCCGCTCCGCCAAAATAAAGCGCGCATCGGCTAATTGGCCTGGCTTAATTTTCCGCGCGATCGTTGCTTATCCCCGAGATCTCGCGCTCGGCGTTCGGCGCTCGGACGAACGGCCCGAGGTGGGATTATAAATAATAGCAGCGCTCTAGCTCGCTCGTGCGCACCGCGAAGTGTTCGTCAAAGTCGTCCTATAGCGCCGCTCGCTCGCCCGTCTTTTTTTATAAATCGGCACCGGCTATGAATAGACGCAATGCGCGTTCGCTTGGATTTTTTGGATTTCCCTTCTCCCCGCTCCAGTCTCGCTCGCGGACACCCTCGGCGCAAGCACCGGCAACGATTGCAGCGCGCCGCGAGTTCAAAGTCCATTAATAAGCGTAAACAAGCTGCGAGCGATGCATTCCGCGTGGACGCGGCTGCAACTCTCTCCCGATGAATGGGCTGCAAACGACAAGGGGTTTCGCTTTTCGTTTTCGCCACGTCAGTCATCGACCGCTGGTCAAGCGTGTATTTCGGGAAGTTCCATCTAAATGAAATTCCGAGCTTCGCGAAGTCGAGAAATCGTGGAAGCTACTTATTTCCGTGACACAAAGATCATCGACGCTCGGCACCGGTGCCGAGGAAGGCTAGCGCAAGCTCGTTAAAGGGCTGGCGAAAGACGTGGATGTTTGCTGAAAAAACGTACTCACCTGTGGCGTCCACTGCGACACGAGATTGATAGCCCTCGACGAGCTCTTGCTCCTGGACTTGAAGATCTTTTTAGCGACAAGACGACTGCTGTGATGCACCACGCTACTCGAGGACTTGCTCTTCTGCATCGCGTTGCCACCTGCGTTATTCAGGTTATTGGTTAGAGCTGGCGAGCCAGGTGCCGAGTGAGGTTTACCATGCGAGGACCCGTGAAGGAGATGGGATAGGAAGGATTGATGATGCTTGGGTGTCGAGGGCTCTTCGCTGCCAAGTCCCGCGTCGATGCTGCTCCTAGAACTTGCGTTCCGACTGATCGGCGAGGCCGTGGTTTCCGCGTCGGAAATAGCTTCACCGGGTTCCAAGCTGCTCATCTCTCGATAACCAACCATCCAGTTGTCTTCGGTCTGGCAGCCTTTGTTGTTGCCGTCGTCGTCGCCGGGCTTGCTGATCTCGCCCTTGGCTTTGATGTTCCGTAGATTGCGGTCGTAGTTGACGCGCTTGAATCTGTCGGCTTTCTCGGAATCGACGGATTTCTTTCTGGCCATGCGCAAGTACCTCTTTATAGTATCGCTGACCGACGGCGAGACGTCGTCGTTATCCACGCTGCTTCGTCTCCTGCCGGACTTGTGGTCCTTGCCGCTAAGTGGCGGAGACGACTGCTCGTCTTTGTCCCTCTCCAGGAGCAGCGCTTCCAAGGTCTCCCTGGGCACGGGATTCGTTTGTACGCCCGAGTCCACAGGACCGCGCTCGGTACTGGGACCTTGAACGGCAATCAACGGTGGGATCGATCCGGAATCCCTCTTATAGCCAGGGGACTGGTTCTTCGGCTGAAACCTTTCGGTTCTCGGTTGATTGAACCATCTCGACGGCGACGTGTACGCTCCGGTGGCGCGAGGACCGCGAAAGCCTCGAGTGCACCTCAGGTCGAAGTACAACTTCTCCAAGAGTTTTCTGTCGGTGAGAATGTCCGAGATGACGTGTTGCCTGTTGGGTGACTTGCTGTAGTAACGACTCAAAGTGTCCAACAAGGATTTGTGCACAAAGTCACTCTGGTAGGGTATGGAAATCTTGGGAACCGTGCCACTACCACATTGCACGCCCGCCGAAATAGCACCACCCGCACTCGCACTGCTGCTCATCGCACTCCTCGACGTCGTGAAATCTCGCCTGCCTTCGGCCATTATCTGATTCAAGTGTTGTTCCAGCTTCTCTATCAACTGCTGGTAATCCAAGCCACTGCTGTTTAGGTTGGCTGTCCTGGTCGCGGAATCCTTGAAGGCGCTGCAGGTCGATTGGTCGGTGCTCAACGAGACGGACCTGCTGGTAGTCTTGCTAGTGGTGGCGGCGCCGCTCGACTGCAGTTCCGAGGGCTGCAAGTTCAGGTACTTCTGGAGCATGTCCGCGAGCGCCTTGGCCTCGGCATCATTCGCCGCGCGAACGGGCGAAGCCGGACTGCTGCCGCTATTGTCGCCACCGCCGCAGCCGACAGCAGACGCGATGGCGGCTGGCGGTGGCTGCGACGACGACGACAGCAGCCACTCGCGCTTGACCTTGGCTAAATCGAGCTTGCTGCCGCCACCGCCGCGGCCGCCGGACGCCAGTAGCGGACTGGACGGTAACCCAATACTAGAATTCGAGCCACGCGATCGCGACGACCGCTGCTCGTCGGCTTCGTCGGCCGAGCAGGTCGGCTTGGCCCGACAGCTGCCGCCCACTTGACGCGTACGCCGCCTGCGCGCCGAGCGGAAGCTCAAGCTGCCCGGATACGAGGTCTTGCGCCACAGCAAGAATCTCGGCTCGCAGGAGCACACGTCCTGGAAGTACTGCTCGATCTTGGGGATGTCCTCGGGCCGATTGTGGCCGGAGTCGGGCAGCAGGTGGCGTCCGGCGTCGGCCATGTAGCGCCACGTCTTGCGCGTGAGCAGCCAGCGCTCCTTGATGGGCTTGCCGGTGAGGAGCTTGCGGCTCGTGCGCCGATCCTTCGAGCCGGGCGGCGTGCGAGGCGAGCCCGAGGCCGCGTGGCCCGGCGAGTCCAGGCTGTCCCGGCGCGACCTGCGCCTGCTGCTGCCCGGGCCGCCGACTCGCTGCTGATGGTCCGCCATCGCGGCCGACGCCTCCCGATAATCCCTTCTTGCCACGCGCGGCACTTTCCACGAGTTGTTGGCCGCTCGGCCGCCTGGGGTGGACTCGGATGGCGACGACGACGGCCACGACGACGACAACGACGACGACGACGACCACGACGACCACGACGACGACGACGACGACGACAACGCTGCCGGTCTAACACTCTTGCCAGCACGACCTGCACACGCGACGACGAACGCTCGCCTTGTTCGATGCTGCACATCCCAGGCTCAGCGAATACCCGGACACATGATTGCTCCACCGACTCGTGCTTTGGCATTAAAGCAACCGCGGCGGCAGAGGCTGCTGGGTCTTCTCGCGCGCCAACTCGAGCTCTTTCGCAGCTAAAAGTCGACCATCACTTTGAGACAATTCCACTGCACTTTCCAAGACAACTGTCACTCGGAGCACGAGGCTTGCGTACATCACTCGCGAGAGAGAGAGAGAGAGAGAGAGAGAGAGAGAGGGAGAGAGAGAAGGAGATTAACTTTTCAGCGTGGCGGTTCCCTCTTTCGCGAGAGAAGAGAAGGGAAATGAGCGGAGGCACGTGATTTTGGGCGCTTTGAGCGCGCGCCACGACTAAACCGCCGGCCGGGCGCGCGGTCTAAAAGCGTCTTCTCCTCGTTCTCGCGCTTTTCGTGAGAGTACCATTCTCGTGAAGAGAGGAAGAGAGAGAGAGAGAGAAGAGCAGAGCGGGAGAAGCTCTACTCCCCAGCGAAACCGAGCGATATATACTTATCCGCGCTCGCACGCTTCTCGCCAAATGCCAAGATACTAAATAGTGATAGAGGCCAGAATGTACGCACTCGAGGGAGGAGTTGGTTCTCGACCGATTTCTCGTCAACTCGCGCAAATTGCTATTCCTAGCTTTTCCTTTTTTATCTTTCTCGTCACCGCATAAGTAGTCAGTTCAAACAATATTGCAGAGCGCGGCTTGACCTACATATTGAATCTCGATTTGGCGAAGCTTCCAGATCTCATCAACCAAATTAGTTTTGGAAAGCCTCGCTCTACTCATTTGCATTTACATCGACGTGTGTAGCGAGGATTCGCTTTTCAGGTGCTTGCCTGCACCGAAATAGAGAGTTTTCATAATAGTGCGTTAGCTTGTTAAAAAACATTAGAAAGACATTTTTTCCGGACAACAAAAGCGATGAAATAGAGCTCGTTAGACAGAGATGTCAGCTAGTTTCGCATCATTCTATGAGGGATCTGCGTTATTTCTGGTCTTTTTCTGAATTTTTAAATTTAGATGCTAATAAACCTTCAATAAATGACGTCAGCGTCGCGTATCCTTCAATCCGCCTGTGTAGCATTTTACTTTTTATTTTATTTTATTTTATTTTAATTTCCGACGATGAGCATTTTTACAGTTCGGCTGTATTTTTCTCGATTTCCGAATCTAGGCCTATCAATTATAGAATCGTATTAGTTAAGATTCTGGCGTGGATGACCTTACAGACTCGTCTAATACAAATTTAGAAGGTTAACTCGTCTATTAATCGCGTGATCCATTGAAACTATTTAAAATTGATGAAATCGATAGCAAGCCTATCTATCGCACATAAAAATCGAAGCCAGTGGCCGTCTGAGCACACGACAAACGCCACGTGCACTTCTTACGAAGGACCAGAGAGGACACAATGATTGTATAGTGGAGAGGGAGTCGAGTTGTAATAAAATTCCTACGGGTTTCGATGGAACGGCTAAAGCGTGTGCTCCCTAAAAATAAATTCGGACACGACGTTCATCAATCGTCGGTTATCCCGGTTACGTATCGTGCGGTAGAGCGAGAAGACTTGCATGGTCGAGGCTTTTCTGGCAGTAGTTATGGATAGCCAAACATTCTGCATAATAATTGCACTTGGCGTTGGTCAATGTTATCGTTCATTTGGTTGCCGCTGGTGGGAAATTCTTCTTTTTACAAAACATCAACATTGAAAATTAACCGCTCCGTCTACATAATATTGTGTCCAGTCAGAAACGAAAAATAAAAAATAACAAAATCGTAACGTACTAATCAATACGGAGCTAATACGCTTTCTGCCTTTTTCTCTTATAAATCAGTGTGGCGAAGATCAACGCCTTTCAAAACATCGTACAAAGTGCGCCCGTTAAATAAGAGCGAAAGAGGGAGATAAAACGAGTCATGTCACGAGTCATAAGTTAAGAAAGAGAAGCAAATATTCACACGAATATTGCTCATGCTAAACCCAACCCTTCTTTCCCCCCGCCAGAAATATTTGTTTAGACTGAGCTCGCGAAATAATAATTCCTTTTCTTTAAGGAGATGTAGGTGCACTGAGAAATATTTAGTTTTCAAATCAAGAAAACCGTGACAAGCGTCATGCGATTTCAGAACGACGAAGCGACAAAGCGAAAAAGAAAAAAAATTCATTCTCTAGCTGTCCCGAGGTATGTGAATTGCGCCACGATAAACTCACGGCTCTGCGGCAATGGAAAATCAAGCGCGCTTTTCGTTGTTTCTTTGCGAGCGAACGAGCGAACGAGCGAACGCGAAACGGAGGAGGCGATCGGCTTTTCGGCTTTTTCCTGCCTCGCATGCCGACGACAGATTAATCGCTACGAAAGCCGTCCACGCTTTTTTAACATTTCTTTTGCTTTCATTTGCAAACGTATCACCGAAGGTGTAGACGATTTTCGCGTACAATTAAGGTCTTTCTCTGGATATTGTAATTATTGCAACGGACTTGCGTGCGATTTATACTTAACGGTAATTCTCTGGAAATGGCGGAAAATTCGAGTGGATATCAGTTTATAAACAAAAACAGGCGAGAGTCGTTATGGCTGGTGAAGTAAAATTTGGCGGCTAGCCAATATTATTTTGCATTCGTCAACCGCAACGGGCTTTCGAATGCACGAAAATTGTAACTTTTACAGTCGTTGGTCGTCTAGACGTTGCGTCGACTATTGAAAGTCAATCCCAATTTTAATAGTGATCATTTGATGCAAGATCGTCAATCTACTCCACATTTATTGCATCAATCTACTGCACATTTATTTATCGAGAGAATCGAAAGAATGCAATCGAGGATTTGGATTTTATTTTAATATATCAACTAGTTCGGTGGCTTTCTCATAGTTTTCTGCATTCTCTTTGACGGGTGTAGCGAAAGCAATGCGTAATACACCACTGTCTCATAACAGCATTCACTTTAACACGCACGAAAAGAAATCTCTCGAGTTCTTGAAAAACTTGATCCATCCCCGTAAAATAGAAATTGAACATTTTACAAGTTATTCGCAAAACAAATTGGATGAGAAAAGGCAAACTCTTTACCTGTTGTAGCGAGGAAACTTTCCTTGTTACAACTATGTCGCGAAACTTTCCTTCAACAATCCATGTGCCCGCCGACTTGCTTATAAAAATACGCTGAGGCTATTACGATTAACGGTACTGGTTCAAAAAATCCACCGATTTTTCAGAGTCGATAAGCTTTTTCTTGCCTGGCTAAACAGCACTTGAGCCTTTGTTTATTTTTCTCTTCGTCAATTCCAAGATGAAATCTCTGTGATTAATTTGATAGTGATACCGAGTATTTTTTCTTCCTTGGAAATGGAGGCCTGTTTCTTCGTTTTGAATGGCTGCTTATTTTTAGAAAGTTTCAAAGATACTTTCGCTATATTCGATAGTTCGATAGTGTTGTGATTGTACTGGCGTAGGTATTACGATAAATTTTCAAGCAAATTATTCAGTCGAGCTGAGAATTTTTCTTTTATAATTATGGAAAAGAGCAAAGATTTTATTTCAAAAAACTAAAAAAACATAATAAAAAAAATTTTATTTTCATCTTGCGTACAGAAATCAATTTTGAAAAAAGGAGAGAAGTTTAAAAATTAGTTCATTGATACGTAAATGGAATAAAAATAATTTATTTTACATCATTAAATGATTTTATTCATTGAAATAATAATTGTACGTAACAACACATATCTAGTCGAAGATCATTCCAGCGTTTAAACTCATGCATTGAATTAAATCAGATTCAACACGGATGCACAATCCATGCTTGAAATTCCTCATTTGCATGAGTTTTATAAATTCAATCGACAAAAAAAATCAATTGCGGCTTTTCGTGGGAATATAATCTAACGCTTGTCAATGTTTCATCGTTGAAAAATCTCCGCAATTAAAAGAAAATTCGAATAACAAACTTTTTTCTCGTGGAACTATAAAGTTCCATGAGATTTGGATCATATATAAAGAAGATTGTTCGCGGACTTTGCACTTTTTTATGACAGAGATTAACAGTAGATGTTATATGACTGAGCGAATGAAAAAAATGTCATACTTTCTTCGTGGTTTCATGAAATTACATAATGCTTTTTTTTAAATTACGTTATATATAGTGTGATTTGAAGCTTAAGTTTTAGAGTATGAATTATGTGCATTCACGAAGATAAATTCGTTTGAAAATACACGTGAACTCTAGAAAAGATAATTCCGTAGATCCAATGAAGTGTTCAATAGATAACAATTCAATTTTCTCATTGTCATTTTTGACGCGAAGCGTGAAAAAAATCTAAAAATCTTGCGGAATGGAAACGGATACCCATTAAAAGTTTCGGTATAGAATCGTAATAACTCGACGTCCACATTCATAGATTTCTTCACATGAAAATTTCAAACGACGAGGCGGCGGTTATCCGAATGAAAATAGATCGAAGAAAAGCTTATAAGCTTCGCGTGCGTAAGCAAGTTTCACTAGCAATTTAAATCTTAATGAAATCTTAATGATTTCAAAGATACAAATGTTTTGCCAATCTCTTCCCTTTACGTCAAGTGTGTGCTCCACATGTAAAGTTGTTTCAGGCTTTTATTTCCATAGCTCGTACTTACAAGCAGCCTATTTCCTCAAGCAATTATCGTAACGACATGTGGCTGAATTATTGTTTTTTCTATGTTTATTTAAACTTTTTTATTAAGATTTATTTTTCGTAGATGAAAATTGCATCAATGAATAATTACATCAGAAGTATTTCACAGTTATAGAACAAAACGTCAAAATAGTCATATAAATGTTTAATAAATGTAAAGTGAGTGGGAATAAAATATTTTATTTCTCATATCCATCTGACAAATTTAACCATAAGATAAACAGTGAAAGTAGATTTTATATTAAATGTCAATTCAAAATTCAATAGGGTGAAGCCACTTCAATCTAATAAAATAAACGATATACGTATATTTAAATTTTATACTCTTAAATGCATACTAGCTACTTTCATAATATATTTTTTTAAATACACAAAATTGTCATCTTACTACCTCAATTTATTTCTCTCAATAGGACAATTTTATTCCAACGAAGAAAACATAGGAAAAACTACCGTCAACAACCTTATTCATCAATCTTCAGCACGTAATCATAAGCAAAACAACTGGTCAATTTGCAAGCAAAGAGTGCATCGAACAAATTCTGTAAGCCAACATCCCACGCAAGGATGAAAGTTTGGGTTTATCTCTGTCTGCTGTATATCTTACGAAATTGAATAATATGGCAAGTGTCGCCGAAGGGGTTTCTTAATCTACAAAACACACAAGAGAACATGTGTATCGTGATTGCTGCTATTTAGTTTCTCTAGAGTGAAAATTTTACTGAAAAATTCGATGATCCTTCGTAATAAACGACAAGCGGTAAGTAATTTTTTTTCATTGATTATTTGCTTATCACGCAGGAAACAAATACTGATATTTGGTAGATTCCTAAGAAATGAAACAAATGCTTTTCATTTCATTATTCGAAACGATGTTGAACAATTCAAAAACGAAATAGTATGACGACGTACTTTTATTTACATTCGTCCACCTCCGTATATTTCTGGAAAGAGCATAAATGTTTTTATAAGAGACATATGTTTACAAGAAGACTTAAAAGATTGATGCGTAGTCTTAATAAAATAGCAATTTAGAGATTCTCATTCTAACGATTCTTCATTTTTTTTCTTGCGACTTCGCGTGTATTTGTCAGAAGGACTTTTACTCCAACTTTTGAAGAGATTTACGTAGAGGATGATAGCAATCTCTTATAAAGACAAATAGTTTCAGAGAAATCTTTTGTCTCAGACAAAGCACTTGTTTTGCGATTAATATGAAAAATTTAGGTTTACTCTATTAATTTTATTTTTATAATCATTTTCAGCTAACATGCACTTTGCGAAATGAATCCGTTTGTAAAATGAAGGGATTAAAGTTTATTAATTAACAATGAATCTCTCGATAATAACCTTTCGAAAAATACAGCATTTTTACAGCGGAGATTGATTTTTTCGCCAGCGCGCGAAAGCTATTTCCATTAGCTTTTTTGGAAAAAATATAATTGGAAACAAAATATAATGGAAACGAGAACACAATTGCATTTTAAAATAAAAGAACCCCTATCGACTTTGCGTTGAAAATGCAATCAACGAGAAGAAAACTGATACCTTAGAAATTGCTCTTTATACAACTTCATAGTGACGTAAACGCATCGTACCAGAGCAAAGGGAAACGGAGCGGCAAATTAAAAAAAAAACGAGTATTTTCTGTTGCAATTAACGAGAATTTAAAAGAAGTGGCATGTTCCCGGTTTGACGCACGTAAGCACATTGTCTAACGAAGAGAGAGAGGATTAAATAAACAAATGAGAGGGAGAGAAAAAAAAACGAAAAACGATGGGCTGTTCGTTCACGTCAAACGACATTACAAGGCTTTAAGGATCTTTCAAACTTTAATTTAAAAAAATTTTCCGGATTTATTATTATTAATTCCTTCCTTCTTTTCTTACGTTTTTGTCTCGAATAGATGAATTTGCACATCAATTTTCAATTACATAGAGAAATTATCGCACGCGCGTGAGTCGAAATAACGCGAATATTCTAATGACGTTTCTGAAAACATTTTTAATGTTCAAAACTACAGACTGCGGAACAAAGTGTTTATCGACAAATACCAAAAGGGCAAATAATAGAATGTTCGCAATATTTGGCAACAAAATTACGAGCCGTGGTATAAATAGGTTCGATATAAATTACTCGATTGTGGCCATTGTGGGGGCTTAATTTTAGACTGTGACAAACAACTTTTACTTTACAAGTAATAAATGAACCGCGTCGAAAATAGAGAATAAATAGAGCAAGAGTAAATTATGCAATCAAATCGGATTGCTACCTTTTTTTTCATATATTTATAAAAACAAAAGTTTGAAAAAGCATCACAACACAATTTTGAATTGTAAGAAATAAATTATTTGCTTCTGAAAATGATTTCACTTTCCAAAATCCCTAAGACTAGAAGCATTGCGTTTCCTAGTAAGTTTAAATACCAAGCACAAATCCTTGTCAACAGAACGAAAAACCCCATCCCGTAGCCACGTCATCGGTCATCCGCGCCACTTCTATTTTCCGCGCGCGGTACAATATCATTGCGAGCTAGCACCCGAAATACATCGTCTATGCTTCTCCTCTCTCTTCTCTCTCTTTCTCTCTTCCTCGTCACATGATCATTCTGCAGCCACAATCGCGGACATTCACACGTCGGGAAATCAGAAGTGACTTTTCGAATTTTCTTGGTGGCCGGGAAATTTGCTGTAGATGGCCAAACTTGTCCGCTGTGTGCTCGGTGGAATGCGCTCACTCGAGCTATTTTTAGCGTCGAACGGAGCTTTTGTACGGAAATAAGCTTTCGGCCCGCGCAATCACTCCACCTTTCCTCTTTCTTCTTTTCGTACGCTCTAGCGTTATCGGACGATTCATTCATATAAGCGATTTATTTTTCGCTTTTTTTTAGAGTGGATAATTTCTGGACAATCCCCCACTTTTCTTTTCTTCAAAGCTCGCTTGTCCTACTTCTCAGTGTTTTCGTCGGCCAGTTTTATCTTGCGAATGTTTTTTTAAAACTGCTTCGCAACGCTTTGGGTCAACAAACTTCACCGCAATCTCGTTGACTTGTAATCGCTACGAAAAAACATAATACGGAAACTTTTCTTAAGTTTATCGAAACTCGTGCCTGTCACGTTATAGGATTGTAAAATTGTATTAACTGTCGAACGACGGAAATAAACTAGCGGTTGATGGCATGGAAAAAATCGCAAATTAATGCCAACAAAGTAATCGAAGCAAATGCACTGTTTTGTTGAATCACGCAGAATGATAAACTTTTTCATCGCGACGACACAAAATGTCCAATCAGGATCTGTAATCCTCGGTGAGAGAAGATTGCGATTCGCCAAGTTCAATCTCACGCGTACGTCTTAATCTCGGAGAGCACCATTGCATATCAGCGACAGCAAAGCGCGATGTCACAATCCGCCGCGTGCAGGCATCGACATTGGGCTGCAGCTGATCGCGTCAAAAGAGTCTGGACCTGTTCCCGTTATAAAACGCCGAAGAATTTATTATTAGGCACGTACGAAAATAGCGCACTGGTGGCAAGGTCGCCGCCGCCCCGGAAAAAGCCGCCGACGTACGAAACTGCAGCAAGAATTTGTAGAGCGAGCCACCGTCCGATCTGCCAACGAAAGCTCGCAAGCTCTCGCGCGAGCAGTGAGTGACTTTAGCGGCAGTCGAGCTTTTGTCGAAAAGATGGTCAGTTGTGTTGAGAAAGTCATTTTTAACATAGGTTGATAATTGATTTTGTCGGATGGCTGACTTGATCGTTGTAATACTACTTTATTGGCAATTCATTGACATTCTTACTAGGGATATAGTTGCATTGTGATGTTTACGTTATTTAATGGAATTTTGATAGTGTTCGATGGATCATATTTTCAGTGGAAAGCTTCGCCGCTAGATGGCAAAGTCATCTTTCGAGTTTTGGGTAAATACGTGAAGATTTTTCTTAAAATAATACACTGAGGATTTTTCTAACTTGCTTTCAAGATGGCATTGCGAAATAATACACGATACTCCATTTTTTATTGAATCTTCTAAATAACATCATCTTCTCGTTCTGGTGCGCGCGAGCGATAGCAAAAATATCTTGTTTATTGACAAAATCGTCTATCGATCTCGCTGATCGATTGCAATAACAAAACCTTCGGAAAAAGGCGCCGTTCTGATTCATAATACAAAGTATACATCTGCCAATCCAATTGCAACTCCAAGGACTTTTGGACGCGTATATGCATAGTAATTGGGTAGCAGATATGTTGCCCTTGCTTCGAGTTGACACTCCTCACCAATATCTTGCAAGGTCCAGACCAAGATCATTTTCATTCTTGATCTGCGTGGCTTTGACAAATCCAAATCGGATTTACGTTTGAAATTGGAAAAATTCGAGGTGTGCGAAATGAAGAGTTTGAATAAGCTTGAAATGTGCCACTGGACAACAAGAAGAAATGAAACTGAACAAGAGTATATCCTTGGAAAGAGTAAGCAGGGGCATTGTTCAGTGGAAGAAAAACAATGGAAATTGAACGCACAAAAGCATTCCTTCGAGTCCGACAAAAGATGCTGTTCTGCGTAAAGTACAAAGCTGTGCTTCAAGCCTCCTCTACAAATTTAGCATATGAACACTGCAATGTGGTTTCGACGAAATCGCTCAAAAATCCAAGAATGCGCTCTCCAAGTTATCGCTGAAATACCTTCACGTCCGCGCGGGATAACGAATCCCGTGAGAAACCAAAATCGCTCTCGCGCCGGCACAATAATCGTTCGGTTTTACTCCCAGCGATGCAATAATAATGATGACGACTTCGCTCGCGGGATACGACAAGCGTCCCGCGACCGTTATTTGCGGATTATGCTGTCTGGCACGCGCACGCGTCGAGTTTTATTCGGCTCCCTCCAAACTTTCGGGTATGAATGGATTTCTCGGCTTGCCGCAAAGGATCGCGAGGTTGCGCGCGCGCGATCTACAATTGAACGGCAGCGCAAGCTCCATTTCGACTTTGACGAGCTCGCAATTAGCCGCCTGCTTCTTTCTTCGGGGATTCTGGATCGGCCCGTTTTTCAGATGATGAAAAGGCTGGGTCACGCGCGAGCTGACATGCCGGCGAATTGCGTTTCGAAACGCTATTATTCAATGCCACCGGAAATAGATGCGGACCCGTTCTATTCTTAAGCGCATCGGTTATTGTCTATCGGAATACAATGCGTAGTAATCACGTGACTGGTATAACGCACTTTCCTCGTCAGATGGATTCTTTGTCGTCTAGGTGCAAAGTTGCGCGATGCGAAAGCACTCTGGCATTGATCGATTGTGAACTAATAATTCGATAGGCCTCGTTTTTCGCCAGATCAACGTTTCGCAATCCTATCCTGGATAATCACGCTCACACCGTAAAAAATTATTTCGTAATAATTTTCCTCGGAAATCAGCTTTTCGTCCCCCTCGCTTGCCGCGCGCGACCCGAAAATAGAAGCTCGAGCTAAATTACACGAAAGCAAATCCCTCGCACGCAACAATTATAGAGCCGTCCACTCTCGCGGCACAGGGCCGTTGCAAAATGAAAGCCAAAAGCTAAACACATAACGCCATTGCACTTGACATTGCCCCGTGCATACTCGCGCGGCAACGTCAAATTTTTGCGTAAACTTCGCGAACTTGGCTTGGCGACGACGCGCGCGTGCTAAATGGCCACGGCTTCCGCCTCTGAAAACTAGAAATTTTTCCCTTGACGCGCGAAATTATTGCGACGAGTGACACTTTTACTTTTTTTTTACTCTTGATTGTCCGTTGAGTGGAAACACACGTGGCTTGGAAACTACGATAAAACTCATTTAAACCACGTCTACGATAAAAGCCGATGCGAGCATGGGTTTCGAATTCCAATTTTTTCGAAGTTTTTAGATTTGAAAAAGAAATCGGAAAGAAAGTTAAAAAATGCTTCCCTCGTGCCTTTCTTTCGTTATATGACTCGTCACACGGCAGTCCTTGGCTCGTGGCCACGGCCGATACGTTCGATTAGTATTTCCGTCAGCGTTCGGTCAACCCTTTTTGAACTGAAAACTCCACTCGAACTATATTGCCACTCGACTCAAAGATAGGTCTCTGGAGGCAAGCTGTCTGCTAAGAAATCGATTTTGGGGGAGTTTGGAAATAGTTTTTATTGGGTTTAACCATATGTAAGTTGTGTAAGATTTCTTTTGATATTTGTTTATTCGTGTATTTTCACCGATGATTGTTAACACTTTATTATCTACAATGCTCTTATTTACTAAGAAGTATCTTAATATGAAACGATTAATACTGTCGGTAAAATCATGAACAATGAATTATGTATTTAGCCACAACAGAAAATGTTCGATTACTCACTGATAATTTTTTTAAGTGGTCAAAATCCATAATACCTGTAAAACCACCAATAAACCCTAATCGAACTCGAAAAAAAACTATTCAAATCCACAAGAATAAAACTAGATGACGTCTCTATACAATATAATTTTCACAGAAAATATATTTCAAACAAGATCTCGGCACTAACGTTATTTTTGAAAGTGTAAGAGACGCGAGAAAATTTACGTCGACGGATGTGATCACGTCACGCGCACATTGTCGGAGGAACGATAGGATACTACTCGTAAGTCATGATATGACACCTGTGATGGCTTAGCCGAGAAAGCTTTCCAATATTAGAATAGGTGCGTAACTTTCGTGACTCTTCTCTATCCGCGCTGCGTCAGTCATTCTCTCTAAAGATATTAAAACAAATTTCAAACGGCGTATTTTTTTTGCTTCTCGATGCTCGGACTGATCTGATCCGGAATCAATAGACTCTGCCAGTTTGTATCTCTTCCGACAATAAACAAATCATCAAGCTTCAATTGATCGTCAAAGTTGACATAACGAGGCAAGAAGGTATGGTCGCGAAAAACCACAAAAGCCCATAAGCGAAGCGAGATCATGAAAATGCTCTTTCAAAGGCGCTATATACAGTTGGCAGTGGCAAAAATAGGTGGTTCGGCAGCTGTCGATCGCGGGCGCACACATATGCCAATTATCGTACGCGTGCGTGTCGGACTTTTCACTTTAATATCGCTTGCGTCACGAGCCATTAAGCCTACGTAAGGAGCGTTGAGAGATCGATTTATGCGATTGTGATTTCAAAGAAGAAGGCGGTATGGATTATTGTTGACAAGAGAAATTATGTGGGTTTGTTTACTGTGAACGAAAAGTGAAGTTTGGTCGACAGATTCGCATGTACAGTTGTTGTTCGGCCGATAAAGCGAGATTGAGAAGGTTTCAAAGCATCAATTGTATATTTTTTAATAATTAAGATGATGTAGTTAGAAGGATATTCTATTGAATTACACCAGCTAAAACATATGATCTACAATTTGTATGAAAATATTTTAATTGACTTTAATACGAAGTATCAAAAAGATATAAAAGTTAAACAATTTTTTTCAAAATATTTTGTTATTCACTTTGAAATATTTTCATTCTAAATTAAAAAAAAATAATACAACTAAAATGATGATAATATTCTCTATTAAATATAATCAAAGTAATTTTTGCAAAAGACAAAGAGTTCCTCAAAAAATCAATTTCTTTTGTAATACAATTGAACTTTAACTACTTGATAAAATTAAAACCAAACCAATTAGATAACAATGAATATAATGGCAAGTCGGTCAATGAAGAGCAAGCCTCATTTGTTGACTTTCACAGGTGGCCGATTTAAAAAAAGCCTTTCGAATGATTTATAATTAAATTGACTCTCGCTTACATATGTTGCGTAGTTTCTTTAAATGGATGCATCGACTTAATTTTTTATTTTAAATTTCATTGGTTACTGGGCCGCTGTATGTGGCATTCAGGAAATAAATCCACATATTTACGACGCTCACAGAGACGTAACATTTGTTATTTGGTTTGCTTTTGTAGTGTTTACTTCAAAGTGAAGATAAATAGTTTTAATGCGTAAAAATAAAGGTTTAATGACGCGAAATTGCCATTCGCCGTAAAATTCTTCAGAATATACCGGAAACGTGTTTCCAAAGCTTCTCTGTATGTATAGTTTAAGAAGAAAAATAAATCATAAACGATCGTCATTAAATTCTATTTACACATTCGTCCCAAACAAATCTCAGTATCTCTGACAATGAGAGTCCATTGTCGTATAGGTAATATAGTGATATTCCCCTTCAAGCCATCAAATGAACGCAGGCGGCGAAAATAAAATTCAACTAACGTGTGTGTAAGAACAAAAACAAGAAAATCGTCATGTTTATTAAGAAATGAAAGAAAGAAAAAGTTTACAAACATCAGCACGTAACTTGACAAGCGTTGAAAAGCCCTCGTATCAACCTGTAAATTGATAAGGATAATTGGACGGGAAAGGGATAGAAAGGCGTATTTGTCACTTGATGTACCCGTCGAAAAATGCTCAAGTTGACGCTTTGCCACGTAGGGACCATTATATCGACGAGTACAAATTTCGTGCGCGCGGAAAGGTAAATATTTGCCGGAGGCAGCGAAAGTTTATTGCGGCATAAATTTATCAATCGAAGCTTTTATGTCTGAGAAGGGAAGCGGGAGGGGAGCTTTTAATGGATCAATTATCGCGCTCTTTCATCAACACGCCCGGGTTACTGGAGATCTCCGTTATTATTTTTCTTTTTACAGAAAAAGCAATTGACGCTCGGTGAAAGGTGCGATTTTTTTGCTTTTTTCGCCAGACACGAGGTTCGCTGCGTAAACAAAAGATGGAAATTGTCAGTGAGCCGCGCGGCGACGGACATTGAACGAGCGTGAACCTCGTCGCATGCCTGGCGTCAACGAAGAAAGCCGTACCTAGTATGTGGTGGTACTTGTCGATGAACTGCGCTGTGCTTTGAATGCCCATGAGTGACAAGTCAAGATCGACGTGGTAATAGTTGGAGTCCAAGCCGGCACACACTAAGCTCGACATTCGCACGCAGCGACGAAGCTTTGCACACCGGTAAGGCCGCACTTCATCATTCGCGACACAAAGCCACCCCGCAACACTTTTCTCTGCTGCCTTGCACTTAACCGGATGCCTGCCCGAAGACAGAGGCGCGCGAGAAGACGGATCAGCTGGCGAGCGTACCGGCGACTGCGGACTGTCGACCGAGCTACCGTTTACTCGCGGCCTTTGCCGAGCATTGCCAGCGAGAGAGAGAGAGAGCGCGAGAGCGGACCGAGACTATTTTAAAACTACTGTCCTTCCCCCTGCGAGAGCGAGCGAGGCGAAGGCTCGAGTGTGTGCGCCGAGGGGATGGTGGCGAACAAGTGCGAGACTCGAGCGACGAAAGCATTGTTCGCGTGCGAAGTCAGCTTGATCGCAGGAGTGACGGAGGCGAGTCAATGAAAACTAGCCTTCCCAAGTACGTCATTAACAACCGTAATAATATCGCGTCTGGTCCAGGGCGCATTCGACTAATCATTCACGTGCCAATTAACGAACATCTCGTTTCCTTCTTCATTGTTCGGGAAAGATTTTGGCGTGGCGCTAATCTGGAAGAGACGAAGAAGTATGTTTTATGACGAAGCCAGCCACTGCGCAATGATTCTCTTTGTTGCGCCGCGCGTGCGGCAATCCATCCGTCGTCTATTTTCTTCGTCACGCGAGCACAAAAGATGCGCGCGTGACTCACAGCGTCGATTCGGAAGTGAGAGCGAAGCGCGCGAGAGGCGAACGACCCGTTGATTCGCCAAGGTAATTGATGGCATGTGACACAGATTTCACTTGGCTTGGTAAGATCCAGTGCTCGCCCTTCCGCGGACGTTCGTCACGTCCGATAAAAGCAATAGCAAATACACTCGGTACGCGACAAGTGATGTTGCAAAGAATTCCGCTCGCGTGGCTTCTAACGGCTTGATTTATGGAAAAAAGACACCTTTCACTTGGGGAGCTTACTATTTTCGTTCTTTACAGATAACTAAACAACGAACGTTTTCGCGGCTGAAACACATATATTTTCTTTTCCTACAAAATATTCATCGTCATTACCAAGTTGGATTTATACTCGTAACCTCTTGGAAGAGATGAAAGTCAGACGAAAAGATTTTTTTTCGGAAATCTTCGAAAGAATAGTAGCGTATAAATAAAAAAAGTTTTATCGGGATTATGATTTTCAGAAAACTTATGATTTTTATTTTTTTCTGTGCTTCATTCCCCAGAAAAAACGTACACTTGGCTATCAAGCTTCCTCTTGAGAGAATGATTCGGATAGTCTAATGATAAAGATTAAAGGCATATTTTATTCGAGAAAAATGTTACAAGTACTTTTTAAACATATATCACTTTCAAAGAAATATATTGCGACATGAGTCAACTTTGTCGAAAGTATTACAGAAGGATACTTGCCGACGAATGATTCAACGTATTATAAAAGAAAAGTAAGAGCTCGCGCCTCTTTGCCCTCTCACATTTCTAATAAATTAATCTCACGCTCGAAAAGTATTCTTAATTCTGTTATTAGCGATAAATAATAGTCGGATTTGCGCGAACGACTACGTTGGAAATGTATATTTCAGGAATGATTCCCCAGTTCAAATGAAAATATTCATTTTCAACTGAACTAACCAATAACTCATAACAAAATTAATCAATTAAACGCAATTGAGGTTCGAGATAACGAATCACGGGAGGACAACCATTAAGTAATTCTAAACGAACGAAAAATCATCGAACTCACGCGAGACACGTATTACCGACATCTCTTCCGAGAATCAGATTAACTCCGGCAGACTGTACCACTCTCTACCAGACTCTACCATCTCTCTCGCTCTCCGCCCCTTATGATATGTAATAGACGTGGAAATATTGTCATGGGCTGCGTGAAATCTAGTTCTCGTTCATAATTGTTTTTTCCTCTGTGCTACTCAATTTATGAGCGTTTGGTATGTGTATGATTTTTACCTGAAATTTTCTTGAGCCATTTATACAACTAAGAATTGTGAATAAACGTTGAAATTTTATAATACAATTTTTTTTCAATTTTTTTTTTCAACGCAAATTAAGTTTATTCACGTAAGATCGTAAAATTCAACAGTTTATGACCAGTGTCGTATAAATTAAAACATCGGTGTTCGATATAAATTACAAGAGACGCTTTCTTTTTTGAATCTTAATCTTTTGATCCCATCATTACAAAACACCATATCATAACAGTTCAAGTTCAAAAATCAGAAGCGATGAATGGGAACAAATTATAAATCATCGCGAAAAGAAAAAGAAATTCGTCGGCGCATGGGAATCAAAAAATAAACGCACGCGGTCTGACAAAACGCTGCTGTAATCGACTCACTTCAAACGACTTTTCGGTTTATGGGTTTTAATTGCAGGTTTGAGGTAACTTTGTCTGTTTGTTTAAGTTGAAGTTACTCTGTCTTTTAATTTAACGAAAGATTCTTCAACGATTTTAGAAAGATTTTCCATGCCAAATTTGTAAACAATTTTATAATAATATTTCGTAGTACACTGCATTATGCGTTACTTTTTTCAATTTTATTTCGAGTTTTCAAAATAGAAACTAAAGAATAATTTGTATACACGAGTGTTTTTTCAAATTATACAAGAGACTTGGAATCAATTCTCGTACGGATGCGACACAAAAGATATCGAGATCCAAAACTACAATTAAAGAGAAGTGGATCGCCGAAATAGAGTGAGCGAGTATATCTCGATAAATTGACCTCGCGGAAAAAAGAAGACGAAAAAGAAGCTCACGTCGACGACGGCAACTTTCGCACGGCTCGGCTGCTTCCTAGCAGGCGTGATGTCACTCCCAATTTATTTCTAGCAGCGGTTTATCTTTAGCGCGCTCACACGACGACGCGTTTCCCGGCGTCTTCCCCCCGTCGCGTTGCACGTACATACGTATACACGCAAAACGCGAGAGCTCGGTGTACAACGAATCAAAGCGAAATATATAGCGCCGTCAAGATTTTTGGCGAGCTGACGTGCGCGACATTCGAATTTATATATATATATATATATATATATATATACATATATGATTTCACGTAATTTTAATTTAATTACTATAGTTAGAACTTGTGCTCTCTAAGCTATGAGTTAGTTGAACGGTCTTTGAGTTGATATTTCCAACTATTAATCAAATTGTTTTATACGCACGACTTGAGCGTGCGAAACAAATCAATTACACTAGAAGTAAATCTTTCGCGCTAAGTGAATAAGTAACCAGTCGCGAATCGAAAATTCAAAAATAAGTTCAAAAAATCGTTAGAACAATAAAACACTGTGCAACAAAAACTCTTGGCAGAATCGTGGAAGCCTATCTATAAACAATAGTATGCCCGGAAGCGAGAAATATAACTCGCTAAAAACACTGGCATAACCCCACTGTAAAATCGACAGTTGCGTAGCGTACATCGGTTTTCGCACGTGGCAGTCGAGTCACGGTAGTCATAAAGCGGCGCGGACTCTTTTTAGTGCTCTTTAGCACAGTTTTTAAACTTTAACAGCCTGGACCCGTGTGTGAGCGGGTAAATAGAAAGAAAAGGTAGAGAATTGTTTGCGCGATCAATTGAACGCATATTAGGCGTATCTTTTTATTCTCTACAAGCGACCGCTGTGGAAAACCAATTTTCTTTTGTTAGATGTGTGACGATAAAATAACAAAGATTTCTTTTTAGAGAAATATAAACTTCGGCTTTTCTTGGTCGCGAAGATTTCGATGTGATTTTTTTACCGTGAAAACAGCTTGGACACAATCGGTTTGGTTTTATTTCGAACGACTTTACGCTGCCGCGCGGTTTCGATATTCGCACATTCGCAGAATGTTAAAAAATTGCATTCTGAAACGAAGGAGCTTTGGAAGTGGCTAAACGTTCATATGGAATAAAATGTTTGATCGGACATTGACAACCCCGCTTTCCTACATAAAAAAAACTAATTAAATAAATAAAAATAAAATGTTTGCAATAAAATTATAATTATGATAACAAGATAGATCGTATCCAAACACCCCGAGCCAACCAACATCGGAAACACAGAAAACTTGGCGCAGTTCGAAAAGCCGACCACCCGGAGCGCAAAGCCGTAGGCTCGTTATACGCTTCGCGTGAGCTTTGGAAGACAGCCAGTGAGAAAATGCGAGAGCAATTCTGATAATCAGTCTATCGGACATTCGACAAGTGTTCGACAAGCGGAATACAATGTCGACGATGTACGCGATGATGCACTTCGCGCGGAGACAAATGTATCGTCGTATTTCAAGATTGTTTATGAGAAAAGCGATATCTCTTAATTCCACGCAGTGATAATTTGTTAACTCTTTAAGCTAGAAGGTGTAAATAAAGGCGCCGTTCTTGAGAAGTAATATATCGACGCTCTGACCTACGAAATAACGGATCTTGCCAAATTGCGAATCGCGAACTGCAACGGCGATAATGCTGCTATTTGATATAGCGTATAAATAAACACCGTTCGCGAATCGAAGCGTAGACTGAACGTCGAAAAATTGAAAGGGATAAAATTTGGGAAATGATTCTGGCAAGAAAGTGCAGACGCGTCGAGAGCGCGACCTTGCGAGAAGAGCAGAGCACAGTAGCAAGCGCGTCACTCGTCGCTCCTGTTCGTTCTCGTTAATTTTGGACTGTTTGAAAAGCTTCGCGCGCCGTACACAGATCGGTTTCTTCCATAGTCACGCGCGCGCCAGCCAGCGTCGTGTCGGCCTAGCTCCTTTTCGCCGACGAGTCTTGCGCGCGCGCGTCGTCGCCCATCATCGCGCGTAACGTAAATCTCGAAGAAACAAAAAAACCAACTAACCTGTACGCGAGCCGCATCTGACTTGCCAGGCTCGTCCAAAGCCGATAACCTCGTCCATTTGGCGTTGCCGATAAATTGCAAGTCTCTCGGTATGGATCGCGCGACTGGCCCCTCGGAGCGCACCGGCCAGACTTGAAGTAGCTCGGCAGGCATGGCGGAATTCCTGTCGTTGTATCGGAAAGATTATCGCTGGCCGCGCCTCAAGCCGCCGTTCGAGCGCACGGACTTGAGGTGCAAGCTCGCGGTGCCGATGAGCGCGGAGGAGGCGGCGGCGTTACAGCTGAAATGCGGGCCGCAGAGATACGGCGACGTCAACGAAGATGCCCCGAAGCTCGGCAAAATCGGGCCGTGCCCCAAGACCGAGCGACTAGAGTACAGCGAGGAGGACGCTTGCTTGAAGAAGGTTCGTCATCCCGAGCGCATTAATCACGCGCGCGCTAAGTCGTAAATCGTCGGCGGAGCGCGATTCTGCTCAACGTTTTCCAATTAAAATAACGCCGCGCCCGATTTAATTCGACCGAGTGCGACCAAATTGAAACTGATGTCGCGCTTCAGTGATCGCGCGTTCCGTTGTTCATTTGCAGCTGCTAGAGGACAATCCGAATTTGTTGAGCGTGATGCGCAAGAAACCGGTGACCGACGTTATAATGCAATTCAATAAGGATAGATTAACGAGCACTTATCAAGCTGATTTCGATCGTATCAGTGAGTGCAGAACTTGATTTATTTTCAAGCGTAAAAGAGAGATGTTCGCCAAGAGTCTTTGAATCCCCGTCTAGAAGACGAACCAGCAGCGGCGGAATGGAGTCCCGACCTCTGCCCGCTGGACGACGCACCGCCAGCGGAGCCCGAGTGCAAGAGCAAACACGTATCTCGCAAGCAACTGCTTCGAATGGTTTACGGACCAGGCTATTGCGCACCGGGACCACCGTGTACCAGACCGTACATACCGAAGCGCAAAAAGCCGCAATTCGACGACGCTTGTCAACCGCAGTACAAACGCAAGTGTATCCCCAAGTGGACCAGCGAGTATCGAGAAATAATAAGCAGCACCGGACTCGACATCATGAGAGACGTTAGGGTGAAAGCGAAAAAGAAATGCAGAGCTATGACCAAGAATGCCGATAGGAAGGAATGCGAGAAACAATATTTACTGACCTTCGGATAATTATTTTTGGCATTTGTTAGATGTATCGCTGAAACAAATCAATAAAACTTTCGCACGCACATTTTTCGTTCGCAGAATTATTCGCGCGCTTGTTTTTGTTTTTCCGCGGAGGCACGCCGAACTCAACCTCCAATTTCGAAAGCGTATCGTTACAAAAAGAAAAAAAACAGAAAATACCAACAAACGCAGTCTAACGATGTCGATAACGTGAGGCAACCCGAGAGAAAGGGGAACAATGACTACGCGCGCTCGTAATCACGGTATTTCGATGCAAAATAGGCGAGTCATGCGCGGCAAGGTGGAGCTTGCGGACGAAAGCGAGGTTAAGTAACGAAGAACGGATCATTTACAGACTGAACGCGCGTTCTGAAAAATTTCGAAAGCCCGTGAACTATTATCCAACCTCGCCAGCGGCAGCGAAGGACATCGGAGATCAAGCCGCGTACGATTCTAGATACGTGTCGGATCCGCGTACTTACGCGGCCGATTTGCCTACCGACAATGAGTTTAAAAACAGCGATGATAGAGATTCTAACGACTCTGCGTCGGTCGGCGATACGAGCGCTAATCTCGACGGCAACTTGGTGAGTTTGCAGACTTTTAAACACTCGAGGCAAGTCACACGCGGATTTGGCAATCTGTTAAGGAGACCGATAATCGGTATCGCGACGTAGCAGCCGACATGAAGCATGAAAAATTCTTGCAAGACATCCTGTACACCAGATACCCAACCAACAAACGCGTGCCAGCTTATCACGCTGATAACTACGACGACGTTTTACGATCGAGTCACGCGCAGCGACGAGCGCAGGATTACGCGGTGAAAAAAAGTAGTCACAGTGGTCGTTAGGTTAGACGGGCCGTAATTTTTCGATTCGCCTCGTAGAGATCTACGACACGACCAACGATCCGCACAACGGGCAAAAGTTGCGAGCACTCCGAGAATTGCAACGCCGCCGCGAAATGGCCGAGGAGTATTACTCGCAAGAGATCAAAAGGCTGATCGGCGACCAGCACAATTTGGGCAAACCGACGTCGACGGCTCGGCAGACACCCCATCACGAAAACGCTTACTCTGGCGATCGCGCCAATGCCAATATCTTTGACGTGAGTACGCGCCAGTGATTTTCCTGCTGATTCGAAATCGTTAACCGCTGAATATTTTTTCAGGGCTTGGAACAGTGCGGCACGATGACCACGATAACGCGATTGAACTGCGGCTGTGCCGAGCAAGTGGTCCGACCGATCTTCACAACGCTAAATGGTCGCACTCAGCGACGCATTTGCTCGCAGGATCAAGAGGTTCGC
This sequence comes from Phymastichus coffea, assembly GCF_024137745.1. Classification (NCBI taxonomy): domain Eukaryota; kingdom Metazoa; phylum Arthropoda; class Insecta; order Hymenoptera; family Eulophidae; genus Phymastichus; species Phymastichus coffea. Next base: position 1,632,471 of record NW_026706865.1, read on the forward strand.
ATGAGAATGTCGGCACCCAATGCACGGTTCGTGCACTCGCATACGGCGCCCGGGCCAAAGCTCAAGAGCAAATCTTTCGCCGAACAACGCAGCGCCGGACAAGAACAACAGCAGCAACAGCAACAGCAACAGCAGCAGCAGCAGCAGCAGCAGCAGAGGGTTGCCTCGCCTGGCCGCAAGATGAGCGAGTCGTCGGTCATGTCAGTGTGAATCCTTTTGTCTTGTTCGTCTTTCTTTTCTTGTCTGTTGAGTAATAAAGAGTGAGTAGCGTTCAGGTTTTCTCGTAGTTTATTTCGTTTATCGTTCCGGCGAATTGCTGCTATTCTTGAAATTCCGAATTTTCGAACAAAAATTGATTTCAAATTATCGCGGAAAGCTACCTTCACGCCTGACGCGATTGGAGCGACGACCGAATTCCAATAAAGCAACAACGACGCCCTAGAATCACAACCAACTTCAAAGCTCTACGAACGAAAAATTCCCGTGCAAGCAAGCAATCAAGCGAATAATTCATTCTGTCGTCGCGTCATGCTGTGAAAAAGTTCTCGAGTTCCAGTGACGATCGGCGTTGGATCGCGGATCGCCAGAATTGCTCCATGTACCAAATTCTAAGTAACGATTACCCCATAATTCACCTGCTTCTATCGTCGGTGCTGAGCTACAGCAAAGACTCGTGCTCGAGCAACATTATGCTGACGTCCAACCAGTCGATAGCGTTGAACATCGGCTTGACATTTCTGAACGCGGTGCTGCACTACATACTCTACAGAATAGCCGTGGCTTTCATCCTGTTCATCAAGAGCTCGATATTCTGGGTGCTGTCGAAGGCTGATTGTTTTCTCTATCATTCCAACAACAAGCGAGCACGGTGCCCGGTCAAGGAGTTCAACGAGGACCAGGACGATTCGGCTGACGAATACGTCACTTCCTGACAATTGGTCAAGTGAGTGTTTCCCAATAGCCGCTCCCGCACGAGGTTTCAAGCTGAATTGTGCTTCTCGACAGACCGGTACGACAAGCTCGCAGCCAATGTCTCGCCATCGAGAAGACTTCGGCTGGCCGCGAGTTGTGCCGGTGCTCGAGAAGCCAGCACTGCCGCCCTTGAAAACGGACGTGCGCGTCTTCTGTCCGACAGTTTACGCGGATCGCTGCAAGCAACACGACGATCAAGAACACCACGAGCGGCTGGATGACTGGTGATTGTTCGCTCGAGTTCCACCTCGTGCGCTCGTCTTTTCACGCCAAGCCCTACTCTTTTTCAAAAGCAAACCCGCGAGGTTCGACGACGACGACGACGACGACGACGACTGCGTCCTGATGAGTCGTCGGAAATTTATGCTGCTGAGCGAATCTCTCACCTGCGAACCAATTACCGTCGACAGAAGCCAATCGCGAAGCACCTATCAAATCGACTACGCACGTGGCAAGTTGCAGATCGGCTGTGACTAAGGTCGGCGTCGACTGGTGCCTCAATTACATTTCTCTTCTTGCAGTCGAGTCGACGTGCGAAGAGACCAAGAATCGACTATTAGTGCCGATCGACGAGGCTGCTATTCGACAATGCCGCTTGAGCAAGGCGTTCTGCGATCCATTGCCTTTCGCGAAGATCAACGACAAGCCACCTCTTATCGTTTAGAATGCATCTTGACCCGCGTTTTCATCACGAACGACGAGTGTCGTGCGCTCATATGACAAATCTTATATCGATCAAGCGTCAGTGTCGATGCAATTTCTTTCTGCACAAATAATAAATCAACGAAAGATTTAAAAGACGTTGCAATGGGCGCATCCAATCAAACCTTATTTATCCAAGTAACTACGAAAGAAAAATAAATCTAACATTCCATTTACGCTCATGTCATTTTTGTAATATTTATGATTGTAATTGAAAAACAAAAAAAATACGGTGGTATCGAAACGCGAGTGCCGACGGACTTCGCTCCAAATTTCATTTCCTCATTTTGTAAACAAAGACAACGTGACGTCAGCGTTCAGACGTAAGCAAGCGCCATCTAGCTCATGCGCGAAGCAAGCAACAGGGCAATAATGCGGTTACGGGTTGCGGTAATGCCGTTCGTCAAAGGCGCAGAAACAGAAAAGGCGCCATATTGCATTGAGTGTCGCTCGTGAGAAACTTAAAGCGCGACATCGTAGTCGATTTCGTTGTGTTGCGTCTGGTTGCGTGTTATCATCGTAGATAGTTGACGTCTCGTTGATTTTTAACGTTTTTTTACTTAATTTTAAGCAGTTCACATTGTCAAGTTCGACGACCATTGTGAGAGCCGTACGACGAAGCATTGTTGTTGATGAAAATAAAGAGCTACGTTTAAAATGTTTTGAGGTTAGTCATTTTTAGTATCAGTTGTCTATATTTCTTGTCGGAGAAATTATATTAGCGACCGTGCCAGGCCTGCCTACGGTAGTTATCGTATAGCCGTTAGCTCTCGCGCCTTAAAGTTTATTTTGTATTAGTTCCTCGGAATTTTCAAGGCAGTCAATCTGTGGGGCAGCAAACACTTGACCTGCGTATCTGATAACGTTTCATTGACTACGCTTATCGTTTGCAGGTGTAAAGGATGTTTATTATGAAGTTTGTTGACAAAATTTACGCTTTCCTTCAATACTGGTATTTCCGGTACTTGCTGGCCACTGAACTTTACATGGTAGAAAAGTGGGAGAGAAATTTTATCAGTATCCTTTTAAACATTAAATTATATTTCATTACATGTGCACAATGCATGTTATCTAAATTGTAAACTCTGACAGTGTCTTTCCTTAATTTGTGGTTTACAGATATATTCTTCATAACTCTTTTTCTACTGTTTTTTTATTTCAACTATAAAGTTGTGCTACCAGCCACATCTACTTTATTCATTGAAAACTGATAGTAGGCACGTATAGAAAATTCAGACATATAAATATCTATTCTTTAAGTATAATCATCTTATGAATTAATATTGTTTCAGGAACTATACACAGTGTGAAGATTACAATTGAACTTGGTGGTCCAAAATCAAATTTTAAGGTGTACTAGCTTGAAATTAGAGACAAACACAAGATGTTTGGACAATCAGGAAATAATTCTTTTGGTTTCAACGCCACAGCACAGAGCAGTCCATTTGGACAATCAGCCTTTGGGAAAACCATTGCGACTACTTTTGGTGGTACCAATGCTCCACCGGTCTTTGGCAGTAACACATCACTTTTTAATAAACCAGCTGGCTCAACCTCTGGAAGCTTATTTGGCCAAACAACAACCACATCAGCATTTGGTGCCCCAAGCACAGCAGCTCAGTCAACTTTTGGCTTTGGAACTACGGCTCCAGCTCAAACTATGTTTGGTCAACAGCAAAATGCAAACACAAATATTTTTGGAACTACAAATACCTCAACAGCCTTTGGACAACAAAGCAAATTAGTATCATTTGGATTTGGACAGAACACTGGATCTAGTCTCTTTGGACAACCACAGCAACCTGCTCAAGCAACCCCATTTGGACAAACTACAAATACTGCAAGCACTGCTTTATTTGGCACTACAACAGGTTTTGGTAACACAACTGCTGTGACTGGTACTGTTGTCAAATTCGCACCTATAACTGGAACAGATACCATGGTTAAAAATGGAGTTACACAGACCATTAATACAAAACATCACTGTATCTCATGTATGAAAGAATATGAAACAAAATCATTGGAAGAGTTGCGTCTTGAAGATTATACAGCTGGACGTAAAGGACAGCCACCGGGTATGTTTGGAGCTACAGCTCAGACATCTCCATTTGGTGGTGTAGTATCTAACACTGGTTCCACTAACACTGGTTTCGGAGGAATGACTACTGGTTTTGGTACAACAAGTCAAGCTGGAACCACAAGTCTATTTTCAAAGTCATTGACAGGTTTTGGTGCCCCTGCTACTACAACTAGCGCTTTTGCTTTTAGCAATACCAATAATACCACAACCAACATTTTCAATACGCAAGCAAAACCATTTGGAACTACTGCTGCAACGCCACTATTTTCTACAAGTAACACAGCAACTACCCAAAATACTACTTTTGGAGGTATTGGTACGCAAAATACTGGCTTTGGGACTTCATTTGGAACGACACAACAACCGAATCAAAGTATAGGTTTGTTCAATCAGAATAAAACGACGTTCAACGTGCCGGCATCAACGGCTACGACATCTTTTGGATTTGGTCAAACATCTCAAACGAATACTGGAGGCATGTTCGGCGCTAAATCCATGGGAACTAGCTTTGGAACTACAGGTTTTGGTACAACTTCAACTCCAGCATTCGGGCAAACAGCAGCTACTCCATTTGGTGCCCCGCAAAATACAAATACATCGTTGTTCAATAATAGTTTCAAACCTGCAGGTCAAACGACTGGATTTTCGTTTGGTAGCACACCTGCAGCCTCTACAGGCCTCGGAGCAACAGGAACGTCTTTGTTTTCTGCTACCTCAAAACCGAGTCTTTTCAATGCTACTGGTACCGGCTCGACTTTTAATACTGCAGGCGGATTTGGCACTGGATTATCTGCGTTCGGTACAGCTACTAACAACATGTCAACGCTTGGTACAAATATGTTTGGACAAGGACTTGGAACTGCTGCTCCTCAACAAAACACTGGCTCAATTCCTGTACATCAGCAGATCTTAGCACTTGTATCAGCACCATTTGGCGATTCACCACTACTTAAAAATCTCTTGCCTGCTTCTGGAAAAAGCGAGCAAATTACAAAACCATCGAATTCTATACCCAAAGGAATTGTCCGTCCTCAGTACAAGGTTTCAACAAATGGCAGTGGTTCAAAACTCAAACCAAAGTATGTTGCTGCAGTTCCTTTATCAAAGAAATCTCTTTTTGATGGTCTAGACGAAGAAGATCCACTGGTAGAAGCGTTTCAACCTCGCCCCAATGCCAAACGTTTGGTTTTGCGACCTAAAGTGAACAATCTGACTGAGTTGAGCGACAAAGTTGTACCATCCGAAAGAACTCACGATTTGAATGAGTCAGTCTCCAAGATTACCGACAAAGAGAATGAAATTCAAGATTCAAGTAGCAGGCAAGCGAACGATAGATTGTCTTCGAATTCATGGTTGAAATCTAGTCTTCCTCGACAACCAAAGGTCGTTGAAGAATCAAACTCACCGCAAATGTCATCAGCAACGCCCAAGTCACCTGGAGGAACGACTGAGGAATTAGAAAACACAGTAGTCGAATTACGATCGCCGACACATTCCAATCAGACTGCAGTCACTAATGAAACCCTCTCGAAGGAAATCCTAGATTCAGATTTGTCAGGGGATAGAAGTAACTTGGAATTGAGTCTCATGCATGACAACAGAATGTCTTCTGAAATGGAGGAAACAGCTGTTCAAGGAGGCGATCAACCAATAACCAACGAAGCAAACATCAAGCTCCAACGTTACGGTTACTACACAATACCAGCGCTAGATGAGTTAGGCAAATACGTAAAGGATAATACTTGCGTAGTGCCACACTTCACAGTGGGCCGCAAAGGTTACGGGAACGTTCATTTTCCGGATTCGTTCGACGTTTATGGTTTAAATTTGGATGAAATAGTCCATTTCAGATACAAAGAAGTCATCATATATCCGGACGACAATGTGAAACCCCCAGTTGGTCAAGGATTGAACCGTAAAGCTCAAGTAACACTGGATCGAGTTTGGCCAATCGACAAGACAACTCACGAGCCTATAAGCGATCCAGAACGTTTGATCGAGATGGATTATGAAGCGAAGCTGAGAAGAGTATCAGCAAAACACGGAACGAGATTCTTGGAATACAGACCAGAAACTGGTTCGTGGGTGTTTAAAGTAGAGCACTTCTCTAAGTACGGTTTGAGCGACTCCGATGACGACGAACCAAAAGTTGACGCAACCAAGCCACCAGCGGTCAAACAATCGCAATACTGGATGCGACTTAAAGGTTACGACAAAAGTGTGAAGAAACCTGGAGATGTAGAGTTTACCAAGGATATGCCGTATGTTACATCACCATTGCCATCGCTCAACAACTTCGACAAGATGCCTTATAATTTTCATAATAGAAGTGAAGACGTCAACATGACCGAGCAACCGTCAACCTGGAGCCCCACGTCAGTGAACGCTCGCCTACTGGGTACGGAAAGTCACACATTGCAATTGATGAAAGCCAGTTTCTTCGATATGACCGAAGATCAATTTCTGCAGGATGCTATTCAGGAAACGCAGAATCAACTGAGAAAGAGATGTAAAATCATTGAAGCCGATAAAGTCATATCGATGTCGCAGGAGAATCTGATCGAGCATTTTCTCGATTCGTCTATGACTCGTATGGACAGATCAGAGCTTCATGAGCTTCCTGTTAGTAAGAAAATGGCTGAGATCGTGCCGATGGAGGTGCAAACTATGAAGACCTTGGCGACAGCATCCAAGGAGCCGAAAGGTTTGTGTCCTCCGGTAATACGTCCGAAAATAGCAATAGTAAGATTCAAACCTGGCGATGTGTTGTTCAGTCGGTCGTCTATAATCAGGAATCGTCACGAATACATTGCCGATATGGGTATAGAGAGAGGCAAAATTTTTCGACCGAGCTGGGGTCCGGAGATGACGTTGTTGTCCATCGACATCAAGCGAAGCACGAATACTTTGCAAAAAACAATAGATGGTCAAGACACATTCATGACCGACAATTACTTTGACGAGGTTTATGCGTCGAACTGTGTGAATCGTCTACAGGTACTGAGTAGTAGTCCTCTCGAAGCTGATTACATTCAAATCTTCAAAGCCAGCATGGAAGGTCATTTGGACATCCAATTGAACTACTCGAAAATCGAGGATCATCCAGTCTGTCCATTGGCCGTTGCAGTCTCAGGTGAGTCTAGCGTGTCAGCACTTCACGAACACGCTAATGAGTCATTAAGAGTCGCCAAATTTTTCGAGACTGATTCGACGTTGAACTACTTCTGCGTCGTTTGGAAACTCAGCGAGTCTCTTTGGGGTAAGCTACCCGGCAAACAGCAGAATGCCATCAACAGCGCCGATCACGAAGTGATAATGCTAAGGAAAGAAGCTCTCGGTGAATGGCTCAAATTTGCCACTGCAGAGACAGTCAAAGATGAGATATCCAGCATGGAAGCAACCGATGACATTATCCTTTCACTTCTTAGTGCTAATAAGCTCGAAGACGCCTGCAAGAGAGCACTCAAAGTCGGCGATCATTGCCTTGCAGTCATGATGTCACAGCTCGGTGGAAGTTCACCTGTTCACGAGTTACTGAAACAACAGATTAAACTTTGGCAAGATACAGCTGTTGACAGTAACATGGCTATGAACAGATTCAAACTATTTATGTTATCAGCCGGTATACCTGTGACCTCGGTGCAGAACGAGACGGTGAACGTATGCGAGAATCTCGATTGGAAACGAGCACTGGCTATGCATTTATGGTATTTGTGCAATTCAACGGCATCCATCACGGACGTACTCGAAACTTATGAAAGTTCCTTCTCCGATGACTCGGCTTATTCACTTCCGCCGCGACCAGAGTACTTCAAGAGTGACTTCGAGACGGAATTAAGCAGTGGTAAAGCCATGTACGACCTTTGTTTTTTGTTGCTCAAGTTGTACTGTACCGGAAATTATCCACTAGAGACGATCCTTAACCCGCAGTCATATACTTACGACCCACTTGATTATCGCCTAAGTTGGCTGTTACAACAAGAACTGAGTTCGTTAGGTTATACATATCTGTCAAACCATGTGAAGGCATTGATTCACTCCAATTTTGCCGCTCAGTTGGAAACCTACGATCTGTGGCATTGGGCCATCTTCGTTGTGTTACATTTCAATGACGCGGAACAGCGAAGAAAGGCTGTGAATGATTTGCTACTGAGACACGTGCAGCTGGACAAGACCAAGGATTACGTCGAACGAGAGACTTTCTTGAAAGACAAACTCAAAATACCGGCAACTTGGATCTGTGAAGCTAAAGGAATCAAAGCCTCTGCTGACAAGAGGTATAACGAGGCTGCTTGGTATTTCATTCATTCGAAAAATTGGAACATTGCGCATGATATCATTTTTGAACATCTGGCTGCTGATGCTATCATCAACGAAGACCATGAATATCTTAAGGGTCTGCTGAGTTTACTTACAACGTCCGAAGGTTGCAATGTTATTAGCGGATGGTCAAATCAAGGTCAACTATTGTGGGATTATATGACTGTTACTGCGGAAATAAAGTCTATTTTGGACGAGAAAAATGTCACGAATTTAAGTTACAAGCTCGAGTTACTGCAACCGGAGCTAACGTCACTATGCACAAAAATTGACACATTCCCATGTCCTACAATCAAGCACGTATTATGCCAAGCAGAAATGGCTAAGAGGACATTACAGTTGGCAAGGAGTGTACTGTTACTGCAACCTGGAGAAAACAACGCGAACGAATTGTTGATCTATTTGATTAACAAACTACCTCTGCCCGAGGACTATGCCCAACAGGAGCTACGACCTATTATGAATACGTCCCTCGACGCCTTTTAATATTTTGTCATTTCCTCTAATTCTTCCTTATTTTTTAATGTACTATCACAATGTAATTTAAGTTCTTGTGTACATTATGGAGAGTTATAGTTTCGTACTGCAGTTACTTTTTACAAAAAAATAAGGATTCGCGCGTGATATAAATGCTGCAGAAACAGTTGTATTGAATAAAAAAATCAGTTATAGATTACGTATCTGGATAATACTTTATTTATTCACAATAATACCTTCAGTCCTTCGTATGCCCAACAGTTTTATTTTGTTTTTAAATATATTATACTTATAAATTAGGGATACGCTTGGGGTTGGGGGAATAAATATTACGCACTTAAAACGTCAATTGATAACAAATTTTAACGATTCAATTCTTCCCGTGTGTTTATAATTTGTAATTTTTATTTTAAACTTTTATTGGCTAATCTCGCGCGATGAAACGATATTCATCGACGCTTGTTTTTTCTTCTCTAAATTCTCTTAAACTAATTATTCGCGAACGATAATGAGCTAATAGTGATCAGTACAATGCTCTTGCACTCTTACTCGATCTTAGTATCCGTGAGACCTTTACCGTAGAAAATTACAACGGAAGACTCTTCAACAAAAAATAAAAACAACTTTCATTGCACTAAGTTCGATCGAGTAAGTCGTAATACAGATATTAAAAAATAAGTGATAAATTGCTTTTACAATTTAGCTATTTCCTTTTACAGCGCAACTATCATTTTCAGGGAGTGTTAGTGAAAATTTTTGTCGTAGGTTAACCAACAGAAACATTATTGTACAGTCAGTTTGAGTTTATTATTTGTATAGCTAAAAATTACTTGAAATAATTACTCGGTAAACTGTTTTTAGGAGAATTTACTTTGTATTAAAAATTTCTTATATGTTCTTAAACGATTTAAAAACTATCGTGAACAATGGCTTATTTAATACTTATAGATACAGCTTAAAAAAATCTTTTTAACGTAATTGAATTGAATTAAAATACCGTTAACACTTTAAAAAATCGAATATTTAAAATAAAAAATATCATAAAATTTAATTACAAATGAATCCCAAAAAAAAGTGCATTGATAGTTACCTAAAATTTCATTTTCAACTTACAAATTTTGCCGAATATTTTCTTTTCTTTATGATACAAAGATATGTCATCCGCTAAGTTCGATGAGCAAGGCACTGACGTCGTAACGTGAACTTTCGTACAAAGTAATAAAGAATAGAACAAATTCGTGGAAAGAACAGTTTAGAACCAATAGAATGCCCAATGTTTTACGAAAACTGACTGTAAAGAATATTAACGTGGCTTATACTAACTCCCAAGTAATTTTTTGTTTCATTTTTAAAAACTAATACTTGATAAATTGCTACTCGAGTGCCTACAAATCCTCGCTTTTTAACTAATTCATGATTTTTAATCCGACCGACATTCCAAAAACGAATTTGGCAGACCCCGGTAATATTTACACAATCGACATTTACAGGGTATATAATTAATCGGAGTTCCGGGGAGTCTTGCTATCAGGCTGTTGAAAAAATTACATTGAAATTCAAGTTTAAAGAAAAGTTTCTAAAGTATGGTCGACCTACGAAACAAAATAAACTGATTACATCTACTCATGAATACTAGTCTAAAAAGAACATTCGAATAAAGAGAAGAATTTGCAAAGTTTTCAAACAGCCTAATATTATCATTTGAATTACCTTGGTCTCGTAACAATTTTACGGACCACGAACATTCATGCGCAATGATCATTCATAATAAAAATAGGCACGATAGGAATTGCGTAATCATGAACCACATTTTCGTTTTTTGAATAACGCTAATTTCTTCCACAAGACGGGCGTGAATATTGGTTTTTTCATGTGTGTAGCATTCTTTTGCGCATTGTGTCTGTTAAAAGCTGCCGCTAGCGTTTTTGACCTTTCAACTATTTTCTAAATATTGCTGTGTCGCAACTGGAATAGCGTTTGCACATGAGCAAACAAAAAAAATACATATACGTGTGTTAATATCTGCCTACATATTTACGTGTGTATGAGTATGCCACACATTTTTTATCAATAAAAAGTCGCTCATGGGTTAAGTTACAAAAAATCGAACGGTCGTCGCGTGACTAGCGAAAAATGGGACTTGTTATGGATAATTAATGCGTTTTTTTTTTCGATTTACTTATTTTTACGGTATCCAACGTAGATATAAAATGTAATACTTAAACTTTACAAGTGCATTACTAAACGAGAAAACAATTTAATGGAGTAAGTTTTGCATTAATTTTTCCTCAATGTTTTCACCGATGAAAAGAACCGTTCATTCTGGAAGATATCAAAAGTTTGATATATGATATGTCTCTTTGACATCTTTTTAGCCTTCCTTTCAAATACAACTATACAAATAAGAACAAATTTACAACCTTTTTACAGTTCACATTTTCTTTTTTTTCTATAACATTCACAGACATCAAGAACAAATTTCTTATTTCATTTTAACATGTTACATTTAATTGTCAAAGCTAGACATTATCACATTTTTTATATCGATCTGATCAATTGATCTGAGCAATTGATCTCAATAATTTGCATTTAAAAATAATTTCTTTTTTCTCGTATAACATCAAATAGTACTGAATTAGTCACAACATTTGAATTCCTTCAAACTCTAGGAAGTTTCATCATATATCAGTATTATTTAAATGCGCAACAAGCACTCACAAAATAAACGGTTCTTTCACTGTCACCAGAGTATACAGACCGTTGCTTCGGTATAAAACGTAAGTCACTCAGATTTTATTATTTTCGCAGAGACTTAATCAATACATTTTAATGAAATCTCATAAGTTATTAATCAAGTAAAGTATTTCACAATTCAATGGTTTACTTGAAAACTAACCAGTATTAAATATTCCTGAATACATATATATTGATGTGAATTTCTATCATTAAATTGCACGCACTGGTGAACTAACTATTTAAAGAAAAACGCAAAATTTTCACGTTAAAAATGGATTAAATGTTATGGAAAATGTATTTAATGAAATCACTTTATAGTACTGTTTTTAATAGGATGTCGTAGCAAACCATAATCTATAAATATTATAGATTTCATTATATAAAAAAAGTTTCAGTTTTTACGGCATATTATAAGTTTTACATTATTCTTTAGATTAAAGCGTAATATAACATCAACAATTGAATAAAAGTAAATATTAAACGAGCATCAGTGATTTAGTATATTACCTAACTTGTACGGAAATTCTTATCTCATGTGAGATTTCCACTCGAGCGAAGCAAGGGTGGAAAAGCACACGAGATAAGAAATTCTTTCTCGAACACGTCAGGTACAATATTTTTCAAAACAATGTGTGGAAAGCACGCATTTGATAATACGTTTTCGACACTCCGTGCGGAAAGTGAGTTTTTCCCGCACGCTCGGCAAAAAGCGTGCGTTTAAAATCGCAGTTTCCACACGTCGTATCAAAAAATACGGTACGGCACATGTTCGGGATAGAGTTTCTCGTCTCGTGTACCTTTCCACCCTCGCTTCGCTTGGGCGTAAATGCCACACGAGATAAGAATCTACTTTCCCGCACTTGTACTGTAATATACTATTTTCAATGAGCGTGTAGCAAAGTCGTACTTTCCGTACGAAACATTGAAGAAAACAATATTACATGATGTAGAAATTCTCTAATAAAAGCGTATCCTAAATTTCATTATAGTTACTAGATATGTAGTTTTTTATGAAATTGAAGGACATTCCAGGTAATTTAAGATTTGAAGAATACGGAATGACTGCAATTTTGTAGGTAAACTGCAAATTAATGATAAACAGGGTGTTCCACTTTAACTTGAGCAGAAAGATTTCTCATAAGTGGTTAGGGTTAATGAAAAATGTTGCATGTAATAGTACATTACGTAACGCGTGCGAGAAGTAGATGATTCCCGCACGGGCGAAGTTTGTCACCCGAGCGACAATCACATACTTCACGCACAAGTTACGTACACTATTTTTTCACACAAGTGCGGGAATTTCGAGTGTAGTAGGTTTATGTGAGCAGGAAGAGAAGGAAAGGAAGTTTCGGCTGGTGCCCTCCCTCGTTTGTAAAAAAATATGAAAAACTTTTAAATTAGTAGTTACGAAATGAATAATTATTTCTTGAGAAATATTTCTTAATAATATTTCTTTGAGAAACCCTATAGATTTTTCCGCATTTCATCCCCATGCTAATTGCGTTTTCTAACGCTCCGTGCGGAAAATAATAGTGCTCAAATTGGGGAAATCCATACTCGTTCCGTCTTTTATGACAGGCCATTAAGCGTCAGTACATGCAATACACTGTAAAAAAGCTGCAGTTGCAAATTTAATACTTTGTATTGAAACTTTTTTTCAACACAGTATTGAAAAATCAATAAAAAATATTGAAAATACAGTACAAAGTATTGCAAATTGGTATATAAGTTATAATAATTTCAGTTTGTAAATATTTCAATTCACTACTATAACATTTGTAACTCAATTACGGTCAACAATTATCATTAAATTTATTTTAATAATAATAAAATTCTAAAATCATTTTCCAAAGTCAAAGGCAAGGTATCCAAAACATGTCCACTTCGAAGACAAGAACAAGACTGTTGTCCGTAACATTTTCCACTGACTCTAATCTACCTTTGTGAAATCTTTCTAGCCAAGTTGAAATAGACTCTTTATATATTAGTTTCTTCCTAAGTGTAATTTGCTACGATATTCTTTTAAAATTTCTGTTAAAAAAATCAAAGTCAAAAGAACTATTCACCAGCTCGCACTTCCCTGTACTGTCCTGTTAAAAATTAGACTAATTTTGTCTTTGAATACTATTAACTAGTTTCCATTATTAAGCACTTATAAGTCTTTCTATTATAGTAATGTACCTTGATATTGCAATGTAAGATAAATATGGAAACAAACTTGCGTATATTTATTATTGTATGCTCCGTCGACCAAGCATAAGTATTCTCTTCACTCGTACATAGATACGTATTGTGTACTCTTCTCATATTTTTGTTTTACAGTTGTAAAATATTTATGAACAAAAATATATCGCAACGTGAACATACTCACACAATCGCATTTACGTATGAGCGAGTTCAAAATTGCCGATAGACACGAATAAAAAAAATGCTTCCTTCGACGGGTTATACAAATGAAGCATGAGTATCTGTTTTGTAAAACACTAATTCATTTGTGATTTTCCGACGATTCCGAAGAAAAACGTCGTTTCTTTTCGGCGATATATAATAAATTCATCCAACAAAACGGATACTCAGGCAAATAGAAATATGTTAACGTTAGATTCACATGAGTGGCAGATATGATATGGATTTGCCGTCGGCACTTTGTAAATCGCTCTCGATGTCGAGCCTCCTGATGCGCACGCGTTGTTTGTAATGGTACTCCTTTAGGTATGTTTTTAAAGTCTTGGGTAGCTGAAGTTTGTTGATGCCGTCGTATGTACATCGACTTGTTATTACTGCACGGCACAAGTGTTGTAATGGGAAAGCGAAATTCCGATGCAATGGGATCGTCAGCAGCGGTTCAAAAAACATACAACAAGATGGATCCTTGTAGTGCTCGATCAAACCGCATACCTGAGGATACGTCATTTGATTAATTTTGCAAGCAGTTTCGCCTTTCAGATTTAAACATTTTATTTAAGGAAATATTGGTCAATCGATTGAAATCATAGCGTAAAATAGCTTTTATTGTTACTAGTTATCGTAAGTTCAATGTAACTTTTGAAATAGACATTGAATGTATAAGATTGCAAGCATATATCGTTTTATTAGTGCCTGTTAGTATATTTAACCATAATGTTATACAATTTTAGGAAATAATACTTTTAAGCACTTCACGGTCATTTGCATTTAAAATATGATGAGTTATTTAAATACCTGATTGAAAGTATAATTTGAAAGAAAAAACTAAAAACAAAGCAAAGTTGTGATTGAGTAAATTCTCTTTTCACAAACGAAAAAATAAGTTTGTCAACCTAATCCACGTGTTGCAAATGATAGCGAAAATCCAATGACAAAAACAACAAACATATTTACCAAATAACGTAATCAATTTAAAATACTCTTATCAGTAATAATTAAGTACTCTAATATCATCGTGATAATGAGCCCAATTGCAAAATCAGTTTATTAATAAAAAAATAGATGCCTACCGTTTCTGACGCGTAAACACCAGGATCATGAGAGTCGAAGCTAAACTTGTGATTCCACTGTTCGATCCTTGCGTGCAACGATCTGTCATACTTGCGGAAGCTTACCGAAAAGAGAAATTCTTCTTGCGCTGAATCACGAAGTAGAAAAGTACCTTCTTGTTTACCTTCGAGTAAACGTTCAGCTTCGTAACGGTCCATCTTGCCCCAATAAAACGAACATGCAGTTATCGCTTGAAGATCTGGTACCAAGCAATGTACATAGTCGACCTGTAAAAAAAAAGGAATTTCAGTTTTCATCCAAGGACAAATGTGTCATTGAACACATGATGATGAAAGAGCGGCGTATAGTGAGTCATAAGATAAATGGTAACGCAACTGCAATTTTATCCGAGAAGTTATAAATGATTTCTGTTGACAAGGAGAAGAAAGTATTTGCTGTATCGTCTACAAGTATGGGTGATATTATCGTTTCGAAGATCACTATATCAATATCACAACGAATAAATTGCACGATTTTCTCGAAAGATACATCGTTGGAATTTGAATTTTTCAACTATATGATTTCGAAATTCACTTGAATAAATCATTTTTCGCTAGAAATATTTGACTTTGAGAGGTGCATTGTTCAACAATGTTTTGTAATTTTCGTCCTTCGAGCGCAAAGCGTTTTGTGAGAAACTTTACGGCTTTGAAGCAAAAAAGTGAATAAAAACTTTGCACTTAAACCATTTTAAAAGTAATGTTTACAACGATTATACAACGACGTAGATCAACGAGTTATTATAAGTATAGTAAAAAGCAGATGTTTTTTTTGTTCTGTTTACAAAATATCTTAAATAATACGGTTGGTAAAAAGTATTATTCGCAATATCTGAGTTTATAATTCTCAACATACCTGAGTATGAATAGGTCTATAGATATTGGAAATAAGCGTCGAATCAATCTGCGAGAGGGCGGTGAGCGCAGCAGCTTGTATACCAGCATGTGCTTGGAAAAGTGCAGCAAGACTGTCAACGGTAATACCATTTGGGTGGACTTGTATACCTGATGCTGGTTGGCAGTTCGGTCGATAACCTGGTGGTGGTTCTACACCTTCTTCCATCTCGCGTGCACGTTGAAGACGCGCTCGCGCGTCGCAATCCTGCGAACAGAAACAAATATATATTAAAAACTCAAATATTATAAGCTCAAGGATTGTTTAACAATAAGGTTTGATTTTTTAGTTAAGCTTATGAGGTAATTATTATTATAATTACGAAGATATAAAAAAAATATATAAAAAAAAAATTACGAAGCTAATTTTGTATATTTCAAGTAATCTTTTGACAATGGTAAGGAGCAATTAACTTTTTTCATTTTTTACTAGCGTATAATAACAATTATAGCATGTAAAAGTATATACCTAAACAGTAATTAGAACTCAATTTTAAAAACTAACATCAATCTAAAATATTATAACTATAGAATTTGAACAACGCGCTTTGCGCACACCAATCTACATTTTAATTTTCCATAATCAAGTTAATAAAATTAAACACGATTCATAATTATTGATTTATTATTTAATTGATGCTATGAAATATTTCGTTAGTGAAAGAAAGTTTACGTTTGCAAAATATTAATAGAATAAATTAAAATAATGTAATAATCAAGAATATAGCTCATTATAAAAATAACTTTTGACACTTGTATTTTCTATTCGATGATCACCAAGATAAATTATGAGGGGATCCCAAGATCGTATCTGAAACAGCTAATTAAGACTGTTTCTGATTCAAAACATTTCTTGGTAAGTCTATACCAATTTTGTCGAAAGTTTGATCTTGCACTTGATGTTTTGTAATTGCAAAGGCTAATTTAACTGGAAACTATCTATATTTGAAAGTGAAAGAAAATACGTCTTCACAATATAAAGTTATACGAAAAAGATGCGTCAACTCCATTTTTTCTAAGCGAACAACACCTCTGGCTTTCTGACAATTTTTAGAACTTTTGTCAAAGATTACAATCAATGCAGAGGGTTATAAACCTTATAAATTTTCTACTTTCCGAGGAAATAGCATTTTTCTCAAAATTTATTAATGAAAAAATTAATTTTTTAAATAAAATATAATACACGTGCATGCAAATAATTTGAATTAAAATACTCAAATGATATTATATATTTATATTTAAATCAAAACAGAAATTAGCATAATTTTGATAAACCATTTTTTAATTAGATTAGGTTGGATTAGGTTCAATTCCAATAGAAACATGCGCACTATATGAGCCAATCAGATAGCGGCGTTTATCTTGGCTTCACAACATCCGGTCATGACTTTTTTATAATGAGATGGGATGGGATACTCATCCATTACCCTTCCAAAAAATGATTTTCTTTTTGCCACACTTCCTCAGCTTTTATTATCCTCGCATTTAAGCACCGAAAAATTAACCATTCCGCGCATATGAAAAAAGGGAAGAAATAAAAAGACACAGACAGCAATTTCCTGTGAGTCACGAGAGCAAGCAATGAACACGAACGGACAAGTATGTCTAGGCTGATGTCATATACGGACTTTTTTAAAGTGATGCAAATTAAAAAAAAAACGAAGAGGTATCAGTTTGTGTGTAGTTGCTTCCTCTTTTCCTCAACAATAGAATCTTCGAAAAATAATAATAATACGGTACAGCGCTTATTTCAAATTTATTATCATATCATAAGAGAGAGGGAAAGAGTGAGAGAAAAAGAGGAGGCAGCTGTGTCTTTTCATTGATAATTTATATTTTTCAATTGAGAGCACGCGCGTTTGCAATCGGCAATTTATTTTTAGCAAGGGAATGAAAAATTGAACATTAGATGAGTGGCAAAAAACTAATATCTGACAAATATGAATTTAGATTGCTTAAACTAATATAACGACATTTTGTCCATGGAGTAAATAATAATCCAATGGTTAAAAAAAAGCACTGCAACGACAATCAAAATACCGAAATCAAAACTGTTATATCTTACTTTAATTTTCATTCGCTTACGTTCTCACGTTCAACAACAAAAAATTTAGATGTTTTATCACGCACGTATGACTCAACAAGAATTCTCTATATGTGCGCGATTCGTGTGAGACTCACCTCCATCGGAAACTCCTCAGGATTGAAGCGTGAAAGATCGATGACCGGACTCGGTGGCAAAGGTCCCAAAACAGGACTTTGCGGTGCTGATTTGCTCGTATTGAATACTGTGCCCGCACCCATAGGATGTTCCTCGGTTCTACGATAACCCGTGCACACGCACTCCGACGCACCGTTAGCTTGACCACCTGGTATGTCAGTGTTTTTCGACGCTTTACTTTTCGCACAACTGAGCTTCAGTACCCAATTGTTACGTTTCTTCTTTGACGATAGCACGTGGTTGCACGTTGTTGGATTTTGGCTCTTTGCTAATTGCTTGTTGACTGTGAATAAAAAGGGACGATTTTTTGTTATTTTTTTCAATAAATATAATTAATTAGCGACGAAATTTTGAAAGTTTTTATTGTTTCGAATCTCCATTGCGAATAATTAAATACTTTGTTAGATCACAAGTAATCATCACAAAACTAAACTTGAAAAATAATTATAAAATCATCAGGAAAGTTATATAAAAAAATATTCTCGCAATCCCTCTAAAATCACATTATATAATGTCAAATTGAATTTAATTTCACTATCAAAAGCCTACGCAGCAGCAGCAGCAGCCTGTTGTGATTATAATGAAGCCTAATAAACGTAGAGATATTTTCCTCATTATAGAATGAAACATTCATGCATTTAAACGATGCGTCATCAATTGAAGGGCTCTCGTTAAACGATACAGCAGAAGCAAAGTTGAAAAAAAACGAAATCTCTCACCTTTTCGTTTGCCGAACGAAAGAGTCTTGGAAGACCTCCTCAGCACAGGATTGACAGGACTGTCCTCGGAGCTACTACTGGCATTGCTACCGCTGGAGTTACAACAAGCCTCTTGCGCTTTGTTATAAACCTCCAATTGCAACTGCTGTGGCTGCTGTTGATCGATGAAATTACCATTACATTGGCCGGCATCGATCGGTTGGCTGTAAAGCGACTCGAATCTCGAGTTGTGATTATCAAAATCGAAATTCAATTGTTGCTGCTCGTTGTCGAGATTCCCCAGTTTGGGCACCGCTACGACCGGCACGACAAGCACTACGTTTCCGTTATTTTCCAGGCTAGCTTCCACTGGTTCACGCTGCCTGTCACCGCCTCCGCTGCAACAACTACCAGTGCCCGTTGTGCTGCTGTCCATCCTGAGACTAGCCAAGTGCTGGCCCATCGTTGAACACGCGGACGTCAGGCATCTTTCTGGCGCACTTTTGATTTGAAAACGTTTCCTCGTTTTTTTTTTATTTTTCACAGACAGATCTTGATGCTTGGGTGATTCACCAGATTATTTGTGTCGAACATCTGCAAATGAAGACATTTTAGAAGATCATAACGACGTATTTTTTTAGCTTTCTCGTTACTCGCTTGCGCGCTTGACATAAAAAACAACTGTATTTGTCTCGATACACATCATTGACACATTAGGCCATATGGCATTCGATACCTCATTAGACGTGTTATACGGCCCTTTAATAATTGGACAACCAAATATTATTACACGCTGAAAAATGAGTTGCGAAGTGCATGGTAAATCTCAATTTCATAATGAAATAAAATCAGGCACTGTTGCAATTATTAACGGAATTGAACGTCAAATGTATAATCATTTGAGACCTCATCGATGAGCAATCACGTAACCGATTTATCGGTCGTAAGTATTTATGAATGGCAAATATAATCGCTGCTCTGTCTCTCTCTCATCCCGTTCCCTCTCATTTATCAACGCCTCACGAAGACTTGTGCTCGTGCCGTAAACAATCTTTTCATTCACTAACCCACACTCCTCACGCTGACTTTCTAACTGGCTATATATCATCGTAATTCATATGTACGTGCGACTGGAATATCAAAATAATCTCAGCTTTCTTAACTTTCATCTTGTATAAACTCTAAAACCAATTAATTTTTTATTATAAACACTTCACTTAGTATAAAAAGGTCATAATGGCTTTCTTTTTCTGCGCGCAGGTGTAAACAAAAGCACGAGGGTTAAAAGGCCAAATTAATTCGATATCTTTTGTCAAGGATGAAGTCTATAAAACTGCCACTTTAAAACGATCGTACACAATACATCTCCGTGCAAGATAAACATTGTATTCGCAGACGGCACAGAACATATCACTGCAACGAGTACGTCGCAGTAAACACATGGCCGCGAGGCAACTAAAAGGGCTCCCACGATCTTCCGCGCACACACCATCTTGAGAGAGCGAGAGAGACAGAGAAAGAGAATTCCTCAAGAGAGAACGCGCGTCTCTCTCGCCACTTCTTGTTTTATTATTCTTATTTTGTTTGATCCTTCCTACGTACGGATTCCTAACGGCGTCGTTCACTAGCAAAAACACAGACGAGAAGAGACAAGGCAAGACGAGTTTACCTTTAAGTCTTATAAGACCATCAGGAACTTCCTCGTCATCGTCGTGCGCGAAAGAGCATGTCAAAACACACGAGCCACACTAAGACTGACGGGATCTCCGACTCCGAACGAGTCTACCGAGTCTACCATATACGTAATACAAGCTGCAGACTGACAACTTAAACGCGTCAAATAACCTGCGTAGATCTTACGTGTATTGCTATGGTGATTTTAGATTTATAAGCGGGTGATTGAATAATTTTTTTTTTGTTATTTTGGAATTTGGTGTTGTTATTTATATTAGTAACGTGGAACGAAACGTGATTAGTAATTTTGGAGTTGAAGAATCAAATTCCCTATGAGACCACCCACACCCGCTTATATCGAGTTGATTTTTTAGTGACTTTCCTCAGCCATTTGTGAGATTGTGTCAGTGTTCACTGTTCATGTATACATATGCACCTGTATCAATGTAGTATTTACGACTTGTTTTATTATTAAGTATATCGGTGTACACGCATACTGAGCTTAAACTTAAGCTCCACTGGTGCCAATAAACAGAACAGAACAGAATTTTACGTGACATAGCTTCCCAAAAAACGTATAAACACGTGGAAACTTATTATTTCCTGACTGATCACTTTTCTAGATGGGCTATATATGCTTATATATATTTGTTTTTGTTTGGAGGATTTGTAAAAATGAGTTTGGATCCCGCAATTTTAATTAATGAGAGTATAGTTAAAGAGGTGAACATTATTTTGGAGCAATTAGTTTACTGAAAAATTTTATGAAATTAAAATAATTTCAGATTCCACCACAAGTGAATTACATTCCAAATTTTATAACTGAAGAAGAAGAGAAAGATTTAATTAAAAAAGTTAACAATGCTCCACTTCCAAAGTGGACTCAGCTTAGTCACAGGAGACTCCAAAATTGGGGTGGCACTCCTCATCCAAAAGGGATGATTGCTGAGGATATTCCTCAAGTAAATAGTTTAAGTTCTGGACGTTATTTTACTTTGGAATAATATAAACTTAATGCTTTTATAATTATTTCAGTGGTTACAGACACAAATAGATAAAATATCATTACTTGGTATCTTTGGAAAAGACAAAACACCAAATCATATTCTAATCAACGAATATTTATCTGGTCAAGGAATTATGGTAAGTTTAAGATTATTTTATAATTTTATTGATTTATGAAATATGATTATTTTTCAGGCACACTCTGATGGACCTCTTTTTCATCCAATAGTGACAACAATTAGCTGTGGTTCACATACATTATTGGAATTTTATAAAAGATTTGAAACAGAAAACATTGTAAGTGTTATTATAAATACTTTTGATTATTTGAATTAATTAAATTCTATTTTTAAATTTATTTCTGAAAAAAGGAATCTCCAAAACGAGTATTTAGCTTATTGTTGGAACCAAGAAGTTTATTAATTCTACAGAAAGAATTATATCATGAATATTTGCATTCTATTGATGAAAGAGAAATAGATGTTATTGACAAAAGTGATATTAAAAATTTATATTTATGTTCACAAACATATGATAAAAATCAAATATTGAATCGAACAACAAGACTATCTTTAACCATTAGGCATGTACCAAAAACTAGCAAACTCAAATTAAAGCTTAGAAGATAAATAACTAATCATTAGAAATATTTGTGAGTTTACTTATAAATATATTTTTATACAGATCCAATACAAACTGTAAAAATATCCTAAGCACTATACTTTGGGGCAACCTTAATTATTATTTACAATGTGGATCTATATTGTTACTTTAGGAGACATTTTCACATCTTCTAGGCTTACATCCATTATTTCTTCATCAGATTCATCCAACATTGCTTGTAAGGAATGTATTGAAGATATGAGAACATGGAACTGTTTTCTACGCATCTCAAGCTTCTGCTCCAAATGCTGTGATTTTTCCTAAAACCAAACAAGTTTGTTATATTTATGTCAATTCTATAGATACAGAGAAATTATTAATATAATTATTATATAAAAAGAAAAAATAATTATTATTTATAAAACTTACTTTCAAAGTCTCAAGTTCTTTTTGTAAAGATGCAAGTTTGATATTAGTTTGTTGTCTGTCTGGCTGTTCATTGATAACTTTAGCTAGAACATCATATTCTATACGGTTTTTTCTAACTTGTTTGGCTTCTTGCAGTTCAACCTTTGTTGTTTCAATATTTTTTTTAGCTTCTTCGATTTCCACTTCAATTTGTTTAGACATTTCTTCATAATTCTTCAATTCTTCCTCGCTCATCTTTGATACCAGACCAGATTTCTTTTGTGTAAACTCACATACAGCCAATTGAGATAGTAATTTTTCTTGTAAGACTGGATCAGCCTCTGATAAATTAGCCCATTTGATAAAAGATTTTAACATAATATTCAACCTTCTATCATCTCCCATACCATCACCATCAATTAGCAGTCTTCTTCTGATAACTTCCTCTGGAAATATTTATAATTTACTAATAAATACTTTTAACAAACAAAAATTATTACATTCTCGAGTAAATTTACGTAAATATTGAAAATAATGCGGCCAAAATGATTATGAATTTCATTCATTTTCTTACCGTCAGACATTATGAAAATAATTTTTATCAATTTATAGTAATTAGTCAATTTTTCTATTATCAACAATCGCCGGAAAACTTGCTTGTAAAATAATCGCTAAGCGTTGTTATTTATCACAGTTCGTCAAATATATATCCTAACCTCAAATACTATGCCGCGCATGCGCTTTCGGACCAGAAGTACAGCACTCGATTCAAATGATAAATATTTATAAAATCAATTACACAATTGAAATTTTCGCGGTGAATGTATTTTTACAACATTCATTATTAGAATATGATAAGAATACCACATATTCTTCATTATGTAAAACAAAAATTTTAACAAAAATTCAATATATATGAAGATAACAGCCAAGAATTTCAAAATGTTCTAAAATGATATGTACTTCCAAATTTCATATACTTAGAATCAGCCTTAAAGCTTATAGTCGTGAGTTGTGATACCGCACCATGCATCTGCGAGGACGAAACGTGGCAACCGCGTAGTTTTGATCTCAGTTAAGTGCCGGTGAGTGACCCGAACCCGAAGAGCTCACGTATAGCAGTGATGTCGCGCCAAGTAATCCGGAACCTTATCTTCGTCGTCCTTGTGATCGTCGGAGTATATGCTCAAAAGAGGAGTAATGTCGACAAGCTCGACGAGAACAATTGGGATCGAATGCTTCAGGGCGAGTGGATGGTTGAATTGTAAGTTTTTGAAGCCACGCAATTTTTCTCTTTTTCGCCTTTTTATCTTTATTCTCTAAAACTGCTTCTGTTTTGGTTTGTTAACGGAGTTCTGAGGGAGGGCCAGAATTCTTTTCGTACGTGGCAGGTTTGCTGGGGGTAGTTGCTGAACCATTGTTTACATTTGTAATTCCGTTATTTTTAGTACTTTGTATACACGGGTATTTTTCATTTAACTAAATAAATTTATAAATAGTTAGGTATGTTAAATAATTCAATACACCAGATAACATTAACTTCTCAAAGGAGATTTTACCTTTGAAATTCTTTACGAAAACACTGTATGGAACATTTGGAGGTTATAAGAGATAATTAACTTCGCATACCGGGTTCATTGGAATGTAGTTAGAGTATTACTTAACTAATTATTTTATTTTATAAAAGTTACATATTATATTAATGAGAACATTTTCAAATGTCATAAAAATTTAAAAATCAATATAGATATAAAATCTGATGATTTTTTGAAATTACAGTTATGCACCATGGTGTCCAGCGTGTAAAGCACTTGAACCAATCTGGGAAGGTCTTGCTTTCCAAAAAAAAGAGCTTGGAATTAATGTTGGCAAGGTTGATGTGACAGATGCTCCAGGACTTAGTGGTCGTTTTATGGTGACTGCTCTGCCAACAATATATCAGTAGGTTTATTTTGAGCTGTTTTTATCCATTTATTTATGACATTTCTAACTCTACACATATGCTTGCAGTGTCAAAGATGGAGTTTTTCGCCAGTACAAGAGTCCAAGAGATAAGGATTCACTGATTGAATTTGTATCTAAGCAGACATGGACCAAAGTAGAACCTATTTCAAACTGGAGAAGTCCAACATCAATTCAAATGTCTCTTGCCAGTCAGATCTTCAGAATGTCTCAAGTACTAAGAGTAAGTTTTAATAGAAGCAGAATTATCTTCTGAGTCATGATAATTTGAAGCACTTATTTTTGAAATATGTTTTGAGAGCATCCATAACAAGTTGATGGAAGATTTTGGTATGCCTACCTGGGGAACTTATTTGATTTTTGCTCTTGTCACTATTGTTTTGGGTGCTATTTTGGGTCTGGTCAGTATTGCAATTTTGATATTTAATTTTGTCATAATTAATAAAACTATCAAAGTATTACAGTATTACTTTTTTAATTATAGTTAATTGTTTGCATCATTGACTTTATTTACCCACCAAAGACTCCAACTCAAACCAAGAAAAAGGAGAAAGACGAAGATAACGACGCAGGAGTCGATGACGAACTCGTTGATGCAGTTAAGGATGATCTCGTAGATGAAGAGGAAAGTGAATCAGAGGAAAAGTCCGAAAACGAGAAAACTGACAAAGACAGCAAGTCGTCACAACCAAATAGTCCAAACGTTCGCAAACGCAGAGCGCGCAAAGCTGACTAAGCTGAAATATGTATGGAAAAATTTGGAAAACTCACTGACGCATAAATGCGCTGGAGATTCAAGGCTATTGACTTTATGATTTCTTTCAAATCAAAAAGTCTTTTAATAACTTCTTGGCAAGTTATTTTTTAATGATTATTTTTCATACGTAAAACTTAATTTTCTAAATGCGTTTTTATATTTTGTCGGTAGGACTTAACAATTGCCATCGAAGTTTTACTAGATAAATTACTAAATAGACATGACTGCATCACAAACATTTTTTTACTTTAAATTTTTTTTCTTGTTCGCTGAATTGCTCGGAAAAAACTGTTAATTATATAATGGTAGTTGAGTGTTACGCGTGTACTTTATGTCTTTATCTCATTAATTCGCGTTTCCTAAGCCGAATCTCGAAGAAACGGGGAAACATAGTTTCTACTTGTAAATATATAATGCCTTTCCAGTCATTATTAACTTTTTAATAATAATATAAACTTTATCATTGTCAACTTTGAATTTTGGAATATTAAGTTAGCGTAGAAGTCTTCCGACAATCTACACGCACAACCGTTCATTCGCGCTTCGTTTAATGCATTGAGCAATAAAGTGAGAGGACATTAAATAGTTGATGAGAATAGGAAATAAACTCCATTCAATTTTAATTATCGGCGTGAAAATCATTAAAAGTTGTATGTTCCTTAAGAACATTCCTGTCTTGAAAAAGCTGACACTCATTTACACACAAGGAACAATTAATAACTAAGGATTGTATTATATGCAAAATAGATGAAAATTACAATGTATAACTTTAACTGCCTATTAATAAACGTATTTAAGTACATTTTAAGCTACATGATTTATATATTTTCTTTTTCTAAACAGTGGTGCTTTTCTATAGAGAAAATTATTTTTAAGTATTCAGAGAAATATTTTATTGTAAATGAATCAATTGAATTTCGTTTTTGTTAAAGACTGAAGGAGAACGTGGTTCATTGATTGTATAATTTATTTGAACCCCAACTAGTCAAATTACGCATTCATTATTATTTTGGAATAAATAAGTTTGGCCATATCAACATATCAAGAAAGAAATTTTCGAATATCTATATAATTGTCTACAAAAATTTAACATCTCAAAAAAATGACTTTATCAATATTCTAATCAATATTTACATTTATTCGATTGTAAAGCAAATATTTTTAGATACATTTTTATTAATTCGTATTTCATAGTTTACTAGATTATTTTTAGTAAATAATTGTTCATTTATTTTACTGCTCCGAAATCTATTTACGACTTGTTCAAAAATTGTATTTGAAGTAATCACAGTTACGTGCTTCAAAATCGATTTTGAAGCAAGTTATTGCGATTGACATATGTAACACGTTCAATTTTAATCAATATGAGTAAATAGGTGTCAAAAAAATGCAACAACAAACTTGAGAAACAAAAAAAATAAAAAATTATTTTGGAGCAACCGCACATTGTTCTCTGTCACGCATGGGGCACCATCGCGATGCCAGTCTAAGTGTATCAAGTCACCACAGGCATTGGCATGCATGTCGACGTAACACACGTGTTGGCGCTCGTCTGAGGTCCGTACTTCGTGGTGGCGCAGTAGTACAGTGTGCGACGGCGACGAGAGAGTTTATTTAACGAGGACGGGGACACGTCTTAGGGACCTCCTTTCGACGACGACGAATCAACAATATCCTCGTCGCCCTGGATCTACATACCCGTCAACAAATGTAAGCTAAACGATTAACCAAACATCCTTCTATAGACTTATTACTCAACGTCGCTGATGAAAAAAAAAACACCTTCCGTGAAATTCAAGTGAACGTGAGAAATGCGCAGCTCGAGCGAGTGAGAGATAGAGAAAGAGAGAGGAGGCGCGCACGAGCAAGAGAGAGAGAAAGAGCCAGAGAGCAATGAGCTGGCGAAATCATCGGCCACGCAATTACGTTGTCCATTATTACCTTGCTGCTCTCATTCTACTTTGCAAACAATTAAAACAACGAATGCATGAAAATGAAGGAATCGTCGCATAACGGGCAGGCCATTTAATGAACGAGTTTGTCGATGCTTCGTCGTCCCCCGCAACGCTTTCACTCTCTTATGCTGTCTCTGTCTCGTGTTCTGTTTCACTCTCTTTCTCGGTCGCCTAACCTTATTACGTTTAGATCAACATATTGTTGCCGATGTAACGCGCGCTCTTCGATATTTGACAACGTGCTTTCGAGAACTCCAATATTCCTCGATTACCATTGAACATGCTATTTGGCTAAATTAGCACGCGATGATTAGTGTCGCTAAATATTGAATTAGTTGCCGCGTGCACGCTGCTGTTTCATAGAAACTTGATTAGTGAACGCGCCAGCAGCTTGCCGATAAGAGGCTGCGCGCGTGTGTGCAACATGTTTGTTCCTTTTCGAGAAAAAATTGTTCGAGGCTCGTGCCATGATAGGATCAACAGCTTAACAGCTTGATCGTGACAATTGTGGCTTATTTTTATTATGCACCTTCCGTTTCTTATTCTTTGCTTAAGATCGATTCTGGATTATGATATCGCGTTGATACGTAAAGCTCTGGATTAATAGTAACTGGCACAGTAATGGTCTGTTATTGTGACTCTTGTCCATTGTAACATAGAAATTTCAACTTAAATGTGACAATGATCTTTCTCTAGTGTAATTTTGAATGTTGACATATGTTCTTTGGATCATCTAATCCCCCATTATGTAAAGTCAAATTACCTAACTGAATTGTTGTGGACTTTTATGATTACAGATACATTCATCTTCACAATTGCCAGCAGCAATATTTTATATACTCCCCAGATCATTGGATTTATACATGCAACATCACATTAATTTAATCGCATCCAATTTTTGAACTAGACACACTCAAGAAAGGCTGTGCATACAGAGCAAGAGATCTATGTGCTCCAAATCAGCTTGGATTGAAGATAGTATCATTTTAAAAATAGCTGATTTTAAGTTCTCCAAGCGTGACACTTCACTTAAGCATCAAGTTGCTTGGAAACATAGACAACATGCGCAACGAGATTACAGCAGCGGTGCTGTTCTTAGTGCAGCTGATAGAAAAAAACGAAAAATTTAGTCCAGATCAGCTCGATTGCTTTCAGAGACGTTTAGTTGAGCTGATGACAGAAAGATTCAAAAATCACTGGTTTCCCGAAAAACCTTTCAAAGGTAACTCACTATTTTGCCCTTAATTTATTCATATTTGTTTCAATCAAAGTATGAAAACTTCTAGGTTTAGAATTCTTCTATATAGTTTCAAACAATCACTTATATAAATATTTAAGCAAAATATTTGTGGAATAAATTATAAATAATTTTTAGCTTTTACTTGTAAACTAATGTGTAATAATGAGCATTACAATTTTTCTATTCACAGGTCAAGGATATCGTTGTATACGTGTAAATGGGCATAGTCGACGAGATGCTACATTAGAAAAAGCTGCAAGTGCTGCTGGTGTTAGATATGAAGATCTTTCGTTGCCAGTTGAGTTGACACTATGGGTTGATCCTAAAGAAGTTTGTTGCCGTTTTGGAGAGAGTAAAGGTTCGTACTGTACATTAGCATCATTTGACGACAAAGAAAATATAGTACCTCTAATTAAGCAACACATCAAGAAGGTTGAAAAAGTGGAAAAACAGGTGGCAGAAGAGGTAAGATTACGTGGCCTCTCAGTGACTTATAAAATTACAGACATGAATTAAACATATTATTTGCATGTTTCAGAAACCTGCATTAGTCAACATTACCAGTTCTGTAAGCACACAGTCAAAATCGAAACCTTTAGGCTCAGCCAACCAAAATCAAGCTTCATCAAATAACAACAACTCATCGTCTACCAGTAACAATAACAATAACATCAGTAACAGCAACACTACTTCTAATACTAGTACTAACAATAGTAATGTCAACAATAACAACAATAATAACAATAACAATAATAATAACAACAATGGCCCCAACAAACGTCGCAATCTCAATAGCCTACGTCTTCATCTCAATCGCAACCGTTCGTGGTTCAATCATTCGTTTATGGGTTATGGACCTCATCCAATGGGTCAACCGTGGTATAACGTAATGCCACCTCATTTCCTTGGTGGACCATCACCCCCACCTTTCATTGGTGGTCATCGCGCCAGCAAATGGATACACTCGTCCTCGTATCCAAATAACTCGCGTTTTCATCACTGGTCGCCCAAGGCAACCCTGAAAGTCTAAACTTAGGACGTCACCTGGATAGATTAATTTCTTGGACAATGGTATGGGAAAATCACTTTCTTTTTTCGATTATTAGTTTTCATTTACTAATTTTTCGAATTAGAATTTAATGTTATAGCAAAATTTGTTAAATAATAGAGTTAAATTTAATTGGGCTTTTCAAAGACTTTACCATAAATAGTGCTACAAGAGTTTTATGATGTTGATATAGAATGCAATTCTATGATATATAGATGTGAATTATTATCAAATACTAGATTAATCAATGAAGTTAATGACAGACTAGAAATATTTATGCGTTGATTGCAAAAAAAGATCAGATAGAACTTTCACGTTTCATTTTGATGCATGTGTTTCTTTTCAAATTGACTATGAAGTATTGTTGAATGTAAAGTATATCATTTAAACATTGTTTAATGTTTGAATGTTAAAAAATTAAGATAATTTACGTTAACGTTACTACAGTGCTAATCAAAATGATGATACTATTATGATATAGGTTATAAATTGATTCTTTCCTGATAATGGTTTAAAATTTATTTTTCAATGAAATTCTCTATCCAGGCGAACGTCGAAATTTCTTTTTAAAAATTTTTTAGAAGAATAAAGGTTAATACGAATATATATTTGATTATTTTAATTGACTAATATTTGAAAAAACGAACTTTTTATAAAGAAAAGAAAAACAAACGATGCCGAAAACGAATTTCGTTCCATATATTAGAATATCTGGATTCAATATGATAGCTCTATAAAACTTGTAGAAAATTTCGACAAAAAGAAAAGAAATTATAGTTTTTTTATTGGTTCCATGTAGGATTACCGCTTTCAAAATGTTGGCACGAGATGAAATGAAACATCAATCATTCAACGTCGTTTTTACAAATTACATACTTTTTAATGATTTATTTATCATTGTTGTGAGTGCACAGAATCTGAAATATGATCAAAATTTAACAATCGTATTAATCATAATTTTTTTTTTTTTAGAGAAATCTCTTTTTTTCCGCGAAAGCAAAAGCTTGAATGTAGTTCGCATAAGACAAAAAAATAAGAATTTTAAGCTTTATTTAAATCCTATTCTATTATGGGTTGGTTTATAAAGGGCTATTAATGTTTAATTTACTTAAGTTGGAAATACATAAGGTGTTATGAATGCATATTCTAATCATAGATTTTACGTATTACCGAATCAAAATTTCGTAGTTTGAAAAAGCAAACGGTGACAAATTACAAAAGAAAGAATATTACCTGCTTATTTACTTTGGTAATTAAGAAAAAACAAACTAATTTCTACGTCGTAAGGTTTTCGGATTTCTTTTAAATCTACTTAAAAAATTAGAAATCAGATTTCTCTACTTTTATAATAAATGGCAACGACATTAAATGATCAATTATTGTAGGAAATCCATGCTCGAGTTACAATCGAGACTTGCATTTCTTAATTCTCATACATAATTAAGAATGTTGTATTATTGTACGTTATATATTATATATAAATAGTTTGATGAACAGTGATTTTACTCCGAATGCAAAGTTGCTTTAGAAGCAATTTATTAGTGAAATTTGTACAGAATTTACTGCAAAACGCTTACGCTGGATTAATATCCTATATACAATGTAGTAAAGCTTTGAAAGGATTTTGTAGTCAATTGCGAATGAAAGCAGTATTGATTGTTAAACGAGTTTGAAAAACATAGTATCTTAAAATATGTATCAAGATTTATCCGATCCGACCTGACTGTATGCGAGATATGGTACAACGATGTGCAATTGAAAAAATAATTATGAGAAAGAAAATGTACTTTAACTGCAATTCCAAAAGAAAAATGTACAAATTAATATGTGTATGATTGTGATGAATTATAAAAATTTTAATATTGTTTTTTAAGTCTAAAAGAAAAAAAAAAATAATTCGAGGGAAAAAAACACCGTTAATAACGATTGAATTTTTAATTCGTTAACATGTTCAAAGTTTATCGATAATGGAGTGCGTAATACTTCGCTTCGATTGGCCTATCTTGCCGTTATGTTTTAAGACTGCTGTATTGGCTGATCTTGAATCTTAGGATTTTGAAGCACCGGTGAAACATAACTTACTTTTTTGTCATAAATTTCTACTAACACCGGCTCTAATTTTTCAAAGCATGTGTTTTCTCTCTCTCGTAACGATTAAGATATAAATGCGTGATCACAATCAAAGCAAAAGCAAGGCAGACAAAGAAAAAAATAATAAGACGTGAATTTGTTGAACAAGTTAATTGCTTAATTTATCGTTCATTACTTTCCTTTGGAAGTAAAGACGACAATTGCATACTTTGTAATATATTGTTGATTTATTGGACACCGCTTTTCCACTGCCATTATGCATATTTAAGCAAAAGTAAAGAAATAATAAAAACCAAGAACCATGTAAATAATTGAACGACTAAAAATAGCGAGTAAGAAATGACGTTACGTTGAGCGATTTCATAATTTTATAAATTTTTATATTTAAGAAAACGAAAAGAAGACAAAAACTTACACATAAAATTGGACCACTGTTTGTAACGAAAAAAAGCAGATACCAATACGATCATTCCTCTAACAAGAAACTCGCGTATCGACGTTAAATCAAAGAAATTAATTGACTTATTACGAAAGAAAGAAGTGCTTTTTTTTCGGATTACTACAATATAGTTGTACTTGTAATAATATTATAAATATACTATTAATATAGTTAAGGTGTATCAATATATTATAATCGTCATGATATGTAAAGCATAGCTGCAATTTGATTCAACGGGCGTCAAATAAAAACAGTGTTAAGCTATATAGCTATATATAAAATGTATGATTACAGTTACGCAAACAAAATTTCAGCGGCAAGTGCTATTCGAATATTGTACCATCTCTCTTAGCTTTGAGATCTTTATGTATTCATGTATAGATGAAAATCGAAGAAGAAAGTCGCAGTCGAATGTCGCCAAAATCATTAGTTTTTAGATAAATTTTATGGTTTTCATGGCTTTTTAACATATCAACAAATTAATATTGATGTTTAGTTATTTTAAATTTTTCGCTTTGTTGTATATCATAAATATTTTATTAATTGACTTTTAATTAAATGTAAACAATTATATATATAAGACAATATTTTTTTCGTTAGTTTCAATGTTTGCAAGGCTAAAAATTTGCATAATATTATAGTGATCTAGAGAAAAAAAATATGAAAACGCATAATAATTACATAAAATAGATTGTAAGTTTAGCGACTTTCGATTACGAGTAATACTTCGGGCGGAAAAAAGAAAAAATTATACATAATTAAGCGCCGATGCAAGAGAGCATCATTACAGTCGATAAAGCAAGATTGCATTCGGACTCTATGTCCTTTCATTTGTATGCATTATATATATATAAAACAAAGCAAAGTAATAAGTGTATATTAAAACATGCGCTACATTGTGTGTTGTTGGTGAATGCACTGAACTTGCGCCGGTGTACATGAGAGAAGTTGACACCTGCACTTCTCGACGGCTGAGTCAATTGGTATGCATTATCTTCTCGAAACTAGTTTATTTTGCATTTATAAGGTACAATTTTTATCTACTGAGAATAATTTATCTAATGATAAATTTATTTAATGATAATAAGCACATTTTCGTTTTTTTGTTGTTCATATAATTATCTAGTATATTATAATTCTTATTAACAAAAACCAAACAAATTTTTGTTCATTTTTAATAAGTTTCGAAAGAATTGTTAAGCCTTGGCTCTGCTGGTATCAAACCAAGTTTTCACTCACACGAGCTTTCATCAGTCGAATTGTTTTTCTACCACATTAATGCGAGAAAATCAAGTCACGCTTAGCATAGATTCAATTTTTATCGCATAGTAGTTTAACGAGAAAATAAAAAGATATAAAAAATAACGAAAATAACAAATTACTACAGAGGTGTTCAGCTATTAGTTGGGATTTATAGTACTCAGAAGCCTGTTCTTTCCTTATTGTCATTTTCTATAACAATCCTTTTTCATTCTCTCTCTCTCTCTCTCTCTCTCTCTCTCTCTCTCTCTCTCTCTCTCTCTCTCTCTCTCTCTCTCTATATATATATATATATATATATATATATATATATATATATATAAATTTTTTGCCAATATTCTAATGGGGTATCATATGTACGTACTACATGAGTGACAAACACATGTATAGTTAAACGTGGTAGTGCAATTAAAAGTCTTTAACACTGTTATTATGAAGGTATTGAACACATTTAGAATGACGAGAATAAAAAAGAGGAAACATAAAATTATTATTTGCAAATTCCTTTGTTGCATATTATATATGGGTATGTAGATCTGGTATATGAGAAATTTTATGTATACTTTGTATGAAAAAATTGATTCATTGTGTATTTTTATATAAGATTATGCATCGGAGTACTATTATAACACGTGTATATTATTAATGTTGGATAAATGAAAAATTACTATAACTTTAAAAAAATATAGTACTTTGACTATTCGATTGACATAAAAAAAACTTATAATTGCTTGTTTTATAAACCATGGCGACGCTATATCAAATAATAATTTAGGAATGTTTATTGAATTTTTCGTTTAATTGAGCAAGAACTTTGCGATCACTCAGATTTTGAAAGAAATATACCTTACAATATTGTGCATGTTTGCATATCATTATCATATTAAATAGATAAATTCAAATGTGTTACTACTATATTTACCGTTATTATTGTTACAATTATTTTAATGTCAATAACATTTTGTATCTATTTAGATAACTATCACCTCATAAAACTATAATCAAACTGCAGATTCAATAAATAGTTTTGCAAATCGAAAAATAAAATATGGCGTTTATATTGAAGTTGATATCCTATGGTCCTTTATTCCTACTATATATATAAATTATGTATTTTATTTTATACCGACATTAAAGTTTTATTGAATACAGCTGAAAGTTATATTTACAAATGCTTTACAGAACTTTAGATGAGCTTGGAATTAGTAGTGAAAAAAATTCTTGCAAAATGAATTTTCATAGCTTGATCTCCAAATCTAGCTATTATTGGAGTCTCTTTTAAAAGATGATTGTATTGTAATTTTATTACTTCAGACAAATTTAAACTTTCGATTTTCAGGTAAATCCGATAAAGTGATTACAAGTGTTGGAAAGCTGAAACTTTACACTGCTCGGACATTAATTCGCGACTCGCGAAGTGCAAAATCCGTATTATTTTCGAGGATAGAGCATCGATGATATCAAACGGTTTTTTTCTGACAAGTTACGGGGGTACAACTTACCAAAATAAACAATGAACTAATTTCGTTTAATGTCATAGATGCTCGATTCTCAAAAGTAATTAGAATTTTGAACTTTGCGGGTCACGAGTTAAATGGCTGGACAGACACGCATATATATACGACATCTAGCTTGCAGAAGAAAGATTACCTATTCAGCAAAATATATGTAAAGTATTTTAGGTTATGTTATATTGTGATCATTATTATGCTGATACCGTATTAGTTTTCCAATTTTGAGCATTGTTGTGGTAATATATAAACAAATTTTTGTTATAAACGTGATAAAAAAATAATCATTCAGCAATGCCGACGTACGAAATGCCCCTTTTATTAAAGATCATGACTCGGGTACGTATAATTTATTCACTGTTGTATACCAATGTTGATACTTTACCAAAATAATAATAATGGTTACTAAAAAACTACTGTAAATTGATAAAGAATTGTTCCTTTTTTTAATTTGTAATGATATTTTATGAAAAGATAATGAAATGTTGTAATATTGTAATAAAACTTGAAATGTTTGTAACAGCCGGAAATTGCGGCTACGTTAAAACGTACTGCAGAAGCAATTTTTGATAAAGGAGGTTTTATCAGAAAAATAGATAATTTAGGTAAAATGGCAACTCCCTATAAAATGCCAGTACTTAATCAAACACACAAAGAAGCTAAGTAAGTATAAAAGTTTTAATGTGATCAATGTAAATCAATTTCAATGAAAAATGTTATTTTGTCGCTAAATGTTGTATAAAATTGAAAATATAATCATACTTTTATTTCAGTTACTTTATCATTCACTTTGATGTACCTCCAACATCATTAAAAAGACTTAGTGAGGAATGTCTACGTGATGTTGATATTATTAGACTTAGAATTTATACCAAAAATGAATCTAAGATTGATAAATGTACTTTGCATGAAGAGATACAACCACCAGCGTACAGGTAAACATCTGTTAATTTATGTTCCATTTTTTTAGTTTATCTAAAATTACTATTCATGCAAAAATAATATTTTCTTAGGCCTGATGTTAAAAAAATGATTGAAATTGGAGAAAAAGAAAAAGCTAGGAAAGAGAAAAAGAAGTTCAAGTTTAATACTGGATTAGACTATTATCCTTTCCAAAGATAAAATTTCAATTTATTCATGGTTTGGTTTTCAAATTTTTTTGTATATATATCTTTATAGTATAAATAAAAAATTTTAGAAATAATAATAACTTGTGTATAACATTGTTCTGAAAATATTCAAGGGAAAGGAATAATACAAGAAAAAATAAATATGTAGTATGTCACTCAGTGTCACGTTTATTAATCATCATGATTTATATATTTTTTCGAAGGCCTTCTAAGGTGTTGAACTTTTAAAATATTTTTCAAATTTTAACTGTCAAATTTAATTTATATAAAATACTTATTATAACATTATCTATATATTCATAATCGTAAATAATACAGTGGTAAATAAATTCATTGTCATTACAATCATTTTAACATATATCACGCGCAAGACGGTCTTGAATAAGGATTGTTTGTTACAACACGTGCGAGTTTTAGCAACAAAATATAGAGTAAGATATCTTGTTACATACTTCTGATTTTTATATTCATTGCACGCAACACTTAATAATTTTGAAAAAAAATCGGAATTCAGTTAAATGAATTTATTTCATAAAACTTGAATATTAATATTAATCAAATTTTAAACAAAAATATAAGTATATATATATTCTTTTTGTAAGTATTGTAAATTGACATTTCTCTCTCACATTTTTGTTGTTATACTCTCTAAAATAATTATCAAAATACATATTTTCAATGTTTCAAATACTGATTGAAACTTGCAACTACAAACTAAATATGCGAATATTTTAATAAATTAAATTACAAAATTTTATTAATCGAATTGTCCAAATCGTTGTAGTTTAGAATATGACTCGCATATATCAAATATCTGACTATATTGTAAGTCTTTCGAAGACCAGTAAAAGTACATCTGTTGAAACATTTCGTTGAGCAATTCAGTTAAGGCACCAAATATCGTCCAGTGAATACGTTTTGTTTTCCAATCAGAAAAAAATATCGTCAACTTTAAGATTGACGGAAATGGATTTTGCGACATACACGTTAAAGTTGTTTACTCATGACACTCGCAAAAGGAAAATGATAACAATTTAGCCACGAGAAGTAAAGAAAAATGAAAGATTTCTCTCGTTATCTCATGTCGAAATCTTATAAATTACTCGCAAGCTCGTTGATATGTCAAAGTGGCAATGCGTGTATATATTCCTCACAAATATACACGCAAGCCGATTTAGTCTGTGTATGCATATGGATTTTGGGGAAAGAGGTGTAAGGTCAAGTGTTGCAAATTACATGTGTCGAGTATTGCCGAAGTTGATGCCGCTTTGATTGGCGCCTTTGTTGCTGCCGTATTGCAAGCTAATGATGTTCTGGCCCGCTTTGAGCTGCTCCTCCGAGAAGTGCCGGATATTCTTGTCGGCCTCCTTTGGCCCGATGCTAGGCTTCCCGTAGTTGCCCGCCTGCGAGGCAGAGTTTTGGACGTATAAAGGTCTGCCGACTGGCAAGAAGAGCGGACGTGAAAATGCACATTACCTTTCTGCCGAGGGACTGGAGGCATATGACGACCGAGTTGAGGTTCTGCCTCTCCCAAAGATCGACGGTTTGGAAGCTCTCTTGAGCTGGAACGCCAAGACCCTTGGCAGCCTCGAGGAAGGCGTTTATGTTCTCCATGCACTTGAAGGCCATCGTGTTCTGGTTGATCTTCTTCACCGAGCCTTCCTTGATGCTGTTAACCAGCCTGAAATAAAAACGCAAAATTACAAACATCGTTTGCATGAATGTTAAATTTGTAGCGTTAATAGCCTATTTTACCTGCAAAGAAGAGTACCGTCTTTCAGGGTCTCATATAAGTTATCCATATCACCGCTGGTATTGATGTTCTCGTCGGTGATCGCTTTGATCCATTCCAAACTCTCCTGCGCCAACTCCTCGCTGTATTTGCTGTTGATCTGAAAAACAATACATCTGGTTAGTTATCGTAAGAAATCATTGACAGCAAGGTAAGATTCGATGTCCGTTTTGAGAAATAAAATGCGAAGTTCGCGAGTGAGAGGGAGAGAGAGAGAGAAAATTACAGTCGTACGCGTATCGCATATCTTGTCGATGAAACGCAGCCGTATGCATTGCGTCGTGTAACAAGAAAACTGCAACCGCTGCGCGCATTTTTTTTTAATTATGGATTTAAGCATATTTTGCGAGAAAGAATATTGAGCTTGTATCCCCCCTTTCAATTTTTCTGCCCCCCTTCAAATTATCTTTTGCCTGGACTTTACGAAACTGGAATTTGCGTTCGAGAGTAGACTCACTCAAGCTTTTTGTTTATACCATCGGCAACTTTCTTTATCTTCGTGAAGTTGAGCACGTTCAAGCGTTTCCGTGGGACTCGCTCACCCCTTTTCTGATAACGTTCGTTGGCACTGTATTCTTTTTCCGCGTCCGCTTATCAAAGATCAATAGGTGCTGAGCTAGGTGCGCATCGCGCAAAAGTAAGAGAGATAACGAAAATCCGATACGATACAAAAAAACGTTGAAGGCAGCTTTTTTATACATAGCGTCTTAAAACTTTCATAGAACTTGGTGATTCATTGTGGTCAAGTACGCGTGAAGCGCCTGGTATTGGAAGATTCTTTCTCCTTCACCGCTCAAACCCGCACGCGTTACGTCAGTATGTATTATTACCGAGCTGATATGTAAAGAGGAAGTTACCGATGATTAATGACAAAAGAGTGAGAGAGAGAATATCTGTTATTTCCGCATCATGCGTTCAGTGCAATTTGTTCTCGTTGTCATTTTTACGTTACGAATGCAAATTGATGTAAAAAAGTTAGATAGCGAATGATTTCACGCTAATTTTGCATTCATGCGTCGATGAAAGCGAGTTGTGCGTATTCTAATTTTTGCCGTTCTCGAAAGGCGAAATAAAATATGTGCTTTTTGATTGGAAAAAAGTCATCGATAATTCTTCGCAACCGAGGATAAACCAATAAACAACGTGGGTGCTTTTAAGCGTCTGTTTTTTGTCCTTGTTCGATATGCATTTATATTTAGGCTTTAACTAATATAATCGCCTCAAATTCCTGTACATCGAGGAAAGCTCCTTTTCTCTTTGCAAGAAAAACACGCGCTATTGTAACTTTGAACTAGAGCGGAAGTCGTGTCACAGCAAACCAGCTCGACAATGGGGGGAGCAAAGAAATGCTATAATATTTGAAAAATAAATAGGTGGCTCGACTGAAATAATATTTGATCAAACGAATTGATTCAACATACGAACGGCAACGTGTTTTTTTTTGCATTGTCGTATGCGTTCGTGTCGCAATTTCGTCAATAACTAAAAATATCGCATGCGAGTACTGATATTAAAAATTTTTAACGACTTAATCACTCGGACCGTGACTAATATCGTAAGCGTACAGATACATCAATCAATGCGAGCACGGTAAAAGTTGCGTAAAAAGGCTTATCGATTTTACGGCTCATATAATTGTTATCGATGCAAGCATTGTCTACGACTTTGAAACTATCGTTCATTTTTTCAGAGCAGCGTGAAAATTGTCGATTGGACTGATCTTACGGTTCTTTTAGTAGCCAAAGTATTTGTGCCACGACGAAAATTATTTATGATGATTTATACCATCAAATTCTTTAGATAACAGTTGCTACAGTGTATTTTTCGAAATAACTCGAATTTCATATTAGTGGGATAGGCAATGTAAAAAAAAATTACACGGATGATTATACGTTTATATGTATTGTTCTTTTATTAACACGTTTCACATTTTTATCACAAATTATATTTACACAATTGATAGCCTCCGGACAGCATACATAGTTTTTTTACTCATCATCACAACTCATTCGCATTCTATTTCAGTCTGTTATAGTTTCATAAGGTAATGGTTTTCTTTATTTATATAAGTAAATTTACGGAGTTTATAAATATAAAATAATCACGTGTTCCTTAGATTGAAGTTAAAATTAGAGGCTTTCGGACACATATACAAAACTAAACTATATGTACAGTCTTTGATAGATTTGTAGGCAAACTAAAACTCAAAACTTTAAGAGCGTATATGAGGTGTGACTATATATTCATCACTATGTATCGCAACAATACTATGCGTAAAATATTCATAAATCGAAAAACTTTTAAATTAACAGAACAACTTCAAATAATTTAGAAAATAGGCGAACTCTTTGGTGATCAAATAACATCAATAAACATTTAATATTAATTGTTAAATAATATCTACAATTTTATACAACTGAATTCAATCCTTTAGATAACGTTTTAAAAATATATTTTAAAGTTCATAATTAGAATATTTGAATTTTCAATAAGCAGAAGAAAATGAATTTTCGAGTAACAAAATAATGAGCATGATGCAACGTATTTTGAATGTTTACATAATGCTTAAGTAGAATGAGGAAAATTACATTTTTGTTTTAGAGTTTATCTTAAGGAAATAAGCCGCGCTAGTAAATAGGCCCTGAAATGATTTAGACAATTGAAATTCACGATTCTGTTTTCAAACGAAAGTTAAAAACAAAATATATTAAAAGTTATCAAAGGTCACAAAAGTTTGTGGAACATTGTTTTAAAAATTAATTTTTGCTTCTATAAAAACGAAAAATTGAAGTATGATTGACAAGTTTGTTCAAAATTTAAAATCAGAATATTCTTTTGACCATCACTCCACTGATTATGTTGGTTGTAAATGTTTACAAATATGATTTTTAAGTAAGTTGGTGCAAGGACAGATTACAGTGTAGAAGCTTCCATATCAGGAATGTTCTGAAGATTTGTTTTCTTCCAATAATAATCAGGTGGTCCAGAAGTGAAGCACCATGATTCCTCCAAAGGTACATCGTCTTCTACGTAATACATTATGTAAAAATTGCACATTTCATCCTTGCCTGTCATTCCAATGTAGGTCCATTTATCACGATTACTCTGCATCGTACATCTAGCAGCCAACGTATCTCCTTGGTGTATAGCAACTTTTGATTGAGTTTCGTAGAACATTTGTGGAGTCAACGGATCTCTTTTACCAAGTTCTATCCATTCGTTATTATTTTTGACAATGTATCCAGATACAATTTTCCCTAAGGTGTGAGTATGGGTTCTGTATGCGAATGGATGAAGAGTTTTATTTTCCTTGACCATGCAAGCTGTTTCCATGTACTCCACTGCCTTGGGTGGGATACTACCACCGGTACCCAATATATATACTCCAGCAAGCTTTCTCAAAGGCTCTTGTGTAAGATGTAAGGTAATACCAGAGTCATCTGTGCTACCATCTTCGAATGAATCAACATGAGCATAGTGTACTTGTAACGTTAAATACTGAATTTTTGAATTTCTGCCAACTTTAAATCCCACACCATCTGGAAGTATTAATGCTGGAGCATCCCGAGCCCAGGCATAAATAATCTGAATAAATAAAATAGTAGTATTAATAATGTGATTATTTTTAACACAACTTGTTACTTACTTCTGATTCTCCTCGACAAGGACCAGCAACAGTCATTTCGCTGTCTTGCGAAGCCATTTCTCCACAATTCCAGACTGGCTTGGAACTTCCTGGTTTACTGCAACCGTACAAAATAATATGGTGCGCAGTGTTCATTGTTGCGTTTGGTTCAAAACCAACAATATAGTAAGTATTATCAGGATCTATTTTCACTGGAGTACAAAGATATAACTCTGGCTGTAATTACAAAAAGTTCATGTTTTGTTAACAATAATAATACTAACTATTACATAGCATATGGTTGATAGAT
This sequence comes from Phymastichus coffea, assembly GCF_024137745.1. Lineage (NCBI taxonomy): Eukaryota > Metazoa > Arthropoda > Insecta > Hymenoptera > Eulophidae > Phymastichus > Phymastichus coffea. The sequence continues at coordinate 1,673,896 of NW_026706865.1, forward strand.
TTTATTGTAAAAGAAGGAAAATGACGAATTAGGAAAAGTAGCAACAACTAAAAACTGACAAAATAAACCAATCAAATTAGGAATAAAAATGTACTTACAACATTTGGCTTGACATTGGGCATAAGGATCGAGAACTTTTCCACGCTATAGCATCTCGTCAGATCGAAAATAAACGCGCACAAAAGTAAACAGAACGTAATTCGTTTGCCAAACATTGTTTTTCTTTCGATTGTGAAAACTGCAACGGGTCAAATAAGCTCGCACATGAAAAAAGGAAAACTACCTGTCGCAAATTGCAGAACAGGTAGATGATATTGATCGCAACAGTGCGGTCTGCAACTGCGAACAAACATGAGAGGCACTGACGTAGCTGATTGACGTCATATTTTTAGTGAGATTTCCTGTCTCTAGGCGGCGTTCACGATCGTAAAAGGCGCGTATTTTGAAGGGACGTACGATTTGAAAATTTGCATTTAATAGAAGCTAGTTAAAGTCGTAACAGTTGCAAATAAAAGAGTTCTAAACTGTAACGAGTAACGAAAGTTTATTAATAATAACAGTATACACTAATTGCATCTTAAAAAAAAGTATTTTATCCATTCTATAATACAAACTCTGTTCATCAAGCACACACAACTATCGAGAATACATAATACACGATGACATCTGGAAATCATTGAGCACTGAAGTTCGTTACCGTGACATCATCTCGCCGCCTTTTTTCTCGTTTTAAATAATGACATCATCGTATAGTCAACGCGGTCTTTCCAGATTTGAAGCAAATAGCCATTTTTTAAGTGTCAATCTCATTCGTATGAGATTGTCAATTTGACGACACGAGTAATGATTCACAGAGGAAATTTTCAGGCTGTCTGAATAAGTAATATTAACAATAATTAACAATAATTGCAGTTCAGCAACGTGAAATGCATGTCCAACTGGCCAAGTACCCTCCAGCACAGACGAGTCTCGAGTGTCGCACATCCATTCGCAACGTAAGCGCACGCACGAGTTCTTTTACACGTACGACAAAATGGCTCGCCGATCTTCGTAAAAGGGCTGAGAGTATCCACGGATTTGTTTCTTATTCTTGACCTTTTTCAGATCTATCGGCAATCGGCGGGCCGTTTTGCTCCTTAAACAGCTTCTTCGCGATCGATCGATATTATTCCACGCTAAGCTCTTACAATTTTCCTTAATTAAGCGAACTCACTCCGTAACATGGGCAAGTCACAAAAGGCACGAAAGAAGGTGTGGCGCGCGGGTGAATGTCGACCGCCTCTATGATTTTTTTTTCTTTTCAGGTCGAGCGAAGGATCACGCGCGAATTGCGCGAGGCCGGCCGTTTTCGCATAATGAGAGTTTTCAGATAAGACGTTGTCCTAATTGCCTTTGGCTATTTTCTCCATCGAGCTTTATTGAGTTATTGCGCGCTGCAGATTATCTGCCTCGTTTCGCGGCTGCGATCGAGAACGCTACTTTCTTTTTGTCGTGCTCGAGTGGTCATTCGTAAAAGTGTCGTTGCTTCATCGCTAAGTTTCAGTTGTGAATGGAAGTTTACGGCTATTGTGACATATTGCATATTTCGAGAATTTAAATGAGAAATTACAGTCGCCACCATACAGTTCTCGATTGCTTTGAGCTTTTCAACAATTGTCAAACGACTAGAGAACATTTTTTTCAACTTTTTTCCAAGCTCCTTTAAACTTTTGATTTTTGAAAACATTTTCATTTATTTTCAGTATTTTGATTTTTTTTTAATTGAAAACTTTGGTTACGTCTTGCCGCCTGTACCTAAAACGCGAGGTATCTTCAACTCGGAACGATAACTGAATTATAGAATAAAATGAATACGAGCGAATGTCCGTAAGATGATTCTCTGCATTATTGTCATGATGTCATGATGTCAGTGCACGAAATGAAGATGCGAATAATTTTCGAGATTCAACCTTTTTTAACGTCGAATTTTTTGTAAAATCGCTAGGATTTAAAAATAAGAAAGAGAACGATGAGTTGTCGTCGCAACTGCACTCTGCAACAAATGAAAAAGCACCTCCCAAGCATAAAAAAGCAATGACGCGCGCGAGCCTCTTCCTTTTCTTTTTTTCGTGTAAAAATCACGTACGCACATTGCGTATCTGTAAAAGGTATCGAAGTGACACGAGGTGTACGAAAAAGAAAATGAAAAAAGGAGCACGAGCGGGGCTCCTTATGCAACAATTGCGAGGGGAGGCCCCGACGGAACGGCGAAGGACGCGGCCTTATAAGGCCGAATTATTCGAGGCTCGGTTAACGAGTTCGCGGGCGCGACACTGATCGCGACGATGCGCGTACTCCTCTCTTTTTGCCGGTCTAACGCACAAGTGGTCCGATTAACTACAAGTGCGAGAGGGCGACACTCGCATTCGGATACTACCGATTTGATTGGCTGTCGTCGGGATTTCCGCTCGGATTGATTGCTCGTTCGAAGCATGCTCCGATCGAATGCTCGCGATAGCAGCAAATTAACTTGGATTGCGCAAGCATATGAATTCGGGGGGGTGGTCTTTTTCCTGGCTAAAATTTACCGAGTCAGTCGGTATCCTCGTTCCAAGGCAACCGACAAACTTTTCGTCGCACAGCCAAATCGAAAGAAAAAGCGCACGTACGCGCGCGCGGCAACCAGTTTCTTACGAGGAAAAAGAAAGAAACAATGAAGAAGACTGCGAGAGCATGTATAGCAGCTGCGCCCACGGATGGGCCCCGTTAAGTGTGCACCGCGCACGAATATATATCCCCAAGGTCGAGAGATCCTTGGCCTCGCTATGTGTGCGCGCGTAAAAACCTTGAATGCTTTTCGGACGGATGAGTTCTCATTTTTATTTCATTCAGCCATTTTCTCGCGGTTTTATGGTATTTGGATTTTTTTATTCTCAAACCTGCGACGGGTAATTGATCGATTCGATGAATTCTCCTAACACCGGCGATTAGATTAATAAGTGACGCGCGCGAATGGAAGGCTGATATTCACGAATCGTTTAGTGAGTCAGAGAGTGTATTATCTTTCGTACATGTACGAACGAATTCAACGTCGAACAAATTATGCTCAATTTTAATCGAATCGTCTGAAAATCTCCGATTCGCACTAATTCACCAAGCAACCATACTGAACAAAAAAAATCCTCGTACTGAGTCTACGCGCGCGCGAACATAAAATCCAAGTCAAGGCGTCGAGCACGCAACACGTGGCATCGCAATTCAGCAACGTTTCTTCAGTTTATTGGTCATATGCATAGTGCCGTTAGGCCGATTCGATTGAGTAATTAGGCAAACGACACGTGGACTCGGATTTCGAAAGACGTATATGTAATTTATACGCGGAATCCGTTACACCGACGGGTAAGAAAGAAAAACAAACTCGACAGCCGTGCACGAATCGAGATTCCTCATTCACGTGAATGAGAGCGTGGATTACAGCTCGTTCAAGAGTGAACAAACAATTCGTCATTTCAACGTCAGAGCAAAAACGCTCCCAAAAAATCCGAAGAGGAAGAAGCTCAAGGACCCCAAAAAGTAGAATGACATAACGAAGAAGTTATGCGCGACAAGAATGAGTCATGGCGCGCAGACCCCTTCGTATTTTTTCCTCTATATAAGGCAGAAGCCAATTAGATTCTTTTTTTTCGAAGCGCGCGCACGTGCGACTTCAAATCCGTTTCAAACTCTCCTCGCTTTTTTCTTCCCGAGAGATTGGCGGTTGCGCCATTCTGCAGCGTGGAAACGAGTCACGTGGAATTTTTTTCGGCTTTATCGCGGCTGAAATTCGCAACGACGCCGACGGATTTATCAAAAACGAACGCGGTGGCGGCGGTGGCGAGCGAATAAATAAAGCTTAATTGGAGGCAGTTTATCAAAGGTCGCGCGCACGTACACATCGGGAGAGAGAGACGATCAATTAGTGTGCGAGCACGCAGAGCCTAATTAAATAAGAGGCCGTGGGGATGAGCTCCTCGTCGTTTCTATATTAAAAGATGAGTACGCCGCTGTTGCGTAAGCGCGCCGTCAATTTTGACGTTCGGCAAAAAAGAATACACACGCGTACGCGACGAGCGATGGAGCTTTTGCGCAAGGTATACGATCGCGCGCGCAGCTTGCGAAAGAGACAAATTATGTTATAAGTGCTCGAATATATTTTAATAACTCTCGTAAATCGCGTCGTTGCGTTTTTCAGGATTGATCGTCGTCGTAAAAGTCCCGCAGCGTGCAAGAGCAAACCACCGCGGTAACGCGCCGACCAAGCCACGAAGGAAAGCGCTTCCGGGGCTTCGCGATGAACCGTTTTTACATTCTCAATTAAAAGCTAGGGCGTCTCGTGGCGCACGCACACACTCGCGAGCGCCTGATAAACAAAGCGCGCCAGCACACCGGCCGTGGTAGGCAAGCCGTTACACAATGGAATGTGTCGCGCTCGACTTTCAGGAAAAGGCGCCGTTCCTTAAAGAATTGACTCCGAATATTCGATTCGGACGTCGACGCGCAAAATATTTTGAACGAGAGCCACGTAAACAACGGCACGACGTTGCCCAAGAAACGTAGGAAATGTGCCTTTGCTGACGAGCACACGCATCGCACGCGTCCTGCACCGCGAAGGGAGCAAAGAAAAATCTTCAAGACAGCTAATAATAGCGCTTGGCTCATTTTCGGCCTGGAAACGGCCGGCCGCCGCATCTGACCTTTCAATATATATCCTTACAGCGCGCATACATGCGGCCGACGCGTGCACGAGCTTCGAACGATCATTTTTCCGCGCTCCACGGTCGACGGGTTTTTACGCGCACAAAGTGCGCAACGCGACGTGCGACGATCAAAATGATTGCTCAAGTCTCGTCGTCGCGTGCGCGCGGATCAGCTGTTGTTTTTGCTCCGTATGTGTCGGCGATGCGCCAACAGGTATCGATTGTGAGCTTTTCTCCGCGTACCGATATTGTGGCTCATCCTGTCGTCGATTTTCGATCGACACGAACGGGCGATTCTTTATTCATGGTCAAGTTGTCCAACTGATAATTGCAAGCGTAGAGCGCGTATAACTTTCAAATTGCGCGCTAATTAACGACAGAAGAATAAAGATTTTGTGCAATTTTTTGCCGACAAACCGTGTAAAGTTTTATCATCGTTTCTCGTTATCAGGTAAGTGAATCATTCGCATAGTTGATAACCGCACTCGTCAATATATGTATACGTATTCTCTCGTAACTTTTCCATTAAGCAGAAACAGTCAGAAATTTCAATCCTAAAATTTGTACATTTCGCAGCACCGGCAAACATTAATTTCGTAAGAATGCCGAATGTACACAAGAACGCGCGAGTTCAAATAATTAATCCTACGCTGCCAACAATACGTTTTCCTTATCAGCAATCAAACAAAGCTATCGCGTGTATCGCAAAAACCGTAATTCGACTAATCGCAATGGAATGTTCAGCGATGACATCCCCTCACTGTATTCGCGCGGTAATAAAATCCGCGAGCGCGCGCGCACATACACACACACACACACACACACACACACACACATCTGTTCCCGGCATTCCGGAATTGGGTCACGCGCGTACATCCCCCTTCCAAGTAATTCAAACCGAATAAAAAAGAAAGAAAGAAAGAAAAGGAGCATCTCGTACTCACTTTGCGCTGAGCCTCGGCAGCGAATCCAGATTTGGTTGCACGGTTGCAGGCCATCTTTCGATGCGATCTAAGTTACGCCTCGAGAAAACTTCACACTCGCAACTACGCTGAGAGAAGAAAAACGAGTTTTAATTTCCTTGCGGTGTGCACACACACGCACGCACACACGACACGCGAGAAAGACGAGTTACCCGTACGACGATCGCGCTTCGACTAAAGGCGAGTGGCGAGGCAGAGAGAGCGAGAGAGAGAGGGAGAGAGATAGAGAAACTGCTACCCCACTACTCCTTCGAGCAACCGAATCGACGGGACAGAAGGGAGGATAACGGCCATCGGTTATCGCTGAAAGCAAACGCGGCGACAGCTCGCTGCAGAGAGAGAAAGAGAGACGCCGTTGTCTTTTTTAGGGTGTTACTTACGAATAGTTATACAATCGCAGCTTTTTAATTACGCTGCGTGTATTTGCCGTGAGTACTTGCGATAGGTTCGTTGCCGTACATTCTTCCAAGTTTTGCGCGCTCTTCGTCGTGTGAATTTTTCGCTGATATATACACGCGATCGCATTTAGGAAGTAACCAAGAATTTCACGAGCTGTGCGAACTTTTGGCCGAAGTAACGATGCATCACTCGAGCGCAACGAGCATGTTTCTTCTTATCGCGCGTTTCGTCATTAAATTTATGATGGTAATTGAGCACAGGAAGAGAATCAAAATGACAATCTTGACGTTGCGCTTACATTTTTTTCAATCCATTCCAAAAGTCGCGATAAATGAGTAACATAAATCGTCGTTAAAATTATTCGCATCTGTATGTCCATAAACAGAACCGTGGCAACAAAAGGCAGCGGGAATGCATGTAGCGTAAACCAATTAAACCAAGAGTGCCACACAATACTTTTTTTAATATTCCAAGGGCGGGGCAAAAGTGAAAAGTACGAGAGAAAACATGGAATACCTATATATCCTGGTTACTAAACATCGTGTATGTGTGCGATATGTCAGCCTATCCTCTGGTGCACCGACAGACTTTTTTCCATTTTATCTACAGGCTTCACTTTCGCATTATTGACGCATGTCACGTTGATTCAGCCTCGTTTTTTTACGATTGTGCGAATGCTACTAAAATAACGATGGATCAATTGATTTTGAGATGCGATTCGGTCTACGCATTAATCTTTTGAATATAACGACATGCAACTCCGCAATTAAACAATGCCATTGATTCTAATTCCTGATGACCCATTTGCACATTAAGCTTCGCCGCACGATTGGTTTACTATCTTCTTGATACTACTTTCTGCAAAGAACAACTTGGCCGAATGAAGTCATCAGCTCTTACATTTTTTCCCACATGATCAAACTGAAACAAAATTCCTTAATGAAATTAAGCCTCTTTTTTTAAAGATGTATCGACCGTGAAGAATAAAAGAAATGGAAGTTCTCCGAGTGAAAATCCTTTAGTCTACAAAAAGCTACAATTCTCAGTACAGAATCGTCGAATCATCTTCCGCTAAAAAAAAAAGTACAAGTATACACGAGGGGAAATATAAATAACGGACTTCCCATGGCAACAGTTGACACTTACATCAGCTTCGAATAAACTGCAAAAGAGGCAAAAAAAATGGGACGCATACAAGCATGTAAGATAATCGTACACACACAGAGAAGCAATTAGACGCGACGTCAACCACACACGCGTCTCCTTATTTCAATATGCATGCGCGGTTCGTCGAACTCGCGAGGTACGATCTCTGAAAAGGACCTGTACTTTCTAAGTCGCTCTCGGGACCTAACAAGAACGAGTTTCCCACCCGCTGCCCGGTTTAATGCACTCCGCTAACATAGAGGGAGTAAATGGCCGTTTTTCGAATTTTTAGCGGATGCACGTTAAATAATTCTTCTTGCAATTGGACATTACCCTTTGACATACTGTCAAGTTGAGAGGCGTTGAAAGGTTTCGATAATTTAACACTAATTATATATTATCGTAAGGCTTCGCGATCGCGCACGGCAGCAATATTTATGCTATCACGTTCGAGAAAATCAATTAAAATACGGAAGTAATTGCAAATTAGACCATAATTATAGTTCAAGGAGTGTTTGAAACGTTTATTTTTTTAGTATAATTTTAAATAAAAGAAACAGTTGAGTAAGGTCAAGGTCTATCGAGATATAGGATGCAAATTTTTGTGCTAAAGTGATTTTTTATTTGCTTAAAGCTGCATTATAATAAAATACATATATAATAACAAATATAATAACTAGAAAAAAATTTTACAAAGTTCAACCAAGGGTGCTTACAAAAAATTTCTCTTTTATGTACATACATTATCAAACGTAACAGATAAATACGAAGTATACAAAATAAATTGGTATATTTTTTTAATTTTACATCGTTTTAGTGCTTTCTGCTCAAAATGTGAAATATAATCGATAATTTTTATTTTCGCGAAAAATCATTTATTGATTATTAGGACTACAATCTTTAAATATACTTTGGCAGTCGACTTCTTCAATATTTATAGACAGTCTTGTAGCTGTAATCATATTGCTTACCAAATTACTAAAAAATTCAGAATAAGTATCGTGTTCTGAATATCTTTCAAAATGATCCAAGTTCTCTTGAAGTTTCAACGTCAAACTGTCGTAATGCTCTATAATGATGGCCATTATTTGATTTTCCGATGGTGTTGATATATTTTGCCTCACTAACCATTCATTAATTTTTGGCGAAAAATGATCCAAAATGTCTCTTATGTTCACCAAGGCATTCGTTAATTTTGCAGCACTCTCTTTGTATTTGTAATGTTCACAATTTGAATAACGAAGTCCCATTGCATGCAGGTTTATAAATATCATTTTCATACGAATGATCTCGTAAAAAAGTTTGTCGTATGCACTAGATGAAAAAAGAAAAGTGTCACCGTATGTTATAAATATATTCAAAATTTTCACTACTTCTGTAGCTAGTGAAAATATGTTCATTTTCTTTGCTAAATGATTTTCATGCAATGTAAGGAATTTTATGAGATTTATTAGAACTGTCCAAAGTTTAATCCATTCATAGTTCAACCGAATACAAGATCGCTTTTGATAATATAATATCCTCAATAATATACCCAGACATTGAGAGTACAACTCCAAATTAAATTTCTTCACCATGTGCGAAGAAATAAAGTCAATCATTATATCTATAAGAGTAGCTGCCAATGGTTGAGAAAAAGACATAGATGTTCCATATTTTCTATGGTTTATCGATATCTTGTAAAGCGGCACTTTGAAAACTAAATTGGCATCGTGCATCAAACTATTTGCGTACTGATCTTCAGAAATACAATTTAAAATTAGGAAACACAATTTCACGTTGTTATTCACTCTATCTGTTGGTGTAGCATGCATTATAATTGAGCAGTATTGAAAAAATATAGCTAACAAATTGGAGGGTTGTGTGGTAACTTCTAGTGTTTGAAATTCTGATGCATTCTGATTTGCAGTATCCTTTTGATAAACTGGAAAAGTTTCTTCATTTTGTGTATAAGCTAATGTAGTCATAAAATTTCTGTTGAGATGAATTGCTTCATATAAAGCAAGAAGAGCTGAGTTATTGTCCTGAATATGCTGCCATTTAGTCTCTTCTTCACCGACAAAAATATTACCAATTATGTTGGTCAAAGATGAAAACCATGATCCTTCAACACATACATTTAAAAGAGGGAATTTTCTACAAAAGTCTGATAATGTACTTGAAATAACTTGTCCATAGCCATTGAGTGCCAGTTCATCATCCAGTATCGATAGTTTAACAATGAAAGGATTTGTACTCTTATGTTTCTTATAGTTAACGAGTAACATCAAAATCAATATTATACTGTGCCCATGATGGTTTCTTGATGTTTTGTCTTTTAGTAATTCTATAAGTGATTCGAATACAGTACTATTCATCATGTATTTGATGAGTAAATTTTCATCCATGTTGCCCATACCAGTGGCAATAATTAAATACATCTGGATAAATGAAGCTTTTAAACTAGATGGATATTCGCCAGTTATGAAAGCATTTGAGTGCTTGATCAAATTTGTCATTTTTTCTTCTACGCTATCAACTCCAAATAGAACATCTAATAAGTCATGATTGATGTTATATTCACTGAGTTTTTTAAATAATGAAAATAGAACAACTGAAATAGTTTGTACCGAATGAATAATCTTGTATCCATTTTCATCATTCAATGCTTCCACACAATGTAACATTAATGTATTCAAATTTTTCTTGCATCGAGTGAGAGATTCCTGATCTAATTTCATTATTTCACTCTCTACATAAGAATAGTAAGGTTTAATTAGCAGCAATTCATTCCAAAAATTAGGGTAAGTCAGTGTTACGTCTTCACCGCTAAAAATATTATCACACATTATTAAAAACTTTCCTCTGTATTTCCGTTTGACTCCATCGCTTCGGTTCACGGTAATCATTTTTATTTATTGTTGTATGTGACTTGAGTATTACTTAAAATTTTAACACCAATATTCGACTCTACTCATGTACATTTGTGAAAACAATCACGACTTCACAAAACATTCATAGGTTATTTTCAAGTTGCGGCGTTCACTTTACAACTTGAATTTCAACTGAAAACAACACTAATAGTCAGAGAAGTTAATACTTTACAGAGAATGCATTATCATGACAGCCACTTGCTTAAACTGCATTGTTTTATCAAAAATATCGAGCTTTCCAATATATTAATTAGCACTGTCGAAAAGCAACATGTCCATACATACGTCATCTAAGAGTCAATATGGCCGATGGTGGCAGATTCGAAGCTAGTGTATCGTAAACAGAATAAAAAAGTCGAATGGAGCAATTCGGAGCAAAGCGCAAATCTACATTTACCTAAGAAACATCGTCTAAAAGGTTATTCGATAAATAAAATTTGGAAATGCAATGCAAGTAAAAATAGCGGATGGAATAAAATCGGTATCCAATGAAGGGGAAGTGAAGCACACGCTCCTTGTTTCTATTGAGAAAAATGCAGAAGATCGGCGTGCGATCTCGTCACGCTCGAAGGCACTCCTGGCGCGCGTATCCCACGGGAGGAGAGAGGCGAGACAGACTGCGGCTGCACGAGGAATGTAAGAGGCCTCCGCGATAACAGGACCGGCTTTCGTCCTTCGTCTCGAGCCTGCAATTGCGCTCGAGAGCGATGGGCTCGTTTCGCTTGTCGCTCGGCCTGCAGTACATTGCGTCGTTTGACAACAACGGGCGCTTCTTTTCCGGCAATAATATCATTCCTCCGAGCTAAGTATTGACCGCGCGTTTCATTGCCCAGTGCGTGCCTGACATATCGGCTGGCTTGATCGACAACGATTCATTCTACCGAAATATTAATCAAACGACAAAGACACTGTTCTAAGCCTGTGTGTATGCCGTTTGCCCGTTACACAATCGGCATCACAATTAAGTGTAGGCGGCGCGACTCAAAACACGTCATTTCAATACGTCTGGGAGAAAGAGAGAAGGAGCCATTGGATCGTCAAGTTTGCGCTCGCTGAACTTCACCGTTACTCGCGCGATTTGCATGAGAGGCGCCTTCGAGCGAAACTCAGAGCTCGCGGGTTATGTGTATTAATTTTTGGCTGAATGGGCTGTGAAATCGACGACCCGCGGGATCTAATGTTACAGTCATGACTCTTATACTTTGCTTAGTTTCTCACAGTTAAAAATAATGATTATGTTGTAACGATCTTCCGATCGCGTTCAAAGGCCTATTAACTTTTAAGTATCATGAATAATTTCCTAAGTTTTATGATTCATTTAGAATTTTTGAGAATTTTAAAAATTACACTTGTATACGTTCTCAAAAAAGAACTTTCAAACTTTTTTTCAAGTGTCTGCAGATTCGTAGACTTTTAAGTTTATTAATACTGATATTCATGTTTTCGACGGAACTTTGTCGTGAATGCGACAAAGCAAGCCACGTCATGCTCATAAATATCGAAAATCAATTTTTTTCAAAATAGAGTTTTGATTGTTAATAACTTTTCCCCAAGACCGCTAGTCGCCTTCTTGAGCTTAAGTATTATTAATTTAACAGATGATGAAAAGCAAAAAATCGGCTATAAGCGTCGCGATTTAAGCATTTTCAAATTTTTTGACAATTCCTCGCTCACTTTTCTCAAAATCTACGTCATCTTCGACTAAATATATAAAAGCTTACTAAAAATCCTGAAATCATTGAAAACATTCACGAGACTTTAAGTGAATATTAACTATTCTGTTACTTACGAATCGTGATCTAGAACTTTCATTTGGTTAATACAACTTCCCAAAGTATTTCCATGTAAGTGCAAAAGAAATTAAGTGCCGTATACAAACCTCTTTAAAAAAAGTATTAATCACCAATCAACAGCTAAAAAAAGAAAAAAACAGTCCACGCATAGCCATATAAAGCCAATGTAGAGCAAAGTGACGAGTAAAATTCGGCACGAAAACGGCGTTTTTCTCGAGTACCTACTTACGCTCACGTCGTGATTCACAGCAGCAGCGCGGTAGCCGTGAATTGTGTCAAATAAATACGAATCGCGGCGAAAATGGCCTTCGCGAATCATCGCTGACTCAATGTTCCCGAGGTAAAAAGGCTGTATGCAACACTTGCAACCAGCTCAAATACTTTTAACTTTGTATGGCGAGCGTGTAAACTTATTTCGGGATTGAAAATGGAAAAAAGGTAATGGTGAAACCGACGCGTGCAGAGATGGCTGCAAACGTAGAACTATTCTCTGCTGTTGATAGCTTACGATGATGCGGCTATTTCCAACCGAATAAATTAATTTCTCGTTACAAAGTAAAGTCACGGCCGTTAATAAAAAATACGTATAGTCGATGTCGATCGAAAAGGCGAAGCCAAATATAAATAGCTCACGTCACTCTCGAGTTAATAAAGTTTAGATCCTTCGCGGTGAATCATCCAACTTTTTTAGCGCTGATTGTTTCCGAAAGTGCTAATCGACCTCATATTTTCAAGTTTATTTCAAGGATCAAGCGCAGCTAATCATCCTTATCAGTCCTTTCGTTATATCGAGCCAAATTAGGTTGGCACGCTGCGAGTGACATCTTATGGTTGCTAAATAAGAAAGAGGCTGGAATCGTGGTTTCGACACAGCCAAGGCGATCGAAAGAATAGAAAAAATTACATAGCAGGGAATTGGCAGCAGCGAGAGAAAACCGCGAATCCAATCATTTGGCTAAGCACGCGCAGCACTGTGCCACAGCCGGCGTGTAATCCAGCGAAATCAGCATATAATGACTCCTGAGTCAGACCATCATCAGTGGTGTAAAAGGCCGATTCTGCCATCGACAAAAGTAGTTGTAGATTCGATGAGAGATCGAAGGATTGTTTTGCTTCGTTCGATGAAATCACGCTAAAATTATTCTTACGCGTTGATAACAACGATAATGATTGCAATCTAAATGCCGAGTTCACAGGCTTTATAAAAGGTACCAATGAAGAGCCGCAGACGTGGACCGACAGAGTCAAATCAATCAAAAAACTCAATCGAATCCCCAGTAAAACCGTTTGAAATGGTATCCTGCATGTGAAGCGCAAGCAACGAGTCACACTCTGTATACTCCAACATCTGATTAGCAATCACGAGTCGTCGCGCGCGTCCCGAACGGCACACGGGGAAAAACTTGACGCATCGCGAGAGAAAACGAGTTGCATTAGAAATGCAAGAGCGCGCGTTTCCTTTGAATTTGCATTCCCCTCTCGCGCTCTTGTGCGCACAAAGGGTCTGACACTTGACTTCTTTGTCCGTATTCCTTCTCCACGCTATTCTTGATGTGCGATGTGTTTACGCGGAGAACTTGGACACCTGCTTTTTTTCGTGTGCGTTTAGAAGAGATGCCGCGGGAATCAACGATTACTTTTCTTCTACCTGTAGAGCTCGCGACGAACGTACCGAGTCGATATGTCAATGTAGTCTCCTTGCGGCAGCCTTATATAACTAATAGACAGATATAGCTTATTTTTTATCTCGAGCGATATTCGTGGGGTTCGATTGCTATAATTTTCATATTCGAACAATTAAGTCTTATATAAGTATTTTGGATGTGCTTCCATTTTCATAAAAAAAAAATTGTATTCGCGAAATAAAAACATATGTCCAGCAACCTTGCACGCATTTCGAGCCACACAAAGAAAGGTGCCACGTGCCACGAGTCATCTGTACGATACGTACAGCACGAGCAGATGTGCGCTCAAGCTGCGCCGACTGCACGTCGTTAAAAAAAACCATGAAAGCCACGTATGGGAGACTCCCCTAATTTCGTTTTTTTTTTCTTTTGGATCTTATCAGAAACGGTTTATTTTCTCCGAGAAAGGGCTAACTTGCGCCAGGCACAGCCGTCAGGCAAACAAGGACGGTTGTATAAATTTAGGCGTTACGCGCATATATGTATACGCTCAAGATTTTTTCCCAAATATGGCATGGTATTTTCGTATATGTTTAAAATTGTGATGGTGATGGGATGAATTATTTCATTCATGAAAGTTGTTAAATTTATTGATAATTTTTTTCAAATCAAATGAAATTATTATGTTTGCATGTGTTTTTGTTTGTAAACACACCGCATATTTGTCACCCATCAAAAAAATCTTTTTAAATTCAAATTGCTAAACTAAATATATTACTTTGAACTGTTAATTTCGCTATTAGAGCTTAAATATTTCCCCTTAATATTACACGTTAATAAAAAAGGGTCATCGAAGAAATAAATTTGTCCAACTTTTTTATTTGATTAATAAACTATCTATAAAACGGAATATCTACAAAGTGAAATTAAAGAATTGAACGATGTACAGTTTGGTGCGCTAAAAAATATTCAAAAGAAAGTGACACTTAAAAAAATCCTCGTAAAGTTATTCATTACTTGTTTTAGTATTTATTTAAGAAAATTATTTATATTATAATAAATGTTATGTTAGTTTGTATTTTTGGTAAGATTGAAATTGTTTTAATTTCTGAAATAACGCTGATATATAAACAAAAATATTGAAAAGTAATTTTCACCTGTAAAATTAATTAAAATTAACATAGTAAGTATTTTTAAATATAACCATTATAGTGGGTCAACGAATCCCTAAAATCCACACCAAAGGCACAATCCAATTGAAAATAAGAATTTTATAGATTCCAAGTATTAAATTTTCGTGTATCATCTCATTTCTGAAAAATTGAACAATTCGGCAGAAGGTTTTAAACAATTGTTGGTCATTCAATAATTTTTATTTTTTTGAATTATTGACTATGATTGTATTCACTTATGCTTAACTAATTTAAATTTATAACGAATAAAATATTGTCTTAAATATTTATTAAATATTTATTGAATAAATATTGCTTATATTTTATAATTATAATGTTTACTAACGTGAATATCACGAGCATTTCAAATCTCTTACATAGCCCAAAAACTATAGTTTATGCAGTGACCACAACTTCCGAAGGCAGCACTTTTCACTTGTAAATTTGCCCGAATGGCTTCTTTTCCGGTGTGGTGAGATAAAATGACGGGCTTTAGCGAAAAGGTTTGTAATAATTTTGATTTTTTATGAATATTTGAACTTTTAAATTCTTCACAAAGATATAACATGGAAAAGAATATGAATGAATAAAAATTAATAATTTATTTCAAGTCTTCAAATTATGTAAATTGTTAGAAACTTGCGAGTAACCTATACGTATTGATCGACTGTTGCACACGTGTTTGTCTACAGCTTTGAAGTTTTGGTTAGAAATTGTAAAAACACTTTTATCCCCTATAAGATGTTATTTACGTTACTGAATTTTACAATTTTATAAAATATATCATCCATTGATAAAATAACGCAATTGACAAACATCAACTTTACTTCATATGTGAATATGTGAATTTCATTTGAGTACTGTTCACTTTTTGCAACAGTATAAATATTTGAATTTGTTTATTCTTATTTATTGGTATTACGTATTGTTTTATTCTTAGTATACATTGTTTAATCATTTATTTTAATTTTTAATTTTATAATGTTATATTAATCTTATTTTAATTAACAGCCAATCCTTATTGATGGCCGTGGCCATCTACTTGGTCGTTTGGCAGCTATCATTGCCAAGACTATTTTGCAAGGAAACAAAGTTGTTGTTGTAAGATGTGAGCAACTAAATATTTCTGGAAATTTCTTCAGGTAAAAAATTAGATTATGAATTTCATCTTTATTTGTTGTTGGCTTTTACTGTTAGAAGATATAATTATTGAAATGTTTTATTTGAATTTATGAAACATTAAATATAAATGGCATTAAATATAATTACAATTTTATTTTAAATCTTACATGATTATTATACATCTTACCTACATTATTTGAATGTTACTGAAAAGAACTATTTTATGAGTGTTTATTTAAAACATCATTTTTATTTGATTGCATAAGAAATTTCTAAATTTTTTATTTTTATTTCAGGAATAAGCTGAAGTTTATGTCATTTCTCCGTAAGAGGTGCAATGTCAACCCAGCACGTGGTCCATTCCACTTCCGTGCTCCAAGCAAGATTTTATGGAAAACAGTGCGTGGTATGTACTTCTTAATTCATATGAGTTTATTGAACCAATAACATTTATTCAGTGATTGATGTATTACCTACATTATTTGATTTCTGTGAAAATAAAAACATAAATGAGAATAAATTTAATATTAACATATTTTTAAAGCTTCAAAGAAAACACTTTTATAAATAATATTGTTTGTAGGTATGATCCCACACAAGACACAGAGAGGTAAGGATGCTCTGAGGAGACTAAAGACATATGAAGGTTGCCCTCCACCATTCGATAGGAGAAAACGTGTTGTTGTTCCTGGAGCAATGAGAATTATGTGCCTGAAACCAGGCAGGAAGGTAAACTATAATTTTTTTCAAAAGAAAATTAATTTTTGAATATTTAACATGATGTCTTGGTAATTTGCGTCTGAATAATGGCATGTCCAAATTGATGACCACTTTAGCTGATTTTCTCTTCCAAGTAACTTTACGAAACGTTGTAAAAATTTATGATTATGAAATAAAATTATTTGTTTTTTAGTATTGTCATGTTGGCCGTCTTTCACATGAAGTTGGATGGAAATACAAGTCCGTCGTTCGTACTCTTGAGAACAAGAGGCGTGTTAAGTCCATCATGGAAGTCCAGAAGAGGAACAAGCTTAAGGTATTAACAATAATTTATTTATATGTAACAAACAATTTGATTGGATCTAGTACTAATTATTTTATATCTTCAGAAACTTACCAAGCAGGCTGGTGAAGCAGTTAAGAACCAGACGGCGCCGTACACGGCCATTATCAACTCTTTTGGATACAATTAAGACCTTTGTTATAAAGACAATAAAAAACCTTAAAATAAATTATAAGTCCAAATTTTTTTTTCATAAATTATTTTAGAAAATTTGAAATTGAAAGTTGTGATTTTTTATTTACATTGGAACCTTTTTAACATAAATTTTAATTTGAAGGAGAAAGAAAGAAGTAATTGATTTCTTATTGAAATATTAAAAAATATATTTGATAATGGTGATCCAGCACTTTTTACATAAGTCTTATGATTTTTTGCATTAACAACTTACAATGTAAATTAAATTATACAATAATATTAACTTTAACTTTCTTCTGTATCTACTGTAAAAACGACTGTTCCAGCTTTATCGTTATCCTCATCGTCGTAAACTTCTTCGTAATTTTCTTCATCTTCAGAACTCGAATCGGAAATATTAGTATTTTGCCCGCGATGATTCCCTAAATTACTCGGTAAACCGCCTGTACTATGTAGTCCTAACTGTTGCGCTAAACGTTCTGCAGCATGCTTAGCTTGAATTTCCTGAAAATTTGTTTCGAATCTTGTAATAGCTCTAATGTTAAATAGTAGTTTTGAATATTATGAGTTTCACCTTTAGTTTTGCTTCATGTTCTTTTTGTAATCTCAAGGATTCATTAAGGTCCAATGTTTTTACAGCTCCATGAATAATGAGAGGTGGTGTTGCCGCAGTTACTTCCCAATATTTATATTTTTTACATTCCCTTTGTTTTTCTTTTTCAGGATCATGTACATTTGACCTTGTGGTTTTGTATGGCTTAAAAGGTTCCCTTTTCTTTTCATTTTCAGGATTTTCCACCTTACTTACTATATATTTTACATGCTCCAATTCTAGTGGATCTTGAGTTTTGAATGATTTTGCTTCTCTTATATCCTCCGGTTTTATTAAAGTATCATTTGGGACAATATGAATAATTTTTTTATTATGAATACCACTTCCAGTGGGCTAAAATATATATGTATTAATATAATGAAGTCCCATTTAAAAAAATAAAGGTAATGTGAATATTAATAAAAATCACCTGTGCAAGTATTTTTAAAGGATCAGTTTCATCATCACTGTCTAACTGAACCACAATTTCATCTTTAGATTTTTCTTTATAATTTCCAGTCCATTCCAATTCGCTCATAGCTGCTTTTCCTTCTGCAGCAATGTTGAGTCTGGACAATAAATTGGCAGCATCTTCAATTTTATTACGATGCTGAAGTTCACGTTCAATTTTTTCTTTGAAATTTAATATTTTTTCTCCTTTGTCTGGTAGTTTTGCAATAAACCTCCTGTTAATAGTTACAAACTTATCATTGTCATCAATTATAAAAATAATTTGTTAATCGTATTTATAAATTAAGCTTACTTATTAGCAAGTAGTTTATTTTGCCTTTCTAAAAGATCTAATAGTTCAAATTTTTGCTTATTACTCAAATCATCAATAAAGCCTTGGCTTGACTTTTTGGGCAAAGGTGGTATTTCGCCAGGTATTTTTTTGATAACTGGTTTAAAAATATTGAGTGACCTATGGAAATTAATTAATACAATTTTTTATTTTTTATAAAATTAAAAAAAGACCAACTAGTCATTTATAAATTTGTATTAAAAAAATTAATTGCGATTGATAAATGAAAGATCAATTATATTTGATACACACATTCTGTAAATATTATGCTGGATAAATTGCAGCTTGCAAAACTGTATGCTTCATTATTGATTAATCCGCAAAATATGACAGCATTTCAAAATCTTCACTTGCGGTGTCCGCTCTCGATACATCCTGCCAACAGCTCAACGTAGTGAGAACTGAACACTCAGAACACTGAATAGTCAACAGAGATTAATATAGGAATTGAACCAAACTGCAAAAATATGATTGGAGGCAAATACATACATATATGTATTACATTTGAGCCGACCTGACGTAAAGTCGTAATCAGGCTGGAATTTAGCCCTAATCCTGTATAGAATCTTTATAAAGCCCTGGTTAGGATACAACAGAGCACGGACCCGAGCTCGATCAAGCCTGACCAGACCCGATGAGCAACGGATTATTATCGATTCAACGATGTATAACTTTTATTTTATAATGCAAAGAAATTTCTTATTGCGTTGTGGCAGTAGTGTGGGTGCCGCGTCATTACATCCTGATTCAGTCCCTAGTCAGTAACAGTGACTAGGCCTTAATGTTCTGCTAAGGCTGCCTGAATAACATTTCTGGCTGGCCGCTGGAATCATGGAGACTGTTTACAGGAGGCGTAGCATGCCTATACCGCCCGTGTTCGAGAAAACCAAGACACAGTCCCAATGTAATTAGCTGATTTTAGCGCTGCGTGCGGTGCGTAGTTAGTGAACTACTAGAAGACTTACCATATGAGCGCAGCTTATCGACCATGGTACTGTAGTAGTATGTCTCTATGGCTGGAATAAAACGAAGCCGTTCGCATCGCGTACGTATATAGCTGTGCAAACGTCAATCTTTTTGAAGTAATGTTTAACAACGGTCATTGTTAATTTATTATTAAAAAATTTTTAGTGCGTTAAGAACTTGATCTACGAAGATGCCTGCTCTGGAAATTGCTCCAGGGCAAGCTCCTGGAACGGAACCAGAAGTCGAAAACAATGTGCCTTCCTCGCAACCAGTTGTTGGCATTATTTATCCTCCACCGGAGGTCAGAAGTATCCTTTTGCGAAAAAAGAAATACAAAATTAACTATCAAAAACTTATTCTATTGACATTGAAACACAGTTTTACAAATTTTGTTTAAGAATATTATGCACCAGAACAAGTTTTATTATCTTAATTTTACAAATTTCTAGCTTTGTAGGTTATAATCTATTATTTGATAATTAATTATTTGATAAACGTTTCTCCTATTTGTATCGATTTATTACTGTGTATCTGTCCTAAATATTATAATAATGATAAATTTTGTAATAAATCTAATGATATCTGTTTTTTCCTGAAATTAAAGTAATTAGATATCGTTGACAAGACTGCAAGTTTTGTTGCTAGGAATGGTCCAGAGTTTGAGTCAAGGATTCGACAGAATGAGTTGAAAAATCCAAAATTCAATTTCTTAAACACTGGTGATCCATATTACTCATACTACCAACATAAAGTTAAAGAATTTAAAGAAGGAAAAGGACAAGAGCCAACTCTTGGCGGAGCTCCAAAAAGTGTTCTACTGACAGCTCATCAAAAGCAACAGGAAATCTTAAAACAAGTGGAACAACCTTTTGTTCCAAAAGATCCTCCACCAGAATTTGAATTTATTGCTGATCCTCCTTCAATTTCTGCTTTGGATTTGTAATTTCTTAAATATCTATAAATCTGTATTGTATAACATTTAATCTATTTATTAATATTTAATATTTCATTTACAGGGACATAGTTAAACTTACTGCACAATTTGTTGCACGTAATGGACGTCAGTTTTTGACAAACTTGATGAACAGAGAACAAAGAAACTTTCAATTTGATTTTTTGCGTCCACAGCACTCCTTGTTCCAATATTTCACTAAATTACTTGAACAGTATACTAAAGTTCTAATTCCATCTAAAGATTTGATTCCTAAACTCAAGGAAGAATCCTCAAGTTTAGACAAAATTCTAGATCAAGTTAAATATCGATCAGAATGGATCAAGTATCAAGAATCACAAAAGAGAAAAGAAGAAGAGGAATTGGAGCGTGAAAGAGTAGCTTATGCTCAGATTGATTGGCATGACTTTGTTGTTGTAGAAACTGTTGATTATCAACAATTTGAAGTCGGAAACTTTCCTGCACCAACTACTCCAGATGAAGTTGGAGCTAGAGTTCTTATGCAGGTATAAACTTTAATTAGTTTTTCTGTTTTAATAATTGAATTTTTATTGTGTAACTTTATTAATTCGTTCAGATCCTCATGAAAACATAATTTATGAATGTAAAGTAATTGAATGTAACATTAATTACAGGAACGTATCGAAGATGGTGAAGATGTTGAAATGCAGATTGAAAGTGATGGTGAAGATGAAATGCTTTCTCGTGTAGAATCAGAGAAAGAACGTACTAAGGACAACAATCAAGTCGAAGATATGGAGGAAGATTCGAGCGATGAAGAGGATCTTGTACCACCAGGCGAGAAGAAAGACAAATCTCGCGATAGCGCCATGCAACCGCCACCGTTACCTCCTACTCCTGGCAACGTCGTCGTCAAAAAAGGATACGATCCCAAACAACACGGTAAATATAAAATTTCATAAATACATAAAGAAAATCTTCATTATAGTTTTATTAGTAATTAGAGTCATTTTTTAAATTAGTAATAATTATTTTTTATTTCTTTTTTTTCAGCTACCAAAATTACAAGACCAGTGGCATCGGATG
Source organism: Phymastichus coffea (assembly GCF_024137745.1). Lineage (NCBI taxonomy): Eukaryota > Metazoa > Arthropoda > Insecta > Hymenoptera > Eulophidae > Phymastichus > Phymastichus coffea. Next base: position 1,695,320 of record NW_026706865.1, read on the forward strand.
AGTACCTTGTTTCTCCAATTACCGGCGAGAAAATTCCAGCAAGCAAAGTACAGGAGCACATGCGTATTGGTTTGCTGGATCCTCGTTGGGTGGAGCAACGAGACAAACATTTGGACAAAATGGCCCAAGAAACGGTATTTGCACCGGGTACAGCTATCGAAGCCAGTCTTAAACAGTTGGCCGAGAGACGTACCGATATTTTTGGTGTTGGTGATGAGGAAACAGCCATCGGTAAAAAGATTGGCGAGGAGGATAAAAAGAAGGATGATAAAGTTACCTGGGATGGGCATACTTCAAGTGTTGAAGCTGCTACCAGGGCTGCTAGAGCTAATATCACATTGGAAGAGCAAATTCATCAGATACACAAGGTAATTTATTAATTTATAATATAAATTAAATTAAAGTCACACCATTTTACATTGTACCAAAGTGTAAAATTGAATATATTTCACAATACATAATAACATAATATATTTATAGGTCAAGGGTCTTCTGCCAGATGAAGAAAAAGAAAAAATCGGTCCGAAACCGGTAACAAGTCGGCAAGCAGAGTTGACTCACATGGCTGCAGCTGCTTCGAAACCACAAGCGACTTTGAAAGCTCCACCAAAGCCATCTGTGCCGAAGCCGGTAATGCCTCAGCAACAACCAAATCAACCACCTCCACCACCACAGATGGCCATGCCACCCATGATACCACAGCCAATGATGGCTCAACCACCTATGATGATGATGGCACCTATGTCATCGATCAGACCTCCACCACCACTTATAGGTAAGTTCTTAAGATTTTATTATGAAAACGAATAATTATATGGTATTACAATTATTTTCAGCGCCACCGATGAATCCATTCATGCCGACTCCATCTATGCAGCCGCCTATGCCACCGCAGGTGAGTAATAGAGTCTGAGTAATAGTAATAAGTAATAAGCAATGATTCCTTGTTTGTTTGATATAGTCATTTAAAATCATACATTTTTGCAGATGGGTATGAAACATCCTGCAGAAGACGATATGCACGATCATCAAGCCAAGAGGTTACGAACCGAAGATTCTTTGCTTCCAGAAGATCAGTTCATTGCTCGTAATAAGGTAATTGATAGTTTTTAATTCTAAAATATATAAAAATATTCTAAATTATATAAATCATATAAGTAACGCTCTTGATAAATTTTTTTTTTTTTAAATCATACAGGGACCGGTACAGCTAAATATTCTGACTCCAATTATCAGTGATAAGCCAGAATGGAAGTTAAATGGCCAGACGCTCAGTCTATTGCTTCAAGTAACCGATCCAGTATCCACGATCAAAGTTAAAATTCACGAACAGACGGGCATGCCACCTGGAAAACAAAAATTGCAATATGAGGTAAACATTATAAAATAATTTTTTTAATTATAAATTGAATATTCATTTAATAAACGCTTTATTTATGACTTTTATTGAATATTGCAGGGAATGTTCTTCAAGGACAACAATACATTAGCATATTACAATTTAACATCTGGTAGCGTTGTAACTCTTCTACCGAAAGAGAGAGGTGGCAGAAAGAAGTAAAATGTATAACAATTTTAGATTATTACAACATCGTATCTTTATTTATGCTTAACTTGAAAATAATGTATAATCTTACTCAAGTTCGAGAAAGAGTATGTTAATGCTATGCGCTCTTTATCTTTAGTAATCAATCAAATGATATCAAATGATGAGCGCACACGCACACACAAATAAACACATTGTACATACACATATTACTTTTACCAAAACAAATGAAAATTTTAAGATCATAATTAGCGACTGTGTTCTCATTTCGCACCTTATCTATGTTAACGTAATAGTATGTTAAAATAAAGAATAGTTTTTACCACATATTCATTAATTATTTATTTTGGAATAATCGCAATATCGTAATTTGTCTTATTTATCTGTTTGCTATTGATGAGATTGCTTTAATTCTAAGTATTAGCTTGATTTGGAAATCAGATTCATGATTAGATAGGATTTAGTCTTTCTACATTGAAAGAAATTTTTAAAAAATGGCAGTCTATTGTGGTATCCATAAGATTTGAATTAGCATTTTCATTTCATACTTGTTGATTTATAATTCAAAAGAAAAAAATTCTAAGAATAATTTTTATATTGTTGAATATTTGCTACTTGCAAGTGTATTATTCTCTATAGAAATTTGGAAGTTGGCAAGAAATTCAAGAAATTAGTATGTTGTTTACATTAAAACACAACTTCAGCATAAACCTTCAAAATCTATATTAAGAACGAAAGATTTATTAACTGCCGAAACTCCACACTAGCGTAGTAAGCTTATAACAGAAACAAAAACTTCCTTTTCAAAATAATCCACATTACAATTGAATATTTATACCACTTACACCACGTAAAATTTCTCCTTCGAAAGAATGCATATTTCAACCTCCTATCGTCAAAATTCAAATGCACTTGGAGCACATGTGCAGGTATTTTTAAAAAAATGGCGCGTCCAATGACCACCCACTTCACTTCTCCCGCTTTTCTGTATGCTGTAACCAACACACACCGGCAGCAGCAGTAGCAGCAACAGCAGCCGAGCCGAGCTACTAGGCAGTAGGCAGTAGTGTCAGAGCGACAGTCTCGTCTGGCTGGTAATAGCTCTGCTCTTCTCAACACGGACGTAGAACGCGGTAACAACAATAACATCAAAGAAATCATCGTCATCGGGTCGCGAGTGTGTTTCCACTTACAAAAAGAAGAAGCAAGTGTTATAACGTGCACGTGTGTGTTGTGCCAAAGTAAGCCCGTACATCACGAGTATTCGCAAGAAAAATAGTGCAGTGTGCAGTCATCATATCAAACACACGAGCCGTGAAACGAGTTGCAAGAAAGAAAGAGTATGCGAGGTAAAGCACACACATATAAGTGTGACACGTATGCGTTGTGGATTGGGTAGGTTAAAACGCCGCAATACTCTGGTCGGATCTGCAGGCCTCAGAGGAAAAAAAAATATATACACACATTACGGACACCGATCGTTCTCTCTCACACACACACGTATTCATACACGCGAGTCTTGCATAATCATCCGATTCCAGAGTCGTTCTGTCCAAAAACTTGCTCTCTCACGTGATCGTATTACATGCATACCCAATCAATCGCTTCGCAATATCATAATGCTCACCTGTGTACAGTATGAACAATCAACTTACTTCGTCTTCGCGCACCTATCTCAGTTTTTTTCTCAATAATCACCGTTCCCAAAAATAAGTCGACGAGTCATTGAACGGCGCGCGAGAGTTCAATTGCGCGAATGTGACGGGAACATGGCGCGCTCACGCGAGAGTGTCCGCGAGGCTTTTATTTTTAACCTTCGGCGAGAGTCGCGCACGAGGAAGTAATTGACGGCTAATTGAGAGTGAACGCAACGAACGACTGATGATGGTGGGGATCCGGAGAGAGAAAAAAAGAGAACTTTCTTGCTTTTTTCATTCTACGTTGAAAGTGGGTTACGCGCGTTTGAAGGCAAAACGCAGTTATCGTTGCCGCCGACTAGGTATATATTAGCATCATGGTGTGTGCGTGTGTATTGTGATAACGAGATCCCTCCTCTTTTAACTTTCTACGGCATGGGTAAACGTTTTGACTGCGCGGTTATTTATAAGAGAGAAGCAGACTTGTTTGCGCACGCTGAGAGAGATCGACAAATCTGACACGCGTCGCGTTGAATCTTTGCGGTTTTAGCCCAATGCAAACACGTGGAGAATACATATTTGCAATTGATTGGTTTGCGATTATTACTCGTCGTGATGCGGTCGTTTACTTGGCAGCGGAACCAGCTTTGTTAGCAAGAAAATTGCGTAGTACGAAATTGTCAGGCGTAGCTTAAATCAGTCATATATACGTACTTAGACGAAGTTGAGTCAAGTTATTGTTCCAAGGGCTGTTGCATAAAACCATGCACGACCTTTTCAGCATTCGTCTGCTTGGATGTACGAGCACGTGCACTTGGTACCCGTCCATTCATACTTGACGAAACTCGTGGATAAGATTTTTTAATTTAGCCTATCATGCCAATCAAAAGTGAAATACTTTATACTGTATCTTTCGAATATTTGTTAGCTTCTATCGTTGTTTTATTTGCTGATCAGACGTACGAACATTGCGATTATGCAAGCGATTTGCTTCGTATAAAATTGTCAAGAGGAAAAAATAGAAATAGAATCTGTTATAGTAAGAAGACAGTAGATTAAAATTTATGTAAATACGAATGATTGTTAAAATTAATGGATTACGTAAAGAATAAGATCTCCGCGCGATGTAGAAAACAACGTCAGTTACGTTAATTTTCCAAGAGTTTGAAGCATCAATAGTGCTTTTCATGAAAATTCCTTATTGACACTGTTTCCCATACACTCTTTCATGCGATAGTTTTGTGTTTTAATGAGTTTTATCTCCTCTCTTATATACTGATGTCAGGATTTCAACCGATATACCGGGCTAAAAACAACTTATGAAGAAATTAATGGCATTCCTGTCATCTTAATAAACAATAAAATCTGTCAAAATTAAATGCAGTGAAGTGATTCATTATAAAATTCTCACTTACGCAATGGGTTTTCAATTTCTGTCTAAGCAGCCTGAGGCAACATTATCTTGTACATATAGACAAAATAATAACGATAAAATGCTATAATTCTGAATTATTGTTTCACGAGAGCAACTTCATTCAAATTATAGCTTTAAAGGTGTTTTACGCGTGACTTAAAATATTTTGTAGGATGCATTAGAAAAAAATCTTTGGCGAAGGCTAGTGAATATCGACTGGTGTTCTTACAATTTTCGAATTAAATTGCTGGATATTATTTGACACGCGATAATTGTTTACCCCTAGCAGCGAACCGATTAGAATTAAATATTCATTCAAATCGATCAGCAGTGAAAAGAATACGTAATGTTTCGTTGCTATAAAAATGGCGCTGTGTATAGTATTGTTTTCGAATGAATTGTTCTTTATGAAAAGCAGATCTTATACAATAAGTGCACTCCATTTGAATTTTCATTGCAAAATATCACAAAAATTATGGCAGAATTAAAAGATTAAAGAAAGTCATTGTGCTTGCGGTTATCAGTTTATTTATAGCAGTATTACAAATAATCTTTTCTTAGACTGTTTACACGAAGAGCAAATTACTTACTTTTTCGACTCTTAATTATTTTCTTGAAATATTCCGTAAACTAATATCATTGGCGAACATACATTATTAATAAAATTACTATATTATTTGATAAATATTCACGAGAATTAAGGAGCTTCAAATTGCAATGCGCGACTACTAACAAGTAAATTCTCACGTTCAGCATTGCACTTCAAATTAGGTCAATCAAAAGTTTCTTTCACGCTCTCAGCGTCGCGCTCTCGGGCAATAAACTTTGCAATTCCAATTTTATGCCTCTGCTCGAACGTTTTAATCCTACAAAAGGTATGAGCATTGAGAATCGCATGGTCCAACTAAGCAATTTAAAATTCCTAGTCTGCCTGGCTGAAACAAAAAAAAACATTTTTAATTTGTTTTTCTTATCATAAAGATAGCTTGTGATTGTAATAAACTGATAATTGTCATGAAAAAAAATAAACTCAAACCTTAACTTGTCACTGTTTTACTCATTACTACTCTTTTCTAAATTATCTTAAATATTGCGATTTTATCTATCATAATCGACTTGACGTAATACAAAATTTATTATAATATCCTAACTAAGTTCTAAATGAACATTTTAAAATAGTTAAAAAATAGTAACGATGGTTAAATCAAACTTCGTCGTAACGTTGCGTAAAAAATACATCAAATTATTTCATGGTATGTTTTTCAGTACAAATCTGCGACAATGTCGACAGAAACATAATATATGTTAGATGTCTTAACATAAAGAGTACGTGAAACACGAGAGAGTTGCCAGACACATTTCTGGAAAATCTGATATGTCAAGATAGTCATCTGTGGTGTCGTTTTCCCGCCCCACGCCTTCATATAATTGTTGATAGTCATTTTTATTTGTTACCGTTCACATTCGATTACGATATGTATTATTCATGCATATGAAATATCAATACAATATATACTGAAATCAATCATTCGCCAAGAAAGTTCATGCCAGTGACATAAACACGGTAAAGTAGTACGATACATTTTTCATAATCTGTAAAGAGCAAAAAATTAAATGTAGTAGTACACTGTGTTACGTTACGAAATCTTATTTTACCTCTCTACAAATCTCCATCGACAAGTTGACCAGAATTCTCGTAGTTAGTTTTCTAGGATAGTAAATGTCAAAATTATATTGATGTATCTATGTGTCGTTAAAGGGCGTGCTGACATTTGTGCACGGTTTTATTATACACATAAATTACTGTGTACAGTAACATAACGTAAGAATTGATAAACGCTAATTCACGCCATATTACAGTACACAATATTTTATGTCTATAATAAAACCATGCACAATTGTCCGCACGCCCGTTGAAGATAGTATATGCCAATTACTGAAGTATCTGCAAATCGTGATTGAACCTGATTTGAAATCGTTTGCCTTTTTTACCTATCTTTCAATTACAAAAATATGTACACTACTGTAGAGATCTAATATAAAGTGACATTAATTAAATAATCTTCGCGACCCATTTTTCAATTTTTTCAAATACATGTGTGTGAATCGTTATTGCAGTTTCTGAAACAGCGATTCTTATCAATTCATAAGCATTATCTAGATGAGGTATGTATGATTTAAAAGTACATAATGTTTGAACGATGTTAAAATTTTATTAAACCACCAATTATTTTTATTTTTTTCGTAAATACGGAATTAATCAAATCAAAATTTAGAACATGATATGCAGGTTATGGATATTTTTGTTCTGTAAAACTATGCATAAATCCCTATAGATTTTTTACAAGAAAATGTTTTATTTGCAATTTTCTTGAAAGAATATTATACGGAGACTTAAAAAGGATGTAAGTATATTGATGCTTTACGTAATTATCTAGCCGAGGGGTGTGATAAATTTTATAGTTAAAATATTTTCCCAAAATATGGGAAGACCACTGATGGAAATTTCTTAGGACGTTAGAAAATATCATTGATATAGAAATTCTTGTTTTGACATGTAATTCAATCTTCATGTTTACGAAAATCATTTAATAGTCCAATTTGGCTTTAATCATTATTTAGCAAAATATCTTTAAACAGTAAAACAAGGGCATAAAAGTAAAATTAAAAATTTTACAAGTAATTATAATAAAAAAATTATTTTATTTGTCTAAAAAGTAGCAAGAACTATTGTTTTAATTAGCTAGGGTACTTTTAACGATAAGTTTATCATATATCAAACTAAATGAGCAAATTGTGATTTATATGCCTTTTGACCAAACTATAATCCACACAATATAAGCCATCATTTAATACGATTGTCGTGACGCTCTTCAAAGTCGTATATTTTTACATTCTGATAAATATTGAATAAACTAAGGTTCAGATGAAAAAATTTGCTACTTATTTGCTAAAACTGAATTATTTTCAATATAGAAAGGCATTAATAATTGAATACACAAATGATCATTTCCAAGTTACTTTAATTATGCTTTCACTACTGGTATAAACTTTTGTAGAGCTTTGAGAATCTATCATTGTTCAGTCAATCAACTTTTTCTCTTTCTTGTTATATTGACTATTATTTTCATCTGTTAATAGGCAAGTTGTTCTTCTATTGCATTGTATCATCAAGCATCAGGAAACTAATATTCTTTATTCTGCTATTCTCAAAAGAATTATAAATCGTGAAGGTATAAGGTAATAGTTGTAGGCTACGTGATTAATAATTAACAAGTTAATTTAATATGAATAGAGTAATTTACAAAAATTTTACAGAAATGTTAATCAAGCTTTCTATAAATTTTAAGTTTGAAGTTAACTCATTTTTAATCAACCAAACAATAAGACGACCATAAATTCTAAGGTATTTTACACCATTCAGATTACTCTAGAAAATTTTTTTTCAACATTTTCATATGGTTTCCTGAAAATGAATGAAGAGTACATTTGTGGTATAAGGTCAACAACTATAATTTCCTTCAATAAATATGAAATCAGATAATTAGAGTAAAAATTTTAGTTATAAATTTTCTGATATGTATATCATTAATGAAAATCTATAGTGGATTTGTAAGTTTGCATTATATATACTGAAACTATTAATAAATTTGACATCTATAAAATTTACGTTAGAGATAAAAAAACAGTAAAATACGAGACTGCTTTTCTTATTATCTGTAAAATATGTCCATGAAGTTAAATAGCTTAAAATAGTTATTTATTCATTCGTTGAAATCTATTAGTTACCATGCCAAAAGTCACCATCGATAAGTCCAGTAGCTTTCCTCCAGTCAATTTGCTAGGAGAGTAAGAACGCATCATAATTATATGGAGGTAACAACAAATTTTCGGATTTGTCGTATACCAATTAGTGGAGTATCTAAACATTAAAATTGAGTCTTAGATTAATTTTATAGCTATTTTTATATTTGCTCATCTTATCAAATAAAAAATTGTTATTTGTACTCACGCAGAATAAAATATTTGCTCGCTGCTATCAGTTAATTGTTGACCAACCCAGCTCACGGAGAACAAATAAAGTGTTATGCCCGTTTGCAAAAAAAGTATTTCAGTCAGTGATAGAAGCTCATCCGATGCGTAAATTATCTGAAATGATTATCAATTTTAGCTTATGAATTTATAAATCCACAAGTCTATGTATATATGACTGTAATTGGTTTTTATTTATTTATTTTTTTCAAAAATGCATTTAGAAATCTCTTATACAATATACTTACAAAGGTAGTGGATATAGCCAATCCAGTAGTAGACATCAGTATGATCGCAAGAAAACATATATTGAATGAATCTTCTAACAGCTCAACAGATCTGTAAAACCAATATTTACCGATATTATAGTTTTAATAGCACATTTTCTGTTTTACCCTTAAAACCTTATTGCATCATTGTGCAGAATAACGATATCTATCAAGTTCTTTTGGCATTTGGTTCTTGCATAAATGCTACATAAAGGTTTTACTCCTACTTCTTTTTCTTTTAAAATATTAAGAGATGTTTCAATACGATAGCTAGAATCAGCAATAGAATATTTTGACAATTTGAAAAGATAACCATATTAAATTAATGTTTACCATGTCACGGCAAATAGTCCACATACATGCTTGACAGTAAGCAGATAGAATGATTCAAATCCACTAAAAAAGGGGAAAAAGAACGTATAAGCTGCTGCTGTATAGGCAGAAATCAGATAAATATGCTCAGTTTGATCGAAGAAAATGTAATCGGCGTGTAAAGGAGTTAGAAGTGGGCGTGTTCCATTTTCTGAAGGTATTATCAGGTTAACGACAAGAGGCAAAAATGGTTTTGATGAGCACACAATCCAAGTCATAAATACAAAAGCTAAAACGATTTTGTAAAACATTCATGAGATTGTACCATTTGCAGATTTCACTAGTTCTCAATACCTACCCATGTACAATTTAGATAACCAAAGCCCTTCTTTATTATATTGTTCTAAAATAGCACGTTCTTGTCTATTTTGTATAGCTTCCCAATCCCTAGAAATTTTTGAATACAACACTTTCATCTAAAACAAAAAAGTGCATTTAAACATTTTAAATGAGCATTACTAATTTCTTTAATTACGGTTGATTACTAGTTTATTAAAATTACCTTTCCAAGGCTAAAAACTGTTATACTAAATTTCATGCAACCAGCAGAGAAAAACATAATATGTACAATATTTTCTAGTAAAATATTTTTGTTTTCGTGTTTGTCGAGCAATATAATAATCTATGGATATCGAGTAATACATACGAGGTTTAGTTAATGTATGTGTGTGTGTGTATGATAAATATGAATTTAAATTTACCATTGGTATTATGAATGATAAATTAATTAAATACCAAATTAAGTGGCATAATTGTGTCCTACGTGTGCTATGATCAAACCATAAGCCTATTAACGCAAGACAACGTTTTACATACTTGAAGTAGCGTTTTTCGAAATTATCCATTTTTATAAATGTTGTATAAATTGCCGCTCGCTTTCACCGATATCGTTAGAAGCTATTCCGTATAACTAATTAAACGAGTTAAGAACTAAAAATTAATTCTCTGAGCTTGTTTTTAATATTTGCGGTTGATAATCAAACTTGTATGAAAAGTCCGGTTACTCATTTACACCATTTGAAGGTCACAACAACAGAAATATAAAATTTCGACTGAAATGCTTCTATACAAAAGGTTCATAGTCATCGCAATTGAAATTAATTATGTATGCGTTATCGTTCTTACTATAAAGTTTCGCTATGTAAAGTATACAAAGGATTATAGAGCTTCGAATAATTGTGATAACTCAATGAATGGAATTTTATTATTCACATATGTCTGCTATTTCAATTTATCAATAGGAGATTTGCCATTGTGTTTTATTGTGATATTGTTGACGTAATTGAATTGAGTCTTTTGATTTTGCAGTTTCTTTTACAGATTTTTACTTACATAAATACTTGAATACCTACGTAGTTGATTTGAGTAACGTTTAGTAATGTGTAAGTAAGCATGTTTGTTGGTTAATTTTAATTATAATCAAGTTTCGATAAGAATTATTTCAGTGAGCTTACGATACATATCGCAATCATAAAATCTATATGGAAATGTTTGAAAAAAACGTTAATCTTTGCAGATTTAATTAATTCGTGTACACCTTAGATAATAAACCCTTATTTAGTGTATCGTTTCAGAATAACAAGTTCTGATTTATTTATTATTATTTCCGATCTAAAGCTTTGGAATACGAAGTTTTCGTTCTTATTAAAATTTTACTGCTTATTTCTTCAGCTGGCTTTTTCATTGCAATTGACGCTGTAAAAACAATATGTATATTAATGTATAATACTCAGATATACGTGTTATTATTGGATGGAATAAAATATTGTGAATTAGAATGATTGTTATTGTTGACTAATACTCATGAATGAACAATAGTTTGGCTGAACTCATTCTTTGACTACGTTTGAATGGAGTTATGATATATTCATTAGCTTTACTCGCGTCATGTTTTATAGCTCTGCATTATTTTATCTAACAAATATGACTTCGGAGAAGTTTAAAGCTTTCCGATTGATTAAAATGATTTAAATGTGGAGTTTTAGTTTGAGAAGATGATAAATGACGATTGAGAACTGTTCTTCAGATTGCAATGGAAATAATTTTGACATAATGATATTTCAATTGGTTTGATCAGCAATATGAAATCAACCAAAATAACTTCTCTTATAATTGCAACTTTTGTAGAAAAAACCACGAATTTACAACTTTAAGTAATTTTTAGACCCTTTATATTTGTTTGAATTTTACCCGCTATATTCAGATACTCTAGATAACATTCGTTCTGCAATTTTGAAAAATAACACAGTTATTACTTAGAAAAATCTTTAAAGACAATTATATTTTTCAAGGCACATCTGCTGCGAAAGTATCTAACGAAATGAAGTGTTAATTAGTGCGTTCCACAAAAAGAAAAAGAAAAAAAAGAAAACCAAAACCAAGACATTTTCTTAAAAAAGTTCGATATTTGTCGTTTTTCATGTTCCCATCGCGAATACGACGGAATCTATTAATAAGTAACCTTGTGTGGCACTTGGGCGAGCTGTTGCGCACGTGAGCTAGAACGCTGTTTGGGAACGTTGAACTTTTATTGATAATCCCGCTGGCGTCATTGTCCAGGTATTGACGCAGTCAGATGATTCGTTGCAATCGGATCATCATCGAGCGAACGAACTGAACGCGTGAGAGCAAACGGAATAAAATGAAAACTGGCGTCGATTTATTTCTTCCTTCTTTTGAAAAGAATGTACATTTCGAAATAATATTTATCAATTGCTTGTAGTAAATGCAATTATCCTTAGAATCTATTGTAAAACTGTGTGTGATTTGCTTTCAGACTCGAGTGAAGATCAATGGCAGCCATGAAAGATCAACGTATCTGATACAAGCACGCAAAAAGAAGCAGCAACAGCCGTGAAAGATGGGCGAGATCTTAGGCTCGGCGAGTTTTCTTCACCTCGGTGACATTTGCAGTCTTTACGCCGAGGGCAATGCCTCCGGCTTTCTCTCGACCCTCGGGTAAGGAACAATACAGCGCTTGATTTTTTCGTTAACTGCGCGCGACGTCTTTTTTAATGAGAAAGTGGGCGGCTTTACTTTTTTTGTACGGAGTTGGCCTGGATATTTTTTTTGCTCGAGAAAGGTTTTCTTCTTTTGTCTCCTTTGATGGATTGTCCTTTGGAGCTCCAACTGATGGAAAACATTTAGTACGAGCTTAGAGTGAATATTTCGAAATTACGAACAATTTTAAATGAGCTCCAACATTTCCTCCAGCAAAAAGAAGGAACAAATTTTTCATTTTGAAGCTGTTCACGTGTTTGGTACATATCTACACTAATTAATCTTCTCGAATGCCTGGAATGTCCCAACGAACAAGATGATCGCTCGAAGCCTTTCACATATAATTAATGGTTATGCTATCTGGACTTGTCATTTCTTTTTATACCTTCGTGAATCGCAAATACGGCGAGCACTTGCAAAAGCTTTCTAACGAACGACAAACTACATTTTTTGCTGGGAAATAAATTCGTTAGAGTCGATCGTATATCTGGCATAATTCCAACATTCTCTTGGCAACCGTTGCGACACGGCGCCTGAAGCATCTAATTGGCTGTAATTAAATAATTAATCGCAGCTTGTTAGGTGGACCTTTTTTGTGCAGCGGAACGGAGATTGGTCGATTCACGCGATAAGCGTATCACGCACACACTTTGCTCTCGAGTGCTAACTAAATAATCTTTTGATCAAACGATAAACTTAATGCGCGCGTGTGATTGTTAGCACGGCGATAACGATCATGTTTACAAGTGCTTTATCAAGCTCGTCTTGAACGAGAGAAAGCCCACCAAAGTACACCGAGCTATCCGTCTAATTAGACTAGCCCGAGATCTTCAATTTCGAACGGAAGCGATTATCAGTCAAATTCAATGATGCATATTCGCATCGCTATACTTGGTCGTTTGTCCACAATGGGCAACTCGGCGCATATAAATTGTTCGCCTTTTTTTTACCCTCCCGTCCCGCGCGTCCATTATAAATAAACCAGGCTCGCGCGCGTCTTTCAAGGTGCACTCACAACAAATCTATAATTCTCGCTAACCTATTTTTACGCCGCTCCCGCGTTTAATAAACCGAGAGGGATGCGCTGAATATTTTTTTCGAAAAATCTTAATCGAATGATTTATTCTGTTCGAATTTCAGTCGCAAGCTTTATTTACACGACCTCGCGCGTCACTCTTTTTTCTATTTCGAGCTTGCACGTGCTAATATCCTTTTTCTCCTTCTCTTTCGCCGATGGCGGCCCTTCTCTATTTGCTTTTAACTCGAGAAAGAGTCTCGCCGTCTTTATTTTAGTCTCGGCGTACGCGGCAAGCCTTTTCTGCTCTCTCTCTCTCTCTCTCTCTCTCTCTCTCGTTCCTTTGAGCTTCCTCAAGGGCTCGATTGGCTTGATTTCCTTATCCCCCGCTGGCTATTTATTTTTTCGAACGCTCTGACGACGCTAATCTGTTGATTATGCATTCGCTGGAAGCGTTGGACTTAATAATACAAGGCCCCTCTTCCATTTTGGTCGTTGTTGTATATGCAGATCCTGTCAGCGCCAGGAGCGACCTCGCTTTCTTTGTACTCGCGCAGCTTTCGGCTGTCGTTAAGTTGAGAAGAGTTCTCGCCCGATGTGCGCTCCGACGTGGAAAAGCGCTTAACGACCTTCCCTCCCGTGTCGCCTATTTTCATTCTGTGTGTACTTCAATTGCACGAGCTTGGCTCTCTACTATTGTACTTTCGCCCAATGGAAATTGTTTGGCTATCTTTCTCGACTGCTTCAAGTTTCATTGCTTGTTTTTGCATCTTTTTGAAAGCTTCAAGTATTTGTCCGAAGAGAATTTGTTGAATGAAAACATGAGAATGCACGATTACAAAATTATAAAGCGAGAAGGAAAATGCGTTAGCAGTCATCGAAGATAATAACTAACTTTTAATCGAAATCGATAACACGTCAATTTCATCATTTCACACCTCTGGCGCGTCAAAACTCGGAAGTAAGCTGTCCCGATTTAACGCGATAGCGTCACACAATCGTCGGACGTCCGTTTGATTGTCTCCCGTTGGGGGCTACGTAATTGTCGACGTCAATACTACTCTCCGCGTTTATCCTCTGTTCTCTTATTCTCTTATCTGTTATCTGTTATTGGTTTTTTTTAATATAGTGAGATAACGATTGACTTCTGACTTGGTTTATATTTGAACAAAGATTTTCGAAAAATGTTTCTTCTCCTCTTTATTTGATTGTACGAGCCACGCTTGACATGGTAAATATGTGCTTGTAGGTTTATTTTGGTAACACAACGTGGCGGCACAATGTGTTCATGTGGATGAGAAACATTTGAAGAGCGGAAGTATTTCTCGTTGTTCTGGCTTACTAGGTCGTCGTTCTTGATACTAATTTATTAATCATATCACTATTCAGACGAATCTAAGCTATGATAAGCTGTATAACGTTCTAAGCACGCGTCCCCGTCGCCGTCGTGTCGTCATTTCACACCAAGTTGCTTCGTGTCAAGTATACAATACTTTAGTCAATTTTATGTACGAGCTCGACATCGAGTTTGCTCTATTTTTTGTATTGCTCTGTGGAATCATTTTATTGACGTGTCATTCGAAAGACACTTTTCAATACTAACGCCCGTAGCCTACACCTTTGTTTTCACTGTCCTCTTCGTTGCTGATTTTGCGATTAATCTACATCGATGCAAACGTGAACGAAAAGAAAACGAAGGAGAAATGAAGTAATAACTTTTAGAATTGATTTGTAGGTCAATTCATTCGAATAAAAAACGTGTCATCGTATCGCGCGATACACATCAATAAATGCTTTAAATAATCGAGAGTAAAGGAAGAAAGGAAGGAAGGAGATAAGGATGTAAAGATTAAATATCGAGCAACCTGTGATTTTGACCTTTCGCCCCACTAGCGCACTGGCGCGCGCGCGGCCACGGGCATCCGTTATGCCTCGATGAACAATTTTTGCCGTCGAGCGAGCGAGAGATGTGGAAAGCTTATTGAAAATTGATTTGAGCGGATATCTCGGATGCAATGCCAATATTATTCAATTTTCTAAGAGCGGAAAACAAATGGCACATTAGTCAGGTTCACTTGAATACTCTACGCTCGGAGATAAGTTTCATTATTGCATAATTCTCGGTTTATTTTTCCCCGTGAAATATTATTGATATCATTCCAAGTCAACAAATTATCATCAACCAATTCATTTCTGTTTATCGGTAATAGCAAAAACATTTCGGATGATATTCATTAACGAACCTCGAAATTTCGATGTAACATTCATTTATCTCTACCAAAGTCATTAAAGCCAGCAGATAATTCATCCCTCAACAAGAAGCTTGCCTTCCCACCGTCCATAGACTTTATTTACAGTTTAGCCTCGAGAACGCGTAGATCCGACGTGTTCTGGAAATACCTACAGCGATGTATCGACTTTTCCATGTCCTTTATGTACCAAGCTCGCAAATGTATTAGCGTACTTAGCCAAAGAGAATTAAATTTTTTATATCCAATGCTGATTTAAATGGGAAAAGAGGGAACGCACGGACGCCAGTTCACCAGCTAGCGAAAATCTTTTTTTTTTTCAAGTCATCGCGGCGCGACGCATCTCGAGTATTTCATTCCAATGCCGCAACCTGCAAGTTATTCTCGCGCACGTGCTGTCACAGCAACCAGCCTCCCCCCTTTCTTTAAATTCCACGAGCACCTTGAACTTTTATAATAATGTACGTAGTGGTTAGCGTGCAGCATCAGGTGTGGTCTCGCGCAGAGCGGGGAGAGAAGAGCCGATATCGACCCATGGCGTCGCCAACAACCGCATGCACAACCGCAATCTGCTGCACTGTAGATACATATGCACGTGCTTTTAAAGTTTTGTGGCTGCTGCCAGGGTTGTTGACTTTTCTCTTTTGTTTTCTAAGGCTTACTCTAGTTTGCGTTTAATCGTGAATGTTTTTTCTTTGGCAAACGGTTCTCGAAGGACAAGCGTTTTGAACTAGATGTCGTGCAAATACTGTTGGGACACGGTATTGCATCGGACGATTGTTGCTCGATGCGGATAGCCGTGTTGTGGATTGTTTTCGACGAGACCTTCGCGAGTATGAGTAGTGGAAAACGCGCATGGTCGAACGCTGACGTTTGTCAGCTGCAATGCGAAGCAATGCGAATCCATCAGACTGTCAACAATGTCCAGAATACTTAGAGCCCCATCAGCTCGTCGCATTGACCGTGAGGAGATCCGATGATCGAGCCGTAGACGTCGATCTAACTGTCAGCGTGCTCCGCCGTACAGAGGCAAACGCGACGTCAACTAGCCGTTTACTCGATACTCGGGCTACCAGCCAACAAATGCTTTCTATCTTAGCTCACGTAGCCGCCGATGGATTGGTAATTTATTTGAGGATCGCACGCGCGTTTGATTGCAGGTTGGTCGACGATCGATGCGTCGTGTGCCCGGAGGCTGGCGACTTGAGCAATCTACCGAAGAAATTCCGAGGTACCAAGACAAGGAAAGGCCGAGTTGGCGATTGAAGTAACGCCTTATTTTTCTCTTGCAGACTGCCTATTCAAAATATGCCCTATGAACCGATACTCGGCCCAGAAGCAATTCTGGAAGGCCGCGAAGCAGAGCGCCAGCTCGACTACCGACGCCGTTCTACTCAAGCGGCTGCACGTAAGTGTCTTTGGCTGGTTTGCCGCGCGAGCCGTTGGCCTCCGAACTGATGTTCGTAATGCGTTTGCGCTTTACAGCACGCCGCCGAGATCGAGAAGAAGCAGAACGAGACGGAAAACAAAAAGCTGTTGGGCACCATCGTCTCTTACGGCAATGTCGTTCAGGTAATTTGCGTTGCGAAACGGAATCGCCTGGGAGGCAGCAGGAGGCAGCCTTTTTCGTCTCTCGCTCTCAATCATATCCACGTCTCTCGGCATATTCTTCTGTAGGCGGAAGCAGCTGTAAAATCCTTTCAAATCTTTCGGAAGCGGTTCATTTCTATTTTTATCCGAGGCTTATTTCGCTCAACGGTGTCGGCGATTAAACCCGACATTGGCATTGTTTCGAACCCAAATAAACGTACTAATGTTTCGACTCATCGTTTCCAAAAGCACAGAGCGAAACTCGCGATCGTTGTGTTATCGTTTGTCATAAACACATGTGCACACATTGAGAAAGCCAACGAGTTTATGCGAAAGCCGAACGAATGGAAAGGCACGCAAAAGTGTCAATCGAAGGCGTCGACGTTTATTAAAACGAGTGTAGCCATCGTCGTCGTGTTTCGGATTCCGTACGAGGTCGCGCTGACAGAGAAGCAATTAATTCAGTCGCCCGCTCTCCTATTTCTAGGATTGTTGAATCGGGCTTATCGATTATTTTCAGAGGAAGTTTTGCCCCGGATATAACTTGCGTTTCATTGGAATGTCGACTGCGGGAGAGCGCCAAATCGGCTTTATTCGCGGACGGATAATAATTTTTTCATTCACTCGCTTTTTCATCGTTTCGGACCAGTTAATTCATTTTATGATATTTGTTTAATTGAAAATGCGCTCGACTTGATTAATATTCAACATATATTTTCATCCGTTAACGGCATACTCAAACTCCGTCAGAATTAAAAGAAAAATTTAGCTTTCAAGCTCGAGTAATTCCGTGACTCGTCACGCACTTTCGTATGCAGAAAGCTTGAAAAGCTCATCCGCACGTCAACGACTGCCTAATGACGCTGAGTTTACATATATCGTACGACGACGAGTTTTTAACGAGGCGATGCTTCTCCCTCGATAAAAATTGCCTCTCGCGTGGAACTTGGCGTCGTCGAGCTTCGCAATCATATTTTTCTCCTCTCCTTTGATTTTTACGATCGGTCGAGCTTGTTTAGTCGTCCTCGTAAAGAAACGTTATTTTTGAAGAAAGCACGTAACTCGTTCGTTAAATCTCGGCATTGCAAGCGCTCCGAGTCAAGTATCATGCTTAGAGATATTTGAATAGGGGTAAGCTCATTGAAAACAGTGCGTTAATAATACGTAAAGGCTTCTTGGCGATGTATTCAGCTCCAAACGCATGCTCTCATACGGTTAATGCTTATTGCAACATTGCAAACTCGGCGATATTGCGCGAATGTTTCACAGAAAGGACACGCATGTGTGTATACGCGCGATAAAATGAAAATGTCGGTTTTGCTTCTGCCTCGAAAAGCTCTCTTGGCAATATCTCAGCTCTTTGATGCGACGTGGCGCGCAGATTTTCAAGGCCTTTTTGCGAACGCACGCGCAGTTTGCAAGCTCTTCTCGCGAATATTTCGCCAGACATTACATCCGACTGACAGACGTTTACGCATATTCGATATGCGGAAGAAGTGTGACGGTTCCTTATGTCCGCCGCCGCTTATTCATGAAAATGCAAAAGTCAGTATTTCCCGTGGTATTCGCCGATGGTTTGGAAATCACGCGAATATTTCCGTGGCGTTCTCGCGCGCGGCAGCGTAACGCGCGTCCGCGCAAACCTCGGCAATGCTTCGAACAACAAACTATGCGCGCTAACTGCCGTTCAAACGCGCTGCTCTTTTCAGCTGCTGCACTTGAAATCCAACAAATATCTAACGGTGAACGGTCGTCTGCCGGCGTTACTGGAGAAAAATGCTATGCGAGTTTATTTGGACGCGAACGGCAACGAAGGCAGTTGGTTTTATATAATGCCGTTCTACAAGTTGAGAAGCGACGGCGACAGTGTCGTCGTCGGTGACAAAGTCATACTCGAGCCGGTGAACGCTGGTCGTCAAGGCTTACACGTAGCCGCCAATTTCGAATTGAGCGATAATCCAGGTTGCAAGGAAGTCAATGTCGCCAGTGCTGCTACATCGTGGAAGGTTACGCTGTTTATGGAACACAGGGAGAATCAAGAGGAGATACTTAAAGGTGGAGATGTCGTCAGGTGAGTTCTCGTTTTTTCGCACTTCAAGATACCTGTGCATACATATTCCGTCGGAACAATTCCATTTGTGAAATTGAACATGAAAATTTGGGAGTATCAACGGGCGATAGCGCCGTCGGTTTGATGCAGTTGTCGAATGTGTCGTTATTTTCCTTACATAAAGAGCCCTTGGCACTTTCTCAACTTCAGGAAGAATTCCACAGCTTTTTTCTCTCTGACTTATATATTTGGTTCTCTCTAAGATTACCTTCGACTTTGCGGAAATTACGCGACACGCCAACGAGAATATCGTGACTATCAAAACAAATATGTCGCAACGTCGATAATAAAGAACTTTGACGCGATTTCATTGACATTAAAAACTTTCCCAGAACTGAAACGTCATTTCACGACTTTCTCAGGTTATTTCACGCCGAGCAAGAAAAGTTCCTTACGATGGATGAGTACAAGAAGAAGCAGCACGTGTTCCTACGCACAACGGGACGGACAAGCGCAACCGCGGCTACAAGCAGTAAAGCACTTTGGGAAGTCGAGGTATACCAAAAGAACTTTTAGATCGGCTGATAAATTTTGCGCTTGTACTACTTGACAAGTAGCAACGTTTTTGTGTTCGTAAAATATAGTAGGCATGCGATTGTATTTATTGATTGAATTGGAGGCGCGCGCTTGACCGTAGATTGCTCATTCGACGCGGAGCGTTGATTTTGTCAATGAAGCTCATCTAGCTGGCAGTTGAGTAGGGAGGCGCAGGAATCTACAAATAGATACGCAGAGTTTACGTACTGAAATCGTATAGATTGAATTATTTCTTTTTCTTTCTTTGCCAGAAGATATTTTCGTATTGTTATCATTTGACTGTGAAACCATTCGTAAATATTGAATGTATAATTGAGTACACATAGTTATTATGGTTTTCTACCATATGGATAAGATCAATTAAACGCGTAACGTTCAATACGATGCAATGGTCTGTTAACAATGTATCATTTGATGTTCAGGATTGTGAATTAGACGACTTCTACATAAAGTCGTACGCAACGCGTCTTGAAATATTGTTGGGAATCTTGAAGTTTGACTCATCCTAGTCAATATATCGTTTTTTTCTAAATAATTGAAGATAATAAATTGTCGTTTGTGGTTTCTCATCACATTGTTAAAATTTTAGGTTGTTCAACACGATCCGTGCCGTGGTGGCGCTGGCCACTGGAATTCGCTGTTTAGGTTTAAGCATTTAGCCACCGGCCAATACTTAGCTGCGGAGATTGACACCGACGAGCAAGTTGATGTTGCCAAGAGTAGCAAAGGTGCGGTAGTAAAAGAAAATTATATTTGCAATAAATATCAAAACTATAATTCTTTACAGAACAAAATGGAGCGGTGTATCGACTTGTCTCCGTGCCTCATAGCAACGAAATAAGCTCATTATTTGAGCTTGATCCAACAACTCTTACGAGAGCTGATAGTTTAGTACCACAATCGTCCTTCGTTAGACTTCATCATATATGTACTAACACTTGGGTACACTCGACTAGTGTGCCCATCGATATTGACAATGAGAAACCTGTTATGTCTAAGGTATGTGTAAAAGTTTACGCTAAATTGCTAGATTACAACTGTTCAAACAAATTAGATTTAAAAGAAGAGCAAAGCAGTGGTGATTGAAAATAAAATATTAAAGTACATCTGACTTTTCCTATCAGTCTCAACTTACAAATTTAATTCAACGATCTGTAAATCGAATTTCTCAAAAGGTCGGCTGCGCGACGAACAAGGAAGACAAGGAAGCTTTTGCCTTACGTTCGGTTTCACCGGTGGAAGTACGTGACTTGGACTTTGCAAATGACGCGTGTAAGGTTCTCGAGTCGATTAGTCGCAAACTGGAAGGATCGATATCGTTAAACGAAAGGCGAGCAGTTACAAGTTTGCTACAAGACATTGTTTACTTTATCGCGGGTCTCGAGAACGAACAGAACAAATCCGAGGCACTGGAACTTCACGTCACTAATCCTGTGAGAGATAGGCAAAAACTCGTTCGAGAACAATATATTCTTAGTCAACTGTTCAAGATACTTCAGGTGAGCGATTGCATTTTCGTGATTCGTTCTGTACATAAAAAATGGTTACTTTGTTTTTTTTTTCTACATTACATATTTAATATTGATAGATGCGCATAAAAAATGACATTCGTATTAACGGGACTATTTGTTTTTTTCGGTATTTATTTGTTCATAGACTATTTCGTTTTATATCACAAAAATGAGTTATTATGATTTGTTTCTAAGCGAATAAACCTGATTCGTTTTCTTTTTAACTCACCCTTTACAATCTGGCTTTCCTGTATGCTTACAAAAAATCAAAAACCTTTTAAAAGTTTTTATCGATGATTCTATCATGATTATTTTCTACTTCGAGCGAAAGAAGTATTCTATAGAATGATTTTTTTAACGGTGATATTGAATTTGTTATTCTTTACAAAATTTAGGCTACTGCTTGGCTAAAGCCTACTTATCAGAATTTTTTACTTCATTTTTTATCATTTCATTAAGGTGTTTTAATTTAATATGCTGACGAGATTTGTGAACAACAACAAACTATTTTTAATTATCACTAAACGATTTGTACTCGTATGCGCAGGCAGAAAGTTTTTCTAAAATAACGATGTATTATAGGCACCATTTTTAGAATCTGCCGAAGGCGAAGGGCCTTTCTTGAGGATAGAAGAACTGAACGATCCAAGATATGCCGCGTACAAATACATCTTTCGTTTGTGTTACCGCATCCTTAGATTATCGCAACAAGACTATAGAAAAAACCAGGTATAGCATTCTTTTGTACGAAGAAAATCTATCATTAAAAATTCACCCTACCAATAAAATATTATCTTCGAAGGAATACATTGCCAAGCACTTCGCGTTCATGCAAAAGCAAATAGGCTACGATATCCTAGCAGAGGATACGATAACAGCTTTGCTGCACAATAATCGTAAGCTCTTGGAGAAACACATTACTGCTGCGGAAATTGAGACATTCGTAGGCCTTGTGCGCAAAAACATGCACAATTGGGAATCACGTTTTCTCGACTATCTGTCTGATCTGTGTATATCTAACAAAAAAGCGATTGCCGTTACTCAGGAATTGATTTGCAAAAGTGTCCTTAGCGAGAAGAATCGTGATATACTGATCGAGACTAAGTCAGCGTTTTCCCTTATTGTCAAGTTTGTGATTAGCCTCGTTGTAAATGGTTCTTTTCTTTTCACTAGGATGATGAAGACTCAAGTAGAGTTGGAAGATATGGACGAAAGGCATGAAAGCGGGGACGAGGAACCTCAAATCACAATCATCGAAGAGTACGAAATATTTCTTGTTTGGAATGACGGACAAGTAAGTTGTGTGATTTTTAGCATTAGACGTAAGATTTTATAAGTGATTTGTGCATGTAGCGATCGATGTCATTAAGCGAGTTGTCAAGAGGCGCAAAAATGGGAAACGTGGAGGACGCTGCAATACTTGACTACTACAGGCATCAATTAAATCTTTTTAGCAATATGTGCCTCAACAGGCAATACTTAGCCCTTAATAACTTATCGCCGCATCTGGACATTGATCTAATTCTAAAGTAAAAAACGCAAATCTTTCAAAAGATAAATATTTATTGATTTGAACGAGAGTTTGATAAAAAAAATGTTTTTTTAAGGTGCATGGAGGACGAGACAGTGCCATATGAATTACGTGCCTCGTTCTGTAGATTAATGCTGCATCTTCACGTCGACCGAGATCCTCAAGAGCAGGTCGTGCCAGTCAAGTACGCTCGACTTTGGTCTGAAATACCCTCGAAAATGAGCATTAACGAGTAATTTCTTTTCTCTATCATAGAAATTTTACTCTCAGATTCTTGATGTTAAAGGAATAAAAAATCGGTCGGTTACTGTATTTCAGTTACGATACAAATAAGATGCCTGACCAAAATAAAGAAGCTGTGAGGGCAAAGTTTGCATCTACCATAATGTTCGTTGAAGATTACCTGTGCAATGTTGTGGCAAAAATGTGGTCTTTTGCCGATCAGGAACAAAACAAACTTACTTACGAGGTATGTCGACATTTTATTCTTGAAAAATATGCAACTGTAAGTCTAGTTTAACTCATGATTAACTTTTAGGTGGTCAAATTAGCTCGTGACTTGATATACTTTGGATTCTATAGTTTTAGCGATCTTTTGAGGCTGACAAAAACGTTACTTAATATCTTAGACTGCGTGTCGGAGAACGACGCTAGCAACGGAAAAGTGCCAACTGGGGAAATTGATTGTAAGCAACGACATCTATTTATTGATTACTTTAATTTTTCACATATCTAAATAAAAAACATCTTGTACATTATGTAAACTAACAATATAGAATAAGACAAATCTAACGAAAACCAATACCTATATAAATAAGCTAATGTACATAGTGAATCGTAGCCTCTAACTCATTTTTGTCATTTTGATACACACCATTCCATTCAGCCATAAGCGAATCCGTGGAATCGGAGAAATCAGGTAATTGTTGTAGATATCTGTAAATAACTCGCTTTTTTATTGTGTCTCGTATCTATCTATCACTAAAATATAAAATACTCTTCTATCTTCACTTGTCATTAAACGAAAACTTAGAGCCAACATAAACTAATCTCGGTCGATCTTGACAGCCGAAGGTGGTGTGCTACGTTGCATCGGTGATATGGGAGCAGTAATGACAAATCTAACGCTAGGACCAGCAGGTCAAGTTATCGCAGGAACATCGTCACCTGGACAAGCAACTGCGTCATCAGCTAAAAAAGAGTATCCATTAGTGATGGATACGAAATTGAAAATCATCGAGATATTGCAATTTATATTGGACGTTAGATTGGACTACAGGATATCCTCTCTGTTGTGCATATTTAAAAAGGAGTTTGACGAAACGGAGAAAGCTTCGGGAGATTTGAGTCTAGGTCAAAAGGGAATCGATCTCGAATCTATCGGTACGCAAGCTGAAGGCATTTTTGGCAGCAGGTAAGCGAGTTTCCCTCTGTATCAATGTACTAATTGCTATTTGTCGACGGATGGTTTGAGTTTTATCATGTATTTGGTGAATAACAGGCTGCCGTAAATGATAATTTTCATATTGTAGAAAGAAGTTATTATTGTTATTGTAGAAATGTCAAGAAGTGACACGCATTAAAATTCATTTATAGTTTCAATATCAATCCATTATTTTAATGCGATTATAGATTAAAAAATTTATTGCCTTTGTGTGATTCTTCAACGATATGATGATTTTATTTTTACTGCACGTTTGTTTTTTTGCATTATTTTAGTGAAGAGTGTGCAGCATTAGATCTAGATGGAGCAGGTGGACGAACATTCTTGCGAGTTTTACTACACTTAGCAATGCACGATTATCCACCTCTGGTTTCTGGTGCACTTCACCTTTTGTTTCAACACTTTAGCCAAAGACAAGAAGTACTGCAAGCTTTCAAACAGGTATTATGAATATGAAACTCAATTGAAAATGTGTCTCTTTCGTGACGATAATTAGTTTCTATTTATAGGTTCAACTGTTAGTATCAGATAGCGACGTAGAGTCCTACAAACAGATCAAAGCCGATTTGGACGTTCTCCGTCAATCCGTTGAAAAATCTGAGCTCTGGGTATACAAATCAAAAGCAACAGAGGAACACGGGACAAAGAAAAAATCCAAAAGTAAAGACGGCGATGAGGAGAAACGATCGACTAGGAAAACTCCACCACAGCTATCGTCGATGGAGAAAAAAGGTTCAGCTATCGATTTGGACGTAGGACCGCCATTACACGCAGATCAAGCAGAAGAATATCGCAAGATCCAACAAATTCTTATTCGCATGAACAAGCTTTGCATCCAAACTTTGCCCGGTGGACAGGTGAAGCCAAGGAAACACGAACAAAGATTGCTACGTAACGTTGGTGTGCACACCATTGTACTTGATCTTCTGCAAGTTCCCTTCGATGCTAAAGAGGACGTACGGATGATCGAGTTGATGCGTTTGGCTCACGATTTCTTGCAAAACTTCTGTCTTGGTAATCAACAGAATCAGGTGTTATTGCACAAACATCTGGATTTGTTCTTAAATCCGGGAATCAGAGATGCTCAAACCGTGTGCAGTATATTCCAGGACAACTCGACGCTCTGTAACGAGGTGAATCCTAAAGTGATCCAGCACTTTGTTCATTGTATCGAGACGCACGGTAGGCACGTACAGTACCTCAGGTTTCTGCAGACGATCGTCAAAGCTGAGAATCAATTTATTCGCAAATGTCAAGAACTTACTATGCAAGAGTTGGTTCAAGCGGGAGAAGATGTGCTAGTGTTTTATAATGACAGAGCTTCATTCAACAGTTTCGTCGAGATGATGAGATCTCAAAGACATAGAATGGACGAGAGTAGCCCATTGAAGTATCACGTGGAATTGGTGAATTTATTAGCTTGTTGTACGATGGGCAAGAATGTTAATACTGAAATCAAGTGTCACAGTCTGTTACCTCTCGACGATATCGTTACTATGGTTTCACATCCTGATTGCATTCCAGAGGTAGGACTTTTACTAAAAAATTTATTATCATTTAGGATGTCCTCACAGTTTCAAATATTATCAGGTGAAAGAAGCATACATCAATTTCTTAAATCACTGTTACATTGATACGGAAGTAGAAATGAAAGAAATCTACACGTCAAATCATATGTGGACTTTGTTTGAAAAATCCTTCATCATCGACATAGGAATAGTAGCCACGGCAACTCACGATCGCGAACATGCGGATACTGCACTGGAACATTACGTGACCAACTGTCTAATGAACATCATCACCATGTTCTTCAGCAGTCCATTCTCTGATCAGAGTACTACACTGCAGGTAATACTTCATTGATGACTTTTAATCTAGAAATTTAGTCTTGTCTTCTACAGTCTTATTCGATATAGTTTCTTCCATTTTCATATACTTTTTCACGCTCTTTCTTGTTTTCTCTCTGTATAAGACAAGCTTATTTACTGGTTTTGTGTTTTATGCTTTTGTCGGATGGATCGACTTTTAAGAGGACAACTACTTAGTATACGTATATTAGATTCTCTGATAAAAACAATAACTGTGATTTCGTAATAATAACGTATGACAATTTAATTTGCATCTTGCCTTGCTTCGCTATTGAAGTACATCATACTCGAGGTAATTTTTACCAAAACTGGAAACGAGTGAATTTCTAGATTTAGATTTGTTTACTCTCATAGTTATATAGATGTCGATGTAAGCCAGTTCAACAATCTTACCATTTTCACAATGCAAAGGCATACTCGGCCATCCGTTAATTTTTTCTTTTTGTAACTTTCGCACAGTGGCTGGCTAATTTTGGCTCTTGGTGTGAATTTCTTCTTGAATAATTAATTGAATATTCTCAGTGTATAATTTATTAACTAAAGCAATGCTGTATGATTTATGAAACAACGAAAAACAATTTCCACGCTTTTCGCATGAGGTATAACAATTTGCAATAGATTGCTTCGCATTAACCAAGTTTCATGCTATCAATTAGTCATTCATTAACCTCTTCGTATTTATTATAATATAGGTAGATACGGTCAGTTGACCGTCTCCACCTGTATTCTATTAATTAATTATGCAAGTATCTTAGAAATTAACTGCAATCAAGTAGCTGTCGTAACAGTGTAAGGTAATATTAATGAACGTTTATTGTCGATTTCTTGATTATTAAAAAAAAAACATGATCGACAATGAACATTTTGCTTATGCACAAAATAAAAGAAAAGTGATTAATAGTATTCGGCAGTGAATTCGCTGCTTGGTTAGTGCGAATGTCCAACATAGTTTAGCATGTGTGTGTTTTCTTGGCACGGCCATCACTTCTTCTTCTACTACTACCACTACTACTTCTCTGGGGTTTACTTGCGTTGTGTGGTGATGGGGTTACTGATAGAAACATCTGCACGATGCCAAGCTCTATTGGGACATGAACGATTATCAACGACATAGTGAGAATATTTTCACTGACTATGTAAGTATTTGCGATGTAATTTGGTTGGCACCGATCGCACTGCTAATAATCGTTGCTTTGTATGAATACTAAAAGCATTATGTCTAAAATCAAGGTGTTGCAAGTGTAATAAAAAATGTGTAAATACACGATAAAAGTTATATGTTCAATTACCGATTTTCAATTTCATAATAAAAATTCATTAAAAGAAGACATTAAAAATGAATTTTTTATTTTTATATTTTTTTGTAAGTTTTATGTGACTGCTAATCGTAAAATTTGAACTTTGACAGACGAGACAGCCGATATTTGTGCAACTGCTTAACGCGGCGTTTAAAGTATCGCAATGTACCTGGTTGACTGCAGCTCAAAGGTTGACAGTGGAGAATTGTATTCGAACTTTGTCCGACGTCGGTACGTAATGAAAAATTAATAATACTTTATTTTTGTTATTGTTATGCAACTACTATTTGTGATACTCAATTAGCAAAACAACGAGGAATTGCCATCCCGACGGATCTTGAAAATCAAGTAGTGTCAATGTTCAACAAAGCGGCAATGCTCAGTAGACAAACGACCAAATGGTTGCAAGCGGCAAAGATGCCGAAAATCGAACGAAGTAGCACTGTGAGTTAAATTTCATAAATATAACGGCTCGCTACGAATAAGGTAAAATTAAAACAATTCCTATCTCACAGTTAATGCGATTGGACCGAAGTATCATCGAGGGGTTACAAGATATAGTTTCATTACTGGAAGAACAATTAAAGCCACTGGTACAATCTGAGTTGTCTCTATTGGTTGACATACTCTACAGACCGGAATTATTGTTTCCAATGGGCACCGAAGCACGCAAGAATTGTGAAAATGGTGGTTTTATTCGACGGTATGTTTAGATCCATTTGGTTGGCTTTTTAATATTTTCTTTACAAGGAAACGGAAATAAACAGTTCAAAAAGTGAGACAATACTTTTTTAATTACAGATTGATAAAGCACACGGAAAAGTTACTGGAAGAAAAGGAAGAGAAACTATGTGTCAAAGTTCTGAGGACATTGTGCGAAATGATGGCTATAGATCCAGAATACGGTGAGAAGGTGAGTTTACTCCCGACAGCTGATACATGCATGCATGTAACGTTCTGAGTTCAATTTTGACTAAAATTACGTCACGGGCAAGTTAAAATTTAACAACATAGACCGTAGAGAGCATAGACGAAGCACGTTCAGCGTATATCGCTCTAATTTTATCGAACGTACTTCGTCACGAATGAAAAAAATCATTCGCTACTTTTCACACAAGCGAGTTCTGCCGTGTGGTGAGTATTTAGACTTAGCCAAAGCTGTTTTACATGCTGCTATAACATTTAAAAGACCAAGAGCGAGGAACACAGTAAACGTCCACATCCAGAAGTGCCAATTCAATCAATTCAAGTATCGAAGATCGAATCTCCATCCATGACATCTATTGAAAGTACTGAAACAACGAGCACTGCAAGTACAAAATCAACGAGCGTTGCAAGTACAAAAACAACGAGCGTTGAAAAAGTAGTTTTGATTGCTGAAATTAATGCTGCAACAACGGTTCCGAATATCAAGACAACGACCACGACGACCACGATGCCGACGATTGAAGTGACAGTCGTCGACACTCCTCCAATAACTCAATCGACACAGGAGCTACGGGTAAAAGAGCCATTGCAAAAAAGCGCTAGATATCCAAAAGCACAGTGCGAATTGTACCATAATAATGTACGTAAAACAAATAACCGCAACCGCCACGTATTGATAAATATAATTCTATTATACTATTCTCTTCGTCTCTTCCTTTGTTTCTTTTATGTGTGATTTTTTCATTTTCATATACACTAATTACATATGATATGTTAAAAAAAACACGAGGAGCTCGATTGGTTGAACTATCGTTGACGAGGTCCACGTATATATATATATAGCATTTATTTTTGATGTTTTATATATTAGCATTGCATATTTTTTCTATCAGCATGCGAATTTTATCCGCTTATGTTGATGATGCTCGACAATATCTCGTAGGCTTGAATAAACTTTTTCTGTTTTTTTGTGAGTGACAGTGTTTTTGTCTGAAGAGTAATGGCTTTTAAGTTTTTTTTATATCTAGAAATTTATTCTCTGATTGTATGCTTTTATTTAAGTACTTCGATAAGAATGAGGATTTTTCTTAATTATTGTGATGTTTTTCTATAGTAACATTTTTCTATTTTAATTGTGATTTGGAATTTACATTAGACTACCTAATATATTACACCCGACTTCAGAGATACTACTCAAATCTCTTCCTAACAAAAACATTTTCATAAGTAAATCCGGATTCACTTTTTCCTATGAAAAACGCATGAATTGTAGGTTACCGCTATAAGAATTTTCCAAAGTATGTAAACGTTTTGTTGTATCTAGATAGTTTAGTTGATTTTGTAATATTATTAATTATATTTTATAAAATATGTACAAAATGATTGATTATCGGTTATCAATGTACCAATATACTAAGAAATAAATTAGTAATAATTACATCGAAACAAACGAAAATAACAAATTTTCCAGATTCATAAAGAGCACAAACATAACATTGAAATCATTTTCTTCAAAAGATACATTTTGAAAGTAGATCATATTTATCCTATTACCCGTCGAGATTGTAAAAAATGTTAAATAAATCGCTATGATATGTGCATAAAAACATAGATTTAAGATCTGTATACTCGCCAATGTTTGTATAAAATATCCTATAGATATTTTTATTTACTATAACGTTGCTTCCTCAAAAAATTATATTGATTCCTATTTGTAAATATAAAAGAAATTCGCATATAGTAGTTGTGTAATGGTATATCAGTCTGACAACTTTCTAATATCATGATATTAACGCGAAATTATACTTTATAGGGTGATGCACTGCGTAATAATTTATTGGCGCGCTACTTTGGCAAAACTTTCCTCGTAAAGCCGGATGAAGTGGACATCGGAGCACCCTGTTCCGTGCCTGTTACACATGGACCCGGAGGTAAATTCATTGTCGTATTACTTTCAAAATCGCTTACTAATTATGAATATATTTTAAGTAATTTCGAAGAAAAATGTGTAATACTTTTTATGATACTCTGCTGAATTGAAACAAATTTTTTCTTTTGATCAACAGCAAAAATACTTAGTCGAGCTGGGCGAACATTGCATGAGGTACAATGTCATTTGGATCGAGAAGGAGCATCAGATCTGGTTGTCGAATTGGTTATCAAAAGTGTGCACTCACCGAGCATATTTGTGGAGGCAGTTCAATTGGGAATCGCATTACTTGAAGGTGGAAATCCAATTATTCAGAAGAGCATGATCACGAAGCTTATGAGCGGCGATTTAAGTCAGTCGTTTTTCAAGGTATGAATAAGAGTCATATATCTATATTTCAACTTTAAAAATTCATTTTACAAACGATCTCGTTGAAAGGTACAAAATTATAATGTTTTTATGTTATTATCTTAGGTATTTTATGAAAAGATGAGGGATGCTCAACAAGAAATTAAGGCGACTGTCACCGTGAATACATCCGATATAGCTGCGCAAGCTCATGAAGATAAAGAGCAAAGCAAAGAGTTGGAAAAGCTGAAAAAACGCGATTCAGGTATAAACATTGCCACATTCACCCTTGTGTAATGAGATGATTGATGGATAATTACAACTTGTTATTTCTCTATTTATCAACAAAAAATTTAATTAATTTTACTCTTTGTGACCAGTTCATTATTGTAATTATGTTTTGTTAGTCACCAAAAAATCACTACCAATACACAAAAAAAGCCTTTCACTCATTTTATTGAATTTTATTGTCCAATCCGCTGTTCACTTGCACAATTCGCACCTACCTCGATGTCTAACAACTACAGCCAAACCCAATGGCATTGTGATGACAGAGGAATTACGGGACGAGTTACACGCGGCGGCGGCAACGACTGCACAGGCATATGCCGCCGTACGAAGTTTAACATCTGGAGATGAAGTGGCGAGTAATCAGGATAATCAAGGTATTGGCAGTATTGCCGTCGATGAAATGCTGGCAGAGAAACTTGACAGACAACACCGTAGCAGCGACGATGCAGAGGAGGGACAATTAGACCCTAAGGTTCTTGTCATGCAGCCGATACTTAGATTTTTACAGCTTCTTTGCGAGAATCACAATAGGGAATTGCAGGTACGTAGATTTGAATTTTTTCACAAATCAAATGCAAAGTACAAATTTTGCAGTTTTAACTACTGACGTGTTCTTGCAGAACTTCTTGCGCAACCAAAATAACAAAACCAACTTCAACTTGGTTTCGGAAACGCTAATGTTTCTCGACTGCATCTGCGGTTCGACAACCGGTGGATTAGGTCTTCTCGGGCTGTATATCAACGAATACAATGTGGCGTTGATTAATCAAACTCTCGAGACCTTGACGGAGTACTGCCAGGGCCCTTGTCATGATAATCAAAATTGTATTGCAACCCATGAATCTAACGGGCTTGACATCATCACTGCTCTCATTCTCAATGATATCAATCCACTTGGCAAGACTAGAATGGATCTCGTGTTGGAGCTTAAGAATAACGCCAGTAAATTGCTGCTGGCTATTATGGAAAGTAGGAACGACAGTGAGAATGCCGAGAGAATTATGTACAATATGAATCCAAAACAGTTGGTCGATGTCGCTTGTACGGCATTTCATCAGGAATCGTTGGAAGATGATGGCGATCCGGACGATTCGTCATCTAATGGAGAAGATGGCGTTTCGCCAAAAGAGGTACATCAAAGGTTGTCGACGTATACGAAGACAAAGAATTTATTAATTATTTCTTCTATAGGTGGGCCACAACATTTACATCCTGTGTCATCAGCTGGCGCAGCACAACAAGGAGCTTGCAGCTATACTCAAACCATCCGAGTCGAGTACTGCGAATCAAAAAACTAACAAAGCACTGCAATATTATGCGACGCACACTGCACAAATTGAAGTGAGCATTTTCAATTGTTACCTGCAAATGCAAATTATTACTGTGTACATCTCTCGATATTTGCTTTATAAATAGATCGTAAGGCACGATAGAACCTTAGAGCAAATCGTCTTCCCCATTCCTGAGATTTGCGAACTTATCACGGAGGACACTAAGATTCGAGTACTTCATACCGCCGAATTGGACGATCAAGGATCCAAAGTCTCGGATTTCTTTGAGAGGACTGAAGACATGTTCAGTGAGATGAAATGGCAGAAAAAGCTTAGAGGTTCTCAACATTTTTCTAGACAATTTATTTTGACAGAGCCATATTTAGTGCTATTTAAATATTTCCAGGTCAACCCATGTTGTTCTGGGTCAGTAGCTATATGTCGCTGTGGAGTAATGTTTTATTCAATTGCGCTGTTCTTATCAATGTGATCGTTGCCTTCTTTTACCCGTTTACTGACACCATATTTAGTAAGTCAATGCTTCACACTTTTGAAGCGAGCAACTAATATGATTTGTTTGGTTTGGACAGAGCTCAATTCACACATATCCGGTCTTATATGGACATGTATGCTGGCATCGGCGGCCATTGTTTTATGTTTGGGTAGAGAGTCAGCTGTACGACCATTGGCTTATGCAACGATATTGAGATTGATATTTTCTTTGGGTCCTGAACCAACCCTGTATTTGTTAGGTCTTCTTACTGTAAATATCAGCTTTATTTATAATTTCTGTTATAATTTGATGATTGCAAGGGTTTGGCGTTTGTTACAGATCTGTTTGAAAATTGTACACCTCATTAGTATAATAGGAAATCAAGGTACCTTGCAGAAGGATATTAAGCAAATAATTACAGATTTTGAGTTACTTTATCACACAGTATATTTGGTATTTTGTGTACTTGGTATATGTATGCATCCGTTCTTTTTTTCTGTTCTTGTAAGTAAAAAAAAAATATTGATTATTTTTATGAAGATAGATTGAATGTATTTGTCTACGATCTGTTATCTTTTCAGCTTTTCGATGTAGTATACCGTGAAGAAACTCTTTTAAATGTTATACGATCTGTTACGAGAAACGGAAGATCCATTATACTCACTGCAGTTCTCGCTTTAATTTTGGTGTATATGTTCTCTCTAATCGGTTATATGTTCTTCCAAGATGACTTTTTAGTGAGTATCGACGAGGAGATCGAATGTGAGTATTGAATGTTATATAATATTCATAACAAAGTTGAAAAGTCAAATATAATAAAATATTAAAAGTCAAATATTAATGATTAATTTTTACAGCTTCGACTGCAGAAGAAACTTTAGGAAGTTGCTCAAAGGATAATGACAGCTGTATTGCTACCGAGACAGTTTCCAAATATTTTAAGAAGCGTAAGTATTATTTGCATTTTATATCGTGAATTTTACTGGCATAAAAAAAGATAATGTTGTCTTTGTAGGCGAAGCGGAAATGATTCCAAGTGCGGAAGTAGTCAACGTTGGAGGAGAGTTGAAGGAACGAGCTTGCGATTCATTGATAATGTGTATTATCACGACAATGAATCAAGGTCTGAGAAATGGCGGAGGTATCGGTGACATCTTGAGAGCGCCTTCAAGTAAAGTAAGGTTCCTGTAAATTAAGCGAAGCGATTTCTTTTTGATTCTTTGAGAACATCTCGTATTATTCGCAATTTCAATTTCAGGAACCATTATTCGTTGCGCGCGTAATCTATGATCTGTTGTTCTTCTTCATCGTCATCATTATCGTTCTGAATTTGATATTTGGTGTGATCATCGACACATTCGCCGATCTCAGATCAGAGAAACAGCAAAAAGAATTGATACTAAAAAATACCTGTTTCATCTGTGGTTTGAATCGTTCGGCTTTCGACAACAAAACTGTTTCGTTCGAAGAGCACATCAAACACGAGCACAATATGTGGCACTACCTGTATTTTATCGTACTGGTGAGGGTTAAAGATCCGACTGATTTTACCGGACCCGAGTCGTATGTCTACATGATGGTTAAGGTAAAGGGTCCATTGTAGCTTGTAGAGTGGCAATCGATTGCCAATCGAAAAAAGCGACTCTAAGCTCAGTGTACTTTTACAGGATCGTAATCTCGATTGGTTTCCGAGACTTAGAGCCAAATCTCTTGCCGAGGATGAAAGTGAAGGTGAACAAGTCGAACTTAGGAGTTTACAGTCGCAGCTTGAGCTTACTCAGAATCTCGTTAAGTGTCTTTCTCAGCAGCTTACTGAACTTCGTGATCAAGTTAGTGACTGTTTTTTTATATAGAAATAGTTTATGAAAAATCTTGATAGAACTTAAATTTATATAACATTTGCCTTAGATGACGGAACAGAGAAAGCAGAAGCAACGTTTGGGACTCTTGAATTCTGCGACAGCATTCCTACAGAACGCTCCATCATAAATTAATACTTTCTTTTAAATTCTAATTTAATGGAAACCTCATTTAATGTTTAAACAAGCATTTAACAGCGGTGTTAGATGATTTACGTGTACGAGTTAGAATCGTGCGGTTCCGTTCCTAGTAGAGAAAAGAAATAATTGTATATGAATGTAAAGCAAGGCTTAGTTGCATCAACATACGTAATGAGAAGAAGGTATTGAAAGTTTTTATATACAAATGTTGCCGTGCACAAAACAAATGATTTTTAAAGGCTGTGATAGCCACAAAAAAATGACAATTAATACGAAAAACTTAAGTCAATACCTTCTTGCTTGAAAATAGAAATATCGCGTATATCATTGAAAGTACGATATATTGATTTGATGTAAAATATTGAACTTTATGATGGGGGACGTGCAATAAGCATTGCTATTAATTTTACAAAGTCTCAATACGATTCAACTAAGAATAATCTCGCTGTGAATCTTAAACTTTTTTTAATACTTTCTGGTAAAGTTATAAGAGAGTAGGGTTTGATAGAAAAACGGCATATAGCCATCAAGAATTTCAATTACTTCTAAATTACGAAACTTTGATCAGACGATTATTAAATTGTACCTTCTATCTTAGGAATCTCATTCGAGTTTGACATTAAAGAGTTATTTGAGGCTACGGATATATCGATGGCTAGTTTTTATGATAATAAAAGTGTTCTTCGTAGCTTCAAGAATCTTAAAAACAAACATCTCACTGTCGTAGTAATAAGATTTTAAGAAAGTAAATTAAATATTAATTTTCGTCGATCGAAGAATCTTTGTTATTAGATACGTAGATTGTATAAGAGGTAATGACAATCGTTTTCACAATCATATTTTGTGCACTGAAAACTTGTTGAGGTTTATTTTTAATGTTGTAATCTCAAATATCATGGTTACCGTTTTAGATCTTTTATCTGAATTTACTCAAATTCTAAAATATTTTATCTCGCATCTTTTAAAAGAATTTACAAAGTAGTAGATCTATAAGGAAAAAAGTAAATATCAAAGCAAGAATCTTTATTAAAATTGTAGAAATGAAGTTTTTGAAATCTCGGTTATTTAGAGTAGTAAATACATTTATTAAAGATATATTTTTGTATAAAAAGTATTCTTAGTTTGGAAAAACATTGGAGAAGCGATAGAATAACTTTTAAAAATTAGAATTTATTAAGTGTTTCTAAAATATATTGTTGCGAGAATGGTTTGCAATCAAAAAAAAAAAATAAAGTATTGGTTGTACCGAGCCGAATTGCGTTAGCTTGTAAATAATGCAACAGATTTTGAAATTCATTAGCAGAAAATATATTTGTAGCTTAGCATATTCTGTAATATGTGTATTTTAATATTTGCCATTGAATTCTATCTTCTTCGTATGTACGACCGATTTAATCTCGTTTATATTGATTTGAAATAAAAAAAGCTAAGTCTGTTATGCTGTACCTTAGCATAGTCGTTTAAGATAAAAAAATTTAGAGTTTTTTTAATGTCGTTTAATAAAGAATGTTTGTTTTTACATAATCGTATTCGATTCATTTACGTATTTCCTTACTGATAGTTAGATGTTTTTTATCAACTAATCAGCTGAAGAAGTTTCTAAAATAAATGTGGAAAAAATTAACAAGCTAATTTAAGCTGATATGGCAGTGATGGAATAAATGAAATTAATAAATAACACGAATAATATATTCAAGTATTTTACATGATTCAGATCACGTCATAAATATTTTTTTAACATTTAATGGTCTTCTGAAAATGAATGAAGAGTATATTCATAGCATAGGTTAATGTTCCACGCAAAACTACATAATCTTTTCCAATAAATGTAAATGAATTCTTTAACAGCGTAACAAAGATATGGAATATCCATAAGCTTTATACCCTTTATGTTTTATATAGCTCTGCATTATTTTATCTAACAAATGAGAGTTCGAAAAAGTTTTAAGCTATACGATCTATTAAGATAATGTAAAATGTGTGGTTTTGGTCGTAGAAGCTTTTCGAGAATTTTTTTAACATGAAATTTATTTTGATATGATTAAATTCGATATACACGACAATTTTTCTTTTAGCTGCAACTTTGGTAGAAAACATCATGAGCTTGTGACTTAACTGCTTTTTAGGCACTCTATGCTAATTTTATTGCACTCTCGATATTTAGTTTGAATAGATAATAAAAGATAATATTCACTCCATAATTTTGAAAAATAACAATATATATGCGATGTTCATTTTATTCAAATATTTGAACGCACGATCGGATCATACGTGTGAAAACAAACGGAATTAAATAGGAACTGACCTAGTTTTTTCTGCCTTTTCTCAAAAAAAAGTAAATTAATTTTGATTAAAAAA
This sequence comes from Phymastichus coffea, assembly GCF_024137745.1. Classification (NCBI taxonomy): domain Eukaryota; kingdom Metazoa; phylum Arthropoda; class Insecta; order Hymenoptera; family Eulophidae; genus Phymastichus; species Phymastichus coffea. Next base: position 1,732,361 of record NW_026706865.1, read on the forward strand.
TCTATTATGCCATATCTTTTCATCATAATTGATTAATATAAAATATTTAGATTTTTCTAAACGTCGTTTAACAAAAATTCCCCTAAAAAATTATCTTGTTTTCAACTAGAAAGTTGAGAGGCTGTCTTAAATAAATGTGTAAAATTCATTCAGTGCTTCATCTCATTTATTCATCTCATTATATGAAACAATTGACTATTTATTGTGACTTAGATATACACGTCTATTACGTACATATAACATATAGTTGCTTTCAGAGGATTAGACCGAGTCTTGGTGAAAGTTTGAAAAATGCTTATTTGTTACAATCATTTTAGCTGCAAAAGTGAAGAAAAAATGTAAAAAAAAATCAGAAAGTTCATAATGAAAATTACTAAAATTACACCTAAACCATCGTATTTTGATATACAAAAATAACAGTGAAAAAATAGTTTCTTTTCGCGTTCACGCGGATCCATTAACAATAAACAATTTTATAATGTCAACTCACATTGAAGATGAAAATAGTTATTGAAGAAAGATCGCGATATGAGAAAAGTCGATGATATCTATCGTAACGATACATATATAACTTTTGGCAGTAAAACTATTGCATTTGAACTCTATCTACTGTGAAAAACAAGGAGAATTGTTTTTTACCGATACTACACGTGCGAAGATTCGTAAATACTTCAATAATCTGAACACTTTCATCATTGTTTCGACGAGGTCGACGAGTTTAAGCTTGCGTAAATGATATATAAAACAACTAAGAGGAAGGACGAAGAGATAAATCCAATTATACATCGGCCGAACCCATTAACATCGTGAACACTCTAAACGGAATAGCATCTACGATAATCAGTCTTGAAAACTTCGTCCGAATCGCGCATAAATTATCGACATACGATGACATTCATGCACACATACGTACATACACACACAAGGAACATGCAGTGGATATATGCCAATTGATATGTCATCGCCATGAATTGATGTATTACCTGACTTGTCGACGTTTCCGTGAACAAGAGAGTTTAGTTGCGCGGATTTGGACGAAGTTTAGGCCTACTTTGATGCGATCTTTTCTGACGTATGAGAATTCATAAGAATTATATTCATCCTAAAGCACGCACTTCACTGGCGGAGTGACTTTTTGGACGTATTTGTGATAGAATTTGAGGTAAATTAGCGAACTCGTGTCTTATGAAAAGTGAAAGAATGTTTGTTAAACAAACGTATCGCTAACCAAAAAGATTTTCTTTTCTTTTTTATTCGATTTGAAATAACGTCTAATTTGTACATAGGATACATCCTCTTCCTCGCTATACATTTACGATAAGTTTGTTTTACTTTTTATAACCACTTTCGTATTTACATTTCATATAGATTTAGCCGAATTCAAGATAAACTAGTAGTAACTGATAAATAAAGTATTTACATGATTTTCACTTTTCATAAAACCATATAATCATTATGACGCCCTTACACTCGTTTTATCGCATGACAGTGCAAAATCACCGCGTCTACGCGGTTTACGACTTTTTCTCTGTATATGAAATATTCTTCCTTAAAAACATTGCAAAAGGATCTGTGTATCGTCCCTACCACGCAGCTTAAGCACAGAAGTTTCGTATATTTGTTCTAAGCTTGTTTCATGCTAAGGAAATGAAAAAATTAGCTTAACTTAATACAGCATACGTATTTTTTAGATTTTTTATATTTGTATTTTTTAGACGCTATCGGTAGAGGACAAAATTAAAAATACGAGGACTTTCTTTGCTTAAGCTGTTCGTATATTCGTAATACTTTATCAATAATCGTTTTAGATTCGTTTATTTATTTTTTTTTGTCATTTAATTATTTTTTCTTTTTATAAACCCTTAATAGTTACATATACTTGGAGGTTTCTTTAGTACCTAGTGCCTTAATAGTAATCAATAAGTTATATTGACGACTGATTATCCAGAATAGCCCTTACTCGCATCGATTAAAATATTTATATACTTGTTATACATAAAAATTGTGTGTTGTCTTTTTATTCCAAGTTTTATCGATAAAAAATTATCATTAGTACCATTCATTTCGACATTGGAATATTTTACAATCAAAATTCACTTTCGATTGTCAACATTGAGAAAAATATGCAATATTAACTTGTACAATATGTTAAAATCCTAACGTTATAAAAAGACTTACATCAATTCGAATCATTAAAGACTAATGAAAAATTAACAAGTGATATTTGAAGAATTAAAAATAAAATGTTAATGAAATCTTAGCAATTCTGGACAACAATCGGATGTATTAACAACGTAATCGAGGGCTGCCTAAACAGGCAAAGCTCATTCATTAAAATACATTCTTTGTTTGTTTGTTTGTTTCTTTTCGTATAAATCCTAATTATTACATAAGTTATCTATCAATATTTGCTTTGTTATTCTCGTAACTTTACAACGGTAATCCCGTGCTGCTTCAATATCCATGCCATTGTATTCTGTACAACACTATTAACCTATGTTTATTTTTGTACATGTTTTCTATATAAATTTGTTATTTTACCTGCAATGTGTCGTGGGTGTGCGAAACACGTTATTTTTTCGTATAAAAGGACCATGAATCTTTTGTTTGTAAAACCTTTTTTCAAGTATGTTTACGTCATTACAGCTGTATTTTGCATTTCATTCTAAAAGTGCTGAATCAATTGTTGCAAGAATTCATTACGCATTCGATATACGTTAAAAAATGAGTATGTCGGAAGGAAAATAATAATAATAATGCGTTAAGAAAAACTAAATAACATGTTTCGTTGATATTAATAAGTGCAACCTGTTGTATCCATTAGTATTAAATCGAATGCGTATTTTTGTTATTCTTATTATTATCACTCGTAATATTTGGTATTTACATAAGGATTTTCGTTCGATCAACGTTTATAGTTCATTGTGTGTGACGTTTATACAAATCCCACATTCAAAAATTGTGCTTTCGCTGATAACGGAAACTATCGGATTTATCTATTTATTTCTTGTATAAAACTTGGTATTCTGTCAATTCCAGAACATCGCCTAGAAGTAAAAATCGCGTTGATTTTATAAAATCATGCGTAGTCGTATTCTAATTGAAAAAGTAATAAGAAAAAACTACGCACGCACGCACACACGGGAATTGATTACCAACGCTAAAGTTCGTCATTATTTCATCAAGTGACCAGAGCAAGGAGAACGACGAGCAGTAGCAGCGAGCTGACGGTACGCTTGAGCGCCGAGGCACTTGCCATGACGATGTTACCGTGTGTCATTTGTAGATTATTGTCTCGTGGCTTCATAGCCCGTGAACTTCGCCACCTCAATACGTATTGCGGCGCCGTTCGACCTAACGCTTGCAGCCTGCAAAACATTTGGACGAGGACTTAAAAGTGTTCTGGATTGGGACCAACGATAAGACTCACTTGACAATAACCGAGCGGTGCTTGGTGGAGATAGTGAAATTCCTAGCGATATCCCTGGCGCAAAAAGTGAAAAGCCTTGGGCCTTCAGACTCAGAAATAGTCTTGTTGTACTCGTGCACCGTCAAATTCCAAGCAGTGCATGGTCCTGTCGATTATTAAATACCATAAAAAAACTGACGGAAATGCGGTGTAAGCAAAATGAAATTCTCCGAGCTCAGCGTATATTTATATCTCCCTGTGAAAAATATTGTTACGTAACTTGCGGCAGGCTTTTCTTTCTCGTTTCGAATAAAAGCCAATATCTTTTATAAAAAAATCTCTTTGTCGCATACAGCGCTGCAAACTTTCCTTTCAACTTCGACAAGAGGAGAGCGATTTACCGACAAACTTGAATGTACGCGTTATACTTGAAGAAGCTCGCATTATCGTGATGGGCTACTTCAAATCCTGGCAAAGATATTTTTAATAAGAGACACAACTTACTGGTCTGCGTTGACTCGATTTGTATGAAGAGCTCGTGGCCAGGTGGCGAGTCGAGTACGTAAGTGCACTTTTGCTGATAGTAGTGATTGAGAGCGAAGCTAAAATTAGCCGAATATCCGGCTTGTATTTCACCGATTGCCGTGGCAAGCTGAGACTGACCACCGCAAAAGCTGTCGTCTACGAATTTATACTCGGCTGTGAGATTCAAATCTGGTTGTCGTGAACGCGACCACTCGACGTACACCGGCGTTGTACTCCAAAACTCGACTGGCAACCAGTCCTAAAAAATAAATAGCGAGGATTGGTTTTTCCTGCGGTATCCGTAAAGTATACGAGTAGAGTTTTAGAGTTTTTCAAGGCACGCATCGCTTCGGCGATCGCCGATAGCATTTGCCGAAGCGTTTGCGGGCTGCGCGAATCGCGTGGGAAACTTGGAAAACTGGTGATACATACTCGATTGCTGCCACACAGACAGGCAAGCACATTGCCGTGCGGCTGGGCCACGAGAAGCAGGTGGTCGATGTCGTCGAGGAGCTCGTTGCTCGCGCATCGGCAGCCCTGATCGCCGCATTGCGTCGTGCATTGGGTATCGAGTGTTCGATTCATCGTGCTGTTGAGCTGTACAGCGGCAAGCGAAACATTAGTTCTTTTCTCTTTCCGTTGCTTACTTTTACGATTCACCCGCGAGCTTACAGTGATGACGACGGCTTGATTGGCGGCCGGTATGAAATGTTGCTTGCACTTGACGTTGCTGGAAACGGCGTTGAATCGATTGACTTTCGGCTGAATTACCATACCGGCTTTGGGCGAGCTTAGGCCGTAATACTCCACGTCGCAGAATGTCTTTGGCTGCTGCGTGCCCGACTCCCTCTCTGCGAATTCACGCCAAAGTTCGTTCGAATCATTTTTGTTTCAAGGAAACGCCGCTCTTTTCTCTGACAAATTGCCTCTACCAATTTCCACACGTTTGCATCGCTCGTAAAATCGTGAAATCGACGAGAATAAAGGAGAAACTCTCGCGACTTCGTCACTCCTGTTTACCATCGCCGATGTTTTTCCCCTTTTTTTTTAATCGACCGCGCGTAAGTCCGTGATCTACGAATTCACTTAATCACCAGCGCGCGACAGCAAATAGACGTATAGCGCGCCTAACTTTTCCCAGCCTTGTCTTTTTTCGTCGCGTGCTCCAGCTTGATTGGAAAATCCGCGAGCGCTTTTTTTTCTCACGCGCTTCCCTCTGCGCTGTTATCAATTGGACTCTCTCGCGTTCATCCCACTTGGAGATATGAATTTCGATCGCTGGAGAGTGCGCAACAAATCACGCGTTTGCTTGCTTGCTTATCTGCGCGTCGTCGTCGCGGTGTAATCCTCGGGGCAATCGGTAAATCACGCGCCCATTACGGAGTAATAATTCGCGAGTACATTCGCATAGACGGATATCGGCAGATATTAAATTGCAATAAACAGTGCGATTAGCCGGGCTTTGTCAACGAGACGCGGGTACTCACCGTTGTGAAAGTAGTACGACACGTCCATGTAGTCCTCGTCGCTCGCTCGCGTTATCAAGATCGTCATGTTCGGGCTGCTGGAGGAGTATCTCTTGCGTTCGGTGTGCCTGGCAAAAGAACACTCGGTTGACTATTTGTCGCGGAAAGCCAGCTCGTCTGCAGTTGTCGCACGCGACTTGGTCAACAACAGAATTATTCGATAAGCGCAGGCTTTGCGGACGGTCGACAATGGAGAGAGCCGCAATAACGAGGCAGTAATGGCTCGCAGCGAGTCACTTTGGAGCGAACGTGCGCACCTTGGCAAGGGGAATAAAAATGCCATTCAGCAATCAGCCTTATTGATCGCGCGCGACTCGACTCGCAGCCGCAATTATGCAATCGGCCTAAAATACAAGGCGATAGGGCTTTCCGTCGAAGAGTTGGCAAATCCATTATACGCGACGAACCATTGTATCTCGGCTTGATGAATTCCAAATCAGCGCGAGCACATACACACAGCGGCAATTTCCATTTTGAAAAGGGCGCAAGCTCCATTGTGCCGGCGTCGGGAGCTAAGTGCGCCGCAGCCCCCTTTCAACTGCCTCGGATTATATTGCAGTCGATATGCGCTCGGACTACGAACGACGCTTGGCAATTGGAAAAGTCGCCTCGACCCACTCGCCGGCATCTCTCGGTCCAATTACAGCCAAGAGCACGAACGGGAAGGAAGCGCGAGAACAATTATAAAAGCGAGAGAGTTCGAGAGACAGCGGCCGGATGTTTTGGTAGGCGCGCCGCTGCCAGTTCCGGGTGTATATTCTCGGCTCGACCGGCGCGTGTCCTGTGGCCTCTCGCTACCCGTGCTGTGCACCGACAATCAACTCCTGCGTCTGCGGAAAACGCTCGTGATCGCGCGCGTTTCGCTTGCCGCGTTACACTTGCGGCTAATTGCTGCCGTGCGCCACTATTTCGCTCGTTTTTCTTTGTTTCCCTTTGATTGCTCGCCCAAAAGTCTCGTCACTCGCTCTGCGAAGCTCGCGTTCAACTTAGCCGCGCTTTCGCCTAATTGTCTCGAGCAATCAGAAATTCATTATCCGTCGGTTGACGTCAAGCCGACGCGATTGAAAAATCCGATATTTGGCGATCGATCGCCGTCTAATCGAATAAAAAATTAAGCGATCGATCGTAAATTAATAAGCGCCGGGTAAAGTCGGGTAAATGAACGACGAGCGGAAAAAAGAAGGAGTTTTCTCTCGCGCAACTCGTTAGTAGAAGCACGGAAAGCTCCATAATTGTGGCTATTCTCGCACAGGCTAACATTCATAACGAGTATAATTTCCATTAAATCGAAGCGGGTTCTATTGGAACTTTCAATCGAGAACGTAACGCGGATCCAAGCCCCGCCGATTTCATTACCTCCCTCCCTCTCACGCTCGGCTTCGCGTGTTTGTTTTGGCTCGGGCGCTCAAATGTTTCAATGGAAAATTGGATTTGCCGTTACGATTAATGACACGCGGCAACGGAAAGAGACCGCGAGTACTCGTGTAGGCAAGGCGCCGCTGATCAGAAATCAGAAAACGCGGGCAAAGCCACGGCGAAAGAAGCGTACGGAGGCAATCAGAGGTCCGCTGCGATGGAAATGGCTTGCTTGGCGCAGTTGGCCTTATCGCGTGTACTTTGCCTTCGAGTAAATACGGCAAATCCCGAAGCCTCGCCGACATCCTCGCCGACGCTAGCACTGCTCCGAAGGAAGGCTGCGGCGAAGGCTCGCCCGCCCGCCGAGCTTGCGAAATTGCAAGGACGAATTTGCAAGCTGCTCGCCGGCGAAATTGAATCTTGCCTCGTTCCCTTTTTCTGCCGAATTCTCGCGCTTATTCGCGAGACTGTTCGCGTGCTTTGTGCGACCTCCGAAAACGACTCGAGGCTTCGCGATTGCGGCAGTCGCTTTTCGAGCGCTCGGAAGCTCGTTGACCAACGAACCAATAAGCGAACAATTCGGCAACGGATAATCGAGGTTAGAAGAGAAGGCAGTAGACGCGATCGGGACAATGGCCGCAGAGATGGGCGCTGCGATTCGCTCGAATATTTCGACGACGACGTCGCTGCTGTCGCACGCGCCAAAAGTTTGCCGCGCGCACCGGAAATTAAATTAAAACAGATCAGAAGCTCGCGCGTTTGGATTTTACGTGGGATCGAGTTGCGAGAGCTCCAAGTCGCGAGCGAGCGAAGATACAGTTTTCCGTCCGTTCTCGTGTTTTTTGCGTTTAAAGTAGGACTCCGACCGAAATTTCGCTATCAGTGGAAAATTGGACGGCAGCATGCCCGGAGAAATACTTTGGGCGAGCCTCCATAGTCAGCAGCGCGAGAATGGAAACACGGCGGCAGAAAAACTCGGAGACACCGTGCGCCAGATAAAGGATGCATTTATGCGTATCCACGCGTAACCGTAAAGCGTCGCGGGAAAATCCCAAACGGCTAACGTTGCAAGTTTCAAAGCATTGTAAGCCGTCGACAATCGTTCCGGCAGTTGCGCGAGTGCATTAAACAAAATAAAATCGTGCTTGTGCGTCGAGCTGCCACATAAATGCTCGATCGCGGAGTCGGCGAAGGGGAGAGGTCGTTTGTTAGTTTTAATTTGCCCCGGCGTTGAATGCTTGACGAGGAGGCGAAGAGGCCGCCGGCTTACGATGCATTAACAATTCACGCGTTCGAAACGTTGATGGGATTACGTGCGCGCGGCAGCTCGGCTAAAATGTTTTATCCGCCGTCGCACTTCAGTAGCCTCGTAAATAATTGCGCGGCTGGCGGGTGGCTCCCGCATGGGCTAGGAATAAAGCTTCTGCTTTCGCTTTCCTTGTGGCTCGATGATTTAAAGATGGGTGCCGCTTGCACCCCCAAGAATCGATCGCTCAAAAGTCTCCGCGCAACGTTGACTCGTTCTTCCGGGCGCTCGGTACGCTTGCGCTTTACTCGCTGATGCGCGTTCGAGTGCTCGAGTAGTGCGGCGACACACTGTGTACTCGAGCTCTGCTCCAATAATCACCGCGATCGATCGCAAGAGATTTTCGATAATGCATTAACAATCGTCGCTGTTGATTCTGCTTTCCCACTATTGCCGCGCGATCGCCGATGATTGCGCGCGCATGCATTATCGTTCTCGAGTTCGGCATGCAATTTTAAAGCAAATAGAAAGTGCGTGAACTCACTCCGTGGGCAAATGCTCCTTTCTGAGCTGCGACTCGGATGCTGGTCCGCAAAGTTTGCCGATGGATTTGACGTCCGTCACATCGTCCAGCAGTCCGTCGAATACCTCGATGTGGGACTTGCAAGACGCAACGCTGCGCAGACACGAAACAATTATCCATTGAATTTTAACGAGCTAACTTTGCTTATTATCAGCTCAAAGTAAAATTCGACGGTGTAATCAACGACTCGAGCGCCGTCGTCGAATTGAATTACTCGCGAAAGTTGACGAGAGAGGGATGCTTTCAGTGTTTTGCAGATTGCATCGAGCTGTACAGAGCAGCCCTCTTCGGTCGCGTCTCGACGCTTATAATCCTCTTTAAAGCTTCCGCGCATTATACTTAATTACTTCTTGGTCCCGGTTAATTGGAGGTCAAAGTTTTTGTTTCGCGCGACGCGCCAAGACTAACAGCGGCACACTCGGCATACTCGCGAAAAAACAAAAAGACTTGTTGCGCGCCTGGGATTTTCCGGCGAGCGATAATGCGGGGAAATCCGACGATAGCCGTCTGTTGCCGAGAGAGAAAAGTGAAGCGAAGGTTTTATATTCGGCGCGAGTGTGGCTCACCCTAAGCCAACGCATAAACACTACTGCGAGAGCAGAGCGAATGATGCAAACGGCCGCGCGCGTACAAGTACTTTATCGGCTCGATGCCCCCGAGGATTTACAGGATTCCAATCGGAATTTATATAATACGCTCTTCCATCCCCGTCTCACCCGTTCTTCATATTCTGCGTTCTTCGCCGCGAGCTTTCTTTTCGCTTGTGTTCATGCGCTGGTTTCTTTGCCTGTTTATCATACTCGCGAATGCGTTCTTTTGCCAGCGAAAGACCCTTCGGAAATATTACTCTACTCGGTTATCGGCCCACTCTATGGTCCGATGCCAGTGCACGCCAGCTCTGACTTTCTTACCGGGCAACGAATCAACGAGAGAAGTAGAACAACACAGCGATCTCATTCCACACGACAAGTCAATCTCATAAAGGCCCAATCATCGCCTTTCCAAGATGGATTCAATCAAACTTTACACCCACCATCACGGCAAACAAGCCGACTGCAGCTACTCGGTATTTTTCAAAAGAATTGCCGCTCGTCGTGGAGGAAAAGACATCGTACAAAACCGAGGCGTCTTGGTAACGATGCCAATCAACGTTGCCTCACAAATAAAGCTTTTTCTTTCTCGCAGGCTACGCGTCTGATACTCGTCGTCGAGAATAAATGCTCGATACGGCGTTCTTTTTCAAGATCTTGCCCTTTCGACGAAGAAAAAATTATCGATATCATTTCGGATATCTTCGGGGTAATTGATGTACTGGAAATTAGATCGCGCGGCAATGAAAGGCTTATCAGCTGAGACAACTTAGTAAAATTAACAAAACCATTCAAGTATGAACGCTAATGCAAACTTCTGATTAAGAAATGAAGTTAATTGCTTTCTCATTCACCAACGCGCAGATTAAGTTACGTTTCGCGAGTTACAATAATAATATTCATTTCGGAAATGCGTTTGTGTCCCAAAATTATGACTTTGAAATCAACCCCTTTGCATTCACGAAAAGTTTGCACTTTGGAAGAGCGTGCGATGATTTCAAAAGCGAAAGCAGCTACATAATGTCATCCCGAGCGTCGACTCGTACTACTGAAAATGCAATTCTCCAAAGTTTCGCCGCACAAATTTTGCAATTCCAACGCTTGCCATGCGTAATTCTTCACTTCCTCGGGCTTGCTTGGCTTAATTATAAACAATACGGAAGCCAACAACAAATGAATTCCAAATGCGACAAAGGAAAGAAAAAAATGAAAGTAGACGGCGTAGTGGAAAAAAGACGATAAAAGAAACTAATTACGCGAGAGTACTTGAACTTTTTATTCTTTCTCCGTTGAAACTCGACTCGCGCTCTCTCGTACATATGTATACGCAATCAGGTGGGCAAACTCATGCGCGAGAGGGAAAATACGCGTGTCCAGCGGGCAATAGGGAGGGGAAGATCTGCCGCAGTGGAGAATGAAATTTCGTCTACATAATTAGATTAACTTTTTTTTCATTTGTATGGTTTAATTTTTGAAGAAATCCGCGCCAAACGGCTTCACTAAAGTTCCCTCGTAGGTTGTTTATCGAAAGTAAAGAGTCGCCATTCTCAGTGGCACGAGTCAACATTCTAGCCGACAAATAGCAAGGAAGAAAGATAAGAACTGCATTGCGAATTGTTTGACGAAAAGCTAATCCTCTCCAAACATTTTTTAACCGACCACGGGAATAAAACGGAAAGGGGAACACGACTCGTGGTCGCCCTCTTTGTTCCGCCGTGTGACGCTTGCACTCGTAAAGATTCTCCTTTTCAGCGCTGTTCACCTTTCATCTCTCTATTTATTTCCCCCTCAGCCCAACAAGTCTTTGTCATTGTGGTACCGGTAGGAACGACCCTCCTCCTCCTCCTCCTCCTCCACGCCGGCTCAGTCGACTCTTTATGGCTTTTCCGTCGCGCGCAACCTCGTAAAACCACGCGCTTCGTGCGCGAACCAAGTAATTAAGAGGAACGCGCGAACCAGTGATGTGCATTATGCAGGTGTCTCTCAAAAAGTGAACAAACAATTGTTAGGCTGTTGTAGGTTCGAAAATTTAAATGCACGCTTTGGCGCCATGCGTGGAAGATTGAGAAATTTCTTTTTTTACGATTTGGATTTCAACTCGCATCGTGATAAACAATGATTACCTGTTATTCGCTTACCGATAAAGTTACTTCAATAAAAGTAGTGTTAATGAAAAATGGAAGAAGCTAATGAAAACTCACCGAGAAAAGTAGCAATATCAGCGGCTCGAAACTTTCGTATAAATTCGACTTTGATACGTACGTGAAGATTACAAAGTCCTTGAGAGAGAGAGAGAGAGAGAGCAATATAGTTAATTACTTTGATGAAGCTTAAGTATACTTGATCTCTACTTCAACGGAGTTCGAGTGTTTGCCTTTACTTAACGATAACACGATCACACTCACTCATTACAGAAATGTTGACTTCCTGAGCGTGCATCTTCTTCGCGTTGACTAACATCCAATGAACACGTAAGTACAGATCGGTAGATTTTTTATTTTCGCGCAAGAAAAAAAAATGTATCCCACTGAATCATCGTTTGAGAGGTGGTAGAACTTTTGTCTAACATACAAGTTCAAACGATTTTTCATCGCAAACTTTTGACACGTCCAGTGATAAATTGAAAAAGTTCATGCTCTCGAAAGGTGATACGGACAATTAAGCCTATTACTGGCACGAGAAAAATATTAAAAAAGAGGGTCACGGAAACTCGCTTCGAGGATGATTCACGCCATTAAGTTCGACCGAGTGCCGATAGCCACAAATTTTACGATAATTTACAAGCTTCGCAGATGTAGAAAACGTACTGCGGTTCATCTCGTTTCGATGGAAAAACTTGGATTCCGAAAAGTTTCGCAAAACTATCTGTGCTACTCGTGTCAAACGACATTTTAACGAAATGAATTTCAAAGAAAATTCCATCAAGTCGAATAAGACTTTGCGTTATTAAAAACAAAAGTAACTCCGACTACTCGCGAATAATAATTAAGCAATACGCATACAACTTGTTTCTCTCTCCCTCGCTTTCTAGTGATGATTCGTGTCAAACACGGGAAATACCTTTAGCATCATTTCGGTAAAACGGGAAACAAAGAAGGAAAAAAAGAGCCTAATGGTTACAAACGTCTCGTTGCGTTATAGAACACGCGCGCCTAAACAAAGGAAAAAAATTCGAGTCGGTAAAACATGTGTCGTTCCGCATCCGCATGTAACCGCCAACTTCCTTGCGGTGTGCAAAGACAAAAAGAAAAGCCTTGAAGAGAAAAAAAAAATATGACGTTGAGACAAATCGTGGGAAAAAGGGCAACGTCGAGAGAGAAAAAATGTCGAGAGTAACTTTGAAGTGGTGGCGCGCTCTCTCCCTTTCTCGCTCTCCTTGAACTTTTCCTGCGAAGCTTTTTTTCGCCGTTAAACAAAGCGCGAATAAAGACTCATGAGGACTTGTTGTGCAAATCACTTAACCTAAGATGAATTGGGTTGGGTTGGGTATCAGTGCTCGTTAATTTGCTCAAACGCATCTTGAAAGAGAGTAGTAGCAAAGCAAGTATATAATAAATTGCTGGGATTGCTTACCTGACGTTATAATTAGGCACATTGACATGCACGGTGTCATATTCTCGACCTTGAAGTACAAGCCTACAAGTAGGATTGGAATGTGCTCCCGAAGCGCGTCCACGAGTGCTGTAAGAACCCATGCGTAGTTTCTCACCGCTGACCTCGAGGTCGCAATTTGGCCGGTGATGTCCGTTGTTCTGATGGTAACCATTGCCGGAGTTTACGCCATTAGACACTATCGCGTTCGGCATATGAATAACTTCGGCTGCAAAGTACGAGTTCCGAGTTTGCATGTGGAGCTTGTTCGATTTACTTATTCGTACTGTATAAATTATTCATTGAGCTTTTTCATCTGTTTTCTGCATTCGTTAATTTTTTATGAGTATTCGAATGATAAACTAAACGTGACGATTCTAGTTTAACGGAAAAGCTCTAAATGAGTTACTGTGACAACCAAGTGATACTCACGCTCTCGACTACTAGCCTCGGTATGTGCAGTAGTGGTAGTACTAGGTGTAGTGGGTGTCTCGGTGGTCATTTCAATGAAATTGAGTGCCGCGACAAAACCATTGTAGTCAAATGGATCGACCTCCGGGCCAGATCTGCAATACGCAGGAAAAAAAGTGATGGCGCTGCTCTTCTTAAAACAGTAACAGCGTGATAAACAATCCCAAAGCGAGCGAGAGTAGATTCATCCCTCTTTCAAGACATGATTTTTTCAGAAACCCTTTTAAGCTGCAGCAGACTTGCTCGTCCACTGAATATTGCAGTAATGATATAGCTTGAGCTTTTTACGCTGCGAGAGCTTTCTTACTTTCTTTTTCTAGAAAGAGGCAGCGGATCGTTTGCTTATTCAGCAAACTTTCTTTTAGAAACGTGCCAATGCATTTTTTTTGTTTGCTTTCTAGTCGCTGTGATGAAAATAACAAATTTAAAATACTACGGCTTACGGTGCCAAGTATATGCATTAAAGAAAAAGTAGATCTAATACAAACATTGTTGCTGTATCTTTTAGTCTCGCATCATACCGAATAATACAGAATTTGTTCGTACAAGCACAATCTCTTGCAACGCATACGCAGTACCCGAAAAAATAAACAAAACACAAAAAAAAGAGAGAGAGAGAAAAGTTTAGCAAAAGCCTTTCAGGGAAGCCATTTCGCAAAAAATAGTTGGACAAGCATTTTCCTTTTTCCTTTTTTCTTTTTTTTTAAATGAAACCGAGGTAAAAGTCCGAAAGTATTACAACCCACGTTGCAACGCGGAAGCATTTCTCAAAAAGGGGGGAGGAGAAGAAAAAGCAATTAGCGAAGAACGAGAGTACAGGATGTATAAAAGAAAAGTACTCACCGAAATTCGACGAGCAGATCCTTTCCGACGTGCACGACGTTGTCTCTCTGCCTTCCGCAAAGGGTTTTTATCAGGGCACTGGTCGTCGTCGGGCCAGCGTAGACCGCCACGTAATCACTTGTACAATGCCTGCTCAACGGAAAAACAAAAGTAAGCCATGCTTTACAAAAAATAAAAACGGGGGAGAGGGGCTTTTTTGCGCGAGAATCAAAGTCTTGATGCTTTATTTTTGGGATTTGTACCTCGTAATGTATCGTGGCGAGGGGATTTTTCGCGAAATATATCTGCGAGTAAAAAGCACTCGGTGGTGTTTTAACGGAGAATAAATGGATTTGACGATTAAAAGCCAGAGATGAAAGCGCAATGACCAAAATTAAGAGAGAAATAGTGAGAATAATAATAATAAGAAAAGTAATTGGACTTGAAAGGGAGCTCTTGAAGGTTCTCGCGGCAATATAAAGCGGAGAGTCGCGCGAGCACCATCTGAGTTTAATTAAAACCGAAAGGCGAAAATTGATTGCGGCCAGGGTGGGGGGGGGGGGGGGGGGAATCTCCTTTCTCTTGCCTCCCAAATCTCTCGGTTCCTCGATAATTCGGCCTCGAAGAACGCGACCTATTAGCTCGCCGGTGCCCTCAAACTGCTGGCCTCTTTCGATAATCGACTTTGACATTTTTCACACTCGCCGAGTCGAAATTGTCGAGGTCGTTCGTTGCTGGGAACGCGCTTGCGTCTTTTTGGAATCCGTGGAGACCCTCGGTCGCAGCGGCGTGAAATTTAATCCAGACCGGATAGGCTGCGAAAATGCGGAAACGGTTTTGACGCCGTTTCCCGTACAGCCGTACGGCTACAGATTCGCCGTGTCTTAAATCGAGCGTCCACGCGTATACCCGGCATCCGATCACTAATTTGCTTTCGCGCGAAAATCCAAGCAATAAACCTTTCCCATTTCGCGCGTTGTTTCTGTTTGCGCGGCAGCGCTGCCATAGGAAACGGATCGGCCTTTCGCTCTCGCACCACTCGATTGTCCCTTTGTTGCCGCGCGCGCCTGTGTACGTATCTGTTGGGCGATGAAAAGGGAGCAGACGTAAACAGCTTGGCTGTGTATAGAAGGACACGAGGTGAGCGCGCGTCCGCGTGTATGTGCTGTTTTCAATTTCTTGGCTTTTGTGCTCGCTCTGCTCGTCTCTTTTCGGAATCCTATACACGGGATTTTCCGTTAGCTTTCCCTCTCGACTCGGCTGCTTTTTTATTCGTTGTTGTTGTTGCCGCCATTGCTATTGATATACCGAAATGACGATGAAATTGCACGTTCGTTCAACATGCGCTTATTTATCAACGGCAATATCATGATCGAAATACGATGACATAACTCGGTGGACGGGGGAACGCCAGCAATAATAATGGCGAAATCACGAATACGAGGTATAAGTACGCATAATGCGAAATCATTCAAGGCGCGTAAAAAGTGTACGTATGGCCCATTCAAACACGCGAGGGCAAAGGGCTGCACGTTAATAAAAATTATCAGACCGTCAGCCGCCGATAAGAAGGAAATGAACGACGTTCCTGGATAGCCTCGTTCGGTGTGAATCGATACGCAGACGTTCAAATTGGCGTGCTCTTGACGTATTTGGGTTTCAATGATTTTACTGATTAGATGGGGATTCGAAGGCCTTTCGTTTTGGACTCTAAGATGTGGCGATGACGGGAATTGTCTGGAGGGAAGAGGGTCGAAAAACGATAGAAGCTCGTAGCGAATTGAGTTTCGCCTATTTTCGTTTACTCGGCCAAGCTGTCAAGTCGGTTGATCAAATTATACAAGTTTTGGAATAGCGCTGAAAAGCGAGATAACCGAAAAGTTAATTTATTACGCAAGGCGCGTTAAGTTTTATAAGATCCCTCGGACATTGAAAATGTATGCAAGCAAGGTAAACGACGTTATTTTGACCGGGACTTGATATCATTCTGCTGGAGGCTGATGCAAACAACAATTAAGGCTTCGCAACGTTAGGAGGTCGCAAAACTGGCGACTCAATTAGCCGGGCGTTTTTAATGTACAACGAGTGACGAAAGATAGGCAAGGAGCTCCGCGGCCAAGTTTGCCTCGTGCGGAGAAGCGCAGAGAAGCGCCTAGAAGCGCAATGCGTTTATAAAAGTTCGATGAGGTTTGCGTGCGGAAGAGAAGGCGCAAGCGTTAAATGAATTAACGCGGGATAGGAGAGGGCTCGGATGAGCGGAGATCCGAGCAAATAGAGCGGCGAACGGCCAGAAAAAGCAGATTTGGAATTTTCATGTCTCGTCAAAGGACCAAGGATAGTTTTAATTAGTTTTCTATGCCCAAAGTTTTGCCTACACGCGCGCGCGCCACAAAGAAAGACCATTAATTAACTGGTTTTGTTGGCGAACTTTCTCTTTCGCGACGATAATGATTTTGTAATGGAGAAGTTTTCAATTACAGCGTGTTCGCGTTTTGGGTTACGTGCGTGCAGCGCGTTGAGCTCATTATGATTGTTAGGCAAAAGTTTTTGGGACCGAGCGAGAGCGAGAAACTCGAGCGGACGAGTTGTAATGAATCACGGGCAAACGCGTCGACTCGATGGCAAATAAATGTCAACCTTCCCGAAGACAGATCGACCAAGATGCCAAGCAGAGTGTGTACCGATTAATCACGCGCCGCGAGCATTCGCGACTTTGTACCCTGAGAATAACAGACGACCATCTACTTGCTTTCTTTCCAAACTCCATTTCCATTTATTAATCCTTTAGTGCTTGCTTTCTTGCACTTTGCTCGTCAAATAAATTCAATTAATAATATGCGTGTCCAAAATATCCCAACCCGCGCGACAAAGTACTTTTACGTTCTTCTTCGTCGTTCGTCGATTTGTAGAATGGTGTTTATGTACGCATTTTACCAAAAAAAAAGAAGGAAAACAAATTTTCCACCAAAATTGTGTCAATAATGACATCACTGTACCGGCAAGCAATTCAATTCCCAAGTGCATTCGTCGGGCATTCCAAACAATCATACGCCCAAACGCACAGCAGAGAGAAACAATCGCAGCTTTAACTATTTTTTATCCTACTTTCTCGTTCATATATAGTCTTTTCCGTTTCTCTTGCTTCGATACACTTTTCACTTAACTCTGATTGAAAACCCCGGAATTCTATGGATCTTTGCTCTTCTCATCGCTCTCTCCATTTCTCTTTTTTTCTCAATCCTTCGTCTTTTTTTCGTTAGCCATTTACGGTCACTTTATCCGAGTTTATATACGCAATTTCATCGAATAAGTTTCATTAAATCTTTAATCAGTAATTTGATGCGCCCCAGTTCAGTTAATTACCGTAACCACCATGTGTGTGAAATGATTTTTTTATTGTTGAGCCTCGTTCAAAACATTCATTTTAATAGATTAAATTAAAACTTGGTTGAATACCGCATGTAGCCAAATTAATGGCACTAAAATGAAAAATAAACCAGAAGTATCTTTGTCCGCACTTATCCATGCGATAGAAACAACATATCTCGCTAGAAGTCACCAAGTCATTAAATATTCAAGCGAACCCCGGTCAGCTTCTCACGCAAGCAAAGTCTCTCAAAATACGGTTTAATTATGTCCTCTCTTGAGCGCGGCGACGAAGCCACACACTTCAGCGTATTCTCAAACGCCGACTCCTCGCAATTATGAACTCGGCTCTCCGCTGGCGGAGGAAAAAGATTCTCGCTAATTTCAAAACGATTCAGAGATGCGCGCCACTTTGAGAAAAAAGAGAGAAAGAAAATAATAAAAATGGAAACGGGGATCTAACGTATTTTTGCGCGGCTGATAGAGGAAGTGTCGCTAATGTACTTTGAATCCGCGGGCGCGAGTAATCCGTTTAAAATTACGAGCGCGTCAGTCCGTAATTCCTTTTTGCTTCGGAGGGAGAAAAATGGCAGTGGTCGACGAGAAATATGGAAAGCGACGACGACGACGACGGCGACTACCACTACTACTACTACTACTACTACTACCACTACCTTTTTTACTTTTCCTCCTTTCTTACGGCTGAGTATAAGGTTTTAGGAACGGAGCTCGCCCGTGGAGATGCCGAAAGTTTTCCAGGATTTAGGGCCTCTTTGCAAATGTACGATTGCGTAAAATGAAATCTTTGGCTTTGCTACGACCGAAGTTTTGAAATAAGTAACATTTATTTTATTTCCCGTTTAATTTTACTGCAGAGCAGCTTGCACACTCGTGGCAACTATGAAATGTAGAAATTTTTTCATATTGGTCTTCAATTTGTAATGCCAACTTGAAATAATTTATCGAACCTCATACTGCTTTGTCTTCCAAAATTCGGTTCAATGATTTACAGTCACAAAGTTAATCTTATTATAATTGATCATACATTCACAATTTTATAATGGATTTTCTTATAGCCTTGTTAAATTGAAATAGTGATTATTCAATAATCATATTT
This sequence comes from Phymastichus coffea, assembly GCF_024137745.1. Classification (NCBI taxonomy): domain Eukaryota; kingdom Metazoa; phylum Arthropoda; class Insecta; order Hymenoptera; family Eulophidae; genus Phymastichus; species Phymastichus coffea. Next base: position 1,750,963 of record NW_026706865.1, read on the forward strand.
GGGGATAACTTTCCTATTAAGAAGTCAGATAAAAAAGTTGAAAAACAAAGTTTTCATAACAAACCACCACTTAGCATTAAAACTTAAAGTTTAACTGTTGAAAAATTGAAAAAGCCATGCTCTGATGAAAAGTCAGAGTTAAGAAAAGGATGAAGAAGAACACGATTAAAAAGGTTTAAAATAAAAAAATTGCGCAAGGAGTAAAAAAAGATTAAACTGAAGGAACAAGCAAATACAGCAGTCGCAGAGGGAGGAAAAAGAAGGTCGACTCGTCTTGTTTGTAAGATAAAGAAGAGGTGAAAAAGGTCAACGCGAAAGTCAAGAAAAAGCGACACACTTGGCTCGTATATCGCCTTGAGGTGAAATATATATATACACACATACATACACCGGATACGTATACACTAAATTCAACGACATCTTCCGTGTCGCCCCCTCTCTCTCTCTCTCTCTCTCTCTCTCTCTCTCTCTCTCTCTCTCTCTGAAGCTCCGCGCCTACAGATCAAAGGAGTCTCTCAAGTCTGCTCTTTTATTGGTAAACGAGTGAAAAGCTTCGTTTGCGATATTCGGCTGAAAGGATGTGGCGATGTTCTGTCTTCCGCGGATGTTTTTCTGTTATCGTTCACTTTCACTACTAGGTAAATACAAATCCATGTAAGCATTTATTTGTGACAAATCGATAACCACTTGAAAAAGTTCTTTTACAGATAAACCGTACTATCTAACATTCAAATAGCGCAATTACTATTTCAAACCCACACTCGCAGTGCGCCTAGAAAATAATTGACGCGCGCGCTTCGCAATAAACCATCGCTGACATTCGGTTTCGCATAAATTAGTCACAACTCCAATTCGATCGAGGAAACAGCAGCAGCAGCAGCAGCAGCAGCAGAGATGTACTTGTGGGGTATAAGGGAAACATTCTCTCACGCTATATTGCTCACTATTATATGCGACCCGGCAAGACTCGACAAGAGAGGAAGCATTTCGAATGACAATGCTGCGATTCCAAGACGCGCGGCGCGTCTCTCACTCACTTCATTTGGGGAAGAGGACGAGACGCTCGCGCGCGTGCCGACGTTCGTCTTGCCGGTATTGGATTAATATCCAGCCGGGCTGTGCTTGCGCGAAGGCAATGAAAAATTACTCCGCAAATAAGATTCTGTTTTGCAACAGATGGTGATTTCGCTGATGAATTTTCATTCTAAAATAAAAAATAACTTAAAATAGAATATTTTAGGTGACACTGATATTATAATTTTCAAATGATCGTCTCCGCGAGCAAAAAAAGGATATCGCAAGAAAGTAGGAGATGGACTCGAATAGTACGAATCATTTGATATCCCGTAGTACCAGCAAATCGTAAAATTGAAAGTTTACCCTCAACTAGCAAATTTTTCGAAAAGATGCCAAACGAAGGCATCTTTTCCATTTCTAAACGTTTTGATAAAATGCGAAGATCGAGATTGCAGGAATCAAGCGCGAAAAATCTATAGGGGTGCTAGGAAGATTGACTTCACCTATAATAAGCGTCGAATCCATTAGTAACGCGCAGTTGCATCGTCGTCGCTTCGCACAATTCCAGCGTAATTATCCTCTGGAGAGAGGTAAGAGGGTGGGAATAATAATGCGTGCTAATTTTCAAAACTTTAATGCCTGGCGCGCGTGACAATTGTTTGCTTGGGCGTTATGCGCTCGTTCGTTTTAACGATCTCCAAGCTGCGTATAAATACTGACGCGTTGTATTTTTCTCCGATTCATTTACAATTCAGTGTGTGACAAAGAAGTAACTGGAATTTTTAGCGAATTCATTTTTCTTTTTTATTTCTGCAATGGATATACACGTCAGGTGGGTATGTGTGTAGGATTGACTTGGAGCGTCGTATCGATTGCGTCCTATTCCTGTTCGGAGATACACAGGCAGAGAGAGAGAGAGAGAGAGAGAGAGAGAGAGAGAGAGAGAGAGAGAGAGAGAGAGAGAGGGAGAGAGATAGAGAGGGAGTTCATTGGCACGGTTGTTGACCCGTGCGAATGCACTGAATTATTTAGCTGCACGAGGTGTGCGATTGATTTCTTGGTTAGTTTTAATATCATTGTTCAGTGATTCTCTTTTCGACAATTTCTTCTTTCTCGGAGTTGTCACTCGGATTGTGCATTATTTTGAGTGTCTAAGAAACAATCTAAAATGAAGAATCAGTCAGACCGAAAATGCTATCATGCTTCTGGGAGCTTGAGAATATTGGACTTATCCGGTCAATCATAATCAGCAATACATCTGATTTCTCTGGCGGTAATACCCACAGTATGTCTGTTAAGCTGGACTGCGTTACAATGCAAGCTACTGTAGAGGAATTCGAGACCTATAGCCTAGAATCGTGTTTCCGCCATTTTTCAAAGTGTCCTTTGAACATATTAGTTGATAGTTCAAATATGAATTGCAAATTTTGTGCTAATAACTTCTTTTATAATTTGGTACCGTAAATTTCAATGATAAAGCAATGTTATTAAAGTTTTATACAATAAATATATTTACGTTCTCTTTAATGTAAGCATTTTATCCTATCTTCTTATTTATAAAAGTAATTTTGGATTGAACCTTTACTGCATTTTCAAAAAATTTCAATTCTCTAAAAATCGAGTATATTTACGTCTTTCTGACTTTAAAAAAAAGAAGGATCTGTAATTGACCTAATCTTTTTTTGATCAAAACATATTTCGCTATAGTTTTATCAATCGAATAAAAGTGTGCAACTAATGACTAATTTTTTTTAGTTGCGGTATATGCAGGGGTGTGCAACTAATAACTAATTTTTTTTAGTTACGGTATATGCAGGGTAAAATAGAAAAAAATCATATTTAATTATTCAAATAATTTCTGAATAATAATTCGAATAATAATTTGACGATTAACTTTTTTATTCAAAATTACGTATTACATTTTAGAATCTAGTGTCTTTCACTATTTATTATTTTTGTTGTAGTAAATTTTCTTCTTATCGTACTCTTGCGTAACTAATATACTACAGGGAAATGTTATGAAACCTTACAAATTTCATTACCTTAACGAAGAATAACTTATTCTGAATCACGCTTATTGAGTTGTCTATATGTGTAGAGTTTGGCAAGAATCCCAAAAACAATTGCACTTATTGTCATTAGAACAGCATATAAAAATAATACCAATACCTAAAAAAGTTGGTGTTTAAAACTTTAAAAACATTATGTAAATAAATCATTAATTTTCTGACCTTTCGTTCAAAAAAATTCGCCTCAGTAATGGTAATAACGATTAAATTACCAACGAATCCCAGTAAAAGCCAAAAAGATTGTAAAAAAGCTTTCATGCTGGTTGGAGCTTGAGAATATGCAAATTCCATCACTAAAACATTAACCATAATTTCAGAGACAGCTAAAAGCATTTGTTGCGGCAAAACCCATAAAATGTGAAAAGAATTAGGTTGTGTCAACGCTATTGTATGAATGTCAGCTGATGATTTTGAAATGTAGCCTAGAATCGTATAAACTCCTCCAAGTTTCAGCGGAACATTTGGCTCGATTAACTGGTCATTCAGATATAAATCGTAAACTTTGTGTGCAACTTCTATGAATTCTGTTTCAGTAAATTCATTCGATAATTTAAAGTTATTCAAAATTTGTCCTTTGCTGATTAAGTTGAGTATAAAATCACTCTCCTTAAAATCATCATTAATATCAATTAAAGTTCGCACTAAAGGATTGCCAGTTTTTGATTTTTCAATGTGATCGATAAATTTGTAACTAAATCCATTTTTAGTGATGGCCCATGATGTGGCTTGATTTTCTATCACTTCAAATTGCCCTAGCAAAATATCACCGATTGCAATTACTAATGATTCACTCTGTTAATACCAAATTGTCAATTTACCTGAAATATTTGCAATCATTCTACTAACGTTACAATTTTTGAAGTTAGTCTTATATTTCAACATTTTTCTTCCAGTAGTTGCAATATCAATCTTTTTCCAAACATCGAGTTCATTAATTACAAAATGTTCTCCGTTAATGGTCATCAACACCTTGCAATCGAGTGTATTGTAAATTCTCATCTGGGCTAATCCTTTCGTAGGAACGTTCGCATACGTAGGCTGCAAAATATGTAGCACGTATTTATAAATTTCAAGTAATTAATTTTTTCCATTGTGAGTTTACCTCGAGATATAATTCTACGACTGCACTGGTATAATAAGCAATAGCGGTAACGAAACAACCTAGAGTTATCCTTCTCAAAGGTGTATTTATAGCTAAAAACTTGCCCAGGAAAGGATAAACGTAATTGTGAAAGATAGGAATGAACACGATGACTGAACATGAATTCACTAGTGTAATTTGATCAGGTTTTATCACGTATCCTCCAATTTCGCCATTCATACGCGAAGCTTGGAATGCCCATAATGAGCTTGAACCAGCGTACAAACACCAAAATATTGGTAATGGCAAGAAGAGTTTAAGAATACCAGACACTGATTTAATATCTTCGATTAATTCCCGATCGTATTTATCTTTTGCGTAATCAAGCCAATGCTGATGTTTCTCCTTGGCCTTAGATCTTTGAAGAATTGCATGCTAAATTTCGTGACGTTTCTTGTTAAATCGTTATTCTAACGTACGGAAAAAGCATTTATTTTTCTTTTACTTACAAGAACGCATTTGATAACTTTAACGAGAATGTTACCTTCAGGTTCGTGATTCTTATAGAATCTCTTTGTAACGAAAATCACCACTGAAAGTAGTACGACCGATGAAATAGTTATGGTGAAAAGTTTCGAAAATTGCGTATACCTGTCGCGATGGCTAACAGAACTGCAGGAACAATAAACACCAACGAGTAGCAACTGAGTTGTCCGAAACAAGTGAGATCTTTGCGAAGCACGGGCATGACGAAAGACACGCTCATCGAGGCAACATTTTCAGCGATGCAGAGAAAGACAAACAACAGGGAAAGCTGCTTCTCCTGCTGCGGTAACACGAATTGATTGCCACCGAACGCCACGGTACATGGCCTAATTGCACCGTAACCGAACGCCGTAATAAGCAGACTCACAATTGTAAATGTTCTGAAATACAAACAATTAAATAAACAACTTCGGCGCTTAAGCGCCAAGTTTCGTCGTTAAAACCTAATTTGCAAGTGAAGCGGCGGTGTTGCAGTGGCGGATAGAGAAATCAGTCCTGCCACGAAAATTGTGCTAAAGAAAATGATACTCCGGAACTTTCCAAAGTACGAGTCGGCGAGAATCCCGCCTATGACGGAGAATATAAATACGATTGCGCCGAATGCATGAAAGAATATCGTTGCTTCGTCGTCTTTGCAACTGAGAATATCCACAAGGTAAAGTGGTAGCGTACCTGCAAAATTTGATTGGCAATTTTTGAGTAACGACTAGTGTTGATCTGCGTGGTAATTATTCAAGTGACGTTACCTCTCAAAGTGTTATAAGAAAATTTTATGCAGTATTGAAAGATAACGATCAAAATCACTGCTCTAGGAAATTTCACATTCTGAAATGATGACGTAAATAAGATATATCCAACTTGTCATTCCCAATGTAATATAAAATGATGGTTTCACTATAAACGCTTACTTCTGTGCCTGACACGATTTTTTCGACCATTTCACGAATCCAACTCAAAGCTTATAAGATTCAAGTTGATTATATTAAAATATTTTGATCTGGTACAAGATTTTCCGAAATTAATGCGGCGATCGTAGGGTCACATATTGCAATACACTTTGACCAGTAATATCACTTTGCAATATCTGTTTACTTTTTCAGATAATTTTATTGCATAAATCTGGAAAAGTGCTATAATCTTCAATCACAGACATTTTTACACTGCATGAAATACGCGAATGTACTCAATGTCTAACAAATTTGTCAATGGTCATGTGATAAGAAGAGATAACTTTCACATTTTCAAGATAAATTCCCCTACAATACCGATACGACTGATTTGAGCTTATCATGATTATTTTTGCTTACTTTTTCTATCTATTTGTAAATTACAGCGATTTCACGTGTACATAATCACTCGCTACTCTATCATATATAGCCAGTTTGCTGTCCAATCGTCTCGGCACAAGTCAAGGACAACGTGTGCGTTAAGTCATGCCAATTATTATTTAATTAATTTTCGTTCGTTTTCATTCTCTCTGTTGTAAAAATTATACGTTACTTATTTTCCAGTGTTTTTCGTCGAAAACAATGGAAAAATTCCATCAATAATATATTATTTCTATATAACAAAAAGTATATTCGATAATAATCAAGAACAATCGATCGATTAAGAAACGACGCTAAATAAAACTGTGCACGCAAACTTCGACACATACGAACATCAGCAGAAGCGTACAACTCCATTGCATGCCTTATCTCGTTGCAAAGTGCACTGAACTCTCTGCAAGCTCAACATTGCCTTTGCCACCGTGCACAATTGAGAATCGCGTAAAGTAGACCAGACGCGAAGAAAAGAAACGACACTCAGTTTTAAAAACTCGTAAACAACAAATTGTCGGATGTAACTTTCTATTTTTTCAAGTGTGTTTTGCTCGTGAGTAGTTTTTCGAACATTGCTGTGTGTGTGATTTCCGTTACATTACATGTAGTAGTAGTGGTATCTCTTTTTCTCCTCTTTTTAGCCTGCTCGAGCAAAGTGACAAACGCACAATGGACCGCTTGTTAAGCGCGAGAAACTTAAAACAATGCCGACTTTGCACTTGTAGGCACCACCTTTTCAAGTTATTCTGCAAATGGCAATTTCGCCACGGCTCGTGCAAATTAATTTTCAACCCCTCCCTGTTGTGCGCGCTGTATATATACCGAGCGGTACGAGGACTTTTCTACGAAAATGGAAATGTTTTGAATGTACTGATGAACGTTTCGCGGTGTGCCGCCTGTGTTGTTTTCTTTTGGGCATTTGCAACTGTCTGAAAGACAGTTGCGCGCACAGTTATTAAAACTTTAAGTCCGATGTTTTGGCGCTTGCTAAAAATTATGACACGATTAATAAATTTGCTGTAACAATATATAAATAACAATGATTATGTTTCTTGGACAAAGTGTTGCGCGATACAATTAAATGTTCTTTTAAGTGTGCATGCATTTTAGAAATTGGTTTTCCTTTCACGATGATTTATAAATAGAGAGATCTTGTTTTTATAAAACACTTCTCAATATAAGAAATGAAAGCTATTCATTTTTAGATCATTTTTGCAGCTATTATTTAAGAAAATCAGTTCTTTAAATTCGTTCGATAGTTATTTTAATAAGAAACCTCAAATGAAAAGTTATCTTAACGTTTATCATTCGAGGTACTAACGACTTTTGTAAAAACACTCTCATCAATTCGAATTCCACATTAAAAAAGGTAATGCATCCTACTAATTACCCAGATGTTCCGAAGAAAAAGTTTCAAAGTAACCGAGATCATCGATGAGCCACAAGATCGTGAAAACCTCGTAGGCAGAGAAGAAGCTCAAGAGCACTAAGTGAAATTAAAGCGAAATCTCCATCATGGATTCAATCGACTGACTCGATCTCTCTCTCTCTCTCTCTCTCTCTCTTTCTCTCGAGGACCCTTATCCACTTCCTGTCGTCCTTTATATAAAACTTTGCGGGCGGCTGCTTAATTTAGCCAGGATACCACCTCCCGCTATCTTGCCGGCTATTATTTACAGTACTGAGACTTTTAAATGCACTCTGCCGCTAAACTTTCTGTGACGTGTGATTTCTTGTTGGCTAAAGGCTGCCACTGCTTTTCAGAAAGTCGCTTCGCTCACTTTCTATCGGCGTTAGCTCCACGTTTTCATTGTAATAAATGTGAAGTTTTGGTTATCGAGTGTACACGAGATTTACTTTTGTGAATTATTGTTGTTTGACTTGCTTAATTCTTTTGTCGAGTATTCTGCTGGCCATTGTTTGATCTTCATAATTTTCGCAATTTTTCAGCTATCTGCATAAAATTACTTCGATTCATTTATTTTAAACATTTAAGTGGCGATTGTTTCGATACTATTTTCTTTTAACGAAGAGGTACGTCGGTGAAAAAAATTCCATTTCTATGAAAAGCGTTTGGGGGCCAAAAGTTTTTCATTGATAGTCACGCCAAACGAGAAGGTTTGTGGAAGGTAAAAAGGCCAAGTTGCAGAAAGGCAGCTCGTTAACGATAAGGCGACGCGCCTGAAAGTAGATTTTTCGTTGCCGTGTTTTCATCGTCGCATCTTCCTCTTTTCTATTTTTTTCACTTGGCATGCGCTTCGACCGGAAGATGGAGATTTCGTTCGACTCGCTGAAAAAAAAGTCGCAATAACATCTCTGGAATTGTGCCACATTAGAATTTTTTTTTTTCAACGAGCAACTCATTGCGTTTATGGACATGATTTTTCAATGCTTTTAGACCACATCTTTTCATTGTTTTTCTGCTCTTTTTCGCATTTTAAAACGGGATATTCATCGATTTTCGACGTAAATTAATGTTATTGCAATCGCTTCGGGATGACTCAAATTTCTCTAGTTAGAAGTTTTCCAATATGCCACATGACTTTGAAAAACGAAGCAGTTTTAATGCTTGCCAACGACAATTGACACAATTATATTCAGAAAAAGCGATGGTCAATTCCAAAAAATATCAGCATCGCAGCCACTGTCAAGACGACAGTACGATAAACATGTATTGCGTAATATTCTTAGCAACGCAGTTGTTTTACAGAGTCCGAAAACCATTCCCGTAAAAGAAAGTCTTCTCGCGAATCATTAAAAATGAATTAACCGTCCGCAAGGGAAACAACTGTTGGCTGCACGGTCGCGCGTAACAAATATATTGCAGGAAAAAGTACGTCCGCGAAGCGAGGAATCTAATGCTCTCGGGCGGGAGGTAAAGCGCTAAATCAGAGTGAAAAATGCGCATAAAGATTAGCTGTGGAGCGAGAAGAGAAAGAAGGAGAGGAGGAAAAAGCGGAGGAGAAAGCAGCCGCTCCGAGAAACAAGCGCGTCCGCGCGCAAAAAGGGATAAGGAGCTTGCGAGAATGCAGTATGCTCGCGAAGAAAAGCCGACAGATAAGGAAGGCCATTTTAACGCGGATCTCACGCCAAGGTCGACCCTCTCCCCTTTTTGGCTCGCTTATCGTTCCTCGTTGCTCTCACTTATTTTTTCCTCTCTTCTTTGGCGTTTCGGTACGATGGCATTTCTTGTCGCTGCCGCGTTGTTGTCCGATCGAATTTTATTGAATCTCGCAAGAAGACCTTGTCGATGTATTTAATGTATGCGGGATAGTGATACGAACACCGAAATTGAAAACATGAATGGATCGATGCTTTTTATTATTGTTATTATTTTGAGATTAATACACGATAGATTTATGCGAAGAAAATCTATTTTTTAGATCTTGTTATTTTTCTAATTTTTCTGTTATTTATTATTTCTATCATATGATTCTAACTTTATACAATCTCAACGACCTCGGTATTATATTACTATTAGTAATACATTTCGACATTGCAGATTCTCTTGTTTACTCGTTGAAAACCCCCGTAAATATTCTCCAAATTTAACATTCTGATAATTTATTTCCGTTTCCCGGATAGCTCACACTTTACAGATATAAAAAAATAAAAATATGATTTCTTCCGTTTTATTCTATTCACTTTTTCTCTCTTCCAACCACATTTTAAAATAACTATTAATTTCATAGATGGTAATCAAATTATCGATTCGTACTAATTATTTCAGCATAATTTAAAATGATAATTTCTTATTTTCTTAAAAGGATTTATCAACGGCATATTTCCATTTTTTCGGATTATTATCCATACTTATTATTCATAAATTGAATTTACTGCTGCAATATAAATTTCGCACACCTAGATATAGATATATAATACAAATGTTTTAAAGAATACGAAAATTCAAATTTTTGCACTTTTAGTACCAACCAATCACAATGTTCGATGTCGTCGACTCATCATTTTTTTAAAATAGGAAAAAAATAAACCATTTTTAGCATGACGTAGCATAACAGCTACGAAGAGCGGTGGTTAAAGTTTATATTAAGTATTATGGCAACCGGTACAATAATTTTTTTTTTAAATAATTTGATATTAGTTTCAATAATTTTGCGATAAATCAAAATTTTTCTTATTATAAAACTATTACAAAAATAAGTAATAGTAGGTTCAATACAATAATTAATTTTTTATACGAGACAATAATTCAAACAATTTATTGGAAAAATATTTATTATGATATGAATTGATTATATAAAAATCGACCGTCGTTCAGTAGCTGTATGTAGCAGTTTTATAACAGTTCTTTATAAGTTTATACAATGGTAAAGTCTAAAATAATGGCTAGCAAAATTATATGGACCAAAATTATTAATTACACTGATTTTGTTAACATATCTAAACTTTGAATCATTTGGTTATGGTACGAAATAGTTTTTCAAGTTTGCTGAAACTAAAATTTTGCAAATGAGTAAATCTGCTTATTTCACAATAAATATTTTTCAACAAAAATTTTTGTTATTAGTAAATGTATGTGTATAATTACCTTTTTTATTCAGCGCTATAATTCTCTGTTCATATCTCAAGACTTAACCTAAATTGACATTATAGCAATGATTTGTTTATTAATTATTGTATCGAGCCTACTATTACGTATTTCTGTTAGAATTATAATAATATATAATAATAATATAATAGTTATAATAAGTAAGCTTTTTATTTATCGCAAAATTATTGAAACTAATATTGAAATTATTTTTTAAGAAATTTTATTGTGTATCGGTTTCCACAAGACTCAATGCAAAATTTGCCCACTACTCATCGCAGCTGTTGCGCAATGACCTCATACTAAAAAAGGTTTATAGGAAATATAGCAGAAACAGAAATATAGTATTAGCAGATCTCAAACTAATGATTATATATATTAAATGCAAATAATTTGAAAATGTATTTAAACTTTCGTACAGAACTGATCCAAATTAAACTTCAGACAAAAGCTATCGAATAATATTATTCTCTACGCAGTTGTTGATCTGTGAAAATATTAGTTTAAATGGAAACAAAGTAAAACGAACACCACGAAGAGATTTTGCAACTCTAACGTGGTAAACAAGAAAACGATAAAAAATGAATTTTCGCAGTGTAGCTCGACTCTGATGGCATTGTTTTATATAGAATCATAAAAGCCGCAGCAGTTCCAGCTCTCGCGACTTCTCATTTGTAAGTGAGCGATTGTTTTGTCGCCCCGTTGGTAAGTTTTTCGAGTTTGCAGAAGAGGCTTCGCTTCTGAAAGATGAAAAGTGCTTTGGCGAGGACGGACTTTATTGTACTTTGAATGCCCCGAAAGTGAGTTTTAATTGAGCGGTTTTTTTATACATACACTAAAGTTTTCAGTCAGAGTTTTAAAAAGCATTTTAATTTTCGGCAAGAGCTTTCTTTTCTGCACATTTTTCTCGAGGCTATGTATAGAACTCCTGATCACAAGAATGATAATACGATCTTAAATTCTTTATACTTTTAATAATTTCAAGATAGCATATTTTAGAAAGTAACAACAACATATCAAAATTAATTTTGTAACCTCTGATTATGACAAAATGTCGCAGATTTATATGATTATTGTAAGAGCGTAAAAGTTGTATAATGATTTAATGCACGAAGACAGACAATATGCAAGATCACTTGAAAATAAGACCAAAAAAATCTTTCTGAAATTCAAATTCAAATCATCATATCAAGCTATTAAAAGATTAAATAACTAGTAAAATTGCGTGAACGAAGAATTATTTAACTAGACGAACCGACGTTTGTTCTTATGAAGAGCATCTCTTATAGGAAATAAATACTCGCAATAAATCAATTTTCAAATGAAAAATTATTTTCTTAACGTAACATATATCAATATGCAAAAATATGTCAGTACCATATAGGTAAATTACATGATATTTCATCGGCGACTGCTTTATATTCAGATGAACAAAGATTAATGTATGACTCTCGATAGATAATACATTGTTAATCAACTATTGATTTAATTCTATAAATTACTTTCAAACAAAACAAATATTGCAAATAAACATTAATTATCGCGTGAATTCGGAATAAGTTTGCACGCCAATGATTAATTTAAATACCAGTACAAGTTTAACCATTATATATGGAAGTTGCTTAAAAAATGGTTTTTATAATTCAGTAATTTTAACTGAGAAACCGTGCGTCAATGTTACCCGATTCTATCGAGCCATAAAATTTACTTTAGAGTAGCCGGAATGCGTAAGCAAGTGTAAGCACTTGACGAGTACAAGCGACGTCAACTCACGGATATATGCAAGTTAATACTTTCAGTAAACAATATTGAATTAGAAATATTTATTTTTGTTATCTAGACGTTTGCAACGTCATTCGCTATTCAGTTCCTACGTAATTACATGGTAATGTACGTCTGACAAGAAGAGAGAGAGAGAAAGAGAAAGCAAGGCACTAAAGCATCTACTCTCTCTAACTTCTCGTTTACATGTTAAATAATGCTGGCAAAGTCCAGTTCTACAACAGACGTATGTTTCAGTGGGGCGTACGTATTCTCATGGGAGGTTGTACTTTGTGTTTTAGACTCAGTGATTCTCTCTACGTGCCCGTACCGACAGTCAAACGTTATTGGAACAATACACAAGCGTCGGCTTGGTTATTTTTCCCGTCTGATAAAACCCACTCCAATTACTAGAATGTCATTACGAAGAAAATTTGCCTCGAGAAATCAAATTAACCCGGCGTATCGGCAAAAGGAGACGAAAATCGACTATAGCATTTTCGATTCGACGTTTAATTCCGGAATAGCACGATCTATTGACATCCGATACTTTAGCGAGTTTTCAAAGAGCTCCTTCTTCTCGTGCGCTTGTTGGCTCTGGTCGTCGTTCGGGGAATTTCATTTTCCCCTAGAAACGAAATCTCTTCCTTTCCTTGGAAGCTTCGCGGATCTTCGGAGTTTGAGGAAAATTTTATAAAATTGATTACTTCTGCTTAAGAAGTATGTTTAACCGGTACGTTTACAAAAACGCCATTTACAGCAAGAAAATTGCTTTTCGAAGAAAATCGTTGGTACTTACTTTGGCGGCATCAACACCGTGGTGAACGAGATGTTGATGGTGACCGTGGTATTTGAGGTGATGAGATATCGACATTTGGAATAAGGAGGATAGAGTCCTGGGTATCCAGGACTTGCTAAAATGCAGCCCTTCCGACACTGGCTCTCCTCGTACACCCAGTCACACTCTGAAATGCATGCAAATAAAGGTTTGCTATATAAAAACTCATATGCTGGTTTTTCAATTAGTCGAAAATATAGTAACAGACAGGATTTTAGCTAAACATACTGCAGTCAAATAAATTGTCACTCAAAGTAGGAGCACGTATTGCGTGGTATTTCATTTGCTGCGAAGGGCTGTTCACTCGAAGGTATCATGAAAAATTTTCAAAGCTTTGCGATTTATTTCTAGTACTTTCAAATTATAAAGTCGTTGACGCGTAACTCTCGATTGGAAGTTTTTAGTGACTTTTAGAGACGATTTACGATAATTTTTTTTCAATGAAGCAGCATATCAATATATTTACACTGTACTATAACCGATTTATTCTCTAAAAAGAAAAAAATAGTTTAAATTATTTTATGAAGACACTTGCGACCGCCAAATGGGCGGATCGATTGCAAAAACTTTCTCACAGCATTGAGCTGTTTTTCGCACTTTCGTTATTTCACTCTCTCGACTCGATTTCTCGTAGTGTTTGCTCTACTTCTCATTCCCTCGGGATCCCATTATTCTCTATTGCTCCCATCCTCGACTACGATTCTATTGATACGTCCTACTCTCGGCTTCATCAAGTACTGCAACTCCGACAGATTTCACTAAGAATTCGAATGATTTATTTCTTCTTGACTGTCAAAATTTTTTTCCATAATTACTTTCCAATTATCTCTTTGAGAAATCAAATATCTGTTTCTCATAAGATCCTCTGTACTCCATATTTAAAATGAAATTTCGACACAGCAACAAGTCAAAGAGTAAAAGAAATCATCGTCAAAAACTTCTAAAATAACTACAAATTAATTATAGAAAAAGCATAAAATCTAGTCAACGCAATATCAATATTGATATATCCAAGAGCACGAAGTGTCTGTGGCTTGCCAAAATGAGGAATAAAGAATCCACCTCACAAACACATGCTCTAAAGGAAAAAAAAGAAAATTCAGCCAGTGCGCGAGTGACTATAATGCTATTTTCCAATCCCCGAGCCGCAGTGAGTCGCGCGACCACTGAATACTAGATATGTATATATACATTTCCACTTCACGTGTGGCAAAAGCTTGGTAGAATGAAATCCCCGAGAGCGTGTCACCGGATATCTCTCCAAGAAAACGAATTGCAAGAGAGAGAAAGAGGGGGGGGGGGGGGAGGAGCAAAAAAGCGTCACGCAAGAAAGTCACGTCTCCACCACTGCGGCAGCGGCGGCAGTTCTCGAACGTTTCGCGCATATGAAATTTCGATTTTTACTACATGCTGATATAATCGAGAGAATTTGTTATTCGACTATTTCGAATGGGATATGAATACGAGAGTACGATTTTGATCGACGAACGAAATGCCAGTTGTCACTCAATTCGCAACACAAATTCCCTATTTGTCGCTGTCCTACTGCAAATTTTCAACCGATGCGAGTCTGGAAATTCTACGCGCGAGTCTGGAAAAGGGCGCGGAGTGAAATCGAATTTGAGCAGACCAAAATGTTTCATCGACGTGAGGAGGATCGAATTAAGAGACCACAAGAGGACCAACTGCATCGCCGCCGTTAACACTTAAGTCCAGCAAAGCTAAACGGCCAGGACGCGAAATTTCTAACCCATCTGTGCACTTGTACATACCTACACACACAGTGAACGCGTTGGGCGAAGTTAAAGCCTCTCGTGCACTTAAGCTTGTGCAACTTCGCTCCAACCGGAAATTATGCTCCTCCTTATCTTTCTCTCGCGCTGTGTAATGTCTAATGTCGTAAACGCGACGCTCGCCGATTCATATATCGATATTTACGTTCGACTCATGCCAACTCACGGGCAACATATATACGTAATATGCTTTGCGATTAATTTCCCTCCAAACCGAATGGTTTTTTAATGGCCACACTGCTTTAGGAGAGGCAGCAAGAGACTTGTGTGTAATAAATTTTGATTTATGGAAATGACCATCTGGTAAGTTTTGATTTGCTTTTCAATTGATGTCGAATGAAAACCGGATTCATATATAAGAAGAATCGTTAACAATAAAAAGTCGGCAAAAACAAGTCGATACATCCGAATGTAGCTCTTAAGCAATCCAATAGTAAATTCTCTTTTATTTTCGTTCGTTCGCTGAATTTATATCCAAGAGAAAATGCTTAGAGACCGCCGTTCCTCTTTGCGGTGCGCTGCTCTATACATCCAAATTACGAGGGGGCGAAAGCATTCGAGTTGCGAATGATAAATCGCACGCGGAGATTATTAAGAGGAGGAATAGGACAAGATGAAGAAATAGTGCGACGAAAGGAGAATATTTGTGGCAGGAGACACGGAACGTCCTAACTATGACTAACGTCCTGCTGATATTTTGCGTACTCGCAGTTGTAGCAACGAATTTAGCCCTTTTTTACTCATTTGGCCTGCAAACGATCGACGATCTGGTTTGTCTTTCTTTACCCGCCACCTGATATATGTCATAGAGCGTTCGCGAGCTAAGCAGCAGAAAAACTTGCCTTTTCTCTCGAAAGGTTCTTTTTTTTCAAGTTTACGTGAAAGCTAACAAACTGGAGCAGAAGATTAAGCGATCAAGAGAAGAAAGTCCGTATGCGACATGTAGATTCGTGCAGAAAACGAGATAAAGTCGTGAGCAATCGATGACCTGGCGAAGAGCAAAAAAAGCAAGAGATCCGAGCTCGAGGGTGGAGACGGGAAAAACCCAAGCACGAGGAATGGAAAAAAAAAAGGAGCAGATGATGCGGGAAAGGCGGAGTCGAGGGACGCTTCGAAGTATGTCAAGGATATTTGAAGTTTGATAAGATAATGCAGTTTTGCGTTGTAAAACTTGATGTTTCACTGTACGAGGCTGAAGACTTTCTCGTTTGTTTTCCTATACTCAAGTGAATTGCGTTTATTTTGGTTAGATTACGAACGGGATGAATTCTTTTCTCTTGGATAATGATGATGCACGCAATAATTAAGCAAACTAAAATAAGGAAGAATAAAGAAATGAATGCCGAGTGTGTATCGATACGAGAAATCTACCACAAGACGGATAAGCACAAAAGAGTGCACTCCAAAGTCCTATTAGATACCTACGAAGATAGCAAATATCGCCATCGGATTTCTTTTCTCATCCAGCAGATGAGCCTTTCGAAAATAAGCAAAGAATCAAATGAACAAAGAGGAGAAAGGCGCCAAAATAACACAAATCTGGAAAATCGATCTCGCTTCTATTTATCGTGCGTCAATATGAATTTTCAATTCTCACGAAAATCGCTCGCGTCTCGCAAGAGCATAGTCAAATAGAGACGAGCGAGGCGATGAGCAAACGCGATAGAGAGATCGAAAGAGAATTAGAGAACTCAGCGGGCTAAAGATAAAGTTGCCCGTCATCCCCTGGACCGCTTACTCACGCGCGATCCTTCCGATAACCAGCTGAGCCAACGTTTGATCTAGGTAATTGAAATGGGCGAGCGCGCGCGAGAGCAGAAGTGCGCTGTGGTGACCGAATTTCGCACGCTCCAGCTTTATAATCTCCCTCTCTCTCTCACGTGCGCGCGCGCGGCTTATGATTTTACATGGCCGTATAGGTACACAAAGCTTTTATATGTCGACGAGCGCGTTTATTCGATTGTGATTAAGGCTTGAGCGACCTGCCGCGTCAGGTGCCCATTTCATGCCTATTTTCGATTCAAGCTCTCTAATTTGTCCTTCATGTGCAAAATGCATATCTGTAACTTCGTAGACCCGTAAAATTCATTAATTAGTTTATGGCCATCTTTAGATGCGAAATCTCACTTTTATTATGCTTTTCTGCATGCAGAAATCAGAAACTGTTGAAAACTGAACTTGAAGCGGTCAATCTTTGATGAATCTGAAGCTTATCCACATTTACATTCATTCATGGTGATTGTCTACAATTAGTTGCACAAATACTTTGTCACCGTGGCATCAAATCCGTTGAGATCATTCGGATAGTAAACAAGTAAAGGATAGCTCACCAGTATTGTTGACACGTTGACCACCTTTGGCAGGCCAACCGACGGAGGTGCTGGCGGTCGAGGCAAAGCTGTAGAACGCGTAGACTTGCGATCTCTTGGTATTCTCGTTGATCCTGCAAAACAACGCAGGCACTATCGTGAAACGCGCGAAATTATACAACAGCACCGCGGGCGCGCGGCAACTCTTATGACAGATCGTATAATAACGCCGAGCGAGCGATAAATATCTCGAGCGGTGCGCTTATTTATTATGCCAGAGCCAGCAGCGACAGCAGTGCGGCTCTCTCTCTCTCTCTCTCTCTCTCAAGATTTAATGCCCGCGCAAGCTTGGCAATTTTTTTTTCGCAGCGCATGAGCTGCTGAGCTTAATGCTCGCGGAGAGTTTGCTCGCGCGGTTTTCGGTTCAGTGAATTTTTCAGTGCTATACTTGGATGTCCGCGCTACGCGAGGATTGATCGTTGTTTGCCGAAGTGTGCGATATTTCGCGCAAAACAAAGCGTCGATCGCGGAGCACCGAGTACTTGGCGACGAAAACACAAGTATGAGCTGGCGGCTTCTGCGGAGACTGCGAGGAGGACGCTCGAGTCAGGCCGCGGAGTCTCGACTGTTCGTGCGCGCTTATTTGATTGGTGAACCGCGGAAGGAGCGGAAGAGCCAAGGAGAAATAGTGGGTTTGGAAAAAAGCGACTGCTGCGGTAACACGTCTAATCGGGTTATTCACTTAAGCGTGTGTACTCGAGTTAGCGCCGCAGCAGCAGCTGCCACGGTATCAGAGGTCTCGCAGACCTGCACACGCACACTGGCACTGTGTGTCGTAACTCGTTAATTGCATTTGCCCGTCATAAATCTCCTTGCCGCTGCCGCTGCCGCTGCTGCTGCTGCTGCTGCTGCTGCTGCTGCTACTGCTGCTGGGGCGGCCGCCGCTGCCTCGCTCGAGTGTCTGATTAGCTGTCGATCGAGTTGCTCGCGTCCCTTGCCATACGACCGACTTCCGATAAAGTTTACTCCGGGAATTATTGCTGCGGATCGTTTGCATGTGGCTTCTCTCCTCGGATTAGACTGGCGGGCTGCTACGTCGAGAGTGAAAGCGTCGCGGGAATGAAAAGAGCGTTGCTTGTTAAAATCTAGACGTGGTTAAGAGCCTTGAAGGGAAACAAAGAAATCCTTCGGGCAGCAAGGCCAGTTCGAATTCCTTATCTCCATAATAAGGGAACCTCCTCTCTTTTTCCCTCGAGAGACGAAACTCGACAGGTTCATTAAACTAACGAACTTTCCCTTTGGCGCGATGGAATTTTCTTTTGGCCGCGCCATGCCGAATGGGCTGCTTGGCGACCTTCGTTACGTTACCGACGCTCCGTCAATTGAGATTAATATGCCGATCGATTCTCCTTGCAATCACATTATCAGGTCAATCGGGTGAGCGAGGATGCGTGTTTGCAAAGCTCAAACTTTTACGCACTCCGTCGCGGAATAGTCGTGGCTGTACACAAGACTTTTTATATATTAATAAAATATAAATAAGATATTTAATCGAGTGATTGATTAATCTTGATCGAAGCCGATAACGAGAAAAAGTGAATTATAGTCGTCTAAAGCGAGGAAAAGTTGGGAGCCTTCGTTTTAACAGATTAGCGCGGTTAAATCTTGTTTCGGCGATTTTCGTAATTTAGAATAATCCCCGCGTGCGTTCGCTTCTATATAGCCATCCCGCATAGCTGGATGGATTTTAACGAGGAATTTCACTGCTAATAGCCAAGGAGATGACATTCACGGAGATCGATTACCTCTCGGCGAACTGCAATTTTCC
This sequence comes from Phymastichus coffea, assembly GCF_024137745.1. Lineage (NCBI taxonomy): Eukaryota > Metazoa > Arthropoda > Insecta > Hymenoptera > Eulophidae > Phymastichus > Phymastichus coffea. The sequence continues at coordinate 1,770,076 of NW_026706865.1, forward strand.
CTGCTCATCCCGCCGCCACCGTCGCGCGGTTGAGTCTCGAGCTTTTCATAATTAGCGCTAAAGCGCAAACTCGGCGTCAAAGTTTACCCTCACCTCAGCCGATCATACTTCTCTCTCACTCTTTGCGCTCAAAAGCTTCTTGCGCTGATTTTCACGAGCTCTTTGTTCTACGTACAACCAGGAATCTTACTGAAAATGCGCATACAATGTCCGATCGTACATTCGAGATATCAGTTCACGCCGAAAAGTACACGGGTCGCAACAGCGCGACAAACATTTCAAAAATATACGTCATTCAGTTAAAAAACATCTTCCAATAGATATGTATACGCAGTTCTCTCTGTCAACATAACTGACACATCGAACCATTCATGTCTATTCCAATGCAACGCAATGTAAAATTGCAAAGGCTCGACATTTTCCACGTTGCTGACATTCACAATCTCAAATATTGATCGTCGGGAGTACGAGAGAAATGAAGTGAAGTTGGCGAGAGCTCGTTATCTCAGCCCATTCGAACGTCTTAATTGCGAGGCCTCCTCTATGGAATATCAATGAGGCAGGATTTCCTTACGCGCTCGGGAATATTAATGCGCGCTGATTAGTGCCGATTGCCAAGGGGAGGTCCCTAATACTCCCTTCTGTCCCTCCCTCCACAATTTCGACGATTGACTATTGCGTCGCACGCGCCAGTTTGCACGTATTATACTCAAAATTTTCGCTATCCGCGGGATTCATTTGATGGGGTCGCTCATGCCGCACTTGATTTCATTTACTTGTTGCTTTTTACAACACAAACTGGAAAGGGAAGATTGTGCATAAACCTCGTTGTTTGATGGCGTAGATGAAAATAAGCTTCGATCGGTCATTTTAACGGGTCTCATTCTCTTTCGTTTTTTTTGCTCCGTCCGTAAGAAAATCCATGAGTTACCGTTAAGTCGTTATGCTGGCGAATGATTCCATTTTGAACAAGTTTCGACCGACCACTAAAAAAAATTTATCTTCTCGGAAAGCAGAGATAGGAAAAGGCTTAATCTCGCACGGTCGTTTTCCATTAACGATCAGCAGAGAATGATTTCATTAGAGAGCGCGCGTAAAGTATGCTCCCGTTTTCAATTTATTATTTAAAACTTTGGATGAGGGTAGTGAGCCGCCTCACATTAGCCAATTAATACAGCATTTTATTAATATTCGTTATAATAGAAATTATGCGCTAATTAATATTAAAGTATTACAAGCGAGTACTGAAAATCATCTTTGATTATTTATTTCTTTGTTCGACAACAAATCAAAATTGCATGGTATGTATCCGCTTGAACGCGAAAAATATATACTTTTTCTCGATGGAAAGGGAGTAGAAAAAGGATCTAAAAATTCAAACGTAACCGAATATCAGTCGGCAATCTGTTCTAGGGGCGTTTGATGACGAGAAGAGGCGAACTAGAGCGCACGAAAGCCAAGGCTTAAAAGTACACCGTGAAAAGGGATGAGAGTACGGATATAAAGCCCTGAAAAGGATTTCCAGTGGTGTGCGGCATGAACTCCACGCGGCTTTTCTTTGCTCTGTCTGACTGGTCGACTGAGACCAAGGGAGAACCGTAGTGGCTTGAGGAAAACGTGCATTCGGTCCAGGTGTAAACGTTACCCGAGATAGAGCCTATTGATGATTTTAGCTACCTATTTGCTTTATTCGTAATTTTGGGTGGAAAGTTATAAAGTTGTTTTTCCTCGATTAATATTTCAAAGCAGATCTGTCTGAAGTAAATATATAGAAAAGCCAACACATAAAGAGCTCGTACAGCTCCATTTGCTGATGTTAATTAAACAATGGGATTCCAAACAATTCATTAGCGCACTTCGCAACTAATTACACGATCCTTGCCGTAAGCCCCTCGCAGGCCTCATTCATGCTCATCCTTCGTCAGACAGAGAGAGAGAGAGAGAGAGAGAGAGAGAGAGAGAGAGAGAGAGAGAGAGAGAGAGAGAGAAACGGTAGCGGCGTTTTGCATTTTTTAACGTTGAACAGCTTCCGCAGCAAGCGAGAAAAGTTGGCGCAAACAAAGTTCGCCTAACACGCTCGCACACAGCAAGAGAACAGTTGCGCGTAATCCCTTGTACTTTTTCTGTTGCTGCCTTTCGGAGCTTTAATTTTTTTTTCTGTGCCTCGCACATTGAAAGTGTGCTCGTTGGCGGAGCCTGAGTTTAAGCGTTTCTTAGCTTTTCAATTCAAGCATTTAAGTAGCTCCCTTTTGTGATTGTTTCTCTTTGTTCTCGTTTTCTTTCCTTCTTTTTTTCCATCACGCCTTCGACGCGAGCGAGCAAAGGCATTTGCTCGCACAATCGAGTGCCACGTTTAACGCACAATCAACGTCGTCGCGTTGCTTCTTTCAATTAACCTCAATTCTACGATCGTAGTTTTCTTTTTGGAGGTTAAAATACGGCCGCGATTAGTTACTTTAGCAAGGAGGTGAAGGCAAGTTTAATCAACAAAAATTTTCTTACCGAAACTCCAATGAAAAGCTCGCGCGCGCTTGTTGTGATTCACTCCGCCAAGTGCTGCAGGTGAACTGAAGCGTCTGGAGGACTGAAATTTCACTCGAAAAGTGAGAGATTGAGGCTTGCTCTGGCTCTGCCGGAAAATATTTGTATTTTACGTGGAAAGGAGGAGCGAAGGTAATGCAAATTCTCCCGAGACTTCCCGTCTACTTTTAATATCTGAACGACTCTTTCTTACTCTTTTTTTCTCTTGCTTAGTGGCTTCAATATTGTATGCTTTGAATTTCTGTGTTACGCAAGCTCTTGGCTTGAATATCTGTCTTTAAGAAAAAGATGAAAACGAAACTTGCATGCTTCTTAGGTTGTGCAAGAATGTGATTGGGTCGGATGCTATAACTAAACTTTTGCCTTGAGTTCGAAAATGAAAAATGCTCTCTCGAGTTATTTAAGATAACATGTTTGTAAGCTTTCGATATTTGCGTAGCAAGTAATCAATCATTCTGAATTTTAAATGAGCCACTCGAATCTACTCTGTACAAATTAACATGTTAATATTCTGGTTGACTCGGTCACATAATTAATATTTTGCGTCTGAATAATATCATATTAAAAATGAATCTTGTGAATTCAGATAACAAAATGAATTAAATAAAGAAATCAGTCTGAATTATCATACATAAATATATTGAACTTGAAATAACTGCATGAGTATTGAAGATATATGTTTTACATTAATGAATAAACAAATTTATATAGTATGAATAGGTAAAAATAAATTTTCATAAACAATCGTCTCAGACGTGAGGAGGAAGAAGCTACAAAGGAAGCAAATAATTCATGAAATCAATAATGAATTTAATTAAAAACGTTACATACGTTAGCGGTTCAGTTGTAACGGTCGCTGATCGAATGAAGTAAGGGAGGTTCGAATAGCCTTTACCATACTCTGAGTACGGAATGGTCATTTGCTTGTGTTTATTTGAGAGCTCTGTTACCTTAACCTGACGTTACCTTAAGACGGTAGTTGAAGATAGAGAGAGAAAGAGAGAGAGAGAGAGAGAGAGAGAAAGAGAGAGAGAGAGAAAGAGAGAAAGTGGAGGGGGGAAGTGATGTCAAGATGGAAAGGTGCCGCAGTTCCGACGTCTTGGGCACGTGGTCAACCCTGACTAGTGTAACATCGATGGTGCCGATCCGAGGGTAATGGTTTGGCAACACTTCAGAAGCGATGCGTCCACTACCAGCACAGCAGATTGAAGTGTGGCTAGTCCCGAGTGATGTCATTGGTTTTCGAGGTACACGCACGGAAGCCGGATTCGACAGATGCTGTCAAGCAAAAATGCGACGATGGCTATTTTTGTAAGGTCCGATCGCGGATGTTTCTCGAGCGAAACTGACTGGCAAGCGGATATGGGGTGTGGGAAAAAGGCCATCTCTTCGTGGGCTTAAGCAGGAGTTCAATGAGACGTAGGCGAGGCCGTGAACCATTGAACACAATGCGGTGGAAGGCGACGCGGATCCTTTAGCTACATGGACGACGAATGTGTATATAAATCACCGAAGCGGATGCTACCGACACAAAGCTTCCTTTGCAGTGCAATGAAAAGAAAATATATAATCGTGCTAATGCGAACGAGCGACCGTATAAAGTTTCGAATTATATAGCATAAATATTAAAGTAAAAGAGCGTAAAGTGCGAAGAGAAGAAAGGAATAAAGATTTTAAATAAATTGAAAAGCAGATTAAAGGCAACGATGGTCCTCAAAAAGGCTGAACAACAAAAAATTCTCATCAAATACTTTCGTATCTCGAAAAAAGGATTCAGTAAGTCGAGCAAATGAAAATTCAAAGCGTACTCCATTTATTCCCCCCTCCTGTGCTGAGTTAATAAAGAGAGCGACAATATTCAACGTGCATACAGTCGTCGTCCCCCTTTTCATCCACTCGTCGTCTCCTCTCATTTTATACCTAGAAACGTATATATAATATGATCTCTTTGACATTTTCAGCTAAACTGCCGCTCGTTCAAGTTTCTTTTCCGCCTGTGTGCGCTTGCGCCAGAGAGCAGTCAAAGCAAGAGAGAGGGAGAGAGAGAGAGAGAGAGAGCGTGAGAGCCGAGGCTAATTGTTTTCATTATCCCAGTCGAATGGCGTACTTTTACGGCTGCTTATTGTGGACGGAAGTAATTAACTGACGTTTTCGTTCGAGGAAATTCGAGAGCAGGTTAATTAGCTTACTTGCTTGCTTTTTTCTCCTTTCTCTCTCCCGTGTTTCATGAGTATACACAATGCAACGGCTTATTTCGTGGACTTTGATTGAAAGCTAATGCCTTCCTTTGAACGCCGTTTCTGGTATGAATCCTAATTAATGGGAACAAGTACAGTTGATTGGATTCATTGTTGCGTTCTTGTTGTTGGCGAGCAAAATGCCGTTGTTCAATCGAATATTCGTCGCAATCTCAAAAGCACGTCTCGTATCTTCCCTCGCAAAGGAAAGAGAAGCCTTTGTACGTTCGACACGATGCAAACGAGCAAAACGCAAATCATCGCTAAACTTGCGATATTCGCGCGCGCGAGTCATTAACAGTAACGCCCGGATAATTCGCGCACTTCATATCGATCTTTAACCCAGCGGCGAGGAAGCAGCTGGTGTGCGCGCGTTTCGTCGTCGTCGTCGTCGCGACAAAGCCATTACCATCGAACAATTCAACAGCCGATGAGCAGAAGAAGGAAGAGAGAGAGAGAGAGAAACGCTAAGTGTACTTGTTCGTCTGCAGTTCGCAAGCGAGCGAATCTATTGTTTGCGCTGAAGTTTTGAAAAGGGCCGAGGCCATTTTCAACGGGTAATAATTTTTTCTCTAACGACCAAGTCCTTTCAATTGATAATTGTTGCTTGAAAGGCATTCGCGCTATCGCGTCAACCTGTGATTTGCAATGAAATACAGTCTTAGAGAGACTGAAATGTGAAACATCTCGCCGAAGGGTGATATTTTTGCTTGTGCAGCAGAGCCGAAGCAATTTCGGCGGTGCATTAATACGCACTGCAAAATTTGCGCGGTCTAATTAAATTGGCGGGATGCTTGTCAAGTCAGACTTGGCGAAAAACATCAAAGCCACTCGATTCATCGCGAACGCATAGAATGCTCATTTACGACAAAGGCTGTATCGATCCGTTAACTGCGCGCAGCTTGGACAAACTTTAGTAATGATCAGAAAAGAAAAGATACAGACGGATAAGAGCGAGGAGAAGAAGGAGGAGGAGAAAAAAAGCATACGAAGAGGCGGAGGATTTAGTGGCGCCGAGTCGCCGATGCGGCAAACAAAGAGAATAAATAGCGATCCAGTGAAAAAAGTGAAAATCAATCGTGCTCACATTCGTCGCAACGCTGTATTTCAAAATTCAATCAGATTCACTGGGTCAACGCGCGACCAAAAAAGGACTGCCCGGATAGCACTGCGAGGCTCTTGCCCGCGTCGATGGATTGAGTTCGGTCGGCCCGAGGGGTGGGATTATTAGAAATTGAATGACTAAGAAAGCCGCCAGTCGAAAAGCCCGTAAAAAGGAAATTGAGAGCTGTTTCGCTGCTTCGATTGCCTTATTTATGAGGCGCCCTCGCGGCAGGTGTTGCGTTCACTCTTTTACATTGACGAGTCGTCGAAACAAGATTTTCGAATGGCAGCGTGGAAAAGCCAGATATGACGCGGACAAGCGGTTAACCTATCGCATCTTGCAATTCAAAGTTCCGCGGTAATGAATCCATCCGGAAAACGCCCGTCAGCAAGACGAATTGGAATTCCCGGAGCGTACGTGCGCGCGCCACTCTTTTCCTCTCTCGCTTAGCTCGAGGGGCAGGGCGGAGAATTAATTGCTCCGTCCGCTCAGAGGGCCAGGACAAGTCGGATAATTGGCAGGCGAGCTTCTTCATCTTCCTGTTTCTCTCACGCCGATCGAAAAACAACGCTGGCATTTCGTGCACCGCGCTCGACAGCGGTGATACGTCGGAGAGAATCCAAGGGCTATGCAACGCTTCGGCGGCCGATGGCACCCCGCCTTCGTCGCTCTGAAAATGCAGCGGACTCTGGTGCAGACTTATTTTCACGAAGACGAACTGTGCTTATCTTTACGAGGACGCGACGCGAGAAGGAGAAAATCCAACCCATGAGCAATTTTTCAATCTCCGGTAAGCTCGATGTTCACTCGGTGTCGCGTGCGGATGAAAGGGGCATTATTAAAAGAGGCACGCAGTGTAACGAGAAGAAGAAAAAAAGGATGTGGAAATTCGATATTGCGCCATCATTCTCGTAGCCGTAAAATTTCTTATTATTACAGCTTTCTCGACTGGAGCATACCAGGCCGAAGATTTCGCAGTCATAACAGCAACGCCAGCTGCACAGCTGCAGTAGCGTCTGTTTTTATTATTTTGCGTCGTCGAGATCGTCGAGGTCGCCGACTCTTCGATTTAACGCCGGCGGCGACGGCGACGGCGACGGCGACGGCAACGGCGACTAAGAGCAGCGGCAAGTTCCAGCCTCGCGGGGCTCGCCTGAAAGCATAATGCGGTTATGGTCCGGGAAAGAGAACCGTAAAAAGGGCACCGTAACGAACTCGTTAAATAAGCTTTCGCGCGAAATTGAATCTCCCACTTGCGTTTTCTCTCTCATTCAGGGCTACGCTGCCCATTCCACTCCTTACTTTTCCCGCCTTCCTCCGCGCTCTGGATAATCCACCTGAAACGATATTCGGAACAAATGCATCGAGGCAACGAGCGACTTCTGATCCCGCGCGATCTCTGAGCCGAACGGTTGCGTGCTTTGACATCATCGCCTCTCCCTTGTCCGCCCCTCCGCCGCACGTTTCGGCCGAGCAATAACTATCGTTCTTCCAATCCCATCGGCAATTTGAATGCGCAATTTTTTTTCCGATCGCAAATCCGCGCCGGCGCATATTTCTTATTTACATGCATATTCGTTGGCCTTCCATTTCGAAAATAACAGCGGACCGATCGTCCAGTTTTTCGCGCGGCCAAGTGAAAGAGCAACAAAACTTAGGTGCCGCAGTCTGCAAGTGAATAATCCAATGCACTGCCGTGTGCAACTTGAATTCGACCGTTGCTCGTGGCGCAAATGTGAAAACCATCCGCGGCTTTTGCGGGCAAAGAAGGAACCGTAGCGCGCTCGATTGACTTGGACTCGGCCGCGCAGGAGCAGCGCGCGCGCTCTCGCAAAATGCACAAACAGAGAGAAAAAGAGAGTCTCGAGCCACACGCGAATGAAATATGTATCCTAATGGTTGGGCGAGTTTCTCTTTATATTTCTTCGGGGAAAACAATCATACGGAGAGTGTATACGCGCGCGGAGAGCGGCGAAATTGCTCTCGAGTGCGAAATCATGTAAATTGTACGCGCGCGCGTGCACGCGGCTCTATCCGCGGCAGCGATTTGCAGTGTGGTTTCCCGCATTTTTCCATTCCACCTGTCGCACCACTCCCGCGCGCAAGACACGGCAGAATGCGTCGCCGTCGAGAGGGGCGTTTACCGTTCTCCTCCGGTAATGCCGCTACCTATCTTTTTCTACGTCAACGCTCTCGGCGGCGTTTTACGCGCCAGGATGTTCATTGTTGCGCCCCTTGTCAGTCGACGCTCTGCCGCTCTTTTTCCCTCGATGCATCTTCTTATTGACGAATTGCCTTCCGCGAGGTTGCTTGACTTGTCCGCTTTCGCTATGCGTCCACGATCAGATTACTTGATAGAAACGTGATTTGAAAAGTACGCCTGGCTGTTCTCGTACTCGCGCTACATCGAAACAAAGGTCAGTGCCGAATTCTGAAATGCACCAACAAACGTGTCTACCAAGACAAGGTGTATATCAAGATGTTCGTTACAACAGAGGACCAATTTTCACTAATTAGCGAGCGCTAATTGACCAACTGGCGCGCGGGACAATACCATACAATATCCGAACCTCAACGCGCACAATTGAGCCGATCGAATATTCATAATTGGTATTGATGTTAATGCTCTAAAATCGGACGCTCGTATTTATTTCAGCAGCCCAATAAATAGACCTTTGTCGGTGTAATGTCGCTCGAGAGAAAGAGAGAGAGAGAGAGAGAGAGAGAGAGAGAGAGAGAGAGAGAGAGAGAGAGAGAGAGAGAGAGAGAGAGAGAGAGAGAGAGAGAGCGAGAGCAAAAAAGTGAGGAAGAAGAGAGCGGCAGCCACGCCAAGTTTCCTCATAATTTCAGCGGGACAATTTAATAAGAATGTAAATGAGCGTCTCTCGGCTTCTGCGGCCCCGATAAAGAAATCCAGTGAGAGAAGCCCTTGATAGATGCGCGCCTGAGAAAAGACGCGCGCTGCCACGCCAAGTAAGTAGGGTAGTGGAGGGACGAGTGGTTTTAATATCCGATGATTGCAATTGGATTAAGTGTGTCTGTTTACTTTGGTCGCTGCCGCGACGAGTTTTCAAATCCCGTGCGCAGGTAAGGGTATCGTTCGTCATTCTTCTATTTTCTTTTTCTAATTATTGCAATTGAGTCGATTTTTTATTTACTTTCATTTCTCAAATCACAAGTAGGATAACAAACAGGTCGTTCGAGAGAGAAGTGGGTAATTTGATTGGGGATCGAAAATCAAAATGAAATTGCTTTAGTTCGGCAAAAATGGCTTTCCCCGACAACAAATCGCTTTGCTCTATCTTCGGATTTCTATTTGAATTTTCGTGAGCAGTTCAAAACTCCGGACGATGAGGAATATGGAAATGATATATTCACAGGGTTCCCGAAAGCGTAGTTTAACCAAATAAAGACCGAATTAATGTGTATTATTAACCTCGCGGAAATTCGATACAATTATCCCCCCTCCCTTGTCCCAAACCATTTCGATGCTATCACAAAATCCTAAAATACCGGATCAGCTTGGAATTAACTTGTCCACTGTAAAACGCAAAAACGGGAATTTCAAACGCGAACGAGAACAAAACGTAGAGTTTCGATCGGTTCTTCGGACTTGCACGTTACGCGAGGCTTCCTCGTTTGACTTGGAACTCAGCCAGAGCCGATGTCGTAATTAGTTTATATGAGAGACTGCCTGATTTGAACTCGAGGCACGGGACTCTGTCTCATTGCCCATCCGTCATGTAACGTCGCATCCAGACGACGATCCTCTCGAGCTGCGGTATAGGCACCTTATAGGCGGTGCACTCTCTACCATCATCTCTCGTTTCTGATTTTAAATGCAAGCGGCTCGTTCATTACTCCATTCTAACGCGCAAAATCGAAGCGGAAGATGAAATAGATTGTAGCCGACAAAATTGCAATGAATCAATCGATAATTACGCGCGTAGATCACATGTAAACACATAATCCACGTGGAAAAACTTATAAATCCCCGAGCAATAAACTTTATCGCACACATCCTCTCCGCGCGCGCCGGTAACAGCGGCGAAATCCATCTCGCCGCGCCATAAAATTAAATTTCGCCGAGGCATTAAAAGCGCGCGCGCCCGACGAAATCCCGTGATTCATTAATCATAGGAAAGCCAATTTATCGCCGACTGGTTAAAAAAAAAGCGCCATCTCGCCACTTGTCCTTCTCTGCGCGGCGCAATGGAAAAACAGCGGAGCGAGCGAAGCGAAACGTTATTACGACGAATATAATCCCGTTTTCAGCACTATAACGCTTCTCGCGCCCCGACTGGTTCCCGTCAATTATAACCCCCATGCAGATCGGAGACACGCGCTGTGCTTCATGACTCTGCCTCTTTTTTTCGTACGATTGAGTTCCATTACGATTTAACGGCAAGTCGCGAGGAAACTGCAGGCAAACGGGATTTAACAATCTCCCGCCAGTTTCGAATTGTCCGAGCGGATACAAATTTTTCCTTATTTTCATTAGCACGCGAGTGCGAAGACTTGGCTATTAATCGACGAATGAGAAACGATCGGACGATTTTAACAAGCGCAAATTCACTGTATCGTAAAACTGCACCACTTACTGAAAGTGCAAAACTGGTTGAGGTTTGTCGGAAAACATGACGATAGGCTGGTGCAGTCGTTTGTCAGCGCCGCAGATTCGAGCGCCGCCGTCGAATTGTATCCAACCGCCTTCGCACCTGAAAGAAATATAAGAATTCGAATGAAACGCCAGAGTGCATGTCTTACATGAGAAAATTATCTTAGAATCAATCCTATACACAAGGACAAAGCTCGGAATTATGCGATTTCCACGGCGTTTATGTAACAAGCTTCAGCCCCGCCGTAGCAAAACGATATTCTAATTCGCGAGTGCAATTCAAAGGCAAAAGCCTCTTCCTCCGAGAAAAAGGGGCGGGGGAGGGCGAGGGGCGTCTCGAACGAGGGAGTTTCCATGATTGCATCGAGATGGGAAAAGGGAGCCAGTCCATTGTTTGTCACGGGCGAGCAAATCAGTCGCCCGCAAGATAAACGACGACGAAGTGGAGGTAAGATCAAAAGAGGCTGCCGCGGAAGACAGGAAAATTGCTTCGGCGATTACTATGCATGCAGCAGCGCTTTTGCCTTCGCGGCAAGGAGCTTCAAAGGGAGCCACGAGAGAGTGCCAAGAGACGACGCGCGAGGGCGAACGCAAAAGCCGCGCAACTTTCGAATTTCATAAGAGGAATCGACTTGGTTATGTATACCGACGATGAACGGCGGAGCGTTCACTCATCTTCACTCGTCCCGTAGATTTGACATTGTTGCTTTGGCGGCGATTGGGAAGGGCTCGATCGTTGCTCATGAATTCGGAAGTCGAAGCACCTATTGATCTTGGAGTTCGCTCGCCGGTAGTGGCGCTAAAATGAAAAGCAAGAAATCGATCGAGCAAGAGCGTTCTTTTTACTTTATCCACGACCGCAGCGTCTTTTTTAAAGGAGAATTAGGACAAGCCGTCATCGCAGAAGCGATAGCAAGATGCCCCGAGCGAAAGAGATGGAGAGCAAGGAGCGATAGGAAATTCCATTAGCCACGCGCTATTCTCGCAACCGTGAGACTGCTTCCATTCAGATTGTTTTCCTCGGATCTTACAGACAGCGCCACGAGGAGCTGAATTTCTATGGCGGTTTAATTGAAAATCTGACTCGTTAACGAGACTCTCGCGCGCTTCAATAAGGCTAATTAACATATCAAGCGTCAAAGATTGTTTTCTACAGACTCCAGTCCGATTCTTTTGCTCAGCCTAGCTGTGGATATTCGTTATTTCATTTGATACCTTGCTTTTTACTTCTCTCTTTTTCACTTTCTCCGTAAGATATTCAAGCCAATATGGAAAATCGCTGTAACATTAGTATTGCGCACCTTTATTTTTGAAATTAAACTTTTCTTTTAACAAGATATTGTTTTTCGTGACTGCAGTGCGTTTTAATGAAGTGAAATTATTTCGTTTGAAAATCTCAAATTATTTCTCGTTTGGAATTGTTATTCAGAGGATCGGATGATCGGATATTCCACGAAATGAAATTAATCAATGCGTAAAGAAATATGATATGATATAACAAAGCACCGACGTGCACACAGTCAATTTCTCATTCGTACATCTACGCCGACACTTAACCAGCTGCGCGAGAGTCCATAAATTCATATCCCGTAAAATAAAAAGGATAGCAAATGGACGGGCGCATTTGGTTCTGCAGTGGGGCGAAAATTCAATCAATTGCCTGGCAGCGAGTATCGTCGGTTAAGCGTCGCGCGCGAATGGAAACGGGGAAAGACATAAATAAGTGAAAGCGCCGCTTAGCACGTCTCGCTCATTTCGCCGGTTATGCTTCACGTTCCTCGCATCTGGCGTTGGCCTTTTTTCCCTTGTCCTCCCGGGTGCGAGGCGCGAGCAGGCAGCGGCTATCTAACTGCCGGCACGTGAGATTCTTTTATCACGTCTATACCGTCCAGTGCCGTGCCGCGCGAGGAGCAGAGCGAGCGCGAAATTAAAAATGAAATTTCCGAGCTGCCGAGTTATCGTGCTCGGCGATGCGCGAGTTCGACCGATTAATTGCTGCGCCTCCGTCTGTCTTCGCTCTTGTATTTGCGTATTTCTTTCGCGTAGCGCGACTGATGCGACGCAATTCTTTCACTCGCGATATGTTCAATGACGATAATTACATTAGAATATAGGGCCACGGCAAAATAAAATTCAAATAAAAATTATGCAAGTCAAATAAAGCAGTCATATATTCCGTTGCATAAAGCGTATACTCGGGCCGCCGCTACCGCTAGCTGCCATACATTTTCAGAGATTTTCCCGCGCGAAATTCGCAAGCTGAAAGCCATTTTAAAATTATAATCGAATTCCCGGCACGTCGAAAAAATTTAACTTGCTAATCTCACAACAGAGAGAGAGAGAGAGAGAGAAAAGTGCCTACGTTGAAACTTATCGACAATCATTCTCGCTTCGAAAAAGAAGCGAAGATGAATCAGTGTACATCAGAATATGTCTAAATATCGCTCATCGCGTCGCTGCCATCGAAAACGTCGTTGCCTTTAGGCGACAGTTGACGCGACTCGTCAGCCAAGTCAGCCGGAAATCACTTACTCGGATTTTGCATTTCCTCGCGTCGTCGTCGTCGTCGTCGTCGTCGTCGACGTCGACGTCGTCGTCGCTGCCTGCAAATCAATTTATACCGAATTCGCGTCTGCGCCAGGAGATTGTAAATTTTAATGCAAACTCCGAGAGAGAAGGAGTAGGCCGACGAATCTGCGAGTGAAAGGCAACGTTTTTAAACTCGGCAAATATGTCGTTATCCATTAGCGCGCATTACGAAAACAGAGAGAGAGAGAGAGAGAGAGAGAGAGAGAGAGAGAGAGAGAGAGAGAGAGAGAGAGAGAGAGAGAGAGAGAGAGAGAGAGAGAGAGAGAGAGAGAGAGGGAGAGGGAGAGATAGCCGGGACGTTTTTGAATTTTTTATCGAGCTCTACTACGGGAAGCCTACGCACTCTTTTACTCTATCGTTCTGCTTTCCATGATATTTGAAAAGCTCATGTTTTCAGATGAAATATATAACAAAAGGAAAATTTTACTTTTATGTAAGTGCCTGGCTACATCTACTCTTACTACTTGATTCACTAATCCGAAAAAAATGTTCACGTTCGAATTAGTGTAAAATAATTTCATTTCCGAGAAATGTATGACTACATTTTTACTTTGACTACTTAATCCACTCATGATTTCCACAATCAGTCCAATGAAAAAGGTAGCGCAATGCTCAGTAATTGCGAAAGACATAAATTAGGCAGTCACAGTCCCTCTGCTGGCTAATACACTAGTAGGGTAAACAAACTCCTGGCGCTGCTACGGTTGTCGATGCGATTGTTTCGTAAGGCAAATCACGTGCCGCTGGGAAAGCTCGAGAGAGCGAAGTACTCGCGGAGTCAACAAACGTCAACAAACTTAAGATAAAATGCAAATGGCCTCACGCGCACGCGTAGCCTTGATCGATGAGCCACGTTAACGAAGTGCGCAGCGAAGTTATCTATTTTTTCCTCCTATCCGTCAATAAAAGCTAATCGAATGGCTGACATTTGATCGCCTGCAGCAGGGCAATTTCCGCTTTTATTTCAAACATTTGCCGTAACGCGCTTACGTGCGTGCGCGCGCGGACGCGCGCGTGTGCGCGTGCACAGGATTTCATCGCCATACGTACGTAAAGTGGCTTTTGGTATCTGGCGCGTCAGAACTGTCACGTGTTCATTACGCGGCCCGCTCGAGTAAACAGAATTCATATATGCTTTATTTGCCGACTTTGAGTGGCCTAAGCATACAACACGAGCAAACGAAAAAAACGAAGTCAACCAAAGTGGCCCTCGTATTGCACTTGTCGTTTACTGGGGCGGCCGTCGCTGTTCTTTTCGCCTGTCGCTGAATACCCACATAAAGACGTTTGCAGACTGGGCGAATCCGAATAAATATCTTCCGCGCGAGGGAATAAAAGATACGGAAAAAATCAATCGCAGTTGCCGCTGCAGACGTCGTATACATGTATCTTCGAAACTCGGAAACTATCAAGTTTCGCGGCTATTAAAAGCGTCGCGTGGCTAGCTGACTGCAGTAGTTCGAGACCTGATTTATACACGCTATTTCGCTTTAGGCACGCTCTCTTTCCATACACATATACACGCTTGAAAAGCCGGCGAGCGTGAAATCAAATTCCGCGCGTGCGACGCGCTTTTCGCGGACCGTTGCTCTTGCCACCTGACGCTTACGATCGTTGGCCTTCTCTCTTTTTTTATCGTTGTTGTTGTTCTTGTTGTTGTTTTACCGTTGTTTCACTATTGCTTTGCAAAAATAAACATTCGTTTTCATTCGGTGTAGCTATACGCTTATTGCGGTTTCGCATGGCTGGCTGTAATCGAGTTGTACTACTGACGGCGGCTTCAACATTCCTGTGATCTAATTCAGAATAATTCCAATGATTTGTGAACTCTGCGTTTCCATAATTACATATGCAAAAAGTAAAACTGAAAATTACTCGTGGTTTTGCTTGGCTGACTGTAATCGAGTTACACTACTGGCGGCAGCTTCATCGTTTCTACATCTAATTCAGAATAATTTAAATTATTCGCCGACTGGGCGATCCTACGATCACGCATGCAAAAAGCAAAATTGAAAATTACTAGAAACGCGAAACGAGGGAAAAGTCGTATGCATGTACTTGGAAACGAAATTGATATCCACGTGCACAGACCGAGGTGGACTGTACGCAACGATACGAGGCAATGGCAGCAGTAGCACGCGCAACACGTGAAAGCACTTGGGTGCAAGCCTCGTCGCGTCATTAAAACCCGAGTGCACGCATGATTTATTTTGGCGTTGCGGAACAACCGCATCAAATATGCAGCTATCATCAGGGCGCGCTCCGTGCACCCCTGGCTCTCTGGCTTTGACGGCTGCAAAGTTTTACTGCTGCGAACGTAGACACATGCATATGCAGTCGGCTATCAACGGATTTTACATCGGACTTTGTCGGCTCCGCGTTTTAATCACTCTCGCATGCCCGCAGCGGTGCGCCGCTCCGCAAATTATAATTAACGCTGGCCTGTCTGCCGAAAAAAGACAGGCTGCGTCGCGCCTTCGGAAGCGCATTACCAACGGAGAACGCGGATGGAACCGGAACGCGCGTGCCCGGGTGTCTACCGCCAGCGGCGACCGCAAATGATCCGACGGCGCTGCGCGCGTCGCAACTCGCGCGCCTTTTCCGCGTCGCCCAATTTTCAACCGGATTCCGCGAGCGCGGAATAGCGACGCGTGCACGCGCTCGCCCGCTCCGCGATCGATCGAATGCTGCTCTCCTTGCCGCGACTGAGCATTCTCGAGAGCGCCGGCTTGAAAGGGCCTTTTAATTAATGACCTTGCAAAGACCTAACGCCAATTTCGCCTTGTCCATGCAATATCTCCTTACGGAGCGTTCGTTAAGTGACGGTCAACGAGTCATGACAGAGACGTTGGCGCGCAAGCGCCGATTAACTTGTTGTCCAATTCACGATAGTGCCACTTTTTCCGTCAAATCTGCAGCGTAATGGCAGAGGAACTCGGCAAACACAATAATCGCCTGGAAGCAGCAAAATCTATTTGCCATCGAAAGTCAACAACGTGCGAAAACCACCGAGTGTAAACTTCAAACTGCAGGCCGAGTGGTGGCGTCCATCAAAACTAACATTCGCCAAACTGCTCGGTTCGGAACTTGGCTGAATCTACTGAAAATGTCCATTACGTCATGTTTGCCTAGATCTCTCTCTCTCTCTCTCTCACTCACTCACTCTCTCTTACTCTCCTCACTCTTCACTGCCACGAAGTTCCAAGTTCGCTGCTGCTTCACACACTGTGGCTTCCATCGCGTATGTTGCTGCCTGACGCGGCGTTAGTTTCAGTTTTAGGGTGTAGCTAACAATTCTGATGTTGTAATTGACGTATCGGGAAGCGAACAGTGAGAAATTGCGAGAATCGCTCGATTATTTAATTCATCACTTTGGATAACTGAATAATGGTCTGCAGGGATTGATTGAAGAGATGGAAGCAAAATAGCGCTACGATATTCTAAGGACTAAGTAATACACACATACATTTCACTGACGTAGTTTACAGCGTTTCAACTATTTATAACACTGAATCGGACAATTCTATTCTATCAGTCATCAATAATTGCTACGTATATTTCAAGCAGATATTACGTCAATGGCACACTTATGCATATAGAATTTTACAAATAGAAATTTATTTGACGTGGTAGGATATTGGAAATAGCATTGATAGTTTATTCAGTTGGTTGAGGCTGATAAATATCGACCTATAAACTTCAAATATGATGAATAACCAATGGATATTGTCTGTTAATGAAAATGGAAATTCAATCTAAATGGCTCTCTTCTCAGATAATCAAATTACTGTAATAGAAAGAATCAATCGTGCCACGTGTATTTATAACGCGGGATGAGTCCGGTTCACCCTTGATTAGCTATGGGTGTCTGCGAGTGTTCAGATAGCAAGTCACGCAATTATGCAGAGGCCATCAGAGTGGTCTGGTGGTTTGGAGGAGACAATGGGAAGAACGAGCCCCGAGCGATTCTCATACAAATTCTGCGGCAAAATTAAGGTCATCCATCAAGAGACACATTATAGCTACTGCTCGACGCCGAGGGACCACTTAATAATATTTTACCATCGTATCTGTGTGTATCATGTCCATTGCAGCAGTAAAAGTAGAGAGAGCTGGGAAAAAATGAGAGCGCAAGAGGGTTTCGGGAAAGAAGGTTACGAGTGTGCCATACATATTTGCTGTGCAGCTTGCAGCTTGCTCTCATTAAGCGATTTTACAGGCGCCGTCTACTTTACTTTTCAAGAATTCATGACACCGTGTTTGCTACTCAATTATCATTTAATTAAATCAAAATATAGATGAGTCACTGGAAAAAAATTTTTTTTTAAGCAGCGAATCAAAACGAACTCATCGCTTCAATTGCAAACAGAAGGATAGAAAGCACGTCGAGCGCAAGCGACAGCCAATTCTTCGTGTGGCAATCGAACAGCAGCAGCAGCAGCAGCAGCAGCAGTGGCAGCAGCACAGCGACCCTTCGAAAATGCACGAGGGTTAGTTGACCTAATTGCCACACAGCGAAGTCCCCCGTTATTCCGCTCGAATGAGAACTTCGTGGCCCGGCATTTGGGATTAGACTCACGGCGTTGAAAGCGTCACCGTCAGCGACCCGTATATTCTTTCTCTTCTTTTTCTTTTTTTCTCTCTCTTTTTCGTCGCTTCAAGGAGGAAGAGTCTTCGTGTCATTGCCGTGAGCTTTCTCTTTTCTTCATCCTTCCGATTGGCCAATGGCAGAAGATTTTTGCAGCCGAGCGTGGTATTGAGTTGCGTGGCGGAAGCATTGTGTGTGTGTGTGTGTGTGTGTGCTGACTTTGGTGGAAAATATTGAGTGAGACTTTTTTTTGTAATCTTCCAGAAGAAATCGTAAGTGACGTGCTTTTTCTAAGCTCGGTGAATGGATGTATTTTGACATTTATTGCGCTTGAGTAATTGAAAACGTGATTCGGATGAAAGTAAATGAAGTCAAAATAGACTTTCAATCTTCATCAAGGAAATCGAAAGTTCCCTTCGTCAGACTCAATCTACATATATGTAATTAGTGCTTTTAATTTTATTGAAAGCTAGCTGAATCTTATGCTCGCGAAATCCAATAACCTCAATAGATACAAGGATCGCGACAGTAGCATCCCATTTCCTTAATTAGCTTGCAGCGAGAGGAGAAAAAAACGTTCGAAAAAACGAAATCCGAGCAGAATTTGACCGAGAGAGAGAGAGAAAGAGAGAATGAACTAACAGAATCGGAGTTAATTAAAAATCGATTCGACAGCAGCGCATCAGCTCGAATTACCAATGGAGAACAAAAAATAGAGACTATTTAAAGGTCTGATTCACAACTGTTATATAGTTGATTCTCGGCAAAAATTGTTTCCCTCGTGGCCGTTAGTCCGCCTTGCTCTTGATGTTCCGTTCTTTACTTTTTATTCTTGTTTTCTCCTTCCTTCCTCCACCTAGAGGATTTTCGGAGCCAGAAATTATTTACGATTGTGAAAAGGAAAAAATTATTTTTATAAGGTAGCTAAGCTAAAAATCGTCGAATACAATGAATATTTCACAGCGATGTAGACGTTGGCTACATTTCTGGTCTTATTTTCAACAAATCACAATTTATTTCAAGTGTTTTTTTTTTGCAACTTTTTTATATGCAGTAAACATCTGAGAGTGAGAGAGAGAGAGAGAGAGAGAGAGAGAGAGAGAGAGAAACAGGGAAAAGCCTCTTTAAATCGTCGAATTTGTTCTCGCGTAAGAACCTTTTTTACCTTGTCTTTGTTATTTTCCATTTCTCGCGGATGAGCTTTCGTGTATAACTTTTATTGGAGCTTGAAAATAATTTGGGTCTACGTCGCTACGCCGTACATTTAAATATGTTTTTAGCGCAAAAACATACAACCAACAGCGAATTAATTAAAAACTTTTTGGAAACTCGGACAACTATAGGGAAAAAGGAAAATCTCGAGGCTTTCCAAGTTCCGTAGCAGTAGCAATATCCATAAAAGCTTACGCGCTGGCCGATAAAATTACAATACGAGAAAACACCACGTATCTCTCTTTTAGCCTTGGCTCTTCGCCTCACTCCCCTTATAAATTGGAAAACTTCCAAAGTCGCGTCGTCCGGCGGGGAGGGGAAAAAAAGACGCACGTGAGGGCAGAGCAACAAAAATTCGCGTTTATTTCCAAAGTTGTTTCCGTCTCGTTAGAGCAAGACTTTTTCGACGCAACAACGCGAAGAATATTATTGAAAAAAAAAAAAAAAAAAAAAAAAAATTGGCGCGCGCGCGCTGCAGTCTGTCAGCTGGGAGGAATTGTAAAAAGTTTTTATGGCTCGTCAGGCAGACGGCACGAAGCAGCAATGAAAGTTCCAGGCAAAGCTCGGACGTGCGAACGAGGAGTATGACAAATTGAAGGAATCGATCGGAAGGAATGGAGGAGAACGGAGGCCGGTATAAGAAGAGGCCGAGTATCAGTTGGATAGTTTTCCACAAAGGATGATAAGAAAAGTACTTACGCGGTGCCGTTGTGTCGTCCGATGGATATCATACGCCAGACTTGGAGCTCGACCCTTTGCCCCGTGTCCGGTACAAATCGGTAAGTACACAGCGAAGGGCCTTCCAGTTGCGGCGACTTGATTTGGCCGAAACCGCGATCCGATTTGCTGAACAGTAGCTGGCTGTTGAGCGTTACGTTGCACACTAAAACCAAGCCGGGATCAGCAGATCAATTGCAATAAATCAAGCGCCAAGCGAACAAAGATAACCGTGCGAATGCTTTAACGAGGCTCAGCTCAACTATCGATCGTCGTTAATTATTCGCTTTCACCCGCGATAATGAGATTCGTCATCGGGAAGAAAATAATCGCCCCTCTCCCTAGCCATCGCCGGTTAATCCCAATTACGACCGAATAGCGTCTCTCGCGGAAGAAACAGTTATTCCCGCGAGATTTCGTCCACCTGGGCATGACGTTTTAACGAGAGAGCTTTCGCTAATGGGCACTCGACCGCGCCCCGTGAATATCATTGAACAATCAGGCCATCGGTTGTTGTTGATCTCTCTCGAAGAGCGTGAATTAGATTAGTCGCGCTCGGCGACATGCCGTTTTTTCAATTGCCTCGACGATCGAGCAGCCCAGACGAGCGCTTTTCATCGCTTCCGGCTCCGCAAGTCCAGCGCGTGGAGCTCCCTCCCAGGCACCAAAAGCTTTCCCCATCTTTGGCGATGTCAGCCGCCTTTTCATAGCCAAAGTATTTCCATCGAACGCAGTGCGGAAGGGCCGAAGCTGTTTTTAGGCATTCATCTTTCCAACGCCTGCTTAGTTTGAAAGAATCGCTGCCGACAACTGTTTTGAAAATGAACGGCTCGAACAGTAGGCAAATCGCAGCAATAATGTATTTCCATGAATGCATATCTTTATCGAATTTGCAAGAAGATAACGGACAATGCTGACGCAATATGTAGGTGCAGGATCGTATTGTAAACTCACTGTTAGAGCAGTAATCCTCGAGTCCGCATTGGGTACACCTGTTGGGTACCTGAGCACCGCAGCTGCAGCCACCGGATGGTACGCAACAAGCGCACGCTGTCTTGGACGAGTTGAAGCTACACGGACAGCCGGTCAAGCTTTGAGTCCACAGATCCACCTGGCCTGCAATGCAAACAACCACCCTTAGTGTCTAACTAACGGAATTGACTGCGTCGGGATTATCTATTGGGCAACGATTGTTCAAGGCAGCAGGGGTTGGGTAAACGAGACTTCGATATCGCGCATGGCCAAATCCAGGAGCGTGCAGCCGAGAATTCTTCGACAAGCCCGGCTGGCGCGCGTCTTCTCGATGCCGCGAAAGCCCATTGTCGCGGAAAAGGGCGCAAGTAGAGCTCTCGCGAACGACTACCGCGGCTCGCGGACCCTTTCGCGCTCGACGCAGTAGAAATGTCGAATCGCCGTTTCGATTCCTCTGCCTATTCCATCTCCACAGATGGACTAGTAGCCAAGTGGTATGTTTGTCCGTTCGTTGGTAGGAAACGAAGATGCACGGACGCACAAGCGCGCGCGTGGATTGTCTACGTTCCGTCGGGTTTTTTTCCACAGAGACCATCTCCAGAGGTTCTCTGCGATTGCAATTTCTCGTTCACGGTCGAATAAAGCTTTCGAACATTACAAGTGAAGAGTAACGAAGTTTGTCAAGGTTATCCTTGCAATTGTCAACACTCGAAACAATTCACCATCCGTCGCGGCTAGGGTGCACGTATCCCTTGAAAACATCTCGCCTGCGCGAGCTTACGATAACATCAGTCAATTTGCTCTAGAGGGGGCATAGGAGAAAGAGAGAGAGAGAGAGAGACAAGTTCCAAGCCACAAAACATCAGCGCCGATGAAAACCTTTGTCGCGTGCGCGTGAGAGAGTATGATCGATCGACATCTCCACGGCGATAAATTTTCTTGGCTAGAGAGCAAGAAGGAAAAAATGCTAGGATATCATATATATATATATATATATATATATATTGAAAGAGAGAGTTTATTGCAACGGTGAATGTGTTTTCGCGCGAGTATGTGCTCCGAAAGCAAGAACTGGAAGTTGGTGAAATTGACGCTATTCTCTCAGATTCCTTCACTACGCTCTAATACATTGTCGAGTTTTGCTTCTTTTTTTGCTCTAGTTATGGCGAACTTTCGTCGATATCTCGCAACTTTGTTGCGTTTTTCAGTGGAATGATTGGGAAAAATCGTCTATTTGCCCGCTAAAGAATAAAAAAAGTTATAGCCGTAGATAAAGATCTAAAAGTTCCCAACCCCGTTAGAGGCATACCACTGTAATTCTTTCCCTTCCACACGGCTAAAATCAATAGCAGAGAGGATATAAGAAAGTCTCCGCGTAGAAGAATTATTCAGCCTAATATACTCCCTCGCAATACCAAGAGAGATTAAGGCGAATAAATAGACAAGGGAAAATCGGCTCTTAATCCTCGCATTAAATGCTAACAACAACGAAGCGTCTAAAGTATAAATAACGCGATATGTGTTTGAACCACATATTGCGACAGTTCATGCGTTACGAATTATTATGAAGCCCCCATAGCAGAACTACACACATGCGAACTACTACAAATATCGTTAGCGGCCGAGTGGGTGTGTGTTCCGCTGATTTTCCATTTCCCTGCTCTATACACAAATGATGTTAGTGCGTTGGGAAAGGATTTTATGACTTCAATATATTTCCATATAACTCGACGTATAAACACATGCGCGCGTGCGTACACACACACATACTGGTGTCATGCAATTTCCGCCAGAAGGGAAATCCTATTCCTGACAATATGAATATTCCGAGGAGGTGGAGTAGGAGAAGCCAGTCGCCTAAGCATTGAAGGACCATTAAGTGCGAGTGATGTGTGTATGCGTCTCGTATATTCAACACCGATGGATTTCCGTGAACAAAGTTATTCGATCAAGCCATGCCCAATTTCCTCTGCATTTGTACTTTGATTGGCCAGTGAAAAGGCTTTATCTTACTGACCTCGCTCGCTTTACACGTAAACATGCGCGAAGCGAGCTCTACCATCCAGGTCTCGCAAAACGAAGAGTTTTTTCCAAAAGAGGGAACAAAGACCTATGGCCGAGGATTCATCGTTTGATCGAGCCAGAGCTAGTGAGGTTTTGAGCTTCCGCGTTCAGACCGATTCTCCTTTCACTCTTCGTTTCGTCGAGAAACAGAGAAAGAAAAAAAGGAAAGGTCAATTCGTTGTCCGGCGACGCGACCATTGAGTAGTTAACACGTATCGCATGTCAACGTTACTGTCAGGACGATATAAGCGTTTCGTATACGGCACGTCGATTGTCCGACGTACGCGTACGCTACGCGCGCCGGCCAATTAACGGCGCGGAGAGGCAGTTTATGTACATTACTGGTAACCGAGGCCTAGGCATGTCCGCATCGCTAGAGATGCGGAAAGGAGAAGGGCTAGCGGGGCGGAGCGGTGGGTGGGGGGGGGGGGGTATAAGGGCAATGACGCGTCCCTAAACGCCACAACACTGCTTGTCTCGGCCAATTTCAGCTGTACCCGCATATTGTCCACTGTTGATTGAGTTACGTCAGACATACTCTGTGCACTGACGCTCGGTCGCCGGAAAAACATTGGTCATGCTTTTAAAAAATAATCGCCACGAAAATTGGCAATCCGATTACGGTTCTAATCGAAATCCATGGTACAACTTTGGATTGAACTATGTCTGCAAAGCGAGCGCATTACACGCATGAATAGACAATAAGCTTTGTGGATATAATTAAGGAACGAGTGTGCAAAGCGCCAGTGTTACCATTCGCAGCATCCGTGGCTACAAGTTCGGAAAGACTTGTTAATGCGTGTTTAGTTAAGTCGAATAACTGACTGACACAATGTACGTGCACGCGCAGCAAAAAGGGAAGTGCAAATTAGACGATACAAGCGAGCGCTAGGCTGAAACACGCGTAACGTATTCTCTTTATTGCTCGAGCTAGCGACTCTTATGTATGCGTGCCTGTAGTCGGAATACACTTAGTTACGCTTTGCGTCAAGAATAACTGGATTCCTTGAATTCGCACTGTTGTTGGTACGTAAATTCGTGGCAAAGTGATAGCCCATTTATTGCAGACATCGCTCTGTAAACCGCCAAAGTATATAGGCAGTCAACTTGAATTTGCCCTCCAGTGATTTCTCGCAATATCTATTGGTCGGGTTACTTGTTAAGATTTTTCAACGTCATCAAAGACTACTCGAAAAAATGAAGGGATCGGAGTTATTGGATTAAAGAGGACGGATAGAGATAGAACCGGAGGGGACAGCGAGTCTCTGGATGATGAGGTATAATAATCGGCTCGGCCGTAATCTCGAACATCCGTATGAGAGAGAAAGCGCGCGCCAAAGCCGATTTGGGTTTGCGGATTACTCGCGAAGACGCGGACTCGCGTGCGGTCGCAAGTTTGACCGGTGAGTCTTCTTTCGCAGACAGAGATGTTGTATTTTACTCGAGTTAGTCTCGCATGACGACGACGCAATTCATACGAAACAAAGAAATCAAATTATCACATGTGAATTTCAGTATATAACTTTTACGACGAGCGTGAAAAAAAAGCGGACCTTTTACGACCGCGAGGAGGGCAATTTTCGAACAACGAATGCGTATCAAGGTAGTAAATCACTTTGTTGAAGCGCAGATAGAAACCGTAAAAATAAAAGATTCTGTATTGTTCACCTGGTCGGCGCGTAAAACACTTTTATAACTCGCTTAATATCTAAGACAATGCGCGTGTAGTGGCCTCGTAAAGTCTTCCCAATCGCGAACCGAAAAAAAAACGGTCGATCGACTGCCACGTCAACATTTTCATACGAAAGCCCGAAAATTGTGCGGCCATAAAAGGAAAAACAGCGACGACGATGGGAAAACGCAGCTGGACGAGCCAGCACTGCCATGGCTTTCATAAACTGCAGCGCGGCCGATGTGTCCTCTCTGTCTGTTTCTTAGTACGGCGGCGCAATTGATTTGCATCGTCTTTCTTTTTCCGCCGATTAAGCATCAGGGCTGTATGGAAAGAAGCCCTTTGCGCTGTCGAGTGGAAGTAAGGCTTGTCACTGCGCACAGACACGGGAATACTTTATGCTGGTTTGCGATTAGAAATGAAATACGGGCTTAAGGCGGTGCACGTAGGGTGTGCAGAATTTGTATTGAAATCGCACGATCGATTTCAAATCTTAATAATGCACGTTTATAAACGATTAAAAGACGTACGATACACGAGTAAAAAAAGAAGAAACGAAAATTCAATCTGGAATCCATAACGTAGCAGACAAGTTAAATATCCCCGGACAGCTCTATCTCACGCATTATTGAATCTTTGGAGTATAGCAGAGCTAGATATATATTCGATTGGAAGTGGCAACACTCGAGGCGGTCACCTTTGGACACTCACACACACGCATACACGTAGAAAAGTATATATAGAGACAGCGGTTTTAAGCCTCGGGTACTGATCTCTTTTCTTTTTTCCATCCTCGTCGGCACAGACGTTTTTCTTCTGTCCATATTGTCTCCCTCTTGTGTTCTTTCGTCTCTCCTAACTTTAGAAGCATTTCCTTTTTTTCAGCGAGATGGGAGAAATAAGTTGCACGGCCACCGTGATTGATGCTTGCGAAAAAAAGCTATGCTTTCGGGAACTTATCGTCTTCCACTGTCTCCAGAAAGTTTTTGACTTTTATGGAAACGTTTAATGACGTTTCTTCCGGGATGAAGTTTGAGAGATGGAGAAACGGAAAAAACAATCGCATCTGGCGGTATACCTCCGTTCGCAATTAAGAAACAGATATATTTCCAAACGGAGCTATAAGTTTTTCGAGTGCGCGCGATTAGCCAGGGATTCCCGTTCTGCTTGTTTGGAACCGCGAAAATTTATACTCGCGTCTGCGAGCTCTTTTCGCGCTTTTGCCAGGGAAATATACGGCGCCGGCTCTTCCTAAAATAAAAGACGCGTATACGTCGACGCGCTCCTCGCTCCCTCGTAAAACACGTATTCTCCTGCAGAGTTCTATTTGCTACTGCCTTTAGCTTTTTCCAGGATTATTTCCAATTTTATCGAAAAAATCTGACGCGTCCAGGAATGCCTTCTTTTTAATTCCGCAAATTCAGAGCGACAACATAGTGCAATATTCAAACAGCGCGTAATCCCAACAAATCCCACTCTACATAAAAGAGAGAGAGAGAATCATTAAAACTTTTCCGATTTTTTTCAGTCCTGCATGCGAGCAACAACAACAAAAATCTCAGCGCGAGCAAGTGAGAAATAAAACACGGCGAGAGGAAAGAAGGCGTATCACGCGAAACGTCGATTTTACAAGGTAAAAAAGTTGATGGCGTCTTTAATGGCATACGTGCGCGCGTCAACCAAGATAAGTAAATAAAATAACAAGTTACGCATGACACGCGAGCGATAAATAATGACATCTCTTGTTTGCGTTAAAAGGAAAGTCCTCCGGAAAAGAACGAAAGTAAAGTGCAAGCATTACTCATCGACGGATTTTCTTGCGATCGAGCACTGAAAAGTTGCACGCTTTAATGGAATTCGGCGACAACGAGCAAAAGGAGAATGTGTCGTCTACCGCGACCAGGGCAAATGAACGTTTGACGCATTTGCTCCGTGCGTACCAATTGCGTGTACTTATAGTCATTTCATACAATGCATCCATCATCATAGTAGGAATATCATGCACACCGTGTGCGTCGACGGGGTAGCTCGAATAATCGCTCACGATCAAAACTAAAATGATCGCATTAGCTAGTGATATAATTGAAAGCAGGACATGACAAACGAGCATCAAACTCCGCGAGAAACAATAATACAACGAGCGCCAAGCTTACAACGTCGATCGGGAATACATCATTTCTGGATGCGCGCATTTCGAAATAGATGCTTTTGTACCTTATCAACCAAAGCTTCCTCTCGACAACTATTCGCATTTGTACGTATATATTAATGCGGCGTTGTCTCTCCATCTCCTTGTCGTTAATTGTCGGCATAGCTAAATTGCTTTGAGTCAGTCTCTCTCTCTCTCTCTCCCTCTTGTGTTATGCAGATATTTCAAAATAAACGTCAGCGAATTGAATTGCCATGCGCGAATGCAAGCGCGAGAACGAGCTTTGCGGAAACGACCGAGCCTGTATGCAAGCCATACGCCTATATACCCCTAACACATTGTTTCAAGTGTTTTGAAATTTCCAAGCGGTATTGTATCGGCGCTGTTACTGCCTGCTGCGTGATTATTCATCCAAGCGTACTTTCCGAGAAGGCTTCACTACCAAATGCTCGTTGCATAAAAAGAAAAAATAATAGAAGAGCGAAATATTTCTCACTCCCAACCCACCTGGAATATTAATCCGAGCCAAGAAACATTTGTCAGTCGAAGGAAGTCTGACACCTCGGCAAATCGAAAGCCTGCCAACGGAAGTCTCGAAACCGCACTTTCCTCTGCAGCGAACGTACACGTACGCAGTACAAGAGGAGAAGGGGCAGAAGAAAATACGGAACAGCCAGCACGGTAGCAGAGAGCAAGGGGCGGAGGAAAAAGTGGAACGCGACCAACAATTGCCATTAGAAAGTAAGACTCGCGGCATCTTCTTACCCAGCGCACTTTGTTCACGTGTGCATCGCCGTTTCGCCGTTTCGAGGGCGATGTATCAAAAGCAGCGACCAGGCAGAACTACGTGTTTAAATAACGCAGCAGCTGACCTATATTTAAATTCGAGTCGTAAATTTGGCACGGCTCTATTATTATATCCGTCGGCGGGCGCAAAAGTAGGCCGGCATACCGGTCGATCGTAATTCAAAATGTGCGAGGGCTACTGCAGTTTCGATTATGCTATTGGCGAGGGTCGACGTGTATACCATCGTTACTCTAGCTTGCCTCTCCCTCGTTTCGACTTGCAATAAAGTTGAAGTTATTGACTTGTTCGCCGTGATTGATTGACTTCTGTAACTCGAATTCATGCACGCTGTTAGGACTTAACGACGAGCACCGAAGTGTTGTGACGATTCACTGTTGGATACTTTGAAAATTGCCTAATTGAGAAAACATTATCGCACTCGTAGCTAACTACCTGATATGAGCTGACAAGTCCACATTTATATAAATAAGTTGAGCTATGAATTTTTTTCACATTTGTAATACTTTAAGCTTATAAGTTTTAGTTTGACAATAAAAAAATTTGTTCTTGGTGACGCACGGAAATTCAAAATTGAAACAAAACAGAGCATTGCTGTAATGTTCATTCATAATGCATTATTAATTTTCGTACAATCCCATACTAAGTATACTTGACCGACAAAAGCCATCAGGGTGGTATTGGGCTTATTTACGATCTAGAAAAGCTTTTAAAAATATTTATCTGCATGCTTTCGAGAGGATCGGCACATAAAGCTTTCTTGCAAATTTTGTCTGCATTTTAACGTGGTGACTTTAGTAATCATATACTTAATTGTTGCTACTGGACAAATGTAACTTTGCTTTTACATGACAGTTTATGTAGGATGCACGTAGATCGTAGCATTCCCGAAGAAAGTTACTTAGCTGTATAGCTGTGACAAAGTGAGCATCAACGAAGACGTGCCTTAGGGGCCACCTTCTTGTCGATTTCCGCCTCCAGCGGACAACAACTCGAACTCAACTCGAGGCGCCTTGTAGTTTCTCGAAAATGACTGATCATTCTCAAATGAACTTGAGACGGAAAAGACACTTTTTACGAAATGTATTCGTTGTAACATTTGTCAAATTGGAAAAAATTGCATACACAATCCTCAACGAAATGTCCACGTAACTCGTAAAGTCTAATTTCAGTGGATCGCTATAAAAGCTCTTAGAAACAATTAAAAGGATCCGGCTCCAGCAGCCATTCGTCTTCGTTAATGCCTTGCGGTGGAAATTTTACCGCTCTCTCTCGCTCTTTCTCAAGCTGTCTCTCTTTCCCCGTGTATGTTTACCCCGCGATCTGAGAGCGTGATAGATGACCGAAAATCACCGCGGCCCCGGACATAATCACTTACGCTGGAGCACTTTCTCAAGGAAAAGCCCACGATGTTTTGTCTGTACCGATGTTCTCTTTTCTCTTCGCAACACAAGCTTTTGCGTCTTGCTCTTGCCCATGGACGTTTTTCTTTTCTTTCTCGCGAATTTCCAGACGACCGCTTTTTTCCCATGGATCGTTTCATACGGGTGTCTAGAAGACGGAGATATTTTTTTCCTGAACTGCAAGCTTTTGTGTAAACAATCTTTATCATACGTGAAATATTGAATTTATTGATTTTGTTGCAAACTAATAAAGAGGAATATATACGCGCTGCATTTCCGATAAGATTTCGCGTGAGAACGGCAAAATCGGTCTGAAAAATTCGACGCGGGTAAGACCATTATTACTCCAAACAAAAAGGAAAATGTGCTGCATCAGAGTTTTATCGTGCCAATAGGGAGAAAAACGAGTAAGACATTCTCATCTCTCTGCGAAAGGAAAATTTGCGCTCATGCCGCCGCACCATTTGCCACCACGTTTTTCCTTTCTCCCATTCGATGTCAGAGTACATATACGTGGCTACAGGCACGAAGCAAAAAAGTGCTAACGCGCAAAATAAACATAATGTCAGGGCTTTGTAAATAGAGCGCAGCAGTACCGAATAAAATCCAGCGTTGCGACTTCAATTTCTATTTTTGCCAGAGCGATAAGTGCCTCGCGACGAGCCCTGACAGCTCGACGCTGCTTGTTCCTTCGAAAATAAAAAAAGAAAGGAAAATAACCCAAGCGGGATAAGGACTTTTTCACGCTTCGTTCATCTATTTTTTTTCTTTCTTTTATCTCTTATCGTCTGCGTTGTGCTTCCTACTGGATTTTTGACGTGACTGTGTTTCCAATTTTTCCGGATTATATGCCGCGCGCCGCCAGAGCTCCATCACTCGACTTTTTGAGTTTCATCCGATCTAAAAACCCGACAGTGAGCAAAGGAACTTTACTCGTTGGAAAAATATTCCACTTCCTAAATGGTTTATACGTCATCGTATACATGGCTGAAGCGAATTGAATTAGAATTTCAGAATCTAGAAATTTGGAATAAACTCAGTGTTTCGAGAAATTGAAAGCTTCGAAATTTCCCACGCAAGGCAATAACATTGCAAACATACCGAAATACGAGATTACTTTGTAAAAAAAACTCTCCCCTATCTATTTTATCCGTCTTGTTTACATAAAACTTTTCTCATGCGCTTTTGCGCAAAAAATACATCGCTGTACCGAATTGTTTGCCGCATAAAAACAAGTTATTTTTCTAACTTTTGAGGATAAATGTATGTATTGTTACAAAACATTTTTACATCGATTTTAAAAAAATCTGTAATATAAATCTCTCGATATGCGCTTTAGAGGCTAACAAAAAAATAATATCAAATGCAAAATATTACTATACAAGAATTGGACATTTTTCCTGATCAGAAAATAAATTCTACAGTGTGCGAGATATCAGACCGCAAGGGAAAAAAACTTTTATTGCTACCAGTAAAAAGAAGTAAGAGAGAAAGTTCTCTGACAATCAATCCCATTGGAGAAGCCGTCATTGTCAATTCCTTCAGTTTGGCGTTTGATTCCGGAAGGGAGAATGTCCAAAGAGAATCCAAATAAACATCAACTACTCTCTTTGTTTCTCCGGTTCTACGCGACAACTCGTACGTGTGTGCGTTGGCTTTTTCGCTCTCGTCATACATTTGTGTCCATGAATTATTAATGAGAGCCTGGCTCATGAATTGGCTACGCACCAGTCGCTCCACGCTGTCATATTTTTTGCTTCTCAGAAAAATTTTTCAACGATAACACATTTTCATATCATTGCACGACGGATTTTGGCTTATGCTCGACTGTACTCGGATTGTTCTACTGTGAATCAAGCTTATGTGGACTTTTATTGTTTCGCACTTTTCCTTCTATTTTGCTGAATGTGAACATTTGTGTGCCGTAAAATTGAATGAAATGATAAACAGCTTGAGTGGCTGACTGTATATTGATTGTTCCACTTGCGTTATTCTTACTCTCTGCTTTATACGTCGTTATTCATTCACGACATTTGCCGAGATTTAATTAGGGCATCTTTTAAATATTCAAACTAACTGCTTGGATAACTGTATATAATCTTTATTTGACTTTTTCCTTTCACTAATGAAGCCTAATTATTTGCTGCCCGAGGGAATATTTTTTCATAAACTCATTAATGCGAGCCAATATCGCGTTATTAAAAGGGAAGTTCAATCCGGGATTACTACTTGGAAAAGTGAAGATTCATTTTTCCGCTCCATCGCATGTAATAAGGTTAAAGGCTTTTGGTTCATTCGCAATTATTGAACATGCCGGATGAGCTTTATTGAAAATCAAGTTTTTTTCACTGCCTGTATTTCGAATGTTGTCGTTATTATCATTTTATTGGCACTACGTTCTCCGAAGCGGTACACACAAACAGAAAGGCGCGTAAAAAGCTCAATCGGAACGTAACGTACGATCCACATGCTATTCTCGTCCAGGGAAAGACACAGTGTCGGTGCGAGGAGAGAGAGAGAGAGAGAGAGAGAGAGAGAGAGAGAGAAAAAGGGGTCAGACCACAAGATTATCCGTCGCCGCGCAGCCAATTACGCCAGTACGTCCAATGGAATTCCGTGGCGGCGAGTCGGCTTTATGGGCCATTGGGATGAATAACGGGGCCATTGAATATGATTTTGGCCGAGCGGATTATTTCTGTTTACCCTCGTTCGCGCTCGTAAATATCCTCAGCTCTGCTTTTTCAATGAGCTTCTATACACCACTTTTCCTTCTTCTTCCTCGCCAAGTAATCTTTGTTTTTATTCGACTTTGCCTGTTGTTTTTTCTTCTTTTCTTCATGAATTATTCACCAAAAATCAACGAGACTTGTTATTATCGATGGCAACCCAAGTTTTATGCACAATTGACGAGCATCTATTTTTCCCTTTTATTCCAAATGAAGAATAATCAAAGGCTTCTCGCCGCGCATAATTGGAATTTTAATAAAGAGTCGCGCATTTCATTTGAAATTAAAAACAACACTGCCAATATTGCTCGTTGAAATTGCAAAGCGACGAGCAAATTTACATGAGAGTCAGTGGCCCCGAAACAGTACTGCAACAGCAGCAGCAACATCGATTTTTATTGACTTCGTAATGAAGATGCAGACGGAAAACGTCGTACAATAATATCGAGCGGAAATTTCATCCTTTATCGAAAACTAAATGCAGTAAAAAAAATTCTCGTAACACGCCTCGTTTACGATAAAACAAGGAGTGGCGAGAGAGTTTCGAGCAGACTTTTCTACATTGCGACTCGTATTTTATCAGCCACGCCAATACGGCTTTACGATCTGCCTGCGTAAAGTTGAATGCGGCGAAAACCGCAGCGTAATACACTCGATAATAAATACCACTACGGTAAAGGGACATTGATTATATCTAATCCTTCGTCTCTCTCCAGGTCTGAAAATTCGTAAAACGATTTTTTTCCACACTACAGTTTTCAGACTGCAAATGAAGATTGTATGGACAGTACTGTATATATCTTGCAAACGCTTACATGCAATGCCGAGGAAGAGCGAGGAAAAACAGGATTTTTTTTATGATACCACATTTTTATAGATATTGGGTCCGTGGGAGATGAAAAGAAAATTGATTGGTCGATACTGCCGATCGAATTTCTGAAGCTTGGCGTGATATACTCACCTAGAAATTCTTTAATAATCGCATCTAATTCAAAACTTATAAAGTTTTTGTATCCATTCGTAAAAACTGAGCAATGTAGTAAAATAATCGGACGGAAGACGTGAATTTCGCAGACATAATCAGCAGAGCTCGTGTAGCTCGGTCGAATAACTCGCTCGAATCGCGGGACGCGTGTGTACGCGGTTGGTAAGCTGTCTCGCAGAGAAATACGAGCACCGACGTTTGAGAAGGAGGGAGATCCTTAATAATCCTAATACCACTGCTTATTATCGCTGCGGGTTACCCATTACGCCCACGCATAGCAAGCCACGCGAGCATTTACCCCACCGACTTCCATATTTGCTGTCTGTCTCACGGCTGAATTCCTCGTTCCTTGCTCTTTTTTCATCATCGTTCTCGCGTTTGTTTAATCTGCCGATATATCCTGCTGGTGAATCCAATTTTTCTTTCTCTTTTTCAAAGACGTCATGCTTGTCAAAGCGAATGAGCTCTGTATCAAACTTTTTCCATCTGCTCGTCGACATGCGGGGCAAAGAAGCGAGATATCCGCACGTACACACAAAAACGGTATCTGCGATCGCGATGAGCGATAAAAACCATATCTCAAAGTTTCGAGTGTATGCCGCGTGCGCGCGCGAGACTTTTTATCTGTTTTTTTTTTCGCTCCATGAGATTAGCCCTTGAATTTTACAGTGGTAAGTTTTCGAGTTTATCGGGCGCTCGTGGTGTTAACGAAAATTCACGCTTTTACGAACGCATTTAACTTGCGATGATTGAGTACGCGTAGAGCGCAAAATTAATTTACATTGTTCGCGCACACGCGGAGACTTCGCTCGAACAAATTCCTAACAGCGTTAGCTGGGAATCTGTGTGGCTTGACTCTTTTTTCCATTGCCGCACGAAATTGTTGCCTAAATAATTTTCTATAGTTTGATAAGTTCTTAATGAGGGATTGGGTGACGGACGTACGACGAGTTAAACGTCATTTGATTATGAATCAAAAGTGCTGAATATTCCTCATTATGCTGTGGTTATGTTTTCGAACAAGTAGTTAAGTCCATTTCATCGAATGTCACACCGAGCGAGATGTTTTATAAACGAATCAGCATTGACAGTTACTGTGGCGATCCAAAAATACAAAAGACGAGTTGTTTGATTGAAAGCCAGACAAGCGAACACACAAAGAACATCGAAACAAAGAAACTTCATCAAGCCCCCCGAAAAGAGCGAGCGCTAGGGCCAAAAAAGCATATCCGCCAGGGAAACTGCAACAAACTCATAACGCGAGAAGAGAGAGGCCTCCGTAAGGAGTATAGCAGACATTTTCGAAAAAACGACTCGTTGAGTGGGGCAATAAGCGCTGCAAGATATTACGCGAGGTAAAGTAATACTGTCCCTTTTGGAAATGAGGAGAAGGCGTTGCTTTGCGCATCTTTTCTCGACCGCAAAATTGCGCGAGCTTCTGCTTTTTAAGTAGCACTACGGGAACGACGTGCTCCATCTTTTTCAACGTTAAAAGCATCACGAGTTATTCTTTCATTCTTCTCGTCTGTATAATGTCAAAATTGACTGAAAACCTTATCAGACTACGTACACGCGTGCAATCGTTAAAAGGAGAGGGGGAGGGGGACGAGAGAGAATGAAATACCACCTCATGAAAAAAAAAAAAGAAAAACATAGTAGGCAGCTATTAATCCAGCACGTACGCATGGTAGTAAACGTCGGCCGCTCGCGGGCGCGCATGAGCGCGTAAAACGGCACTTCCGCGAGTGACTTTTTTTTTACGAGCTACACTTGCAAAATTCAGCTGCGCGTTTGCGTTTAATACCTCGCGGGTAACTGCAGTCCGCGGGAAATAGTATAAAGTTTGCGGTTTGAAATGAGGTAAGAATACTCGCTCGGCGCTCAGCCGAGCGCCGGGGTAGGGCAGCCAGTCAAGGTAAACACTTTAGTGGCCTATTTGACGCTGTGTGCCATGATTGTAATGGCCTTTCCGGACACTCTGTGCGCGAGCGATAAGCTTCATCGGGCCAACGAAACAATTGGACATATCGCGCGAGAAGTACGAATGCGCGAGCCGAGTAAAATGACTTGGGGAAAACGGATACGGTACTACGAGGACAAACGTTGATTTCGCCATTAGCACAATAATAATTTCAATCAGCGTCAAATGCGCGTTCCAATATCTCCTCCCCGTCCCTTTTTCGCGCGTTTCTTATAAACAAGACCGATAAATCAATAAAAATCCCCCCACCCCCCGCCCCCTCTCTCCCGCGCGCTCAAGCTTTTATTTCCAATTCTTGTTATTCTAATAGCCCCTATAAATTCAGTCTTCCTCGAGAGTTTTCTGATCCTGCTCTGTCCTTCTCTCTTTTGTGAGCGTCGATGAGGCGTGCAGAGAGAAAAAGGGAGACAGAGGAAACTAACGCCCGAAGAGAGTCTCTGCACCTGCCAGCAGATAACAATGCGAGAGGTAGAGAAATATTTGAAATAAAAAGACGAGTCGAAAGCTTGGCAAACGGTCCGCCTCTACCTTTCCCCTACATATATACCATCGTATACGACGAAAGAATTATCGGCCTATCGGGCTGTTGTCGTCAACGACGCGCCCAGCCTTTTCCTCCCCCCCCCCGCCGGAAATTCACGTTAGGTTTGCTCCGATTCTTCTTTCTCTCTCTCTTACTAAGAGATTTTTTTTTGCAAAGATATTTATGGGCGCCAATTACGTTCAAGCAGTTTTGAATAGAGGGGCATTTGCGAAACAACATTCCTTTATTTATTAATTCGAAAAATATTACATCGAATATAGAAATTGACCGTGAGCTCTTGGGATTGTTCGATAAAAATACAGACAATAATTAACTGTAAGTATTTTATATTGCCATTGTTTGCATTTAATTTGCTTATTCAAATAATAAGGAGATTATCTTGTGCTTTAATTTTTCTCGCCAACTTGATGAAAAAAACATTTTCTGGCCAAACTAACTGCAATTACATATAAAAGCTGCGCGAATTAACGACCATTCAAGAAATGCGCGCAGCTGGATTTTTATCATTAGCTTAGCTGGAGGAAATCAAAACACGCCATTAGAACGTGTTTTCTCTATGAAAAGTGATTTTGAATCCGCACGCATTGAAAAATAGATAACTAAATAGTCGTTCGCGAAGCAAGCTAAAATTCATTCAACGTAGAAACAAATAAAAATTACGCATTTGAAAAAGAAAAAAAA
This sequence comes from Phymastichus coffea, assembly GCF_024137745.1. NCBI lineage: Eukaryota > Metazoa > Arthropoda > Insecta > Hymenoptera > Eulophidae > Phymastichus > Phymastichus coffea. The sequence continues at coordinate 1,805,665 of NW_026706865.1, forward strand.
TTGAAATATTCTCCCTCGAAATGAAAAAAAGGATTTCTTATAGGTTATTAATGACGCCCTTAATAAAAGTTAACGAAGAGGAGAAATTTCTAAAAGAATAACGAGCACAAAACGCCTTTTAAAAAGTTGTTTCTTCCGATAGCCCAGTAATTATGCAATCTCCGCGAAAAAACAAATAGCCAGCCAGACGTAAGATCAACTAGGTGAGAGCGCGCAATTCAAAGGGATACGCGTAACGAGCTAGAAAAGAAGAGATGAATAAACAAGTTGAACAGCAAGAGAGAGTGAGAGAGCGAGAGAGAGAGAGAGAGAGAGAGAGAGAGAGAGAGAGAGAGAGAGAGAAAGAGAAGGCAGGGGAAAAAAAGACAAATAGTCAAAAAGAAAGTTAGAAGGGGTCTTGGCGTTAACGGAGGGACCAAACTGCCAGTTACATTGTGGAAAGGTCTTTAAGGAGCACTTTTAACAAGCTGAAACTTCACCTTTTATCCCACGTAGAAAGAGAGAAAAAAGTCATCGGCGAAGAAGGGAGGCAGATAGAAGGTCTGGTCGAAGAGTTTAGCGCCAAGTTTTAATCTTCCCCAGAGATGATCATTAGATCGCAGCCAGCGTACAGCGGCCAAAGTTCAAACCTGCCTCTCGCTATAACTTTGCTCGCAAAGAGGGTCTTTCGCTTTGAAATTTTAACGCGTCGTTATTAGTAGGTGCGTACACATTTGGAATGCCGTTTGGTTATCGAACATGCGGCAGCTATCTTCGTCAAAGGCCTCGTCCCGGCTACTTTCCCGAGCTCTTTCGCTTCTTGACATACTTATATATTTTTTTTACTTAAGCAAGTAGCAAGTTTCAATACTTTTCAGCTGGGAGGGGCTAACAAAAAACAAGCTTATTTAGTTTGTCGCTGGCAACTTGCAAAATAAAACGCCACTGCTGACAGCTTTCATTTAGAATAAAAATCTTCTTTTTCACTCGACTAACAAACATCGAACTTTCGTCGGTAGCGCTATTATTTTTTCAAGTTGATTCTTGAAAATTGAAGTCGACGCTCAAAGCGAGTTCCACTTAATAACGACATTTTTGCCTAACTCCATCAAACATTAATTGCCGTGCAAAACCATTGCTCGTCCGCAGTCTCGCGTGCACAAAGAAAAATTGTCCAGCTTCTAATTCAATTGCCAGGGCCACAAAGAGACAGCGGAGAGCCTGAGTGGAGGCTACTCACCATACGAGCAAGGAGAGAAAAAGGAATCTACGCGTCAGCAAACGGACTCCAAAAAATGAGGCAGCGGAAGAGAACAGAGCAAAGCCAGCGGGCAAAAAAAATGGCCTAGCCCCCAAAGGACCGGCGAGATGAACTTTCAAGCGATCGACCAGAGTGAACAACGAGCAAGCCACGGCCCTGGTCAAATCCAATATCCCATCGCGGAATAATTCGATTCCGGGGCAAAAGTTCAAGCGGCCCAAAAATAGACGAAGCTTAAAACATTCAACGACAACGAGCGCGGAAGCGCGCAGCTTTTTTTTCGCATGATCAAAAGAGAACGAGGTCGGTAAATAAGTGATCACTTTTTCAGCGATTGATTTTTCTTTTTCAAACGTATATTTCAGAAGAACGAGGGAGGGAAGAAGAGAGAGAGAGAGAGAGAGAGAGAGAGAGAGAGAGAGAGAGAGTGAGAGAAAGGTAATCGACCGAGAGAAGTCAGATGAGTGAAAAATTAATGGTTCGCTCGTCTGGATGTAATGCGATCGATGAACTATTTAGCCAGCCGTATGGCGTGTATATCAGTGATACCGAAGAACAACAGAAAGGATCATTGCTTGATAAATGTCAATAAGCCATGCTCAATCGCTATAAAAGCGTTCTTCGACGCGCACGTTTGCCGGCATCGTTGGTGGAGCTTATCAATCGGGACTCGCGCCTACCGTTAGCGGAATTGAGCCAAGCACATTGCCGTCAGTTTGGATTTTTTTGTTAATTACCCGTGGCATTCCAATCGATTGATCTTGCCCGCGCGCACAGCGCTGTCATACGAATCGGCGAATCGCAGTGGCACGTGTTTGGTAATTGACAGCTCCTGCGACGCGTCCGTCTCGATTAAGGCCACGGATCTCCCTCGGCATGCACCGATAAACACACAAATACACGCTTTAGGCCTAGGATTTCTCATTTCGAGACTTCTTTTTACGTCCAAGCGTAACGAGATAAAGAGAGAAAGAGCTGCAGGCTTACTTCATTTTCTGGATATTAAATCCTCGCTCGCCAGAAAATAAACCTGTCGTAAAGAATAATAAAAAAAGAAGGGAACGCGGCTGGAGGCGGATGAGATAAATGAGCGCAAATGACTCGCAGTTAAAATTTTTATAGCAAAGCATTATATATTTTTTTTTTTTTTTTTTTTTTTATTTATTGCTATTAGGAACTACAGAGGTTATATAGCAAAGTACAAAGAAAGGAAATGGTGTGAGTATTTACAAGAGGAGTGTGTGCTTGTTTATCTTAAATTTCTAGCTTACATTCTATGAAGTACTGATACAGCGTTTTGTATATAAAAGGATTGGTATTACTAAGTACGTTTTTTACATCATTAAGCGGATTGACTTTTAATTTTTTTAGTTCCTTGGCTAGCTTTTTTCTTTGGTCTTTATAAATCGGACAGTGCCAGAGTATGTGGTCTAAGTCTTGATCAGCTGTTTCACATTCGCACGACGGGTCGTTTATGATGTTTATTCGGGCAAGTGAGGCACGAAGATTATAATGATTGGCTCTGCACCTGTTTATTGTTACGATGTTCGCTCTTTTTAGATTACA